>NC_072477.1:34797572-35397572 GCF_027574615.1 Eptesicus fuscus | reverse complement strand
TCATTCCCATCCCATACCCCTCCCCACGGACGCCCCCACCGCCCTGTTGTCCTTAACCATTGGTTAGGCTAATATGCATGCACACAAGTCCTTTGGTTGATCTCTCTCCCCTACCCCCTCCTTCCCCTACCCTCCCTCTGAGGCCTGATAGTCCGCTCGATGCCTCCTTGTTTCTGGGTCTGTTCTTGTTCCTCAGTCTATTTTGTTCATCATTTCCCCTAGATGAGTGAGATCATGTGTTACTAGAAATATACTTATAAGAACCGAATGTGAGACGAGCAATAATAGTTATGCTGACAGGCAAATGAATCAGTCTGTAGTGAGTTTCTTTCTGGACCAACAGTTCTTTTGAGACCCAATTTCAATATCCACCAGTTCCTTATGTGTACATGTCGGCACTGACTTTTCAGCTCTGGATGGTGGACAAATGGTGGTAATGCAGGTCCAACTCCCTCGGGTTTGGTCTCGCCCAGACCCAGAGGCACGGCTTCACCCGGACTCAGGGGCGCGTGGCCTCACCCGGACCCAGGGGTGCATGGCCTCACCCAGACCCAGGGGCACATGGCCTCACCCAGATCCAGGACCCAGCCTCACCCGGATCCAGGGGCGCACGGCCTCACCCGGACCCAGGGGCACATGGCCTCTCCTGGACCCAGGGGTGTGGTCTCACCCGGACCCGGGACCCGGCCTCGTCCGGATCCAGGGGCACACGGCCTCATCCGGACCCGGGATCCAGTTTCACCCGGACCCAGGGGCGCATGGCCTCACCCGGACCCAGGGGCGCGTGATACTCTAGAAAAATCAATTGTACTGGACAAAAAAGCTATTACTAAGTGTTAACTAAAATTTTTATTGGTAGTTCATCTCATGGTAAAATTGCGTAACATATAATGAACCTAAAGCAGTCACATTTTAGTGCAAAAAAGTAAAATTTAAAAGCTATCAAGATTACAGCATAAAATTTCCAAAAGCCTCCCAATATTTAAACCAAAAAAGGGGGGATAGTAGAAGAATATCATGTAAGGAAAAATATCCTGCAAATAAATTACATCTAGAAAATTTTTACTTTAGAAAATTAACTTTCATTTGTAATGCTAACAGCAAGTCACCCAGGTAAAACATACATGGTGTCAAAACAAGCCAAAGGAAAATCATTTGGGCAAAAAAATGAAAAAGGATCACAAGTCAAATTTATAGAAAATATTCCTTTATTAACTTTTGGTCGAGAATATGTTTGTATATTTTCAGAAAACAACTCCGAGACATGTGGATTCCTGCAACAGAGAGGAATTGACAGGAGTGCTCCAGCCATAAAGTCAGAAGAGAAACAGTCCAGAGATGGAAGATGCTGATGATGCCTTGCCATACTAGCAGTCAGCAGATATGCGTCACTGCAGATTGCCCAGGACCAAACCAGAGACGGTCGGACCTGCAATACCACCATTTGTCCACCATCCAGAACTGAAATATCATTGCTGTTATGAACACATAAACAACTGTTGGACATAGAAACCGGGACTCAAAAGAACTGTTGGCCCAGAAAGAAACTCACTATAGACTGATTCATTTGCCTCTCAGCATAACTATTATTGCTTGTCTCATTTTCGGTTCCTATAAGTGTATTCCTAGTATCACATGAGCTCACTCATCTAGGGGAAAAGATGAACAACATGGACTGAAGAACAAGAACAGCATTGATCAGACTGTCAGACCTCAGAGGGAAGGTAGGGGAGGGTGGGGACAAGGGAGATAGATCAACCAAAGGACTTGTGTGCTTGCATATGAGCCTAACCAGTGATCACGGACAACAGGGGGAGGGGGGCATGCATGTGGGGGGGGGGGGTTTGGGAAGGGAACAGGGGGAGGGGGTTGATGACAAATATGTGATACCTTAATCAATAAATTAAAAAAAAAAGAAATGTAAGCAAGAGACTCTGAATCAGAAACTTGGGGCTATTTCATTGCATTTCCTCAAATCTGTATTTTATTTCTTACTGGGAGAACATCAACCTTTGGCTATAATGACCAGGTTTCCCTTTGCCTTTCCCTTCATTTCCTCTTTTATTCTGTTACTAGTGGCCCGGTGCACAAAATTCATGCATATTAAAAGGGAATTAATTAGAGGAAATATTTTAATATTGCTATTTGCCCTTTCTCTATAATAGAAATGTCAGAGATGAAAGAAAATTAGTAAAATGTATATGAAAATCTCCCTCCTGTCAGAGTCTGGGGCACGCCACAGGACCCAGAGTCAACTCCCCGCACACCACCTGCACGTGCTTCGAAAACACAGGAGACCAAGACCCGGCCAGCCTCACCCCTTCAAGCCCCTTCGGGTGGGGGGCACAGCCTCAGGTCTTCCAGCCTGGCGCCAGGTGGGGGGGGGGGGCACAGCCTCAGGTCTTCCAGCCTGGCGCCAGGTGGGGGGGGGGGGGCGCAGCCTCAGGTCCCCCATCAAACCTCACTGGGTGGGGAGCAGGGGGCAGCCTCAGGTCTCCTGTCAAGCCCCGCTGAACGGGAGACATGGCCTAAGGTCCCCCGCCCCAGCCAGGCACCATGCAGCCTCAGGTCCCTGCTGTTTGGTCGTTACGTTACAGCATCCCGGCCAATTTGCATATTCCTCTATTAGTATAGATTTCCCATCAAATGTAATGCCACTCTCACTGCTCTGGCCCTCGGTCTGACAGATCCTTCCTTCCTTCCTTCCTTCAAGATTACATTTTAACTGTTGTCCATGGATGTTTGTCTCAAGAATTTACACTGAAATTTAACCTTCAATACATGCTCCCTGTCTGGTCTAAACAGTCATTCAGGATATAGGCCCAAATTATATAACATACACTTTTCCCTAAGACAAGTGCCTACTCTTACTGATATCTACTGAAACCAAATTTTGAGTCCCTCCTTTTTTTAAAAAAGAAATTTAATTGTGGACCCAGTGGTGAAGATGTGAATTTATAAACGTTAAGGCAGCACGGGGACAGGGTGAAGAGAGTACAGTAAACCAGAAGTTCAGAGTGGCCCAAAGAGGCCCAGAGTGAAGCTTCAGTTGGTGTCATTGAACTGAACGCTAGTCTGGCCAGCGCTAGTGCCCAAGCTCAGAAACCCCAGGGGTCAGTGGATGAAAACTTCATCCACTCTGGGTCTGCCCAAATCAGGATGTCTCCCTGTTCTGAGAGAGTCTGTACTTGGCTCTTTTAAAAATTGCTTTGAAAGTGCTGGCTGGGTAGTTCACTTGGTTAGAGCAGTGGTTGACAAACTGCGGCTCGCGAGCCACATGCGGCTCGCGAGCCGCGGTTTGCCGCTCTGTTGACTAATAAGTTTGCTGACCACTGGGATAGGGGCTTAATCACAAGGAACAACAACAGCCTGTAATTATTGGAATTGAGAGTCTAGGTCAGTGGTCAGCAAACTCATTAGTCAACAGAGCGGCAAACCACGGCTTGCGAGCCCCATGTGGCTCGCGAGCCGCGGTTTGCCGACCACTGGGTTAGAGCATTGTCCCAATATACCAAGGTTGTCAAGTTTGATCCCCAGCCAGGGCACATAGAAAAAGCCACTAATGAATGCATAAATAAATGGAACAATAAATTGATAGTCTCTTTCTCTCTCTCTCTCAAATTAGTAAATTTTTTAAAAATTGTTTTTGAGATGAAATTAGAGGACATCAAATAAAGAGATCGCCGCAAAGATTTCCCCTCCCTTCATTCCCTCTTTTATTCCTTTTATTTCCCATCAAATGTAATGCCAAGCAACACCGAGGTACCACCCTCACTGCGTTGGCCCTCTGCCTTCATTCGTCCAGGTGGCCAGGAACCCTGATCTGGCTCAGGTCACTTGGCAAAGCAATGAGTACAGAGGCTTCCTGTTACCTGTGGCTGAGCTCTGGCCAGCGCAGTCAGGTGGCCACTCTGACCTCATTTACCGCTTTCCTTCTCGGCAGAAATTGTGTTTGTGATGAAATCCAAATTTAACTCTATGATCTCTTTTGTGATCTGTAGGGGGCAACTTCTTCCCTCCCCTCCCCTCCCCTCCCCTCCCCTCCCCTCCCCTCCCCTCCTCTCCCCTCCCCTCCTCTCCCCTCCCCTCCTCTCCCCTCCCCTCCCCTCTCCTCCCCTCCCCTCCCCTCCCTCCCTCCCTCCCTCCCTCCCTTCCTTCCTTCCTTCCTTCCTTCCTTCCTTCCTTCCTTCCTTCCTTCCTTCCTTCCTTCCTAATTCAAACAGAAAGCAAATCAGCATGACTGCTAAACAAAGGTATAGAATCAAAGGGTTTGCTAATGTTAAACTGGCTTCCTGCTTCCAACTTGTACCCTAATAAAGGACATGGATCTTGAAATATCTTACTTTAGAACAAAGAATAATAGAACAATAAGCTCAGTCTATTTCATCTGTTTCTCATAAGAAGGGAAAAATATTGCCCAGAACTGTCAGGGGGTCTCAGGTTTTCCTGGAAAGACTCTCCCAAGGGTCTTCCATCATAATACCCCCTTGGACCCATATTCTTTCTGAAGTTGCTCCAAGAGCAGTGCACAACGTTTTGCCAACAGTTTGGCCAGCTGCCTAACCGCATTGCTTATGGCTCATTCTGGGTCTCGTCAGCAGGCTCATGGGCACTGGCAGTGCAGCAAGGCAGGGGGCAGAGGACTCTCTTAATTAGAGCTGTGCAGTTTTCCACGGGTCTTTTCCAGAGCTTTCTTAGTTATCCTGTGGAAGCTAGATCCCCTGGCGCAGGGCTCACAGGCAGGCAGATGCTCCCTCAGACCTTCGTCCCTTCTAGATGCTTCCTACTCTAACTGGCATGCTGCTCTCCCCGGGATTTTACTCTTAGACTTCAGACACCTCCAAGCAGCAAGCAGTAGTGAATTTCTATGCAACTGTTTGCAGCCATGGTGGCTGCAATGTGTAGGCTCTGTGTAACCACAGTCTCTGGGCGTTCCTCCAGCCTCCTTGCCTGTCGCTTCTGGTGGGAGCAGAAGCTGGAGGCAGCCCACTGGGACAGGCACTACGTGGGGAGTATCTGATGTGAATGAGACACAACACTTACTACTCTCCCTGAGTTCAAAATCTAGCACTGATGGTGGATGGGCAAGGAGTGGCGCAGAGCTCGCTCTGGAATGGCACTGATAGCTGCAGCTTAGCGGATGCCAGTGGCTTCCTGCTGCCCTGAGAGTACAATCCAAACTCATTCATGTGGTGTCTTGGGTTCCCTCAGACAAAGCTGCTAGTGCAAGTGGTATATTGGGCAGGTGATTCCAGAAAACACAGGTGGCAGGTGGGGAAGTAATTCAGGGAAGAGAGAAAAACTAATAAAGGGGATATTATCTAGTTTGTTTCACCCTGAGTAGATCTTAATCCTGCTATAGATTTCTGGGAAACACACTTGAAAGATACCTCTCCAGAGGGGGAAGGGAGGGATAGTATACCCCTCCTGCCTGTCACTGGTTGAGAACTGCTGAGGGGAGAACAGGAAGAAGGGTGTCAATTCCCTGGCACTTCCAGCTGGGCACAGTCTCAAGGTCACCATGGGCTCCGGCAGTGAGAGAAGCCGAAACACAGTGCTGAGGGCTGGCAGTCTGCTCTGAAACAGTGAAGGCCCAGGAGACCTGGCAGGGCACCAACAGTGTCCTCGGAACATGCTCTTACGTATTCCCGCACAGGCAGGCTCAGGTGACATCTGCAGCCTTAGCTCAGGGAGGCAGAGTAGAGGAGGGGCATTCATGTTTGGGGAGATGACATTTCCAGTAGGCTAAGTTAGGCATTATCATGCAAAGAAGTTGATAGACGGTAAGCAGGAAGGCCAGGGTAGCACCACGCTGCAGGGCATTCCATGGGAACAGTTTCGTCAATAAACAGACCTCTGGCGTGATACTAGTAGCTGCCACTTCTGAGTACCCAGAATGCCCAGGTACTGCGCTAAAGGCCTTCCTGCATCTTCTCAGTCCATCTTCACAACCTCCCTCATGTTGCAGGTGAGGAAATAGGCTCAGAGAGGCCCAGTAACTTGTCCCCATGCCTGTCAGTGGTAAAGACAAGATGAAGCCCCCTTGTCGGACTCCCAGACTTTTGTTTTTGTTTGTTTGTTTTTAGTTGTTATAACTCTAAAATGTTAAATATTTCACCAAAGCAATTCTCCCACCTTCTATGTGTCACTAGCTTGTTGAAGAGACTGTGGAATCAGTTGTCCTGTGATCTGATGGTTTCCTCCTAGTGTCATTGAACTTGTTCCTCCAGCCCCTGGGCTTTCTGTAAACTAGGAGTTAGGTCTAAAGGCTTGTGAGATGGAGGTTGGATCAGTTAGAGACCCTGATTCTAGCTGGTCCTGTATAGGGCACACTGCGCCCTGGGGAGGCTGCATGCTAGGATTGACTGTGGGTTAAGGAGGTGACAGTGGATGCCCACCCCCAATTGCAAAGCTGATTTATCCCCCTTATAATAATCAAATAACCACCAATGGGGTGATACTCTTAATGCCTGTGCTCTTAACCATAATATAATAGAAGTATCTCAACCCTAAGTTTTCAATCAGATGTGGCCATGCCAGATCTGACTCCCACTGAGGTGTGGAGCCTGAACCAACACAGGCATCTCAGACGTAAGACAGCCTTCGTAATTCCCTGGACCCAGCCTGGGAGAGGCTTTAAGACCTTATCTTTTCAGGTTCCATGTGGAGAGGTCAGGCCCTGCGGGCTGCAGAGGTTGACCGCTGTAGAGTCAGGACAGGAGATGTTGGCACAGAGCTGAGGACAACAGCAAGGCTCCTGCCTTCCTTCCAGGGCCAGCCAAGTGCCAGGAGCAGCCCCTTCTTTCCTGCACTTCCCAGGTGCATTCCAGATGAGGCTTGGCCCCTCTGTGTCTCTCATGCCAGCTGCCACAGGTCCCGGACAAGCAAAGAAACTGTCAGTTTCCATTTCCAATTATGTCAAATGGTTCTATTATGCAATCAGATCTGGCTGAGGCCCAGAATAGACCCCAAAGCACCAAGTGATCTGATGACATTCCCACGCGTTCTGTTCTCATTAACACTCTGCCCAGTCCGACAACATCCAGATGTGTCCTGGGGCTGGAACTCCACCGGGAGAGCCCAGGGCTGAATTGCTGCAGCTGCTACCTTGGGCCCGGAGGCAGACTTCTCTGGCAGTGCCAGTCATTTTCGCTGCACCGTCACTATGCTTCCTTGACATCTGGGTCCGGGGAAATAGTTCATGGGCCCCTCCACTCTGAAAAAGCGAGATACAACCAATAATAACTACAGTTTTCCCTAAAGGGCAAGCATAGGAGCTTGGAGCATGTGAAAGCTGGGCTAACCCACCTAGGAGGGACTCCTAATAGCCTTTCTCCAAACCCCAAATTTTGCCAGGTCAGCAAAGGACACATGGAAATATCCCTAAGAGAAAAAAAGTAGTTGCCCAGACTTTTGGTTCCATTTCTGATCTTACTTTGTTTCTGGAGGGCAGGGGGAAAAGTCTGCATGAAAGCAGTAAGATTTTAAGGAAGAAAGAAAGATGTTCAGGCTCAATGAGGATGTGGGTGCCAATAGTGGAGAGCTGGCCTAGGCAGCCTGTGGTCAGGGAGCAGGGAAGTTGGAGTTGAGAAGTTTAATATCCAGGAAGACTGCTTTGTATGTGGAGGGACAGAGCCCTAGGAAACAATACCATGAGGTTAGAGCCAGAGCCGAGGGGTGGGGAACACTCAAAGGCACAGTAGTGTGGGGACATGCAGCAGTCTAGAGATGGGGCTGGAATTCAGGTCCATTGAAGAGAAGAGAAATCCTTATTTTGGGAGAACTTGCAGCTTTCAATCCTGTCAAATGTTTTATGAAACTTTCAATCTTACAGGGGGCCAAACCCCTTCAAAGCACATTGCTATGCAAAACACTGACTTTTGTCATAGTGTGATTCTCACCTGCTTTTGGTTATTTACAATAATAATAATAACAATTAATAGATTCTGAGCCACAACTATATACTAGACACTTTACAAAACCTTTAAAATATAGTCTTTCATTTAATTCTTACAATAATACTATGACAGCGGTCCTGTCATTATCCCTAATGGGGAAATGGAAGCTTGGAGAGACTCTCGCTCATCCAGTCACACAGAATGTATAAATAGGGGATGGATTCAAGTGCTCTGACTAGTCTAGAATCCCAGCTCTACCTGCCTCATTGTGTAGTAAGTTGTACATTTCTGAAGAGTAGCAACTACATCCTACGCTCCTCTTTGTACCATTCCTCACCACCATGCTCTACATACTCAATGCAGAACCTTTTGTAGAACAGGCCCTTGTAAGGATTCATTGGGAGAATGGCTGTCTTTCCGGGCTTCCCTTCTCCTCTGCCCAGGCTCTGGGGAAAGAACTCTGGGTTTCTCGTTAGCGCCAGATCTTCAGAATAACAGAAAGAGAAAACACTGGTAAATCCTCATTAAGCCCCTAATGAGCTTTATAAGCATAAAGAAGAAAAGCAGTGACCAGTCCACATCTTACAGCTCTTAGTCTGTAATTGTCTTTATTGTCACGTACATGGTGAAGACCCAAGTGAAGCATTTGGAGTCTCCCTCCCCTCCCACCCCCCCGCCTCAATTAGAAGAAAATCTTGGATTCAGTAGCTGAAAAAAAATATTTTAAAAAAAAATATTTTTATTGATTTTTTTACAGACAGGAAGGGAGAAGCATAGAAAGTTAGAAACATCAATGAGAGAGAAACATCAATCAGCTGCCTCTTGCATGCCCCCCACCTGGGATGTGCCCACAACAAAGGTACATGCCCTTGACCGGAATCGAACCTGGGACCTTTCAGTCTGCAGGCTGACGCTCTATCCACTGAGCCAAACCGGTTAGGACAGTAGCTGCTTTTTAAAAGCCAAAATGTGTGTTGGGGGAAATGTGCCATGAGGGCTGTGTGGCATGCTTCCTGCCAGAAAACGGGGGAATGACTTCCCTGGCCACACTGGTCTGTGCTGCATCTATCCTGACTGCTCAGTTGCAGGCTTTACTTCCATCTCTGGCCCTTTCACCAGGGTGCTGATGAGGACATCGGTTTTGGCGAGGTGGAGATCCCCTCACTTAGAAGAGAAAGTAGCACTCAGTACATTTCACAGCCTTTAAATGGACATGATCTCCAGCTGCTACTGAGCTGGATGGACCAGCCTATCAGGAAGCCAGCATGGCCTGGAACTACTGTGTCGTGTGTGTTTGAATACCCATGATGAGGTATCGTAACAGAAGAGAGAAAAATCAATTGTGTTACAACTATAATACTGAGTGAAATCTTGTGTTAAGAAATACTTGACCTACCCCAATTCCAGTAGAACAGAAGAGCTGGGAACACCCATTGAAATAAGTTTAACCCAGTGGTTGGCAAACGGCGGCTCGCGAGCCACATGCGGCTCTTTGGCCCCTTGAGTGTTCTAATGCCACTTCTTCAAAATAGACTCGCCCAGGTCGAAAACCGACTTCTGCGCACGGGCCACGAAGTTTCAATCGCACTGTACGTGCACACCTGCACGTGGTATTTTGTGGAAGAGCCACACTCAAGGGGCCAAAGAGCCACATGTGGCTCATGAGCCGCCGTTTGCCGACCACTGGTTTAACCTATGGGCCATGTGGCCCGTGTGCTTAGGAAGTTCTCATTGTGAGTCAGTTGCTTCCTGACTTCCTCTGCAGGAACAGCAACTGTTTCTTTTTGCCATTTTCCTCTTCTTCAAGCACATCCAATCAACATTTTAGTGCCCCACTTGTAATATGGACGGAGAACGATTGTCAGACATATGAGGAAAGCCTTTAATATGAAAGATAGAAACTAAAACAAACAAACAAAAACAAAAAAGAAAACAAACAAAAAAGACTGCAAATGCCATCTTTTAAAAAAAGGATACTCAGCCCGGCCAGTGTGGCTTAACAGTTGAGCATCAACCAATGAACCAGGAGGTCAGGGTGTGATTCCCAGTCAGGGCATATGCCCAGGTTGTGGGCTTGATCCCCAGCAGGGGACATGCAGGAGGCAGCCAATCGATGTTGATGTTTCTCTCTCATCCATGTTTCTATCTCTCATTTTCCCTTTCTCTCTCTCTAAAAATTCAATAAAAACATATATATATTTTTAAAAAGGACATTCAGAGAACAAGAAAAGACCTCTTAGGAGGAACCAAGATGGCGGCATAGTTAAACAACTAATCTGCTGCCTCACACAACAATTTCAAAAATACAACTAAAAGACAAAAACTTCTACCACCCAGAACCACGGGAAAGCTGGCTGAGTGGAAGATTTACAACTAAGAAGAGAAAGGAGCACAATCGCTGAAAAGCTGAGGTACGGAGGCACGCGAATCGGGCCGGCGGCGGGCTGGGTGCGCGGCTTTTCTTCAACCCGCAGGGAGACAAGCTCCCGATCACTCTGAAATCCAGTTTCTGGGGACACTCGGGGGACCCAGGCACCTACGGGGAGAAGCTGGACTCTCGGCCATCGGGTCGGAAAGTGAGAGTGACTTTTTTGCAGAGGTGCGCCCAGCAATCATTGTTTACTGCGCTGGACCGTGGGGCGCAGGAACTTGGAAACGGGAAAGGCAGAGACGGCTGACGGCAGCCATCGCCGTTGGCCACGCCCCAGCCTAGTGATGCCCTGAGACCCCGCCCAGCCCTGAGACCCCGCCCCGCACATTCTACAAACCCGCCCAGGCTCCACTCAGCGGCTTTTGCATATAAATGGCCTGTTCTGTGGCAGCTTAACCAACTGCAGCTCCAGACTGCTCCAAAACTGCCCAAGCAAAGGAGGAGAAAACTAGCCCTTGCTGTAGCTCCTGCTGGGGGACACACAGTACACAAGGGTACACCAAGAGTGTCCACCTCAAGTAACTGGGAGGCTGACCCGTTGAACCAATAGGACACCTAGTACACAAAACTACCCTACCAACTTAGGGAAGCAGAGAATATGAGAAGGCAAGGAAACAGATCACAAACCAAAGAAATGGAGGAGAACAAGCGACTGGACATAGAGTTCAAAACCACGGTTATAAGGTTTTTCAAGAATTTCATGGAAAAGGCCGATAAATTCAATGAGACCCTTGAGGATATGAAAAAGGACCAACTAGAAATTAAACATACACTGACTGAGATAAAAAATATTATACAGAGACCCAAAAGCAGACTAGAGGATTGCAAGAATCAACTCAAAGATTTGGAATACAAAGAGGCCAAGGACACTCCTCCAGAGAAGCATGAAGAGAAGAGAATTCAGAAAGTTGAAGATAGTGTAAGAAGCCTCTGGGACAACTTCAAGCGAACCAACATCAGAATTATGGGGGTACCAGAAGAAGAGAGAGAGCAAGATGCTGAAAACCTATTTGAAGAAATAATGAACGAAAACTTCCCCCACCTGATGAAAGAAATAGACTTACAAGTCCAGGAAGCGCACAGAACCCCAAACAAAAGGAATCCAAAGAGGACCACACCAAGACACATCATAATTAAAATGCCAAGAGCAAAAGACAAAGAGAGAATCTTACAAGCAGCAAGAGAAAAACAGTTAGTTACCTACAAGGGAGCTCCCATACGATTATCAGCTAATTTCTCAACAGAAACCATGCAGGCCAGACGGGAGTGGCAAGAAATATTCAAAGTGATGAATAGCAGGAACCTACAACCAAGACTACTCTACCCAGCAAAGTTATCATTCAGAATTGAAGGGCAGATAAAGACCTTCACAGATAAGAAAAAGCTAAAGGAGTTCATCACCACCAAACCAGCATTATATGAAATGCTGAAAGATATTCTTTAAAAAGAGGAAAAAGAAGAAGAAAGATAAAAATTATGAACAACAAATACATATCTATCAACAAGTGAATCTAAAAGTCAAGTGAATTAAAAATCTGAGGAACAGAATAAACTGGTGAACTTAATAGAATCAGAGGCATAGAATGGGAGTGGATTGATAATTCTCAGGGGGAAAGGGGTGTCTGTGTGGGGAGTATGTGAAGAGACTGGACAAAAATCATACACCTATGGATAAGGACAGCGGGGGGGGGGGGAGGTAAGGGCAGAGGGGGGTTGGGAACTGGGTGGTGGGGAGATATGTGGGGGAAAAGGAGAAACAATTGTAATCTGAACAATAAAGATTCATTTAAAAAAAAAAAAAGAAAAGACCTCTTAGAAAATAAAAATATCATAGGAGAAAATTTTACTCCATAGAAATTTTGGAAAATAAGGTTGAAATTTTTGCAAAATAGAAAGGGAGGAAGATAAGGAGATAGAAAATAGGGAACAATGGAGAACTAAACAAGAAGAGAGAGAGAGAGAGAGAGAGAGAGAGAGAGAGAGAGAGAAGAGAAGAAGAAGAAGAAGAAGAAGAAGAAGAAGAAGAAGACGACGGCGACAGAGGAGAGGAAGTTTTCACAGAAATAATTTATGAAAATCTCCTGACCTGAAAGACATGAGTGGCCAGACTGAAAGAGTCTACCGAGTGCCCAGCACAATGGATGAAAGTACCAGGTCCAGTCATTGTGGACTTTCAGAGCACATGGCACAAAGAGAAAATCCCAAAAGCTTCCAGAGGGAAAACTCAAGTTTTACACAAAGATTCAGAATGGTACTAAACGTTTCTAAAGATTTGTCAGAAGCTAAAAAACAATGAAATAAGGTTTAAGAACACTGAAGCTTGTTTAAGAACAAGCACACTTTAGTGTAAGAGTATAATAAAGACCTTTTGGCATTGCCATATCTCACCCTTTCTTAAGAAGATGCTGGTGGATATGTCCTACCAAAATGAAAGAGTAAATGAAGAGTAAACCTGGGACCCAGGGAAATGTGATTCAATATAAGTGATGGACAAAAGAAATCCCAAGGATGAAGGTGAAAGGAAAATCCAAGGTGATAGCCATGTAACAAGCATGGAGCAACCAGTCCACCTTGTAGCTAACCAGAAGGCTCAGGGAGAGATTTCTTCAGGATGAGAGAGACAGCTATTTTTCTCTTCTTTCCCATTCTCCCCCCATTTCCTTTTACTTGTCTTTTTTCTTCATCTCTTACTTCTTCTTGTATTATAATTTGTTTCTTTAAAATTATTTTGGTGTGAAATATTTTTTCTTAATTTTAAAAGTACTGCTTGATGACCATAGAAAATCAAACAAAATACTAATATAGTGAACGTTAATCAAGTGCTTGCTAAGGGTCAAGCACCCTGAAGTGCATATATAATTATCTCAATCTTCATCTTAACCCTGTGAGGTTGGAACCATAATGACCTCCATTCAGAGATGAGGGGATGAGGACACAGAGAGGTTAAGAACTTGCCCAATGACTCATCTGAGAAGTGGTATGGTTGGGATTCAAACCTAGTCTGACTTCTGAGCCTATGATTTTGACCATTGTGCTATGTATTAAAGGAAATGTTACATTTCCCCCCATTGCGTAAAATCCATGAGGTGTTTTTTGGTTACAGTTTGATGTGCATATTGTCATGTTTTTTTAATGTTCACATGGACATATGAACATATATATTATTTTCTTTAAAAATGGAACCATATTGCATGTTTTACTTTTATTTCAATTAACATTTATTGAATGCACATTTTGTGCTTAGCTCCATGCTATGTATTAGGATGAAATAAAAGTTATATAGTCCCAATTTATAAGGATCTCCTAGAGATTAATAAATTGAATATCCTGGTTTATTGAGAATTATTATCATAAAACACAGTTTTTCCAAAGAATTGGAGTATAATAAATATATTTAATGTTAAATTATACTAAATCTAAAGTTTTCTTTGGTTCAGACACCACTTGAAAATACCTTTGCCTTTTTAGTATGAACATCAGATATTCTTGAATAATACAGAAAAAAAAATCTGTTATTTGAATTTTCAAGTGGTTGAATTCCAGGAAAATAAGTCTCCACTATGCATTTAATCAGCCTCTCTGCCAACTCTCTTTTCTTAAATGCCATCTGCCCCATGGCCTCACTCTGTGCCAATTTAATATCATTTCCCTGGCCATAGGCCAGATTCCATGTAAGTTTTTTAAAAAGCCCTAGATAATGTTGTCTAGGTTGCTAGTATATCTAATTCTTGGACTAGAGACAAACTTTATGGTCTATTTAACAGAGATTTTGCTTCATCACTTCACCCCTAAAAAGATAAATGGCAATAGCTAAAAAATAAAGCTCGTTTAGTCAAAGACTCAGTCTTGGTTCAGCGTGGGGCTTGTTTGCTGGGTGTGATTGGTTTGCCTTGAGAACTGGTGAAGCTCAGTTAGAGTCGGAGCCTGAGTTATAGCTATTTGTACTGGAATCTGAAGATTGTCTTTCTGATATTACTTGTCTTAGAGGTAACTAGCCATCTTTAAATCTGGATGCACGTCCTTATTTGTAATCTTTATCCTGCATAGCTTTCCTTGAATTTTGTCCGATAACAGGAGAAAAATTATTGATGTTAAACTGTACGAGAGAGTCAGATACAGATGAGCGTGCAGTTCTTTATCTGTGGAATGCAGTGTTCCGTTGCCGGTGGTAGTGTCCTATTGAAGATCGGGGAATATATCAAATCTCCCAGACAGGAGCTGAAATATGATCTCTTCATTGTGACTGATGTTCCTGCATCTGGGAGCATGTTTACTGGCTGAAAGCCAGTTCCAGAGGCTGCTGATGAACAACTGGGATTGCAATCCACAGATGATTTGTGGAGAAGAGTGTCTGAGCATGCCGATGTTACACCAGTTTGTTCTGCTTCTTTTCTTCCTGATCAACTTTAGTATCGAAGTATAGTTCACAAACAATAAAATGCATACATTTTAACTGTACATCTCAACGAGTTTAGACCAATGTATACATCTGTGTAATTACCACCTCAATTAATATGCAGAATATTTCTGTCTCCCCCCCAAGAGTTCCTTTGTGCTGCAGCCTAGTCATTCTCTCCATTTCCCACATCCATCGCCTCAGGCAACTGCAGATCTGCTTTTGTCCCTACAGATGAGATTTGTTATTTCTAAAGTTTCATGGAAATGGAATCATAAGGTATATACTCGTTTGTATGCATCTTCTTAGCTTAGCATAAGGAATTTAAGATTCATTCATATTGTTGCATGTATGTGCAGCTTATTCCTTTTTGATGTTGTCATATTCCATTGTATGAATATACTGCAATTTATTTATCCATTCACCTGTTGATGGGATTGTTTCCAATCATTGCCTGTAATGACTAGAGCTGCTATGAACATTTGTGTACACGTCTTCATGTGGATACACAAGAGAAGTTTCATTTCTCTTGGGTAAATGTGTAAAAGTAGAGTTGGTGGGTCATGTTTTGAATGTATATTTAACTTTTTTAAGAAACTGGTTTTTCAAAGTGGTGTACTATTTTACAGTCCCATCAACAGTATATGAGAGTTTCAGCTATTCCACATCCTTGACAACATTTGGTATTTTCAGCCATTTAAATTTAGCTACTCTCACTGCAATTTTAATTTGGATTTCCACTTGCTTAATTTATCCCCATCTATCTTCTTTGGTGAAATATCTGTTCAAATCTTTTGCCCACTTAAATTGTTTGTTTTTGCCCATTAAAATTTTTCTTTTTGTCTTCTTATTCTTGAGTTCTAAGTGTTCTTTATGTTTTTTGAATAAAAGTATTTTATTAGATAAATGTTTTGCAAATATTTTCTCCCAGACTGGGTCTGCCTTTCCCATTTTCCTAAGAGTATCTTTTGTAAAGCAACAGTTTTAAAACTTCAATGAAGTATAAGCTTTCATATTTGCTTATAGTTTTGCTTTTTGTATTCTGAGAAATCTTTGCATAACTCTTTTGCTACTTGTTAAAACAATGTTTCTTTTACTGAAAAAAAAAAAACAAATTATTCATAGATAATATGACTAGGTACTTAGAAAGTCCAAGGCAATCAACTTAATAATTCTGAGAGCTAATGAGAAAATTAAATAAGGTGACCAGAATGAGATGCAGATCACAACTTTCTTGTATTATCCAGGCAGTTGTCAGGATGGTCCATGTATTAAAATATGGGTGATGAAGAGACTATTTACACAGATGTGGGTAGGATTAAGCACTCAGTGTCTCAGAGCAGCAGGAAGCCATTACTAGGCCTAGGTTTGAAGTGTCAAAAGAAAGATGTGATTTCTAGAACCCAGAGAGACTTATAGCTATAGTCCATCTTTACCAAAGACCACAGCTCCTTGGTAAAGGAAGAAATTCAGACACTGTCAACACATGAGTTAGCAGGGAGGGAGTCTGGTGAATAAATACTCCAATCCTCTCTCCTCCCATCCTTTGCATCTTCTGCCAGTGCTTCCCATTGGCCAAACTCTACTGGGAGCCAGATGGCAAGGAAGACCAACTGACATAGTCAATAAAAATCAGGCTCTCAGAACTGACTGTTGGTTCATTGGCATGAAAAACCTAAATTGACTAGAGGAAAGTCCCAGCTTCAATTTAATGGAGCACAGGCTATGCTTACTGATGAGCCACTTCTCTTTTGGGCAGGATGCCTTACAGAACCATTAAACTCAAGGTTGCAGCATCAGCATAAAGAGCCAGAACTCCTTAGGTAGGTTATTAAATCTAATAATGAAAGGAGCCATGTCCACTTTTACCCCTTGCTTCTCAGGCACGAGCATTCAACCTATAAGGAGATGGCACTGTTATTTGCCTCTGGTTTTTTGCATTTACTCTATCTTATAGGAAAGTACCCCATCTGCAGAATTAGACTTCGGGCTTTCAAAAATCCAACCCTGTAAAGGCCTGGGGAGGGGGGACGGGAGTGAGTTGGAGGAAGTCAATGGGGAGGTGGGGAGGAGAAGGGGACACCTGTAATACTGTCAACAACAAAGATAGATTTTTTAAAAATCCAATCCTGCGGCTATGGAGATATAGTTTCTTTCAGAACAGTCATAGAAGCTTTCTGATAACTTACACAGATATTTAGCTGGAAATGCAAAGGCCTAAACTTATCAGTGTTTTCTTCAATCTCTCCAGCTCACTTAGAAACAAGGAAGCAACCAACCGATCCCATAGTCCTTATACTATATTTCCACTAAAAGCTTCTATAGCAGCAATTACTTGATCATCCAAAGCCTTTACCTTCTGTAGGAATTTGACTCCAGGTGATACAGACAGTACTTTAGGTAACTTTTTGTCACTCTATGCCATGAACTGTTTTAGTATCTTTTACCAATAGAAACATGACCAATAATGCCTTTAAATCTAGCCAGAGAACCAATTCTGGATTCCCATCCTCACCCTTCTGTTCTCCTTGGGACCACTCCTGGTATCAACAACTTTTTCAATCAAGGTTTGATTTAAACTTTGGCAGGAGAACAGAGTCCATACGAGAATGATAGGACAGGGATTTATTATAGGAAGTAGATTTACATTATTATGGGAAGAGATAAGAAAGTGAAGGTCTGGAGGTGGTAGTGCCTCTCAGATTTTACAGCAAGTTATATCTATCATCCGAAAACAATCTTTATTCCAAATCTAGCCCCTAGAGGAAATTGAATTTTGTTGCTCTTCCATTTATTTCCACGTTAAAGACTCTCTCAATGGGATAAAAAGGTCATTGTCTTCTTTTTCCCTTTCAACCTGATACTTATTATTGAATCTGTTCATTCATTCAACAAATATTTCTTAGGCACCTACTGGTATTGATTTAGGGGATGGAGACACATTATTGAACAAAATAGAAAAAAAAATCCATGCCTTATGGAGCTTGCATTCTAATAAGGGAAGACTATACACTAAGCAACTCAATTGTTACAGTAGGTTGGAAGATGAAGAGAAGGGGCTAATGAAAGGGAGACTGACAAGCCTTAGACCAAATCCCCAAAACTTGGTATTTCTACATCTGGCCTTGATGGCCTCCCACGGTCTTGCCCAGCCTTGCCTTGTATATCTTGTCTTTCACTGCTCCCAGCTCATTTCTATCAAATGAGTCCTTTCTCCCTCTTCTTTCAATAGCTTTGTCTTTCCTGAATATTGAGTGTCCCCATGCCCACAGCAGTTTCCATGGGAGTCTCTCCCAGTGCTTCTTGATGCCTCTTTGGTTCCGGGCTGTGATGCATTGTAAAGCTAAGTATTCACCCTCGTAGATTCCTGGCACATCTCCTCCTTCTGCCGCCAGACCCCTTTCGCCTCTCTCACTCACACAAACACTGATGGGACAGTCACTGCTTCCGATCCTGATTTGCAAATTTACATATTCCAGGGGGTTGGCCATATGAAGCAACACCTCGCTTGACAAAAAAACCATGTCAGGTTGCTGGGGCACCAAGGGGCAGCTCAAACACTGTTTCCTAGAGACAGTGGTTTTTCCCAGTGCCTGAGACAAGGGCAAGTTTGGTCATGTTTCTGAACACAGTTCTTAGCAACCATACTTCCTTATATCCAGGGGCCTAAGAGAATAATAGGTATTCTATAGGGTGTGCTTGCAAGGTCTAGAGGCAGCATGTGGTCTGAAGCCTTTAAAACTGCCCCGCAGCCTGGAATCATGCTTTGGATCTTATCTAACCCTGTTACTTGGGGTAATTCGGGGCCACACTTCCTCATGAGCACACCAGCATGAAATGAGGTGGAGTGTGGAGTGGGCGTCATTGATTGTCCATCTCTCCCAGCTCAGTCAGTCCCCAGCGGTCATACCACCTGTTCTTGGAGTCTAGGACAAGGTTCCTAGGCGAGGCAGCCAGGCTTCAGCTTCCTTTTCAGTAACCTCGAGCCTGATTTTCACAGTGGAGGCAAATTGCAAATCCAAAGTCAACTCTCAGGAAATTCTCCTGGGAGTCTAAGGGAATGGTATCAAGCCATAAGTACAGGCTGCTTTCCTATTAATAGTTCCTATGGAATCTGTAGAGTGCTTTTAGCAGGTGTAAAGCATGTTCATGTTTACAGTCCTGGGAGTGCTTCACTGTTGAGAAATAGGCTTAAAGAGGTTACATAGGAAATATGTGGTAGCTTAGGGACATAGACCCAGATATTCTGACCCCCAAAGCCTGTGCTCACTATACTACAGCACACTATATTTTGCCTAATGGGCTGCACAGTATTTGCCAACCATTCTTTTCTGAGACTATCGTTTTGCCTGGGACTATTATTTTGTTTATAATTCTGATGTGATGGAAATCTTTTTGTGGAATGGTAGGAAGCAGCATAGTTTATTACAAAGAGCATTAAGTTAAAACTCATGGACCTTGAATTCAAGTCCCAGCTTGACTACTAGATGGCTGTGTGACCCTGAGCCAGCTTCTTGATCTCTCTGGCCTTAGATTCTGTTAAATAGGGCCTCTACCTTGATATTTGTGCTGTTTTACAGCTCTCACATTCTCACGTGAACCCAGGCCTATTGGGGAAAACCATGCAGGTGTCACTGAGGACAGTTTTTCTGAAAAACAAGCTCTAGTTATGAATGTCTCTTCAGGAGTTGACTTTTATAAAGTCAAAGATTTGGCCTAAGAGTCCTTGTGGTGTCTAGATGGCCATAATGTTGTGTCTCTGTTTCAGTTACGTTGTGCTATATAACCTAAGAGTAGTGGCTTAAAACAATAAGGATTTAGTATTTCTCATAACTCTGCGGTTGGTGGGCTCAGTTGGGCAATTCTTCTGCTCCCTCTGGGGTCAGTCAAGTGGCTGTATTTGGCTGGCTTAGTTGGGGCTAAAATGTCCAAGATGACCTCCCTCGCATATTGGGGCTTAGGTTCTGGCTATTGGCTCAAGATCTCAGCTCTGCTCAACTTGTTTCTCCAGCAGAAGAGTCCTGACCTTTTTTTTTTTTTTTTTGGCATATCAAGGCTTTCAAGAAGGTAAAAATGCAAATTTCAAGGCCTCTTAAGCCCTGAGCCTGAAATTTATACAGCATCCCTTCTCCCATATTCCATTGATCAAAGCAAGTCAGAGCCACCCTGAATTCAAGGGGAGGGGAAACTGACCCCGCCATCTGTTGATGGAATAGTGGCAAAGCCCCTTTGCAAAAGAGTACACAGCGTGCCATCTTTAGAAACAATCTGCAAAAGGAGGGAACTTTCCATGGAAGACCTGGTGATGCAGGAAAATAGTCGAAGGCCAGAAGACTCAGGATCCTTGAGTGGGCTCTCTCAGGGATCTCCTTAGAGTACACTTCAATTCCAGAGAAAACCACAGCTTCTGGTGCATTGGCAGAATGGATGAACTGTTACCAATTGTCTGCGTTAAGCCATCACCATCACCCCCAAGATCCATCTGCTCCCTTTCTCCCTGCTCCTCCCTGCACCTTGTAGGGGCTGCACAGTATTTGCCAACCATTCTTTTCTGAGACTATTATTTTGCCTGGGACTATTATTTTGTTTATAATTCTGATGTGATGGAAATCTTTTTGTGGAATGGTAGGAAGCAGCATAGTTTAGTAGGAAGCCATTCCCCCTCTCAACCCCACCCCACTCTTACTAGCTCTTCAAATCCCTGTACTCCAGTTATAGTCCCCCACATCCAAAGTTTTTTTTTTTTCCCATGGCTTCAGTTACCTGAGGCCAACTGCAGATTGAAAATGTTAAATGAAAAATTACGGAAATCAACAAATTTATTTATAAACAAATAAATAAGTTTTAAATTATGAGCCTTTCTGAGTATCATGATGAAATGTCATGCTGCTCCGCTCTGCCCCGCCCGGGGTATGCATCATCCCTTTGTCCAGCATGTCCACTCGGTAGTCACTTAGTAGTCATCTCAGTTTTCAGATCGAGTGTCATGGTATCACAGTGCTTGTGTTGTGTTCAAGTAACCCTTATTTTACTTAGTAACGGCCCCAAAGTGCAAGCATAGTGATGCTGGCAAGCTGGATATGCCAAAGAGAAGCCAACTTAATAAGGAAAGAAAAAAACTGTAGGCAGAGGCTACTAGGAAGAATCTTCTATTCATGAAACTGTGAAGAAGGAAAAAGAAACCCATGCCTGCGTTGTTATTGCACCTCAAACTGCCAAGGTTGCAGCCACAGTGTGTGGTAAATGCTCTCTTAAGAGGGAAAGGCACTAAGTTTGTGGGTGGAAGACGTGAACAGAAAACATGTTCCGATTGATGGCAACATGTTGCACCAGAAAGCATTGAACCCATATGAAGACTTCAGCAAGGGATCCCCTTGCATGAGTGACATTAAGCCATTTATTTACTTCAAGTAAGGGACGGTTAACACAGATTCATGTGTTATGTAAGTTTTGGGATGATGTGTTATGTAAGTTTTGTAGCCTTTATACTTTCAAAGTTAAAACAAAACAAATAAATAAAATAAAATGAATTGCTGAGGAAGCTGTGTCTATTGATGAAGATACTACTGCCACATTCCAGCAGAACTGAGGGGTTTAATTAGGGTTTGGTACTATCTGAGATTTCAGGCAACCTCTGGGGGTCTTGGAACGTATCCTCTGAGGATAGAGGGGACTACTGTGCTTGATTTTTCTGCGGAGGGAGGTATCTGGTAGTGTCCTCTTCATCAGGCTGTACCTTTTATGGATCATTTGAGACTGTGTCATCTGTCACAGGGTGTGTGTGTTCTTACAGGCTTGCATTCCCCAACTGTGCCATTGTTTTTCTTATCTGCCAGGCCCCCGAGGGCATTTACGTTTGCATCTTTGATCTAGTCCAACACCCCTAATTTACTGGTAAGGGAATCAAGGCCCAGAATGGTGAGGTGATTGATTTCTATAAATAAATAAATAAATATAAATAAATAAATAAATAAATAAATAAAAAACCAAACCATCCAACCTCTGCTTTCTCATTTATTATCTTTTTTCATCCTTTCAAAAGCCCAGTGGGAGAGTTTAGAGATGGAAAAATTGATATTTTAGGTGTTAGAAAAAGGTCTACAGCCCGGGTCACTTGGTTCCCCTTCCAGTATACTTTTCAGTACAGCATGTGGGTTGGCCTGGACCACAAGGGAGGAAAAGTATTTGTTGTTCCTCCGGTTAAGCCAGCATTTTCCTGGATTTCTATAGCCTCATCTGGACTCTTCCTACTACAGAGCTGACTTCATGTGGTGTCCTTGAAAAACCCTGAGCAAGTGAAGTTGTTTACAGATCCCCATGAGTCACTAAAGCAAATGTGAAACTCAACTGAGCAGCATTACTTTGTAGGAATCCTGCAGAATACATCTTTCTCCTTGCATTGTGGACTCCTAGAGAGTAGGGGTCAGGTCATTCATTTGCTTAGCATCTGGAAGAATGAGCAGGAAATAGTAAGTGTTCAATAAGTAGTTGAAAGCCTGAGTGAATATTTTTGGGGGTTCTTTAAGTGAAACTGCTTTGCTTTCTCCATGGATCAATAGTTTGAGACTGGGTATCCAGGCTGACCTCTGCTAACTGGCTCTGTAAACTGATGCAAACCTCACCGAACCTCACTTTTTTCATCTCTAAAATGAGGTGAGAGAAGACAATCTCTTGTGTTCATCTCAAGTTCAAAATTCTAGAATTCTTTCATGTTATATTGATTTATGGAAAAAAAAGTACTTCAGTCAAATATTTTCTGTTTCTGTATCAGTTTCTCATTGTTTGAATTTTGGCTTTTAAGCCCTCCTACTAAAAGAAGCAGAAGCCATCAGTGATTCTTGAGAGGCCTGCTTGGGAAGGTACGCTTGAGCTGAAGAAATATATTGTCACATGGTAGCGATGGAGTGTGAGTCCCTGTGGCTCATTTTTATTTCACAGAGCCAAATGTTGGAACAAATGAGCATTTTGGGAAGGAGAGAGCCATAATAGCCTGTGTGCTTATAGAATAGGTCAACTATTAAAAATAGTGTTCACTTAATAGATTATGAAATAGAGATTTATAAACAAGGAGATGATTATTTTCTAAGTTTTCCTGGATTAGGGAGACAGGCACTTCCTAAATATTCTGCTATGAATGTGAGCAGGGACATGTGTCTGGCATCTAACTGACATTCAGTAAAACTCCACTGAGTGAGCAAATGCGTGAAGCAATGAGTGACCTGTGCCGATTCATTCTTCTTTTCTATATAAAAAGATTGAATCATTGAATTCTCTTCATTCTCTGTCTCCTGGCTTGAAAGTTATGCATGCTTTTCATATTGTTGTAGCGGTTGCCCTTACTTGTGCTTTCCCCCAGATACAAGGAGATGTTAAGTTTCCTTACATTTGATTTCAAGTTCCATGTCCCCCTCCTGGAATACACAGGTGGATTTTCGATGATGCTAATGAATCTGAAGTTCAGGGCCCTTCACTTGCATGCTCCAATGTTTTAGTACATATTTAACAAGTGTGAGGAGGTATGAGACACCTAAAGAACTGCATTTTCCCCCCCATTTATATAGATAGAAATCTGCAGAATATATGTGGGAATGGATAGTGAGAGTGTGTGATTAAATAGAAGGAACATAAAGTTGGAAAGCCTTAAAAAATGGGACAGGTTTCAGAGGGAGCGGGGAGAGCACTAGAGGAGGGAGGAGGGTGAGGAAGGGGGAAAGAGGATGAGGGAAGAAGAGGGAAAGCTTTTTATCTCTTCTGCTTCTCCCCAGATGGAGACTGTCACTTACAAAGGCCATGAAGATAGGGGAACCCTCAGGATATAATGCAAAGCTAGGAAGGAGACAGGTATTTTTAGCAAGATACATTGCAGAAGATGAGGTGGCTGGAGTTTAATAACTATAACTGAAAAGTGCTAGTTGTCTTTCAGATCCTTTATCTGAGGACTCCCCTCCTCTCCTTTACTGCAATGCTGACGTGAATTGACCCCTCACCATCCTACCCATTCAGGGACACTAGACAAAGACACAAAATGGCTTAGAACTATGGAGATAAGACACAGGAAAGGCAGGACCTTGGTGAGGGAAAGGGGTGGTGGGTGGTGGTGAAAAGGACTGAGAACCTGGGGGTGGTGGGAGAGACAGAGAGTGTGAGAAGGAGGGAATAAGGGGAATCTTCTGATGGCAGGTTAACTGGGAGGTTCTGCTCAAGAGGCTGGACCAAGACCCAGTAACAAGGAGAGAGCACTTGGAGACACACTGAACAGCCTAGAGATGTGACCTTGACGTGGCCTTGACGTGGCTAAGAATTTTTTCACTGACCAGAAGCAAAGATTGGCTGAACACTCTCTAGGGTTGTGTGTGCGTGCTTCACTGACTGAGAGTAAGACCACTTTATTTTAGGTGTTAACCGACCCTCCTTTGACAATCAAGAGCTTAGTGGCAGGTTACAGTAGAAAAAGAAATGGCAAGTGTCAGAGTAAAAACAGCCATAGATCTGGAAGACTCTGATTTAATCACCCTGCTCCTGACATCAGGTCCTCTCGTTTCTCTCTAGCCCCACCATCAACCACAGAAAGTCAGATTTCATGGATATGAGCAACTAACATTGAGGCACTCCTATGATTTATTCACTCACTGCACCTCCCAGCAGTATCATGAATAATTTGTGTGGCATTTAACCCGCGGTGGAAAGACCCAACAGTTCATTTTCCATCTGCCAAACCTCAGAGGAACTTTTGGCTAGTCAGCTATTATTTGATCAATTGACCACTCAGTTAACCATGCACCTAGGTTAAAAGATAGTGGATGGTGAAATTACATTGGAATGTTTCATGAGTCAAGGCATTCCTGTTGAAGAAAAAAATAATTTCACAAACTGCAAGGTTTTAACAATCACTACTGTGCAGATGGTATTTTAAAATGATGCTCTGGGTTTTAGCTTAATTTTCAACTTTTCTGTATTTTGATTTATAAGTGGTGTGCTGTTTTAAGGAAAGGGTGCTTTCCTTACAAGTTGCTTTGCTGGGTACAAAACTTATCTGTAATAGCAGAATCTTGCTTTCCTTTCTCATCCACATAAGAACAAAGATAGCAGAAGAACACTGGTTAGAGAGGAAACAGCCAAAAATATTGCTTATCAATTTGTCATTTTTTTATAGGCATTGGCTTGAAATTCAATGGCAAACGTGATTCACTAATTGAGAAGAAAAACAAGTGCTACTACTTTTGTGAACACTAATATCCTTGCCCAGTATGAGATGGAACGTTAACTCTTCTGAAAAAAAAAACAAGCAAACAAACAAACAAAAACAACACCCACAAACAGTGAACCAGGAGTCAGCTTGGTTAGGCCAGCGATCTACCACAAGCTAATGAGCAATCTTGGGCAGGCCACTGTTACAATCTTTTTTTTTTTTTCTCTGAGATATAAAGGTAGATTTTTTTATGAGGTTAATGAAGTTGAAGTTCAGGGTCCCTCACTTTCATGCTCTGACATTTTAATTCATATTTAACAAATGTGAAGTTAATTATTATCTCCGTCCACCTCCTTTGAGAAGGTGCAAAACACACATAGGAACTGCATGATTTTTTTCTAATTTTACAGACAGAAGTCTGGAGAGCACTTAAGAACATGTAGAACCAAAGGATCGAAATCATGAATGTGGACTTTTATTTTATTGTAGATGTAAAGAGAGAAGATAGAGACATAGACAAGATGCAGATGTGCCAGGGAAGCTCTTGGAAAACTGAGAATTGAGGGGGGAAAAGTTAACACCATTTTAAAGATTTGATAATAGCAATGGCATCTTGAAGATAGTACTCTTTCAAAGCCAAGTGTAAGAAGAACTTTAGAGTCAGCTAAAATATAATAATGGTGTTAACATTTCCAAGAGAAAAAACCTAGCAATCAGAAGTATGTGATCAGCCCTGGCTGGTGTGATTCAGTTGGTTGGGCATCATCCCATGCACCAAGAGGTCACCAGTTGATTCCCGGTCAGGGCACAGGCCTGGGTTGTAGGAGTGTACAGGTGGGAGCCCATTGATGTTTCTCTCTCTCTCCCACTCCCTTCCTCTCTCTCTCAAATCAATAAAAACATATTAAAACACAAAAAGAAGTAGGTGATCAATACAAAGCAGAAAACATTGCAGTGTCTATTCAGCACTGATGAGGGATACAGGATCATGTGTAGGGTTTATTGAAGGAAAGGGGAAACTTGTATGTAAAAAGGAGAGAATTAAACTGGTTTCAACTGACAGAAATAGAATTATTAAAGGTAACAATATAAGTCAAGTTTAAAAATTACAAGTCAAAGTTGGGCTTTATAGAAAGCTGTATGAAAGAAGATGAAAGCTGGAAATATTTTAACATTAAGATGAGTTAATGCAAATAAAAAGTATAACAAGATGGAAATTTTGGTGAATGTGTCCAGATAAATCACAAAACCAGTAAGATGCAAAAGATGGAGAGTGCCTTGTTTCCGTGTCCTTGGGATTTTAAGAGTGGGTTAAGCCAAGGGCACTGATTGTACAGAGATCTTTGCAAAGATTGGATTTCAGTGCATCACTGAAAGGAACTCCTAATTCTATTATAAGAAGAAAATCCATATGTAAGGGAAGTAATCAAGGAAGGATTAAATGTGGACGTGTTAGCTTTTCCCTCAATGGAAAAGGAGTTAAGAAGGAATTTGTGTAGCAAATAAGCTCATAAAGAGGTCTATCTGCTGAACACTTCTGGGGACCACATTGACTATTTTGGTCATAAACATTTGTGTCTATAAATCAATCGTTGGCAAATCTATGATATCTACTTGTTAATATCATTAACTGCAGAGAATTTCAACTTGGGATTTGGTAGAATACATTTCACAAGTGGATTGTGTAAATGGCTTGGGATGGCAGCAATGGTATCAGTCGGTTCTTTAGGTTCCTCTCATTACCATTATAGTCCAGCAAGGACAAGCTCATCTTCACAAGGGAGAAGGACTTGAAATGGAAATAAAAAACAGAAGGGAAGAGTTTGAATCATACATCTGACTCTCTTTGCTTTGATTTCAGGCTCACTAAGCAACCTTTTCATTAATTCTCAGCTTCCCAGATTTGCCCCTCAGAGGAAGATTGCACTCGTCTTCATAATGTGAGAGTTTTGGTCCATACGACAGTTCAATTTATGATATCAATGAATACATTTTCTGTTTATAGCCCAGCGGTCATTAGTCTAGTGGTTCTTAAACCTTAGCATGCATGGAAATCATTTACATCACGTGAGCATGTGCTTGGTTCATTTCAAGCAGGTCTTATTAAAACTAGATTGCTGGGGAGGGGGAGGGGGTTAGAGAGCAACCAAAGGACTTATATGCATGCATATTAGCATAAATAACCAATGGACACAGACACTGGGGCGGTGGGGGCTGCCCGGGGTGGGAATGGCTGGGGGGTGGGGGGAGCCTGTCAATCGGAGAAAAAGGAGACATATGTGAAACTTTAGACAATAAAAAAAAAATAACTAGATTGCTGGGCAATCTATAATGTGAGCTACAGAAGCAAATTTGAACATTTTAAATTTCTAGTAGCTACATTAAAAAGGTAAAAAGAAACAGGTGAAACAAGTGGATAATGTTTTATTTAACCCTACATATCCAAAATATTCCCATTTCAAATATGTAATGAATATAAACCTGTGATGAAATAGCCTACGTGCTTTTTTCCATACGGAGTCTTCAGGACCAGGTGCATCTGACGCAGCACATCTCACTTTGGACTCGCTATATTTCAGCAGCTTCGGGTGGCTAGTGACTAACGGATTGAACAGTGTGGTTTTAGAGCCTCCGAATTCTCTGCACTTATGCGACCAGAATAAAGCAGCCAAGTTCATACAATTTTGAAAACTCTGCCAGGGAGTTTTGGAACAACCACTGCCACCCATTCCTGGAGCCCAGGTTGGAATTCTTGCTCTTAAGGTTCCCACAGCTCCCAGAGGATCTGGCGTTGCTGTTTCCAGCAGAAAATGACAAAATAGCCTTTGCTTTTGTGGCGTACATGTGGGGGCACACTGGCTCATCCGAGCTTTAAAACACGGGCTTCTGCTCTTTCTGTCCCTGGTTTCTTGGTACTACACGCCCCCCGTTCTCTCCCCGCCCCCCAACACACACACACACACACACACACACTCATCATCATCATCATCATCATTATCATCATCATCATCATCTCCTGTACTCTTCTGTTCTTACTTCACCTTCAATTGCTACAGGTTTGGGCGGGGGAGGGGCAGGAGCGGGGAGAGAGAAAGAAATAAAAGGAGAGACTTCTAGCCTGCCAGATAAACCGGCATCTCCTGTACTAGGTGTTCTTTGTATTTGCGACCAGGGTTTATGGATAAGAAAGAGGATTTGTACTTAAATATCAGAAACATTCTAATGCTTGGCCGGTTATACTGTTCACGCTTCTATCGCTTGCACTGTCCTTCTCCGAAGCATTTGTCCTCTAGTGCATCCTGACAAAGCGCCTGCACAAAATTAACAGGCGTGCAAAGCCTGGAGGAGCAACATGATTTGCCTATAATTTGTTTGTGAAGTGATCAGAACGGGGTTGAGGTGATTTCAATTTCAGAGCCCAAGTCGCCAGTCGGGCTTTTTGTCAGGCAATTAGTTCCGCCGGCTGGGCCAGCGTGCCCTGATGCAGTGCCGCGGGGAACCGGGCACGTGGGAGCGCTACCCTGTGTTGCTTCCTCCAGTGTTTCTCCTGTCGCTCTGGTTTATTTTGGGTCAAATTCCCTTCTGCACGCCAGGTTCTGTGACTTTGCTGAGCATAGTTCTGTGGGTAAGTGCTCTGGAGAAGGAGTTGGAGGAGGATAAGCAGAGAGAGGAAATCCTAACAGTAGTTAATACTTCCAGGTTGTCTGGCAATGTGTTAAGCTCACAGTCCAGAAGCCCCAGGATGGATCGCCCTGCAGAGGGAGGCCCCACCCACCTGCCCCAGCGCCCCAGCTGGGTAGCCTGGGCCTCCCTCTTTGGGGACATCATGGAGTCCCCCATTGATCGCCCTGCCTGCTGCTGGCCTGGGCCTCCCTCTGTGGGGCTATCATGGGGCGATGGCCACCCTACCAATCGCATCCCACCAGCTTTGGCTGACCTGGCACCAGTGTGTGTCATAGCGTGGTAGTCTGGTCATTCCGCTGTTGGGCCATTCGGTCAATTTGCATATTATGCTTGTATTATTATACTAGAGGCCCAGTGCACGAAATTCGTGCATGGGGCGGGGGGTGTTGTCCCTCAGCCCAGCCTGCACCCTCTCCAATCTGGGATCCCTCTCACAATCCAGGACTGCTGGCTCCCAACTGCTCGCCTGCCTGCCTTCCTGATTGCCCCTAACTGCTTCTGCCTGCCAGCCTGATCACCCCCTAACCACTCCCCTGCCAGCCTGATTGATGTCTAACTGCTCCCCTGCCAGCCTGTTTGCCCCTAACTGCCCTCTCCTGCAGGCTTGATTGCCCTCCCTTGCAGGCCAGGTCCTTCTCAACTGCCCTCCCCTGCTGGCCATCTTGTGGTGGCCACCTTGTTTCTACATGGGGGCAGGATCTTTGACCACATGGGGGCAGCCATCTTGTGTGTTGGAGTGATGGTCTATCTGCATATTACTCTTTTATTAGATAGGATAGAGGCCTGGTGCATGGGAGGGGGCCAGCTGGTTTGCCCTGAAGGGTGTCCCGGATCAGAGTGGGGGTTCCCTTGGGGCGTGGGGCGGCCTGGGAGAGGGGTCTGTGGTGGTTTGCAGGCCAGCCATGCCCCCCGGTGACCCAAGCGGAGGCCCTGGTATCTGGGATTTATTTACCTTCTACAATTGAAACTTTGTAGCCTGAAGTGGAGCCAAGCCTTCTGCTTGCTCTGTGGCAGCAGTCATTTTTGTTGGGATTTATTTATCTTCTATAATTGAAACTATGTAGCCTTAAGTGGAAGCCTGGGCCAGCCAGGGTGTGCAGAAAGCTTGACTTCCTCCATTGTCAGGGAAACCCAAGCCTCCCTCCTGCTCTCTCCCTGGCCACAACCATCTTGGTTGGGTTAATTTGCATACTCACTCCTGATTGGCTTGTGGGCGTGGCTTGTGGGTATAGCTGATTGATGGTTAATTTGCATATTATTCTTTTATTAGATAGGATAAATACTAACAACCTCAAATGATAGGTATTAATATCCTCATTTTACTAATGATGAAATCAAGGGGCAAAGAGAGGTTAGTAATTAGCCAGTCACGATTTGAGAAGTGCAGTTGGGTTGCAACATGGATGCTCTCAATTCCTGAACTATGCTGCTTGCTCAGTCACCACAGAGCCATGGCCTGGGCTTTGGGAAGGAACCGGGTCTGGATGAAAAGACAAGACCATAGTAACCCCAACAATGCACTTCCACCCATGAGGGCAGGGACCATGTCAGATCCTCCAAACCCATCAGAACTTGACTCATTGAAGGTGCATCGTAGGCACAGTCATATTCGTTCAGTGACTGAACTACATGATCCAATTTGACTCTCACAATGACCATGAGAGGAAGCAAGGAAAGGTATTATTATCTTTATTTATGATTACTTTACCTGAATTACAGGGGATATCTCACCTTCCCAAAGTGATTTAAACAGATTTCTGAGTTGTTGCAGTTTTAATTGTTGTGGTAACAACTTACCTGTGAAGGCTGAAGTTCCCAGGAGCAGGGACCATTTCCTATACGTTCGTGTCCCATTCGTCACATTGCAGAGAGAGGACACTCCTGGGATGACAGGGTTCTATCAGACAGTGCTGCTCTAGAGGAAGGCAGAGGCCAGTGGTGGTCACCTAACATCACACCCTACTCCAGAGCTGGAAGTGGAACTTAAGAATTGTTGAATGGATAAATGAAGGAATACCATAATGGAAGTGTTTCTTAATATAGACTGACCTGATGACAGTGATCAGTCATTAGCTGAATTAGTGCTTTCCAGGGTAGCTGACTCCATTTTTCAAAATGAATTGTCCAAAAGAGCAAAACAACTCATTTCTTAAACATGTCAAAATGCAGTTTTAAATGTCATGCTAAGTAATGAATGGCAAAATACCGGAGTGGTTTAGTCAGTGATTACTGTTGTTTAACAGTAATTTAAAAACAAAACAGGAACAATGTTTGTGCCAATATGGCATTTAAATAGTCAAAACCAACTCCACTTAGATTATGAATTAACTCACATTTATTAATAATATATATCATTTATTTTGTATCATTTTTCATGAAGCTTAAAGTGTGTCCTGGTGATTATTTTAGTTAATGTCATGGTATCTATCTATGTCAGGGGACTGGCATTGCTTTTTCCAAAAAGAAAAAAATGACAGAGAAATGAAAAAATGTCAAGGTTTTAATTGACCATGATGCCCAGCCAGCAGGTGTGGAACCCTGAGTCCCCTCTGCTTGTCCAGGGACTGTCTCACCTACACTTTTGGGGACATTTAAATGAAAAAGAATAGCAAACACACACACACACAACACACACACACACACACACACACACACGAAAACAAACAAACAAACAACAAAAAAACCAGAAAGGCTTGGGTTCTTGCACTAAATTTCACAGAAATGCAGATTATTTTAAATTGCTACCTGCCCTAACCAGCCTCTTAGGGAAGAAATGCCTTTTATCAGTTTAGTAAGTTGGCATTTTGTAGAAACACAACAAAGGCTGTGTCATTTAGCCTCTTTTGGCCTTTAATCTCAACTATGAGTCTGCCTGCCCTTAGCTAAGACTGATCTAATATAGTTTGTGAAATGGACATGCAAAGGTGGTTGGGCCTTATTCTAAGGACAATGAAATGCCACTGGAGTATTTTACACAAGAGAGTAGAATGGTCAAATTTATATATTAGGAAAGTCACTCTGCAAGGCTCAAGAGGGATGAGAGAGCCAAGACTGGGAGTTAGAGTCCAATGTAAAGACTTACATTAATCAGAGAAAGAGATGATTGGGCAGAGAATAGGTAACATACTAGGGAAGTGTATAGATTTGAGAAATATTAAGAAAGAGAAGCAACAAGACTTATGGTTTAGATGTGGGGGGTGAGAAAGGCTGAAGTTAAGGTTGATCCCTGCCTTGGGCAGCTAGTGATTGGTGGTACCATTAACCTAGACAGGAAACAAGGGAGAGAAAGGATGATAAATTCAACTGTATTCTGGAATCTAAAGTGAACAATGAGGCATCCAAGTGCAGAAGGCATTTGGATAGCCTAATCTGAAGCTCAGGGGACCAATCTGGGCTGGAGATAAAGATTTTGAAGCCACCACCACCACCTGAATGACATTTGATGCATGAAAGCAGACGAGATCCCCAAGTGAAATGTGGATTGAGATGTTAAGAAGGCCAATGATGAGATCAGCCTAGGAAGAGGAGCCCAGAGAAGCAACCAGTGAGAGAGGAAGAGAACTAGGAGATTATAGTGGGATTGAGAAGAGACTATTTCAGGAAGAAAGGAATGGTCATCGTGTCAAATGCTGCAGAGAGGACAATAAAGTGGGGGTTGAATGGTGTCAATATGGTTTTTCAAGAGAGAGGTCATTGGTGACTTTGGGGAGTGAACTTGCTGGCGAATGATGGGAGCAGATGGGTTGAAGAATGAATGGGAGTTGAAGAAGTGACAGCAAATATAAATGACTCTCAAAAACTTGGTGGTGAAGGACTTTTGAGATGGTTGGTAACAGTGTCCTCTCTAGCACCACTGTGCCATTTTCAGATGTGTACCTCCTATTAGAGGTGTTTGTAACCTCTCTTGTGCTCTGTACTACTGCAAGCATGTTGAAAGTACACATGGGGTCTTCTACATCCTCACCTTTTCTAAGTTCCTAATGTAGGTCTTGCATGTAGAAAGAAGGTGCTCTGTTGGTATATTTAGTTACTAGTACTTTCCAGCTTTCAAATTTAAGGCTCTTATTGGACTTAAATATATATATATATAAAGTGTGTGTTTTCATGTGTTTGCCTCTTAAGCAACTTCCTCTGAATAAAAAAGTCTCAATTCCAGGTGGGAAAAAGGTAATGACACAGATCCATAAAAATTTAATAGAATGGCATGTTTTCAGAAAATTTTGTGAATTGGGGAAAAATTCCCCCACCCCGCACCAAAAAATACCCAGAAGAAATAGAACAAGGATGAATATGTTTTAATAAAAAATTTTATTATGATTATTTACACCTCCTTGATAAGCATATAAATGTAAACTTTTATTGTTGGCTTTATTTCACAGATGACTTATCCAAATTCAGAGTTAATACCATCACGTGAGTATACAGGTAGTGAGAAAATTTTATTATATTCACAGAATATACAGACACGTGCATTCAGAATGTGTCCCTCCTTAAGCCAGCGGTATAGACACTGCCCCGTTGGCCCTGCTTCTGCTCCGCAGGTGGACACTGGACTCTGCGATGTCCTCCACAGGCTCCTCGCTCTTCTTCTCCTTCAGGCTGTTGATGAATCTCAGGGTGATTTCATCCCACTCCTCCGGCAAGAGCATCAGCAGAAACCCAATGCAGATGATGATGGTGGCAGCCAGGCGCACGACATTGAAGATCACCTCCTGCTTCAGGAGATCCACAGCTAAGTAAGAAATATCAGGTCAGTCACTGTCTACGACTCTTTCTAAGCTTTGTTTGAAAAGAAAAGACCAAAGTTGGTGCTACTTCTAGAGATTTCCAAAGGTCTTCCTTGTTCTTTCAAGCTCATCTTTCCTTTTTTTATACCATCATCTGTAGTGTTCCCTTCCTTTGCTTTGCATTCCTTATCTCTAAATCATACTTATCCTTCAAGGCCCCCATGATCTGATTTTATTACCTCTGCAGTTTTACTTCCTAGGATATTTCCTCTGTGTCCCTTCATGCTTCTCCAGTTTCATCGGCCCACTGAAGGTTTTTCAAATGAGCCAAGCCGGTTAATGTCTAGGTCTTTTGCACATGCTGTTCTTTTACAAATTTTCAATTGAGGTGAAGTAAACATAAAATTGTAACATAAAATTGACCATTTTAAAGTGGATTTAGTGGCATTTAGTGCACGTATCATGTTGTACAACCATCACCTCTACCTGCTTCCAAAGCATCTCCATCATTTTGAAATAAAATGTTGTAATCATTAAGCAGCCCCCTAGTCCCAGCCCCTGGCAGCCACCAATCTACTGTTGGTTTCTATGGCTTTACCTATTCTGGATATTTCATATAAATGGAGTCACGGTCTATGTGATTTTTGTGTCTGGCTTCTTTCACTTAGCATGATGTTTTTGAGGTTTATCCATGTTGCGTCATGTATTCATACGTTCTCCTTTTTAATGGCTGAATAATATCCCATTGTATGTATGATGATTTGTTTATCCATTCACTTGTTGATGGACATTTAGGTGTTTCCACGTTGGACCATTGTGAATAATGCTCCTATTTACATTCGTGTGCAATGATATTTTTGAGTCCCTGTTTTCAATTTGGGAGGTATGTACCTAGTAGTGGAATTGTTGGTCATACAAATGCTGTTCTTTTTCCATGGAATGCCCTTCCCTCCTCATATCCACTTCGTCCAGCTAAACCCCCCATTAGATCTCCCTGTTTAGGTTTTTTTTGCAGGAAGCCTTCTTGGTTGCCCCTCCTGTCAGAGCATTCAATACATGCCTCTGTCAAAGCAATTCTCTCTACATTGAATTTACTCAATTCCTTCTGTCTCCCTCTGTTAATACACAGTCTGAAATCAGGGACTATGCCTTATTCAGGATGTATCACCAGTGTTATCAGAGTTCCTGGCTATACCAAGTGCTCAGAAATCATTTGTTGAATAAATGAACACATGGATGAATGAATAAACTTTTTTGACAGCTCCACACCTACTTAGTATTCCTTTTCTCTGACTATCTTATAGTCCTTGGAGTCTATTACACAATTTGACATTTAATCATAAATTACTTTGTAGAGTTCTAAGTTTTTTCATGCATGGTGGTATTATTTTCCAAATGCAGGCATACATATGCTTCTTAAGGGAACAATAATATGATTTTCCTGTTTCTTCTACAATCCTGATCACATAGTAAGTGCTCAAGAAACATTTTTTTTTTAATTGTCCTGAGACAAAAAAGATGGCTACCCAAGGCTTGGAATCGTAGAATTTTAAAGTTAGAAGGACTGTAGAGTCATCCAGATAACCTACTTCCAATACTTGTTCCACTGAAAGATTTCATTAGAAAGATTATCCTGGAAAAATAGCTTCTCCTCTTGTCCCTGAAGAGAATCAAATTGCTTTTTCCTCTATCTATACAAGAGAGCCATCTGCTGTGCTCCCGGGAGAAGCTTCCCCAGCTCCCCATGGATAGTCTGATTGGAGCCAACACCCTGTGCATTTCCTACACTTTCATTAGTGACGTTTACTTGAGAGTCCTATGTTGGGATGCCTTTTGTTTCCATAGGATTTCCTTTAAAAATACCACAAAATTAGGTTGTCAGGGAGATTACATGAAACTCAAATGATACATTTGGTATTTAACTCTAAAAGCACAACCAAGTAAAGACAGTGTTTGTAGCTGCAAATTTTAAATCTGTTGCATAGTTATTTTGTTGTCTGCCACCTTCATGATATTTAAAAACATCTTTCCAGGCAAGGGACATAATTCACAATTGCTCAAAGAAACAGCTCAGAGTGTAAAACAAACACAAGCAGGAGACTTACTGTGCGCATGTCAAATCATACCAGTACCTGCATTTCCAGGAACGCTGAGCAGTGTCCCAATGGAGATTAGGATCGGGTATGTCAGCACCACGCCGACATTCACCAGGATGTTGAAGACTGTAAAAGAAAGGAGGATATTGAGAATAAAGGAGGATAAAGGGGAGTTGATATGCTGGGTGCTTTCCTTCTTAACATAAAAGTATCAATGTCTTTGTTAAACATGCCTTTTAAGCTGTCTGCACCTTTGGTCAATTAATCCTCTGATTTTGGAGATAGATGCACGGGTATCTCACCTGAAGTAGTCTTATTCTTTTCTCCTCCTCTGCCACTCTGGTTGCCTGACCTCTTGCCAATTGGCTGACAAAGGGTGTATGGAGCAAATGCAAAGAGGTGAAGTGATCAATTCACTAGGCTGTCACACTGCACCCAGGGGAGTGTGAAGACCTTGCTGCTTGGGGGAGGACCACAGTGTCCAGCCGCACAGGTGGTGCCCAGCCCGAGCAGGCTTGCTCAGGAGCCTGTCCAGGGATACACGCTGGAGGAGGGCTACTTTGCAGCAAGCTGGAGATCATGTGCACACAGATGAGGCCACAAGTCAGTGAAATTTCGATTGTTCCCAGTTAGATTGGTTTTGGCCAGGAAATCATCTAGGTACTTTTCATTAGGATGTTTCGTCTTATGGAAACACTCCTATTGATTTCTACTTAAATTAGCCGAGGTTATGACAGGTCATCACCACATATTTTTGGCCTTCAAAAGTAGAATTCAAAGGACCAACAATTAGTATCTGATTATTCTCTTGCTGCGATTCCTGTCTTTCTTAAGACCTCCCCTTAGGGGCCCGGGCCAGAGTAGAAAAAGAAGACCCAGTGCCTATGGGGGAAGAAAATAAGGGCTTTTTTTTTTTCTTCTAAGAATTGCAGTGCTGCTTCAGATTATGCTTCAGGGGATGTCACCTTGATAAAGAAAATCAAGTGAGGGTTGGCAGATGTCCTGCAGGCCAAGTCTTGTGGGTAAATGTGGAGTGGGCAGAGGGGGCTGTCTTAGGTGGTCTGAGGAGAGAGGAGCAGAATGAAAACAATTCGATTCTGAGTAAAGGGCCTGAGTCATGAGGGGGTGGGGGTGAATGTGTTCAACTGCTTGGCCAGAGAAGAGCAGGCTTGTTATTTTTCAGGTTCCTCTCATATCAACCTACAGCAGGAGCACAGCCTGAAACTGGGAGCCCCTAGTTGCTCAGGTGAAGCCGACACTCATATAGGGAATTGGGAGAAAGAATATTACTAAAAAGAGTCTGGGTGACTTTTTCTTGGTCATTGACTAGGTACAGCCTACTTGGCTGAGCCACCAAGCCCAGTTCTGCCTTCTTGCCCTGCTTTGTGAGGGTTTGCTATCTCAAATTCATTCTCTATACTCAGCTAGAGTGGGCTGTGTAAGCTGCAGGTGTGAGGCTGTCATCTCCCTGCTGAGAGATTAGCAAATGGATTTTAAATTCAACCTGTTCCACGTGGCTTCCCAGGTCCTCCATAGCCCACTTCACTCCTGAATGTCCTCTTCTCCTTTCCTCCCTTCCTCCCTTCCTCCCTTCCTTCCTCCCTCCCTCCCTCCCTCCCTCCCTTCCTTCCTTCCTTCCTTCCTTCCTTCCTTCCTTTCCTTCCTTCCTTCCTTCCCTCTTTTCTTCCTTCCTTCCTTCCTTCCTTCCTTCCTTCCTTCCTTCCTTCCTTCCTTCCTTCCTTCCTTCCTTCCCTTCTTTTCTTCCTTCCCTCCTTCCTTCCTTCCCTCCTTCCTTCCTTCCCTCTCTTCCTTCCTTCCTTCCTTCCTTCCTTCCTTCCTTCCTTCCTTCCTTCCTTCCTTCCTTCCCTCCTTCCCTCCTACCTTTCTTCCTCCCCATTCCACCTGCACTGGGTGCTCCAGACATTTTGAACCACTTTGAGTTCCTTGAATGAGAGTGTCCCCCTCTCCCTCTGCCCGACACACCGTGGCACACTTGGGACACAGTAACATCATGCAGTGCATCGTGAAGCATGACGAGGCTGCTTAAAGAGCAGTGGTGATCAGAGTGGCCTGGGCCTCAGGCTCACAATGTAACCCCATGGGAGGCACACCAGTTGGAGAGCTCAGATCTAATCAAGCAATGGACCGCAAAGAACCTTCTAAACATTCAATAACATGAATCAACCCTAAATAAATTTGGGAAATAGAGGACAGAGGCACCCAAGGGAATAATCTAATATGATAATTTAACTATCCAAGGAAAGGTCGAGTGACATAGGGAATGGAAGGCAAAGCCTGGGGTCACTTACCCAGCCACATCCCTGCCATCCCACAGAGACAGCCCCAGGGCAGAGCTGTGAAGGAGGACCAGTGTTCCACCTTGGTGAAATACAGAATGATGGGGGTGAAGGAGATGAAGATTAAATTGAAGAAACCCAACGTGGAGACAAAGTGTGCCGCTTCGCCAAAGTTGGCACTTCCGAGAAACATCTTAAACATAACCTGGAATGGGAAGGAAACTCTTAAGCCACACTGTCGGAGGTCTGGCTGCATCAGAAAGGCAAGGTCTGCTCATCTGTACAGGAAACTACCTGGCCCAGTGTTTATCCTCCATATCTTCTTACCTGCCATCTCCTTATCTCCTTAATTCCTTATCTCAACAATGACATCTAAGGCGTTATTGAGATAAGGAATGAAAATTCTCTATAACCTTCAGATGAAGCAGCAAAAGCCATAAAACAAATTCCTTGTGGGGTTGGAAACTGATGGGATACTGCACACTGTTATGCACTCGATCAGTGATGGGAATAGGACGAATAATAAACAAAAGCAGAGAAACCCTGAGAAATCTTCTCGATTGAGATGCTGTCAATTCTTCCCTTCCAGCCTGGGATTCATTTCGCTCTTATTTTGACAGATACTGAAAACTATATTGGACAGAGAAAGCCTGTCATTATGTGCTGAGAGAAATAATAATGATGCCTTGGATTTACAAGTACTTTTCTCTCAGAGCTTAAAATATTTTCACAAAAACTGTGTTTATTCTCCAGATTAACAATTCTTTTTTTTTCTTTTCTTTTTTTTTTCTGGGTTCTAAATCTGTGTACAGAGAAAGATGGCCAGGAGGCATGAGTAGTCAACCTAAAGTCACACATCCAGCTGGCAGGGGGTGAAGGTGGGGGGTGGGGAGGGGGAGCCAGGACTCTAGTCCATATTTCTTGGCTTTTTAACTCCTCTGCTTCCTTTATTAACCCTCCAACAGTGGAGAATGGAGCAGATTTTTTCAAAGGTGCACATATAATTTTGTGCATGCCAGCCAACATTACCACTTCCCGAATGAAGCCATCTGAAACATGGTCAGGAGAATGCCAGATATTGCTTTTCATTTTAATCGAACTTTTTTCTTTTTTCTTTTGAGAGATGCAGTCAAGAGACCTTGATCACGTGCTAGTCTTTGGTCACATCAGACACCTCAGTGGAGTCTCAGTTGGGGGCAGGTTAGACACTAATGGCGATTGAGTGAACACTTGTCAAGTTTGTCACACAGAATCAATGGGCCAAGAAATGTCAGTATGGAAATAGACTCAGTGTCCTCTGAGCCGCAGGGCTGGTGAATAATCAGAACAGGCATCCAGGAAAGTTGCAAAAGGGCATTTTCTGCCTTTCAGAGAGAATTTTCTCACTGAAACACCAAGAGAGATGAAAGTGAAATAGTCCTTTAGCTACATCCAGAAAGTTGGCTCTGAAATGTGGAGCTTCGGGGAATAACCTTTGAGGTCTGCTCTCTTAGTCCTCACTTCTGAAGTTAAGGGCAATGGCTCTGAATAGAATTTTCATTAATGACAGGCAGCTCCAGGGAAGAAAGAATGGTGAGGACTTAGTGCAGACCCAGAGTATCCTTCAGAGAGGAAAAGAGACTTTTCATTTTACTAATAACATGAGCTTCTGTGGCACAGAGTTGATATGTAGCAAAAGGTAACCTCTCAAATGACAGTTTATTATTTTTAACACTTCAATTGGAGTTAAAATAATGGCCACCGGTAGCAATTAAAGAAACACAAAGAGAAGAGAGATCTTTCTCAGCCCCTCTATAACTGGTTGATGATTTGGGAGGGGTGGGGCCATGGAGCAAGGGCTTTGGAGTTGGCAGTCCAAGTTTTAACCTTGACTCTATCATTTCCTGGTTGTATGACCTTGGGCAAGTTACTTAATGTTTCAAAGCCTTAGTTTCCTCATCTGTCATTCAAACGATATTAACACACCAAATGCAAAGAAATAACATTTTTGATGACTCCATATTCCACAGCAAGCAATTGAATACTTCGTGGAAGTTGCTAAATGCTTCCTCCAACCTAGTTCCGTCTTTGAAATCGGGGAGAAGCACCTTTGTCTCATAAGGGTGCATTAACACAGGTGAAATTTTCTGGCAAGTGCCCAGCATTAGCAAGTACGCAGTAAGTGGTTTTTATCATGAAACCATCTTTATGTTTTTCTAGTCAAGATTTTCTTTGTCCTTCCTCACTTTATTAAGTCTAAGCTACAAATCGCAATCGACTACATAAGACAGTGCACAACGTACCTTATACAACGCAGATGTGGAGGCTGAGCCCACTGCAAATGCCACTCCTATGATCGAGTCAGCATGGAAATTATCTGCATACGCCATCATGACAATGCCCGTAATTGCCATTATTGTGGCAACTATCTGTCGAATAGAATGCAAATAAATTAAAAAACAACAACTGATGACTCTGTATCCCTGAGCAAGCAATTGAAAACTTCACGAAAGCTGCTAAATTGCTTTCTGAAACCCAATTACCTGGGTACATCTGTGTTCAATTGTAGAAGGGTCAGTATTAACAAGAAATCGGTATACTCATGAGACATCCAGGCAGAGAATATAAAAGCTGCTCACATTCAAATCAAGGACTAATAATTTTAGTGTAATTTTTTAGTTCAACTTCCTAGAGATTTACACCCATATTGGTGAAATAATGTCAATAGGAAATCAGTTCTATGCCTTTTCATGTATACTGTATTCTTTTTCTTCAAATATTTTAGCATACATTTTAATCAGCCCCTTGGATCAATTCATGTTTCTGACTACCTCCACATAATGAGGATTTGATTAGGGAGATATATTGATGCAGCTAAGAGGCAACATATAGGGCAAGGGAAAACAGAAGTGAGTAATTTCATAATAGTTTATAAGGAGCAAGCTTGCACTGTCACTTGGAATATCAAATGGAGGCCAGTTCTTCCTCTTGTTTTCATGTAAATTAAACCACAGAATGATAATTTTATTTAATTATTCCAGAGTGTTAATTGCATAAAGTGAAATGTTCATAATTTGATTGCAATCATAATGGTTTACTATAAATTGATATGATGCTCAGTATATTTAAAACAGGAGTCCACCCCTTTGTGAAAAGCTGGTTTGCACTTGTTTCTTTAATTATCTTGAACTTGAGCAACTCAGGCATTTCAAGGGTTGTCTCACCAACTTTAAAACCAAGATGCAACTTTGTCAGAAATTTAAGCATATGTGACGATTAATTTTGTCAAGCTTCAGTTTTGAGTATTCCCAAGTAAATCAATTTCTCTGTGGATAGCTTTTTCACATGTGATTAATGTTTGTGGGTTGTTGTGGGGTTTTTTTTTTTTTTTTGCCCTTTTGAACATTATTAGTGAATTCTTTATTACAATAAATGCAGATCTTTAACATATAACTGCAGACTTGCTCAAGGCCAGCGCAATGTATGTTAATGATGACACATATAATTTAGATGCTGCTGAAGTAATTCTTTTGTTAATGACCACCAAGAGCAAGTGCACAGTGGGTTTCAGAGCCAGCCCCATGCTAAAGCGTCCTTTATGAAAAACAGCAGGAGAACTTGAGAACAGACGCCGATGTGTCAGCAGTGAAAAACTGTCTTCATAAAGTGTTATCCGGGAGGCTGCTTGATGGGAGGTGTTTCTCTTGCTGAGTGAATATCATATTCTCTGAAGCTTCCAGGCATGTGTTCTAGTTAGACTGTGCCTCCAACTATAGGGAATAGAATTTAATACACACACCATGAGGTGTCAAGGAAATTTTCTAAACAAGGAGCCATAGACTCATAAATAAACATGAGGAGGGGGGTTATCTAGACCTGGAAATTCGGTGAGGGCTATCATTTTCTTCGTTTTGCGCATTTACAGTTCAGCCAGGGATTTGAGACATTTCTTTGGGCAGCCTGATTCAGAGAATGAAAAGGCTCTTTAGACGCTGGCATTTTCTGATTTGCTCTGTGTTTTAATGATGTCCACGAGTTAAAGTGTTCAGGTGCACACATAGATCTCCCCCGTAAGACTGAACTTGTAGGATAATAAATTTGAATTTATATTTGTGGGTTTTTTTGGTTTGATTTTTGGCCAAGCATCAGTTGTATTTCTTAATCAAATAAACAAAACAGGATTAAAAGAACACAATGTTAATCCTAATGAACTTTAACATGATGTGTTGTTTCATATTTAAAATTACTAAAAGTATTCTATCATATACTAGTATAATTCTGGGTTTAGGGAATTATGAAAACAACCAGCCCAAACAAACAAACAAACAAAAAGCACAAAACAAAATCACTGTCTAGAAAGGGATAAAAACAATACTGTTTATCCCCAGCATCTGGGCCTAGTTGGGCACTGTTCTTTTTCTGAGTCATCCATTAGTAAAAATTTATAGCCATAATATTACTATTATAAATTTTCTTCAAGGTAGGAATTAGATATGGACAAAGATTACATAATCTTTAGCAATTCGAAGTTAGAAGCAGGGTGAGCCTCTTTGAAACCTCCATTACATTTTATATTCAAGTGCTTGTGAAGATATTAGGCCGGACCACTTAAATTGACATATCAATTACAGCAGTGTCTCTTTCAATTGCCTTCATGGAGAGAAGCATTTTTCACTTCAGGAGGTCAGACAACACTGTTAGTTAAGTTCTAAAAACATGAAAATCTGAATATTTGAGATGTTAGAAAAATTCTTCTCTCTGCTATGAACAGCCGTTTATAGATGAATCATTTATAGGTTATATAGGTTTCCTGGGGAGAAAGATAAGTTAACTTATTTTCCACATTTTAATTTAAATTCCACAACTATCTGATAGAATACGTTCTCTATGGGCACGTTTTAAAATTTTTCCTCTCTACACAGTTGGAACTAAGGGAAGGGATCTCAGCTAATCTAGAAAATGCAGGAGCGTATTGGGTGGAAGTCCCTTTTGGAGCGTCATTCGGATGGTCTCAGAGTGGCACTGCTTGGCTCCATGGGTTCAACTCTTCAAACTTCCAGAGAACAAATAACACAAGCACAGATCTGAGTCACGTGCATTTTCAGAATTAATCAGTCATTAAGGAAGGATTAATAGTTTGTTCTCAACAGAAAAAACACAGACGACTCTTCTTGGGCTCAGGACACTGGAAACATGCCTGCAGGAAGCCGGTGCCTTAAATACTGTGTCAACAGTGCTCATATGTGCACAGCCACACGGTGAAACCGAGCACTTGAGTGTGCACAGGAAGGACTCCTGTGCTGAACTCGCACCACCTGCTGGTGCCACCCCCTCGGCTCCACAGACACTCGGTTCTCACAACCTATTCCAATTCCAGCCCATCACCGACCAGAGGGGTCTATCTAACTAAGACGGAAATCCCACCACTACCATCACCTGAATCTGTTTGGCGGGAGAAGGTTACTAACCAATGACTATAAAACTGACAATGCCTCATTCTTAACTTTCTGACCCTCTTGGTCCTCTCAGATCATGCTGAGCCCATTATCCCAGCAGGCCACGTGAGCGACATCACCTCCGGAGACGGTGACCTTCCTTTGCAGGTTCAAACCCCTCTGAGAGCCTCCACATCAACTTGCAGGGCCAATTGGAGGGACCATGAGGCTGTTGGAGCCTGTTCCTGAAGCCCAAGAAGGCGTGAAGGTTAACATTTGGTGATTTCACTGTGCTGTAGACCACCCATGACCCCGCATGAAAGCTAGCTCCTTCCACCTCTTAAAGAATTCGTTTGTACAGACAAAGGCTAGAGAAGCATCTGGCTTTTGGCTGTTTTTGTTTTCTTGTATGGACTTTCCCCCCCTCTTTTGGCTCAGGCCCTCAAAAATCACAAGGGCCTGGCCCTTTTCTGAATCTTCATGAGGATTTCCAGCCTCATTACATTCACTGGGATTCCCCTTGACAAATGGTTTCCGGAATTATTATTTGCATAACAATATCAGCCCTTCTAGGGTTCAGGGTACTGAGATGAACCTTTAATTGCTTCTATTTCTATTTGTAACCCCAACATCTTTCCTTAATTTGCCTTGTGGTCAACTGTTCCTGAAGCTGGGTGGAGCAGGGGGAGGCCCAAGCCCACAGCAGCCTCTAAAGTGAAAGGCCTCAAGGCTGCCCTGCCAGCAGGGCTGTACGCAAGTTCAAGACTAAAGGTCAGCAGCTGAAGGTGAGATACACATTAATGGCTTGGCCAGTGAGACCTGCTCCAATGATCATCCTATTTTCTCTGATTATATTTAGATAGAGTATTTTCAAGAAACCATGTCTATACGAAATCATAAAACATATTTACATGTTACATTTAGGTTCCACAAAAAGAACCATCTGTTTTATTCAGAGCCAATGAAATTGGTCAGGATTTGAAGTGAAGTGAGAGAAGTGAAAGAGGTGGGAAGTCCACTGTGTGTGTGACAGGTGGAGGGTGGATCCCTAGAATTGGTCAGACCCAAGGGGTGCAGAGCCTCCAACCAAGATTCCCACTCCCTACTCCCTGCCACACATACACATCTATTTTTATATGAATGAAATCCATCTGAAAATGATCTCAATGAGACCAAGATGGAAATAAGGAAAAGAAATGCCAGAAGGAAAGACTAAAGTGTGTGCGTGGGCGGGGGGGGGGGGGGGGGCGGGGATGGGGGAGTGGGGGCGGTGTATAGAGTGGATCTATTGACTACACCTTGGTGAAGGGGTTACGGATTCCTTCTGGACATAAATCAGAGCCCCCACACTTCCTGTATTCATAAATCATTCTTCCCCCAAGAGGGGGTTGAAAAGGATTAGTCTCACTGTCCATCCCCAACTGCCTCCTTGAGGAACCATCAAGGCTCTGGATAGAGGATTCTGCACTAACCTGAATGAACAGCGACTGCATAAATGTCAACCAAAGACAAGATGGAAACGAAAGGTTATCTTGAATCTTATCTAAATGTATGATATTGGCACAAATCAGCAGCAGCTCAGCTCCAGTGTCCTGATTTAGAGCGCTCTGGAGCCCAATTTGAATTCAGAGAAGTGCAGTTTAAGCAATGAGAGATTCACTCTAACTGGCATACTTCAGTTGGTTCTTGGTGCATGTAGGAAAGTCTCCAAAAGAGCCACAGTTTGGGAAGTTAACTGTATAGGGACCCAATTATAGCTAGAAAATATGTGGGTGCCAAGCTAAAGGGATATGAATTCATCTCCTTAATCTGCTAAAAAAACAAAACAAAACAAAACAAAAAAAACAAAACAAAACTGGTGTCTACTGAACCATTTACCACCCATCAGTTTTCTTCAGAAGTTCAAGGAAATTTAAAAAATAAAAGAAAAAAATCAATTAATAATATGAAAAATAAGGGAAGGGCAAGATCTGAAAGAAAATATTTTAACTTTCTAGTGTGACATTTACTTTTCATTGGAGGGAAATAGACACCAGCGACAGAGAATAAAAACCAACTCAGTGGCTGGTTTTCTTTAAGGAAAACCCTTCTTTTTTTGGGGGGTGGGGAGAAACCCTTTTTTATTAAGGTGGTTTCTCTGCCTCTCATGGATTGAAGAATGCTAGCTACCCAAGGCAAGATCTCGGAGATGGGAAAACACCCATTTTCACCAAAGGTCCAAGAACTGGATTCTCACCAACATATTTGCAATTAAATAATGATCTTTTAAAGAACTAGACTAATTCCCATGGGATGATCACATATCAGCTGTAAGCAACTATTCATGAGTTTCCTAACACACCAGAGTTTACCAGAAAATTGGTTGAAATGATTTCATAACAGAAAACTAAATGTATAAGAGATTACTTTTCCATCTATAAGTCAATCAATAGTTCAAAGAAACAAACTAGTAAATTGTTCATAATACAAAATTAGTTTTTATGTGAGCATTGATAATTCTGGCCAACTGTTGCTCCAGGTAAAGCCACCTTTACTGATATTGTAACGTAAGGCATCCTTCATTCTGTTCACGGTGTTATTTGACATAAAAAATAGGCCATATATTTAATCTTAAATGTAACCATTCTTGAGGTCAAGCAAATGGAATTATAATCCAAAAATGATTTGTTCCTAAACTACCGAAGCCTCAAGAATCAGTCAGAAATATTAATTTTAATCTGATGACCCTTTAACTTCTACTTAGAAAAAGAGAAGTCCAAGTGAGGTGGCACTTACAGGCTGTGCTTAGATTATTTGTGGACGGGGCCAATAAAAGCTGTGTTTATGCTGTCAGTATTCTGTTTGCCCTCCTTTAATTTCTCAAATGACCTAATTATGCATGTTCTCAATATGTCTCAGGAGGAAAAGAATTGCTGAGACTGTCAAAAGGCAAAATGCTGAATGCGTTCTGGTGCTTCTCCTATTCCCTGGCCTGATTCTGGGCATCATTAAAATTACACCTTGACAATCTTCTGAAACATGGTTTATACCCTTCCCAAAGCCTGTCATTTAACAAGAAAAGTATCTGACTTGTAACCATCATGCCTGACACTAATGCTTACCATTTTGCCATCTCTGATGTCTTACTTTATGTATATATTTATAACAATTATTTATGGACTCCTCAACATTTTTTCTATCAGGTCTTATTACTTACAGATGCTATTTAGTTTCCTGAGGCTACTGTAACAAATTACCACAAATTTGGTGACTAAAACCAACAGAAATGTATTCTATCCCAGTTCCGGAGGTGAGAAGTTTAAATCCAGCAGAGCTATGCTCCCAGGGGTACCTCTAGGAGAGAATACATTCCTTGCCTCTTCCAGGTTCTGGTGGCTGCCCCGGTTTTCCTGGGCTTGTGGCCACATCACTCCAAAATCTGTCTCTGTGGTCACATTGCCTCTTCCTCTTCTGCGTGTCTCTTCCGTGTGTGTGTCTAATAAGGATTCTTGTTGGATTCAGGGGCCACTCAGATAATCCAGGATAATCTCCTCTTTGCAAGATCCTTAATTATGTCTGCAAAGACCATTTTTCCCAAGTAAGGTCATATTCACAGGTTCTTGGGATTAGGACATGGACACCTTATTGGGCACCACCATTCAACCCATTACAGATACCAATTTTAAAATGGCAATTGTTTGTAGCCTCTAGGCAGATTTACCAAATCTGTGATTTAAATGTTACACAGCTGAGATTTTTTTTTCTTAAAAGACCTCAAATAAACATTGAACCTCCTTTAATAAAACCTCTTGCATCAGGAAGTTCCATAGTTGGATGCATTCATTCACTCTAATGCAATTGGTTTTCTCACTGGTAAATCTAATAGTCAATGTATTGACTTCCTTTTGGTATTCACATGCTCCTCTATTTCCCCCTCTTCTGACAAATTCTCATGGTTCATCCATGATGGAAGTAGAAAAGAGAAAGGTTTAATAAACACGAGTTCATTTACTATATCTTCAAATACCTTTTGAGCCCCTACTTTTGGGCAGGTGACCTGTGCAGATGCATAGGGCTCCATGATTAGAAGGGCCCCATTCTTGGTTTAATGGTCTGCTTGGTTTAATGGTTTAATCATGAAATCATTAATACTTTTTAACAGGGGACCCTGCATTTCATTCTGCTCTGGGCCCCACAAATTATGTAGCTCCTCCTGAACGGAACAGTGAGCAATATAGGGAAGGTCCCTGCTCTCAAGGACTTGTCAGGATATCTGATGGTGAACAGCCAGCACCAGTGCTCCACGTATAAAACATGAAGCTTCCCTTTGGTGTCACATCTAAGATTAGCTGGTGGAATGTGTGGGTATATTCTAATGGCATCATGGTCTGATTCAGTCTGTTATCTTGTCTTCTTCCATAGCTTTCTACTTCTTGTTCATGTCAATCTTTAGTCCTGAATTTCTGAGCAGCATCTCCAAAGATACAACCAGAATTTGCTAATTGACTATTTTAAAAAAGTTTTCAGGGTTATGGCGATCATAAGCTTTCTAATATAGACAGTAATTTCAGTATTCCAGGGCCCTGGAATTGCAACAAGAATAACATTTTGATTACAATCATGGACATCTCTTTCAGGGAACAATAATTATGTGATGTTTATCTTCTGGGAAAAGGCTATTCATTTAAACCTCTTTCTAAACAATTATTTCCTCAATATTTTAATCATGGTGGCATGCTAGATTATATAAATGAGATCTGACTCCTTAAATTTGCATGCCCTTTCAATCAATCTAATATAGACTAAGCATACAAAAACAATTTTTTAAAATCCATGTTACTTTTGAAAGGAGTAAACTCAAAATTGAAGTGGTTGGTCGAAGTTTAATGCAGTTCAGTTAATTTGTACCAAGAAGTACAAGTTGTTGTTTTTAGTTTCATTTCTAGATTAGTCACACGGATATATGGCCACTTTTAACAGCACTGTGCCATCACCAGTGACTTTAACTACTGTTTGTTTATCTTGGCTACTTACACTAATATTAATTAACTCCATCTCTGGGGGAGAGGAACATGAGGGAGTTATCCCAATATATGTTGATTGAAAAAAACCAAATCATAATCTCTACTGTGGCTAATTTGCTCAGACCTTCTTTCCTGAGGACAGGAGTTGAGCACACCATTAATTCTTAAAAAAAAAAAAAGAAGAAGAAAAAAAATAAAGAACTTATTTTCCATGTTTTAGTGCCTCCTGTTGAAATCAGCTGACTGCCCAATGGAAATCTCTTTATCCTTTCATGATGTTGCAACTGCCTGGGTATCCTAATCCATCTTCAAATCCCATTTTGTACTCAGAACCAATAGGAAAGTTTCACAGAAACTCCATGAAACAAAGCAGCTCTCCCGATGCCAGGATTTACGACCAAGGGCGCCCTCGCGCATTGAATCAATTATGCCATTACCCTCACTCCCATGAACCTGTCTTTCAGCACGATCCACGACAGCAAGAAGACAAAGGCTTTGTTACAACAGAACAGAGCGGAGACATCCGTGGCTGTCAGCTTCTTTAAAGCCAGTAAGTACAGGTAGTTCGTCAAAGTCCATAGAATAGAAAAGGGAGCAGTCCTTTTAAGAAAGAGCTTCAACGTCAGACCATCTTCCCCAAAAATCCGACTGCATTCCCTAGGAAAGAAAAAGAGGTGAATAGTCAGGTACTGCTTGTGACACATCTTGTGTTGTCTAACTCCTGGCACCCATTCCCAGGCAAGAGCACCGAACATTCAGGATTCATTGGTCATCTGTGGAACCTACTGAACCCTGTACTGCCACCTACAGGCCACAAGGGTTCCACGCAAAAAAAACCTGCATCTCCCCAGGCACAGAGCTAGGCCTCTCGTATCTAGATATGCGCTTGAGGCTACTGGGGCGGCCATTCTGCTGTTGCCCAACAATCTCAGGGAAGCCCAGAGAAATACAGAAATGTGTGGTTGCTGTGATTATTAGCTATTGAAAAAGAGAGAAGATTCTTTCCCAAGGGGAGAATGCGGCAGGACCCAGATGGCTGCTACTGCGTGAACAGGCTGCAACTCTCAGTCTCAATATCCTGCAAAGACACACATAGCTTGGGATTCTACTAGTTCTAAGACGCTATGCCTCTTTCTAATATATCTGCCCAATTGGCTAATTTCTTTTTTCTCCCTTTTTTTTTTAAACAAGAAAAAAAAAAAAACACCAAAGAAAATAAAAACAAAACTCAACAAGATATAACTTTGCTATATACAAACATTTGGCTATTTTGGAGGAATCATCTGGATTCATTGTACAAAAATAGTCACTTCAGTTAAAACTTTGATTTGTTTGATTTCTGACTAAATTGATTATTTAGCCCAAGGGGCAATTTTAATCAAAGTGTTCAAGCCAGTGATACAGATGGGCAGTAATGGAAGTGATAGAATAACTGCTTATTTGACTATACACTGAAAAAAGGCTTGCTTCTGGGAAAATTCGGCTTTATTTTTCTCTCACTCAGTTGTTCATGAACATTCAGACATCTATTGGGCAACTATCATGTGCCAGGCATTGTATCTTCAAGAGTAATTTAAATGCCTTGTTCAAAGCAACAGGTTACTAATGTTTGCACATATACTTACATGGTTCCAGAAGGTACTAGTACTAATTTTTCGTCTAGCATTTTCTGAAGACAAATAATTGTGCCTCAAAGTATTGCAAACCAAAGTAATCCTTAGCCATGCTAGTCTCATGAATGAAGCAGGAGGACCTCATGGTGGGGGAAGTGACAAAGTGGCGAAGCTCTAAGCACAGGGGTGTGGCCTTCGACATCAAATCTCATAGAAAATGTTGCTGAGAATGCTGGGAATTGCAAACTAGAGATTCCAGGCAGGTTAAAAATGCAATTTGCACACATAGAAACTGTGTAGTGTTTTCCTTTCATGCAGGAAATAACCAAAGAGAAGAATTTTCATAAAACGAAACACGATTCTCCAAAGGTAAACTTTGCCTTGAAAGAGACAAAACTTTAGTGAAGGGACTAAGTAACCCAAAGGCAAAGCCTTTGTAAAGGAAACACAAAAGACATGTGCTCACACGCACAGGAAAGTAGATGGCCTCTCTCAAACCCTACAGCCATGGAGATACTAGAATTAAAGCCACACACAGAACAAGCAGACTTCCCACAGAACATCCTGGGCACACAGTTTGTATTCTGTATTTTCAAGGGATCTGCTCTGTGAGAGTCTGCCAGGGAGAGCTAGAATTGAGAGTTATAGGTTAATTCTAACATCTACAACTACTAAATGCCTTCAATATACATTTTTGGAGAACCACAACAAACCCATTTCTGATTAAAGAATGTCTTTTCTTATCACTGGCCCTAGCCAGTGATGGTTCCTCCTTCCCAGAGCCCACCATCAGGCTGGGTTGAGTGCCCTCGATCAAAGACTTTGTATACTCGCAAGTGAATGTTAGACTCCTAGGGGAAGACCAGTGGAGGCACATGGACAGGGAGAGCCGCCCCCCACCCCTGACCCCCCCACACACACGCAGACCCCCCACCCCCAAGCAAAGCACTGCTGTGGGAGGGCCCCCACCCTTGCCTGAAGAGACTGTTCTTTTCACCTGGCTCACCCTGTCCCCAGCTATTGACTACCTAATCGTTCCACTCTTTCTCCCTTTTTCTCTCCCTGCCAGTCTTCTCTTCATTTGTCACTGCTGTTGCAGGAATTAAAAATGCTCTCCAAACACCAGGTCACCCATGTAGAACCTTCTGCTATTTAAGCATTAAGGTGCTAAGAAATGCAAAGACTCAAACAAGAATCTATTTCTACAGAGAAGCAAATAAAGTGTGTCTCTCCTTGGGATGATGGGATCAGAATTTCTAGACAAGCAGCATTGAGAGCGGGAGAAACTTGGACAGAAGCTTAGAAGTTGGGGGCACTGATAATTTAATCACAGCCATCATCCTTACAGCACCTGCTAGTTATTGACCCTTTTCTGATGTCATTTCATCGGTGCCTGACATAGCCAAATAGATATTTCCCTCTAGAGACTTTTTTCCTGAAGAAAACACTGTGTTCAAACTAGAGTATATTGTGTGTGCTTTCTTCTTAAATTTCAAATTCACCTGAGGCGATTGAATTCTCTTGATAGTACATAAATGGAATGATGGAAATATCAAAAACGACTTCTAAATGGACAACTGTAACCATCTAGATTTGATACTTGATTAAAATGTCTTTCCATGTTAGTGATAAGAAAAAAAACTGGAAATGCTTTCATGCCATTCAAGAGAAAAGAAGAAATGAGTGAGAGGGTCTGGCGCCATGGGACAAATTCTGTTTCTGGTTTTATACACCAACTTCATTTTCCCCTTCTTCTGCCCAGTTACCTTCTTGGCCAATGGTGTTGATGGATCTACAGGGGAAACCAGATCAAGGATCTCAGAGTTTTCTGATAGCATTTGCCTCTCATCTGGAGGTAGGCCTTGGGGAATATTCCCTTCAAAGACAATGTCCCTGCTTGACAACAGCTCTTTGACTCGGTTTTAGAAATGGTCATCGTCACTCTACCTGCACGAACAGGTGGAGGTGTCCCATCAAATCACAGATTTCGCTAAACTCATAGTTAGCCCGACATGAGAGATGTGGTGAAGATGAAGCTTATTGCCAAAACACCTCTGTCAGCAGCAGCCTCTTGGAAATGGGTTATGTTAAATGAAAACCACTTGGCTTGCTCTGAGGCCTTCTGAGGTACTACTTCCCCTACTACACTTTTGTTGTTTGTATCAGCATGTGTGTCTAAACCATAGGAGCATTCCAGTAGCCACGCCTGCCACGGGTGCACACAAGTATTTTCAAATAAGGACAATTTTAGTCTGATAATCACGCTCTCTGTGATCATTTATTAAAATAGTATCATTAAAAAAATACCTGATGCCCCAAGATCATGTCTATTTTGATGGGAATCAAATACAAAATATCTTTAACAATCACAAATAGCTCTAAGGCTTTTTCTTTCCTCTGAACCAGAACATATTTATTTTTTTACATTTTTATTTTTCATTTATTATAATTGAATTTTCATGGACACACATGGGAAATGAGCTCACAGTGTGACTGTAACATTCCCAGGCAACTCCAAGCTGGTGATAGAAAATAGAAGTTGAAGATACACCCTTGCCCATTTGTGAAGTTTTTAAGAATAGCCTTATAATCACCAGTTATAATAGTCATTCCTTCTTTTCTTTATCTGGGCAAGAAGGAAAGGTTCTTTTGTCTCCTGCAAGGCAAACTGATAGTCATTCGGCCCAGGAGCAACAAGCTGGTGTAGAGAACTGTCCCTCTCCCACTGCCATCCACGGGGGGCCTGACTACTGCTTTCCCTTGGTGATCAGAGTGATTGTCCTAGAAGTTATTCCTTAGCTCTGGGCTTTTCCTTTCCGAGAATCTGTCCCTTAGCAGAGGAATTTTGACCCAAAAGCTGCTTTTGCCTTGCTTGAGTCCTGTGCAGGGCTGGACGACAGGGGCCCTGCCAACTCCCCGAGCTCCAAGGTGAGGCTGTAGAAGCCAGGGTGAGCACAGAGAAACTGCTAGAACCATGGCGCTATCAAGTTCATGGCTTACAAACCAACAGACACGTGCTCCTAGTCAGCAAAGAATGGCATCTTTCAAAGTATTCCAGGGCCAAACTTCCCTTTGCATGGAATCAGGTCATTTCATTGGCTTAGGCGCCACAGTGTCCAGAACATTGAGCAATGTTTTTTGTAACAATTCTATTATTAATATCGTTTTCTTTTCTGGGCTTGAGACACTGGGTGTTCTTTTAAAACATGACTTTCAGAGATAAATAGGTCTGGATAGAAATCTGGGTTCCTCTATTTATAAGTGTGTGACCTTGGACAAGTCATTTAACCTTTCTGTAAAAGGTGGATGTTATCACCAATGATGATTAAATAAGGCAAGATATACAAAACACCAGTACAGTGCCTGGAATGTTGTAGACACACAATGTTTTTTTTTTGTTTGTTTTGTTTTGTTTTGTTTTTTAGGAGAGGAATTACCCTGTTTCCTAGTGTTCATTACCGACCTTAAGTCCTGTATCTCCACACTCCCCAAGTCAACTCAGTTCATATTCCAAAGAGATGAAAACATACATATGTGCATGAAAATATTTTAGAAAACATCCTATTGGCCGTTTAACATAAAACCTACCTGAATTTTTTCATTGGTGATTGCTTTACTTGAGCAGTGGCCAGATGACCAGAATAATAGACTGGGAAAAACATAATGTTCCAGTTTGTTGAAAACCAAGTCATGAAAAATGGGCAGTAGAAGTTCTTATAAGTAATTTTTACAATCTGTGTGGTTCCAACCCAAGACGATGACACTGACAAGATGATCAAGAGTCCCCAGACAGCCTTCAGAAGCACGGATGAGCAGGACAGGCAGCGAGCCTTCATTCTGTTTTCTTGGCTGCTATTCTCAGGATTGGTCTGTGTTCCATCATCCCCTGAAAACAGGAAAGGAATACAAATGTGTGGGAATCGAGTTATGAAACAGCAATCAAAGAGGCAGGCAGCAGAATCAGATTCATCATTTGAAGAGACATAACTCTGGCTCATGCTCTCTCCAGAATCTCTGTCTGTAAGGTACAGTATTATTTCATCCAGGCCATGACATTGTTCATGAACATGGTGGATGCTGTGCTATTTCCCAGGGTACCCTACCCACTTCCTTGTAAGAGCATTACACATTTCAGCCCTGAAGACTTTGGTCTTGGCCACATGACCTGCTTTGTCTAATCAAACATGAGCAGTGTAACACCTCCCAGAAGAGCTTTTTAAGAGGCATCACAAGGTCCCACCAGCTCTCTTGTGAGTCCTCTCTGTCACCAGAATGGCAAGTACCAAAGAGTTGCTGCTCTTTTGGTCTATGTGGCAGAACAAGCAGAACCCAGCCAAAGCAGCCTTGTATCTGCTGATGTGAAAAGTGAGTGAGAAATAAGTATTCGTGGTTATATTCCACTGAATTTAAAAAAAACAACAACTGCAGCAAAGATGACTATTAAATTGGAAAACAATGTGCCCCAAGAACAGATGAAGTCCTGACTACACAAAATCATTCCCCACCTCAGGACAAATTACTATTTAATGTAGTCCTGGGAGCACAGTGAGTTCTATTTTGTTTTTTTTTGACATTTACTAAAAATATTTAGTAGCTTTTTTTTTTTTCACACTAAAATAGTCAAAGCTCCCTGAAAGTGACAACCCTAAAGGCCTTCTGCCATGATAGGAAAACAAGTTCAACAATAAATGTATGTACCTGTCAGGAAGTTAAGTGGGAGAAAAGGTCCCCCTGAGTCCCAGTGCTGAGATGGCAGGTAGTAGAATCCTGGGGGAAGGGAGGCAGAATTATCTGCAAGATTCTCTTGTGTCTGCAGGCACCTCCCTGAAGCACAGGGTTTAACCTGGTAAAGAGTGTGGTGCAGTCCACAGATTGCAGGTAGATGGGTTTCTCGCTTTACATCTCTAGAACCTGCTGAATGCATTCCTATGACTTGATAAGCCAGGTGTGAATGCCCCACTGGGATAAAGCTTCCCACACAGCTAAGGCCTTCTGATATAATTATTTGGAGAGCAGGGATGGAGGGGTTGGGGGTGGGGATTGCAAGTATGGAAAGTGAATTCTTCATTGGGGATTATAAACCAAGTAAGGATGAAAACAGGAGTTACTACACAACTTCCAAGTCTTACAAACAGTACTGAGTTCTCGCATCTAGGCCTCCAGAGGATGAAAACCAAATCCTGTGGAGGCTATCAGAAGCTAGTTAGCTAGCTGGGTCGCAGGGGTTCAAAGATGAAAGACTTGAGTTCATGGCCTGGTGGAAAGCCAGAAAGCACATCTCAGACAGTGTGATAAGGGCCAACTTTGGCAGATACAAGGCCATACAGAGGCAGAGAACAAGCACTCACTACGGGGTGGTGTGGGAGATGATCAGGAGAAACTTTCATGATGCAGTGACATTAGCTGAGTCTGGAAGTATGAGTTAGCCAGCTCCCTTGACCGTGGACAGTGAATAGCTTCTCTTGAAAACAGTTGTGCAAATTCCCTCTATGAGCATGTGGCTTATACAGAGAGTGGAGGGGGGAAACTTAGAATTAATAACAGAGCAGAGTAAGAGACTCTTATGTTGGGAGTCTGGGAAGGGGACACAAACCTACCCAATTAAGTAGGTACCATCATTCCCATTTTATAGATGAAAAACCTGAGACTTGGCTTAAGATTATCATGGCTAACTCCAAGTCAGTATGACCTCAGGGTCCAAGCTTTTTATTCTGAATATTCATTCTGTCTGGGATTCAGGCTTGAGCACTCTGTTCAAGCACTGCAAGTTTCAGAAATGGTTGGGAGGAAAAGTTCTCTTTCCTGGCAGGAATGACAATCTTGCATGAGGTTTCAGAGAAGTGACGCTTAAAGGATCGAATTTCAAATCACTTTATTCTCAGGGACTATCTCATAAAGGAGAAATGATTCTACAGAGATTTTAAGGATCCCTTTGAGCTGACATCTGCCTTCATGAAGATTGCTCTGTACTACCATCATACCACAGACAGGACTTCTGATGACATCAATAGTCACCTAAATCCTCCCACAGTGTTGGCCCATTCGTCTTCTGCTAACTACATTTAGTTGTTGCCAATTCTTTAATTTTACCTTCTATAGGTACTATAGAAAGATTGAGTCTCCAGAATTCATTTATTTTTCTATTTTAAAAATGGTTTTTACATAGTTCTGCTTACATTTATAGTTTTGTATATATCCTTGAGATTGATTTACCGGCAACTCCATCCATTTTTATGGACTTTGATTGGAGCCATGTGAATTGATGGTAGAGGCCATTGGAATTTGGAAACATGCATGTAAGTCCTGGCCTTGCCATTGTATGGCCCTGCATGTACATTTTATTCCAGTCTTGGTTTCTTTATCTGTCAAACAGCGATAATATCTATATTATGGGATTCATTTTGAGACTGAGTACCATAATGTTCATGAAAGCCTGGTGAGCTGCTCTCCAGATTATTCTGTTCTCTTTTTTCTTTGGTGCCCTGCAATATACAAAATGCCTTCTGAACATTACAGAAAGAGTAAATTATGTCCCATATGATCTTTAATGGTAGAGTGTTTAAAATTTGCAATGTGTATATGATAGATAGGGCAAGTCTTTATTAACCAGCATAGTTAATTAACTGGAACATTCTGCTCAGCAGATGACTGGAATAATAGGAATATTACTGCAACGTATTAAAGCCAATTAAAAGTTTCTGAAGATTTAAGATGCCGTTTTCTTCACCTTTTAAAATAATTTGAATCTTGGAGTTCATACCATTTAAAAATATTGTCACTTTCTGAAAAAGATCTTTGCTCATATAAAGAAACCTCTTCTCAAATTAGTAGGACCCTAGAAGGGGCTTTCAGGCCTCCTCTATACCTTGGTTTATTTCACCCTAACCGTGTTCCCTGAGTTGTCATTTCTCTTTATTTTTAAAGCCAGTTTTCTCAAAGTTCTAGGGTTGTTGTTTTTTTCCGAGTATAATTCACTTTTTAATGAGAACAATGTGTGTAAATGACAGAACGGCACCGCTGTGCGCAGATGGCGGCCGCGAATACCCATCAAACGCATTCTGCCCAAGGAAGGGAGGGAGGGCGGGCGGCAGCGGGGGCTGAGCCAGTGGCCCGCCCCTCGGCCCTTGGTAGGTTTTTTTGTTTTGTTTTGTTTTTACTACCCAATTATTTTGGATGGAGTATTTTGCTGCTTTTGCTGTTGTTATTGTTTTTAAGGCTGCAGGACATTTTAATATGTTGCTGGCCAAGCTGAGTGAACAAATGGAGGAGAAATTGAAAAATGCCAGTGGGAGAGATGGAGAGGAGGTGACCCTGGATACAGGAAAAGGAGTTAGCAGAATGGTAGAAAACACACAAGTCAAAGGTGGTCCCGCATGGACGGTAGTAGGCAACAAGAGAACAGATATTTTTAGGCAGGGAGGAAAGCACCTGATAGCACATAATTCTTTTGCTCTTTGGGGGAAGGTAGAGTGTGGTCATACGATGAGAAGAAGTGAGTATGGACTCAGGGATTGAGAGCATTCTCTGGGGATGGCATAAAGATGACCAACATAAAAAAACAGTATTGGGCAGTAGCCTAGTGGAGTTGGCTACATTAAAAGTGATAAATTTGTTGGGAAACTCGTGGATATAGTTATGAGATTTATCTAGCAATTCAAGTAGCCCAGGAGTTGGTAAGTGGTCAGGCAGATGAGAGGAAAGGCTAAAGGTCTTGACTGATCAGCAATTGCTGATTAGAGAGGCCAGTGACAAGTGTCCTGAAGGAAGTGTAAGATTGGGAAAACTGCAGGTGCTCCAAGGACTAGCAGTCCGATGAGGGCAAGAGCAGAGTCTGATTTTACTGGTGTTTCTATTCTTTTTAGAATGGGCACACTGCTGTTAGTAACCCCAGGGCTGAGATAAAAGATGCTGGCTTTTGACTCCTTGAAGATGAGAAAGACCAGTTACCTTGTAAACACCATTAGATGTCATTGTTTAACCATGTTAAACCCTTCAACATTAGGTTTTGGTATTCAGTTTCTCTGCTACATTGTGCACACTAAGAGGTTGTACAAATCATACTCCTTGACTTACGATGGGGTTACACCCCAATAAACCCATCATAAATTGAAAATATCGTAAGTCTAAAATGCATTTAATACTACACTGCAGAGTATAGCTTGTTTCCCCTCGTGATCACGTGGCTGACTGGAAGCTGTGGTTACTACTGCTGTCCAACATCAGGAAAGAGTATCATACCACATATCCCTAGCCCAGAAAAGATCAAGATTCAAAGTTCAAAATGTACTTTCTACTGAATGCACATTGCTTTCACATGATCTTAAAGTCAAAAAATCCGAAGCCAAACCATCCTAAGTTGTGGACTGTCCCTATCTATACATTTCCCTCTTCTGTCTCCTCCTGCTTGATAAACCTTCCCCTCACCACTCCTAACCATCCACGTAACGTCTCTGTTCTATGACAAAGGTGAGATCTTTGACGGCTGGATAGAAGGTTCCCTGGATGTACTGTTAGTAAGAGGTCAGCACCATACCTGATCTGTTCTGCCTCTCGACTCTGTGTCCACAAACTCCAGAGGATCCTCGGCTCTGAAGTTCAAGAATAGGAGCAGAAGAATCTTCGGTGACAGACAGAGGGGACAGCTGTCTACTGATGCCGCTGTGTGAACTAGGGCAGTTAGCTCCTGGTTTACATCGAGGGACTGATGATCTGGAGGTACCTGGGAAGAAAGCATTCACACAAGTTTGAGAACTTTCTGGAGGAAAAAATTGCAAACAGATTTAAAATGCCTTGGCAGTAAAACACATGGCAGCCACAATCACAGCCCATATGGAACATTCATTGAGCTCGTTTCTAACTTTATAAAAGGGGCTCCTAAAAAGAAAGTGTTACGTTGACGAGGGTCTTTTGAGATAAATCCACTAACTAGAAATGAACATTAGAATATGGTGTTTGGGTTGATACATCTGTTCTGAATTGGAACTGTTAACACTGTCTAATAGTTTGCCTCAAGGAAAGGGAAGTGTTATGTTATGCTTACTTCCTCCTTTCCTTCCCAAAGCTGACTGTTCAATTCCTAACTGGTAAAGCTGCCAACAGTGTCTCCTATCAAATCCACGATGCACTTTCCGTCAGATTAATCACTAACATCCAATTTCATTGTGTCTCCTCAGTCACCTCTGGCCTCTGTCCACTGTTACAGACAAAACTCAGCCTTCAGGATCTTCCACAGGCTAAGCCCCTTCCGATCCTGATTAATCTCCCACGATGCCCCCACTCAGGCCGGCTTCATGTGCCTGCATCCAGTGTAGTCACACAGGGCTCTGTGCTCAAAAGGACCCCCTTCTCCCCGCCCCCCCATCACCACACGCATCCAAGGGTGGGTGACATATAGTTGCCACTTGGAAATTTTTAATACTTTTATCTCTTAAACTGTTTTTTTTTTTTTTATAAGTGACTTCTGATGGGATAATGGAGCATACACAGGGGCTCAGAGCCTCAGTTCACACATGCTCCTGTCTCCTGTTGTCTCCCTACCTCCTGGGGTGGGTGTTCACCTTTGGCCTTGCCTAGCAATCTCACAGGGCCCTGGTAGCTGGAATGTAGAGTGCTGGGGTTCCAGGGTGGGGCTGCCAGTATCTGTGGGGGCCTGCACTCACCCAACAAATATCCGGTGTCCAAGGGAGCAGATATTAAATAGCAAAAAATGCCAGGTATGGAGAGAGAAATAGACACACACACACACACACACACACACACACGGAGACACACAGAGAAAAAGAGAGACAGAGAGAGAGAAAGAGCCTAAGGGGAAAAAAAAAGCCATATTTTCTGCTTTTTGTCCAAGGGGCCCTACATTTTCATTTTGCACTGGGACCTCAATTTACATGGCCAGCCCTACCCCAACCTGAATACTCCATTTCCAGGAAGCTGGTCTGGCTGTGCTCTGACCCTTCACTCTCAGTACTGACAGCTTTCAAGCCTTCCACGGGCTGCTCCTCTATCTGGAACACTCTGAAGCTAGCCCAATGCTTAAATCCTTGATCAGATTCGGATTGGTTCATGCACTGTTCACTGGGAGATCATATGCACCTACACTGTCTTTGAACTTGTGCCGTCTGAGCTCACTGACAGCAGGCATGCACTTGCTGCCCCATTGCTTCCCTTTCTCCTGTGAGATGCTCTGACTCTCCATCTGCGTAAGCTGCTTGATGTCAGAGACTGTGTTCTTCTCTCCCTTTAAGTAAACTTTCAAGTGTGTAATCATTTTATATTTACAGAGGATTTCAAAAGATAGTTCAGAGTTCCCATGTGCTCTCCATCCAGTTTCCTTTAGCGTTAATATTTTATTTTTTTAAATATATTTTATTGATTTTTTTTTACAGAGAGGAAGAGAGAGGGATAGAGAGTTAGAAACATCGATGAGAGAGAAACATTGATCAGCTGCCTCTTGCACACCCCCCTACTGGGGATGTGCCCGCAACCAAGGTACATGCCCTTGACCGGAATCGAACCTGGGACCCTTGAGTCCTCAGGCCGACGCTCTATCCACTGAGCCAAACCGGTTTCGGCTAGCGTTAATATTTTACATACCCCGGGGGCATTTGTCAAAATGAAGGTATTAACGTTGGCAATTACTACTAACCGCACCTCAGACTTCCCTGGATTACACTGGTTGTGTCAGTAATGACCTTCCTCTATTCCAGGATTCCACCCAGGACACATTACATTAGTCATCATGTCTCCTTAGCCGCCCACAGTCTGTGACAGTGCTTCAGTCTGTCCTTGTTTCTCATTACCGACGGTTTTGGGAAGTGCTAGGGAAGTATTTTGTAGGGTGTCCCTCAAATTGGGGTTTATCAGATGTCTTTCCTCATGGTTATACCGGGGCTATGTGTTTTGGGGATAAACACAACAGAAGTGAAGTGTCCTTATCATGTGATATCAGTCATTTTATGCTACCGGTATGACTTATTACTGGTGATGTTTCCCTTGATCACCTGGCCAAAGCAGTGTTGGCCTGGTTCCCTCCCTCTTTCTCCCCTTTCTATACTTTGTTCTTTGGAAGCAGGTAACTAAGTCCAGCTTACACTTGGTGTGGGGAATGGGGGCTTGTTGAGCTTTACCTTCTCGAGGGAGAGTGTCTGCACATATTATTTGGAATTCTTGTGAAAAGAAGATTTTTCTCTTTTCCTCCCTTTATTCAATCATTTATCTATTTCAGTGTGGACTCAAGTATATTTATTTTCTACTTTGAGTTATGATCAAACCTGGATTGTTTATTCTTTTGCTTAAATTATTTCATCTTTCTCCATTGGGAGATTGACTTCTGAGTTCCTTTGACGTATTCCCATTCTTTTGTTTTTGGAGCTTTTCCTTACTTTCTGGCATTGCAAGGTGCTCTGGACTCATCTTTTATTTTCCCTGCCCACTCCTAGAATCAGTCATCTCTCCCAGGATCCATATTTCCTTTCATTGGAGAATGGTATTTAGAAACCAACATCTGGCTGTGTGTTTACTGTTAGTGGGATACCCCTGAAAGTAGGTCTTCTTAGTAGGTCAGAACTAGGAAATATGTGTATATATATATATCAACCCATGTAAATACATACATCTATAATTATTCTTGTTATCTATATATGCTACACTTTTAAAAATTATGTCTAAGATAAAATATTCTATACACGGCATGACCTCATAAAATACCTGCTGAGAAGCAACTGGGATCATTAGAAACAGAGTATCAGAATCAACTTGGACACTGATTGACATCAGCTCCAAGACAGGTAGACTGCTCTGACCACTCTCTGGGGCATTTGTGTTTGTTCTTCCTTATAAGTTAGGAGTTTCTTTATAGTCTTGCTGATACAAGATGGAGAACAGAGGCTATCACTTTCTCTAGGTTATGAGGGCGAGGTCTTGCTGTGGTGTTTCTGAGATGGCAGAAAGGAGGTAGAAACTGTCAAATGGAAAGCAAAATCTTTAAATAGCAATGACATCTTGGTTTGAATTTGGCTTTGAATACATAAGGTTATGTACTTGTGTGAGTAATCACTTGAAGGAATAAAATCAGAACGTCGAGAAGCAGTGATGTCCAAAGTAATCCTGAGTTCCTGAGCCTCAAGAACCTAGCAGAACAGCAGTGCAACTTAGATGCAAATGTTAGCTCCACAGTCCAGGCATCTCCATAAAAGCATATATGGTTTTCTTTTCTTTTATTTCTCAATTTTGGGAAAAAATAAATAGAGGTATCTGAAAATGGAGTTACTGTATTATCTATTAGTATTGCCTCAAGATGACTTGATGAAAATTTATTATTTAATCTTGGAATTAAGTAAAAAATGTACAGCTATTCAAAAAAATCAACAGAAGAATTACATGCTGATTACTATGCTTAAATTAATGCTATGTTAATATTATTATCAAAGTGCCAAAATGGATGTTATTATTTTACATATCTAAAAATGGTTACTGTACCATTTATTATGGTTTCTGATTGAATATTTCAAAGGCAATAAAAAGAGGCTGCCTGGAATTTAGTGAACCCTCATTTGTTCATACTCTCCAAAAGGCACTCACACTCAGATACTCCAAGTCATTTTAAATTTATCTTTCAAATATCTTTTTTTAAATTTTTACAATAGAGGCCCGGTGCATGAAAATTCATGCACTGGAGTGTGTGTGTGGGGGGTCGTCCCTCAGCCCCCTCTCACAGTCCAGGACCCCTCAGGGGCGGGAGGTGACCTGGCAATCAGGGGAAGACGACACCCCCATCACACCTCTGCTGCTGGCACTGCCGGCAGCGCAAGCCTCGGCCTGCCCTGGTTACCTGAGCCTCAGGTGGCCCTGGGCGGCTGGGCAGCCACCATCTGAGGCTTGCCTGAGCCTTGGGCTGGCCCTGAGCAGCTGGGGGGCTGAGGACAGGTCCGGCCACACTACACGCCTGCCACCCCCTCTCCCCAGCAGGGCTGAAAGGACTGGGGGACTCCAGCAGGGCTGAGGGGACTGGGTGCTGCCATCTTGTGGCTATGGGCACCTCCATCTTTGTGATGATGTGACAGTCAATTTGCATATTCCCTCTTTATTAGATAGGATGAGTTGTGTCTTCTCAAGTTTCCTTCAGTGAATATCAGGTTTCATTTTGTGATCATTTGGCAATTGTAGAAGGTGAAAAGGAAGAAGTCCAAAAATAGGTTGGATAGCAAGTTGAGATCAAATATTGGCCATAGTTACTAAAAAGTTGGTATACCATGTGTAGCTAGCAAGTGTTGGATTTGTAAGCCAAACTAGTAATTTCTTTTGCTTCTTCATTTTCACTGACGTGTTATGCCCTTGCTTCTATACCTCCTTATGCAATAGAGCTCAAAGCCCATTGCATGCTGCCAGCTCCTTCCCTTTGGTTGATTTGTGGAAAGACCCAACAGTCGTTGAGCCACTGGAGATATTCCAATCATTGTCCTAAAAAGGCAAACTTGAAACTTCAGAGCCAGGCCCAGAGGCATGTCAGGGCTTGGGCCATGAAACAGTCATTTTCGATCCTGTAAATGAAGACACTGCCCCATGCTATATGTATGGCCTTGGAATTCGATTAATATAGAGCCAGTCCTGACAAAAATAAATATTAAGAATGTCACTTGGGATGCAGTCAAGGATCATAAATAAATCATATCTATTTTCTAGGCCACAGTGAGTGCCTGGGCATTGCAAATTCTGTGGATGATCAGTGTTTAGATTTTAATAGGTATCGAGAGTAAACTGTATTAGGAGTGATGGGTTGGAAGTCTCTCATTAGTCACATCAGATGGTCCCTCTTCCCCGCCTCCCTCAATAAAGACATCCTTGCTTGAGCAACGCTCATAATTGTCAAACACATGTTCTGGATTTGTATTCTAAAGAACAGGTCAGGGTCAAGATTCATTGATTCTGGCTCCCTTTCCCCAAATAAAATACCATCCTTAATCCTTGCTTGTTTAGATCATTTCTGGCCCTAAGTCTCCCTCCAATATCAAGGTTTTTTTTCCCCAGTGCTATCTCAACATGGCCCTAATCATACCAATGCTTTATTATGTCTAAACTTTTTTCTTCTAACTTCAGCTACCTCTTATCTTACTCATATCCAGTCACTGACTACTGAGCCTGTTACAGCTTCTGTCATCGGTAAATTAAATTATGGGTTAACCTAGGTGATTTCTTCTGAACATTCATAGAAATCTCAAATGGGTTTTTAAGTATTCCCAAAATACCTAAGGAAGAATTTTGAATGTATTTGGCTGATCCTATAGATGGAATCAGCAGAATACCACAAAATTGCCTTTACAATATTTGGTGATAGCCCTGATTTTAAATAATTTCCTAAGATAATAGAAAGTGGGTGTTTTTTGTTGTTGTTGTTGTTGCAAAAGAATAAATAATATATTTTTAAATCTCTAAGTCAAGTTAACAACTCCCTGAGTGTTTTTAATGTGGCCCTCTGTCCTATTTTTAATTGCCAGCACCCAATTTCTTTCCCATTTAGGGAAACAAAGTCCCATACCATAACGCACAAAGGAAGCTAAAGGAAACCAAAGAATTCCCCCCTGCCCCTGGCAATAGGGTGCAGGCATGACTTCGTTTCAGCCAATCAGACCACCCTATCCAGAACTTGGAATCTCAAGGAAGCCAGCTTGTTGCTATTTCATGAGCAGCAGGGTATCAGGTAGAGATGGTAACAAAAGCATCCTGGCAGATTGTCCTGGCTGCTCAGTTGTGATGTCCTCTTAGTTCCCCACCCATTTTTCAAGGTCCTGTGAGTCTCACCCCCCAGATCTACTCAGTAAATCTCCCTTTTGTTAACTGACTTCTGAGGGTTCCAATCAAGAGCCCTGTCTAATGCTGACAATCAGGGCTTTTACATGACCCAACCCCTCAGCTCAGTTGCCCTTTCCCCTTTCTCTCTGATGGCTTTACTTACCACTTTTAATTAATTTTTTTTCCCAATTACAGTTGACATACATTATATTAATTTCAGGTGTACAACATAGTGATTAGACATTTAGGTAACTTACGAACTGATCACCCCAATAAGTCTAGTACCCATCAATGTTATTAACGATATTCCCTATGCTGTACTTTACATCTCCATGACTGTTTATGTAACTAGAATGTATACTTCTTAATCACTTCATCTTCTTTTATCCATACCTCCATTCTCCTCCCACTTGGCAACTGCACCACTTCTTTTTGGATTGCAGCCACCTCTATAGAGGACAGTCTCTGAGCTCAGAGAGGGAACCATTGAAAGCATTTAGGAAGATTTTCTGGAATTCTTGCCAGCTTCCATGTAAGAACCCAATGGTATACATTCATAAGGGGACATAGCTACCCAAGTTACCTTTGGTGAAACCTGGGAGCAAGTTTCCCCCTGGAAGACTGCTGGCTGATGCCCAAGTGAAGGTGAAGAGGGAAAATCTCTACGATGCACCAACCTCACTTCTCCTCATGTCATTCCTGTCACCTTGATGGCAACAGCAAGTGGAGATTCATTAGCCTTACAGTAAAAAGGCCTGTCCTGATGGTTCCAAAATATTCACTTCAATCCAAGAAAACACAAAGAAATTCAGGATCCAGTTCAGAACATTTCCCAAAGAGATAAGCTCAATAAGTTGAAGCAAAATAGGTAAGAAAATAATGTGCTGTATGAAGAAATAAAACTAAAAGTACTGTCCTGGTCTGGTATAAATCTATTAAAGTTTTAGTTCTGGAAGCTGTGGTTTTGAACACACATCCCTTTCTCTTAAGAAGTAAGATGCGAGCTTTACGACTATGCAAGTATTTGTTTTTTATAACACCATGTGCACTACTCTTAAATCACATACATAATGTAATAGTATTTAAATCATATATTAGATGCAGTGGGAGTGTTTATGCTAGAAAGAATAACTTATTAAAGTTAGTAACTACTTGTAATTTGTTTTCTAATTCTGGTTTCTCATATGCTGAGCTTGCTACCTTGAATCATCCTGTTTGCTTCTCATTACGCCTTCACATTGACTTTCCTCTAGTAGAGACTTTGTCTCTTCTGCCCCCAAAGTATTGATTTCCTTGCCATTTGAACCAGGGTATTGACCCACATACAAGTACATCTAAAGGGTACTAAGATCCTTCTATGCACCGTGTAGCATCACTACCATCTTCTTGCAATGTCACTGTTACCCTGAAGATCTTGGAAAATATTCCCTACTAACTGTGGAAACCCTTTACTTACAAATTCCTCTCTGTTAGGGCTCCCTGGAATACATTCCCTTTCAAATGGCCCTGGTGAGAACCTTGATTGATGGATTCGACAAAGCATTAATAAGGCAGATTCACAATTCATTATAGTCAAAACCAATTCAGAATAAACCCAAAGGCCAGTGACAATTGGCCTGATTCTTTGATAACCCATTAATTAACAAGTCATTGATGACTACTATGTGTCTAGCCCTCAGTTTAGTGCAAGAAAGACAAGAAGGCATGATGACTGCCCTCATTTTCTTATTGTCCAAATTGGGGGGGGGGTGGGAATCCAATCACAAGTAATTCCATAAAGAGAGTTAAATACTGATTGGGTGGATAAGCCAGCCTTTAATCAAGGAGCCAGCAGACTGCTCCGCCCTGGGCCACTGCTAGTGGTCCACAAATGTCTTTTTATGTGGGATTGGCTCTTAAACCATTAGGCTATGGATTAGTTCACAAAATACGTATGCCTTTTTTATGAGCGGAAAAAAATTAAATTGCAGTTGAGTATACCAGTGTACAGCTAATGCTGTAACATTTACACGTGCCACTCAGAAGAAGTGCAAGTCAAGAGCTGGCAGAGGCAGCTGATTACTGACTTAAACCACAATCTAAACAAAACTGTTATTGTTGTAATTAGCTAGTTATTAAGGTTAATAAAAGACAGAGAGCAAAAGGGAGGCCAGACATGATAAGCATGGTCATCTGGGCAGCTTCATGTTCCCCGGGGAACCACTCATCTATTCCCTGCAGAACACTGGAGGAAGAGATAGAACCAAGGGGGAGGTAGGCACCTGTGAAATGATGTAGGGAAGTTGCTTGTCTCTCAGTCTAGCCTGGAAAAAAGATCACTGACTAGGAGGGTGAAACCACTCAAGGGTGTGAAATCTTGGAAGGGTGAAATGCCCAGACTCTTGTGCTCTTGCTCGCTCTTGTGCTCTTGCTCGCTCTTGCTCTCTCTTGCTCCATGACCCAAACATGCCCATGTGCTCGCCTGTTCTCCCTCCATAGCCATGTGGCTCATGTCCATGCAGACCCCACACACAATGGACTGCAGCTGGGAACATAAGCTAGACTACCCAGATGCTGGACTGCGCTGGACTATAATACGGAGTAGAAATTCTGGGCAGTGGCCTTCCCTCTGGCCCTGCTGAAGACAAGATTGGACTTCTTCCATGCAGGATGGATGGAGATGGGACCTTGGAGGGGAACTCCCTTAATTTTACATCATCAATAAAGCTTTCCATGAAATTCTATCCTCCCAGCGGGGGCTCAGGAAATTCCTTTCCCCAAAGGTACCCCAAAAACTCAAATTCCACTGATAACAAAACTATTTGCAAGTTTCTGTCTTGGGGCATATGAAGGAAGCTACCAGCATCAAGCCATTTTCACAATTGTTATGGGTGTCCTCACCTACCAGGTGGGTGGGCTGACACAGTCCGTGAATGAAACCCACAGTGGCAAGTCCCAGCTCCACAGTCATACAAACCTCTTTCTCACTTACCTAGATCCTACTCTCCTTTTAATGTCCAGCTCCAAGCCTAAAACCAACTGTCTGGGCCTAAGGTCTACTTCCATTCACATCAGACATCATTCACTGGGCTAGAAGGAGGACCTCGTTCAGGGAGAAGGTGACATGTTGAGTTTAAGGTGCATAAAAGTCATCCAGGGGAAGATGGACAGCAGGCGGTTGGGCACACAGGTCTGGAGTTGAAAAGACAGGTTTGGGATGGAGACACAGATTTGAGAGTCACCAGCACATGGACAAGTCATTGAAGCTATAGGAGAGGTTATGGGGTTAAATTGTGTCCCCCCAAATTTGCATGTTGAAGTCCTAACCTGCTGTATGACAGAACTTGACATTTTGGGTACAGATAAGAGGTAATCAAATTAAAGTGAGCCCTAACCACATATGACCAGTGTCCATATAAAAATGAGAAATTTGGACACAGACATACACAGGGAAGACACCACATGAATACAAAGGCAGATATAGGGGTGATGCTTCTACGAGCCAAATAATGCCAAAGATTGTCAGCAAAACACCTGGAGCTGGGCAAGAGGCAAAAGGCATGGAATAGATTCCTTCGCACAGGCCTCAGAAGGAAGCAACCCTGCTGACACCTTGATCTTGGACTTCTAGCCTCTGGAACCGTGAGACAATACACTTCTGGTATTTAAGCCATTGAGTCTGTGGTACTTTGTTACAGTAGCCCTAGGAAACAGGAGGGAATGACACCATCCAGACAGAGAATGTTGACTGAGAAATGCAGATAACTAGGGCAGAGACTCAAGAAAAACAATAATAAAAAGGAATTTGAACCTATAAAAAAAAGCAGCCAAAAAGGTGGGGGAAGATGTAACAGTGTGGAAGTCAAAGAAAGTGAGTGAGAGAGAAGACCATGGCACAAAGTGTGCTTTTGTGACATGACAGTTACTGTGGACTGTGGAAAGAGTACTGTTCGCTGAGCAGTACAGGCAGAAGGATCAGCACTTACTGAGAAAGACGTGGGAGGTGAGAAAGAGCATGCGGGAAGTGTAGACAGCACTAATGCAAAGAGAAAGGAAATGTTTTCTCAACATAGATTCTGAAAACACCGAAAACAAGTGAATTTTAACCCAACATATAAAACCCTCATACACTGACAAATCCTGGGCTAAATGAAGATCTGCAGGATGGATTGGAGAAAAGACAGCAGAGCCGGTAATTCAAGGTAGTTTTGTTAGAAGATAATCCTTTATTCACCATGCAAAAGTTTCATGTGTGGCTCTGTAATTTAATAGGAGATGATATAAAACTTTCTTAGAGTCCTTGAAACCTTCCTACCCAGAATTCAGCAGACCCGATTTAGCACGTTAATCACCTCCCTGCTCCCGTGGTTGGTGCAAATGTTCAATCAAAATCCTCACTATACACATCACATCTTGGCCAAAGATGAGGAATATATATTAAAGTTCTGTTTCTCTGGTAAGCAAATGAGAGTAAATTATCTCCTGAGAGTACTGTATTCACCCATGTGAGGCAAATTACAGCAGCTATGCAAGTGACAGAATGCCTAATGCACCGGTACTGACAACTGAGTGTAATATATTTTAAAATTCTCCTGTAGACGCAGCTCTTGTAGTTAGGCATGTTCTACTCTCGAATTCTAATTTTATCTAATGGAGTGGAAGATGCTTCCAACGTTCACACTGCCTGGAAGATAATTTAAATTTACTCTGCAGGGCCTGGGAAAGGCAAAAGGTCTTGCTGGCATTACCTTTTAAACACTCCTTGAGTCCATCTTCTCTTGCCATTCTTACCCCTCCAATTCCCCGCATTATGTCCTGTTGCTCTTTCTTCGCACAACTGACTGCCACATGCTCCCCGTCCCCAGGTTTGCACAGAGAGGAGCTGCCATGTAAAAATGAAAGTTATCTGACATCCCAGAGAAAACTCTGGTTTAACCTTGACCATACACCTATTGCCCAGAGACTCATTTTCCTGGTCAGTATTTGTTTTGGTTAGAGAAGGCTTAGCAAACCTTATTCTTTCATTCATGCACATTTACTGAGGGGCCTCATATGTGTTAGACATTGAACTAGGATATGGGGGCTACAAAGAGGGCAAAAGCCCAATGTCTCTGCCATGGTTAACAGTATACTGGGGCAAAGAGGTTGGAAAACAGGTGAATTATAGCCCGACATGGAAAAGGCTAATACACTGACCAATCTTGGGCTTAATGGAAAGAAAGATCCGCAGGAACCTGAGCCTGGAGGGTGTGAGAAGTTGTAAAACCCCAGGAGTAGGAACAACATTTACAGGGCAATTACTTCTGGGGAAACTAGCAAAAACCAGCAGGAAAACAGCCCATGGTCTGTGGGGTCAACTGTGCCATGTGGACTCAAAAATAGTAATAATAAGTTGTAATGACGTGCAATTTGGGCTACCAGACTAATGATGGTTTCAGCCTTCAAAATTTTGTAATCGGCTCCTTTTCTCAAGCCCCATCCCACAGACTCTAACCCCTTGGTTTCTTTCAGCTCAGTGTACACTTGGTCTCAGAAACTGTATTATTTTTTATTAATTGATAAAAAGTTGCAGAAGTAATAAAGACGATGCTTTATATGTTTGTGTCTCTAACATTAAGGCCTAGCACAGGAAACCTGGGGTGCAGGACCTTTCTGTAGAGAAGAAAAGGATAGTGAGTCTGGTTATGCGCTCACTCGCACATCCAACAAATATTTACTGAGTACCTACTATGTGCCAGACACTGAGCTAGATGCCAAACAGAAATTAATTGATAAAGCAGACAAAATCCCATCCTTACGAAGCTTAGAATAAGTGAACAAACACATAGACATATGAATACAGCACAGGTAAGCAAGTATATAACAAATAATCACAAATTATAAGTACTGTGAAAGAAGCAAGAGGAAATAATGATAGAGAATAACAGGGTGGTGTTTAGATAGATCGTGTAGTCAAGGGAAGTCTGTCTGAGGAGATTAAAGGGAAATGGAGACCTTAGGATGAGGAGAAGATAGACATGCAAAAAACAGAAGGAAGAGCGATCCAGGAAGCAGAAACAACATGTGCAAAGACCTTGCGGTGGGAAAGAATTTGGTGTGCTTTAGGAATTTAAATGCAAGTAGTGTAGATGGAACAATAGACAAAGGAGAGAAGAGTATAAGATAAGGTTAAAAAGGAGACAAAAGCCAGATCAGTTTTGAGGTGGGATATCCAGATACAAATATCTACTTGCAATTGGACAAATCTGACAAGAGTTTGGGTGGAGACAGGATTGTTCTCACAAAGTGGAATTGTTAGCATAAAAGACAAGGCAAGAAATTAAATATCTAAACCTATGAATATACAGTAGTGGATGCCCAAAGGGTCCAGGATGAGCCCCCTGTGGAATAGTCCTGTTATCAGGAGGTAGAGAAATGGAGAACAGCAACTAAAACAGAGCAGGAGGAGTCGGAGGCAGAAGCTGAGTCATAGAGGTGAGAATCCGAGAGAAGAGAGTTTCAAAAAGGAGATATGTTAACCTTTCACATATTACCAAGAGGTCAGGGAGATTGGAGGTGGAAGAAATACCCACTGACTAGGGCAATAAGGATGGCACAGGTGACTTATGAAAGCAGTTTTGCTGGAGAGGAGGTGAAGGAAGGGGAAGGAAAAGGAATGGGGGCAGATGTTTGAGAAATTGGAAGGTAGACAGCATAAGGGTCTAGTGAAGGGCTGTTCAAAATATATGGGAAAGCTCCATGCTTCCCATATATTTTAATTGAGTTGACAGGCCCTTAAGGAGAAACTAAGTATAGAGCCTGATTATGCTCTACTATATTCAATACATTTAATGTGTATGTCTTAATCCTCACTTATGCAAGACTAGTCCTCCCTCCCATTGCAAACTAAACAAAACTGGACAAACCACATGAGGCAACTGTTTTCAGACATTGGCCAACAGGTGGCGCAAGAGTGCAATCTCTAAGAAAGGTCACAAGGTCAGCTCTTTGAACTTGGCTTCTGCTTGGGGGCAATTTCCTCCCTGTGGTGCAGAAAGCTGAATCTGAGTGGAGCTCTGAGGTATCACTGAGTAGAGGAGGCAGAGATCAAAATCTGGGGCAGCTGCAGTCGCTGGAATTGGTGGGGCTGTGGGAGAGGAGGGAGCTGTGACTTCTGAAGCTATTACAAGCAAGTCACAATTTGCCTTTTTCTCCAGCCATGCCATTGGCCACTTCTCTGCATGCAGCCCTGGACCTACATTCTGTGAACTCATATTTAAGTTTTAAGACTCAGTCCAAGTGTTGTCCACCTTCCAGGGCATTTCTTGACCATTTGTCCTCCTCTGTGCATGCTGTACTCACCTAATTACACCATATTATATTATAATTTCTGCTTTACTTCTTTTTCTCCCTGGCTGTCCACTTCTTAATAGTATGGGCTCTGTTTTGGCCATTCCTGGCCCTTAGCTTTTAACTGAGTTGACTGGCCCTTAAGGAGAAACTAAGTATAGCACCTGATGATTATGCTCTACTATATTCAATACATTTAATGTGTATATGTCTTAATCCTCACTCATTTCCAAGAAATATTTAATGACTAAATGAATACATTGGCAACAGTAAAAATGCCTTAATTAAGAAGAACCCATTTCTACTTGTTTTGAATCACTTAGGCCTCTGTGAAAAGATGTTGGGTCTGTACTCACTGTTCAATAAATACTGTGAAATTGGTTGAGTAGCAGGCAAGTCAGCAAACTGCAGATGCATCTGGAATCTCCTCACATTTGCACCTTTGAAATGTGAGCCTGGAATGGGAACTGCACTGGCAGTTACTTGTAGATCTCTCGTGAACATCGGATGTGTTGACGCTCAGGAGCGTCAACATTTACTAGTAAGACCTGGACGGCAAGGACAGGATTGTTTTCCCGCTCCTGTTGCTGCCTTCTGAATGGAGACCATTAACAGACAGGCTGAGCTGGTCTGATTAGCAGGGGCAGGGAAGAGAATCAGCTTTCCAAATCTTAATAGGGTAATTATAAAATTTATTGTGGGTCTGGCTCCGTCAGGGGTTTAGATCGAAATGGGACATCCGAGGCTTGATATTTACAGTCCTGTTTGAGGGGCAAAAGCAGAGTGTCATGCGCTTCCCTGAGAAAGTGGCGGTTTGTGCCCCTGTGTGTATCCTCTTCTCTCCTCACCAATGGACCTCACAGTCACAAGCCCCAGAGGCCCCCTGTCCTCCCGGGGTCTCAGTTGCTCCACTGATTCTCTTTGATCTTTTAGTCACTTGGAAGAGCATGCACTTGGAGGCATTTCTAATACTGTATAGTTACAGTCTGAGAGAACTTTTTCTGAGATTTAGCACACATTTTTCTCTTTTCCCAGAAGCTGCTGACAGCTTAGCTTCCAAGGCTTTTCTAAGGCCCAGCGTGGCTTCTGTCACCGTCTCCTTAAGCACAATGTCTGCACCATCACGCAGTTGAAAAAGCCCAGACTTGGAAGTCAGACAACCTGGGACGAAATGTCCGCTCTGCCTCTCACTTGTGTTGCACAATCTTTCCTCTCCAAACTTCCGTTTCTGCACTGGCCAGGAGGAAAGTAATATGTATCTAGAAGGGATGCTGTAAGGATTCGATGAGTTGATGTATCTCGTTGTTGTTATTTTATTTGCAGAGCATTATAGGCCCTGAAATGGTGCCCTTCACCTAGAAGGTTCTCAAAAAATATTTGCGGATTGAGTTTTGTTCAAACTCAAGGCATATATCCTAGGCAGAATCCCACTTATAAAACGGAATTTTACCCAACTCTAAATGCATTTTCCCATATAAACAAAGCTATAAATTGTGGTTTGACTGCAGATTGGTACTAAAATCCCCTTTAGTGGATAGTATTGCTAAAATACTGCACATTTGCAATGGGGAAGCAAAACAAGGGAACATTGGCTAAAAACAGTTTTATATTTATCTTGAAAGTTTGCAGTTGAAGAAAAGTAGATTAAATTTAAGAAAGAGGAAAAAGTTGCAGGCAGTTATTGAAGGGGACCTAGGGAAACATTTGTGTATTACATGAAGGCTCAGTGTTGATGCCCTGCGCCTTTATTCTGTTTAATTTCCACCAAACCTTCGTCCTACCCCCCTTGATACAGGTATCCCTTTAGCATTAGTTCCTTGCTTATCAAATGGGAGCTCAATAGTACAGTTGCTATTTTCCAAGGAAGAGAAAATGAAAAAAAGATGAATGAGAGAAAACAAGTTATATAATAACTCTAAGAATATGGTGAAAAAAATTGGAAGTAAACTGAGTTAAAAGTAGGTAAGAGAGAGAGAGAGAGAGAGAGAGAGAGAGAGAGAGAGAGAGAGAGAGAGTTCTAACACAGGCAACAATTTTAATGAAGAAGGGAGCTGTCACAGCAGAGTAAAACGGCATATGAGCGCTCTCTCTCTTTCTCTCTCTCAGGGCCAACATGTGAGTGGTGGTCAGGATTTCAGAACAGTTCCCCATAATGCTTCTAGGTGGTATGCCAGCCATTGGGGAACTTTGTGCCTGTGTCAACAAGGACATAAGAAGGGTTTGTGAGGTGTTGTGAAAGGAGGAAGCTGGGTGACCTTGGGAAGTCACTTCAACTTCCTAGCTTTGGGTGTTCTCAAATATAAAATGAGAAAATGGGACTAGACATTCTATAGGTGATTTCAATGTGAAATTCTTAAGTTTTTATGAAGACCTATAACTTCATATCAACTAGCTCTCTGTTTCTATCAAAATACAAGTTAAAATCATAGACTCTGCTTACAAAACTCAATATGGTCCTTCACTTTCACCTCCTTAAAAGGTTGCCTTTCCTAAGCATCACCATGACAATGAGAAGTAGTTTTGTTTCTTCTAAGCACGGGATTTTCAGAATTATGCCTGGATACAGGGCAGGATATTTTGGGGGTACTAACAACGAATTTGAAACTTCCCGGGAGTAAAAGATACAAGTGAGAGGGAAAAAAAGAAATGGAAACGAACTTTTTTTTAAAACATAAAATTGCTCATCTTCTGCAGTGTTAAATGGGGCTTTTTGAGAGAAATTCAATAGGGCGTCCCCCCAAAATGTCTACACACACTTTGAATAATTATAAAAGAAGTATTTTATTAAAATACACTTCATTTTCAAAATTGAGCTATCAGCTGTTAAAGTGTGTATACGTTTTTTTGAGACACCCTGTATATGACAATTTAACTTATGTACTAAGGGTTTTTGTCAAATGACATAGTTTTAAAAATCCACTGTACACACTGTGAAATTGATCATTTTTACAGACAACATCAGGAGGTTTTGGAATCTCAGTTATACATAGAAAAGCGATAGGCTTAGATATGGAGTTTTGCCTGAAAAGAACACTGTACCAGAAATTGGGATTCTGAGGGCATAGTGGCTGGGTTACCTCCTGACTGAGCATCTGACCCTGGGTGTTCCTTTTATCTTTCTGTCTGTTGATTTTCTATATGTGAACCTGGGAAATAACTGTCATTTCCTCATATCAAGATCTTAGTGATATCCTCTTACAATTTCTTATTGTGGTATTGTAGTATAACATAAACGTTATCATTTTAGCCATTTTTAAATGTACAGTTCAATGGCATTAAATACATTCATATTGTTCAATCATCACTACGATCCATCGCCAAAGCTTTTTTATCTTCCCAAAGCCAAAGCTTTTTTATCTTCCCAAACTCTGTACCCATTCTCTTATTTTAATAACATTTCTCTTGATCCACTTAGAGCATCAACCAGTAGAGTTCTGACACCATGTACCTCTTCGTGTGGTGGTGAGAAAGTAATTATATGAAATTATGAAGAAGAAATTGCAAACTGCAGAGTGGGTAGTGTGATGTCATATATGCTACAAGACTTACATATCAAGTTCTGATGATTAAAAGCTCAAAAGTGTGCACATTGGAACTCTGTTGTATATATCCTCACCACCCCCTGAAAAGCCCAGGAAGGGAATTCTAGCCCCTTTCAATGAAAACAAAAGCAAGTGCTCCCTGAGAAGATGAACAGAGTTCATCTCCAGAAGATGAACCTCCCAGGGAAGCTGATGAACCGGGTGGGCTGGCTGTGTCTTCCCAGAAGAGACCCCTGTGCACCAATGCATCCGGGGATTTCCCAGGCTCTACCTTTTGCCTGTCGACTCTCCATTATTTGCTGTTTATTTTGAATTCCATTCCTGTACTTGCTGCTTTAGACCATTCTTGCCTCTCTGCCTCCCTTGTCAATATATCCCAGGCCCCCACGCATCACCTGCAGCCCCACCCCCATCTTGGACAAGGACAAGGTTCCCTTTTGCTTAATCATGTGCCGTTGGAAGTGAGTCTCCTCTACTCCTCTCCTGGCCACTGCTGGCTAAGCATTAACCCCTTTTCTACATTCTCTTACCTCCTCTTCCACCCCTAAACAGAGCCACAGCCACTACATTGCACATTATGAAAACGTGGTCTTCTATATTTTGCAAAAATCATGTCAATTTTAAATCCAATACTTTGATTGAGCATCAGTTTTCTGATGCTGACTTATAGGTCAGACTTCCATGCAGGGAAATCCCATATTGGAAATATGAGCTCATTCTAATTGCACTAACCAGAGATGTCTTTTATATACAACTAGTAGCCCTGCATATGAATCTGTGCACCAGTCGCTCTCTGCAGGGCCTGGCCGCTCCACTCCCACTGCCCAGAGCCTCTCCGTGGCCCAGAGGCCCATCCGCGGCCGGGCGCAGAACGCTTGCCTCATCGCCGCAGCGACAAAGCAAGCATTCCACCAGGCCACTCATGCTGCCCGCTCTCAGCAGCCACCCCCCTGGGACTGGGGGACTCCAGTGGGACTGAGAGGACTGGGCACTGCCATCTTGTGGCTATGGGCATCGCCATCTTTGTGACAGAGTGATGGTTAATTTTCATATTACCATTTTATTAGATAGGATGTGTATGCATTTGTTCAGCCATTCACTCAACAAACATTTGCCCAATACCATGCATGTGCCAGGCACTATCATGGGTGCTGGGAAAATGAGACTGTCTCTGCCCTCACACAGTATAAAGGGAAATATAGACCAAAAAATGGGCAATTGCAATAGTACAAATAAGCAGTGTGATAAGAAAGGGAGAGTGGGTCTGTGTGAGCCATGGCAGGGCTGTCTAAACAGGCTGAGGGCTCAGACAAGCCTTCCTGGGGAAGTGAAATCTACTAGTAAGCAGAAGCTCAGAGGAGAAGCTAGCCAAGCAGTATAGTAGGGAACATGGGACACACTGCATGCCATTCACAGATCATAACAATTTCATTTGTATTCTCAAAAATTAAATGTTTCTGTCATCCAGAAAAGAGAACAAACACCTGATGTGTAAGCAACAGATAGGACTTTAAAGATGCTACCTAAATGCAATGGAGTCTGCTTATCCGTAGGGTAAGTAATAATGATGTCTTATGATGAGGTTTATTTTCTTTTTGCATTTCAATAATAAAACCATATGAAGTGAGATCCAAGAGAGGATTTAAAACTAGCCCTAGGTGTTTTATCTGACATTTAGAGCTTATTATTAATACACTAGACGCCCCGTGCATGAAAATTCATGCACTGGAGGGGGTCCCTCAGCCCAGCCTGCCCCCTCTCACAGTCCAGGAGCCCTCAGGGGCAGGAGACGACCCAGCGATCAGGGGAAGGTGACACCCGATCACACCTCTGCTGCTGCCACTGCCGGCAGCACAAGCCTCGGCCCTGGTTACCTGAGCCTTGGGCAGCCCTGGGCAGCTGGGCAGCCGCCATCCAAGACTTGCCTGCACCTTGAGCCGGCCCTGGGCGGCTGGGCGGCTGAGGGGACTGGGAGACTCCAGAGGTAGGCGCACGGAGCAGCCTTGCTGCACTCCTGCTGCCCCGGCGGGGTTGAGGGGACTGGGCACCGCCATCTTGTGGCTGTGGGTGCCACCATCTTCAAGGGTGTGGCAATCAATTAGCATATTCCCTTCTTATTGGCTGTGGGTGCCACCATCTTTGAGGGCAGGGAAGTCAATTAGCATATTTCCTCCTTATTGGCTGTGGGCGCTGCCATCTTTGAGGGTGGGGCAGTCAATTAGCATATTTCCTCCTTATTGGCTGTGGGCACCACCATCTTTGCAATGGCATGAGGGTCAATTAGCATATTCCCTCCTTATTAGATAGGATAAGTAAAACAGATTGATCATGTGGCCAAGACTGTCAACATACTTATGCTGACACATATGGCACCTAAAAACCATGCACCACTTCAACGGAATGAGAAAATGTGGGCAAAGCAAAGAAGCATTGAGTCTTGACTCATAGCTTCCTGGCTACACCAGATGAAGTAAAACAGCTTTCACTTCCAGCTTCTACTGTTAACTTGTTAAAGTAGGCATTACATGGTTTTAACAGATGCTTCAAGAAAATTATCCGGAACTTACACAGCAAACCTTAATGATTGCTTCATAATCACCAAATTAGACAGCCTGAGACACGCAGAGAGCAGGGATGGCCATGTAGGGATCCCAGGGAACCAGGAGTGGGGTCCAGTTTAATGCCCTGTGGACACCGAAGCAAACTTTAACACATAAGCACTGGGCACAACTCCCTCTGGAGAGTGGGGATGCAGTGAGGGGATCAGAACAGCCTAAGCAGAATTGTTTTCTGTACATTGGATTTACTTACTGAACATGTACTTCTTACTGAAATATTTAGAAAATTTATTTTCTACTCTTTATTGCAAAGGCTACCTGGAAAATACCACACTCAGCAGCTCTACTCCTTGTGCTATTTATAACGATTTGCAGCACATTTGTAGATTACTTTAACAATTTGTAAAGATGGCTCAGATAGACCATTTCATGGTGCCTTTCCATTGATCTATAAGGCACTTCCTGTTATCTTTGCTTAACTGATGAGGAAACCAAACCTCAAAAGGGTCGGTAAAAGTAGTTTATCACATGGCCAACAGTTGTCCAAATAAATATTCTAATGATTGTTTTATTCTGGAATCATGTATTAAGCACTTGCTATGAGTCAGGCATTGTACTGGGATCTGGAACTATGAAAATAAATTAGGTAATGATTTATAGTCCACTGATACTTATTAGTGGAGTTAATAGACAAAAATTGTATACAATATGTGGAATAGACATATACTAAAATAATTCATTGTTTATCTGATTCACAGTTAACTGAGTGTTCTTAATTTTTATGTGAAAAATTTGGCAATGTTACAAGTTATTAGAAACTTTCTATGAACCAGCTAGGCCAACCAAGCCCTCATTATTTTTACATTATATAAAATGATTCTAAATGTTTTGTTTTCCAGAAAAATTATATCAACAAAATGAAAAACACAGACTGATGTTTATTAACTACAGCATAACCAGGCAAAAATTATAATTTGGGATAGTACATTAAATAATTACAAATTATTATTCTGGCCAAGAAAATTTTATCTCTTAATTCATTATATATAAAAGTTCTTTTTAGTTTACTAAGAGTTTTGCATATTATCTTATTGGAACTTCACAGAGCAAATGATATTAAGCCCAATTTATAGTTGAGGAAATCACAGCTTAGAGAAGTCACGTGACTTGCTTGTGAGTGGATAGTAAGTCATAGTGCTCTGAAACCAGTCAATGAATTTCCATCTCAAGTGCTTCTTTTTTCTATAGGATTCTGGGAGCTGAGGATAATAATAACTGCTAAAGTAGAATCCTAAAATTAAACTCCTCCATCTTCAGTTTTGGATGAGGCCACCAAAGCAGAAAATAATACAAAAGTTGCCAAGTGTCTCCAGATCCTAAACTTGGGGCACATCACCTAAGCCCACCTATAAAAGAGACCACTCTAGAAAGAGTTGTCCATGGTCTGTGCTGCGGCCCTCTCGCCCCCTCGCCCTTTGGAGGTGGAAGGGAGTACTTCTCCCTCATTTTAGGTGGAGGGGCAACACGGGAATCACTGCAGCACTTGATGTGTGTTCACTGGGATCTGGGGTTCATAAACATTGCAGCCTGAGCCTCACTCCCACCCCCTCCAAGAGAAGTTCAAAGGTGAAATGTGTCTGGAGCTGTCCCTCTGTGAGTATAAAGAACAGCATTGGGATCAAGTAGCCCTTCTTCCTACACTGGGGAAAACCGTAAGTGCTGGGGACCAGTGAGGGAGCTGGCTTGGTGGTCTTAAAAGTGATCCTGCCCAGGATGACTGTCCAGAGAGCTGACATGACCCCAATAGAGTGGGAGTAGGGGAAACCAGGAGCTAAGGGTTGGGGCATCATAATCAACCAGTTTTTGTGGGAAAGACAATTTCTTGGAACTCTTTGAATTGCTTTATATACATTCACTCTTAATTGTTACCACAATTCTATGAACTATTATTACCCCATTTTATAGATAAGGAAACTCAAGCGCATATGTAACTGAATTATTAACCCACGTTCATACAAGTGATGAAGCTGGAATGTAAAATGAGGAAATTTAACTCCAGAGACAGGTTAAGTTCTACTGATTCTACTAGGTTCTTATTTAATTTAAACCAAGGTGGACCCATTTCAGATTAATCAGTCTGTTCCATAACTCAACCTCACAAGACTCAAGGTATACCAATAAGGGCTGGCCTAGGACTCTTGCCATACCTTATGGGAAAGGTACTCTTTAATTGTTGAGATTGCTTAAATTGGTAGAATGTGAGGCTAGAGTTGTTGGGGTCATCTTTGCCATAAAAGGAAAGTGGGAGAGAGACAGCATTATCATTGTTTTGGCATTAGTATAGGCTTCACCTGAATTCAATACAACCCCTGGACTTTTCAGTTTCATAAGCCAATAAATTCTGTTTTGTTTTGTTTTTCCTTAATCCAGTTTTAGTTAGGGACCTGTCACTTGATAATGGAAGTGTCAGGACCATTTCAGTGGCCCTGAGTAAGGGATGTTAATGACATTTGACCTAATAGCTATTGCCAGCCCTTAGAAAACAAATTGAAAAAACAACCTCATTAGCTACATTGAAGATTGAGGAGTCAGTTACAGAGTTTGACCTGACAGGGGATAATGAGAGATGTCCCTGAATCACTACATTGCCTGTTTCCTGCCCAAAATTTATCCTGCCTTATTAATGACACAAGCTATTCTATTTCTCCTTTTTCTCTTGTGAAACCATTTTTCTATGAGTATAAATTTAAAAGAAGATTAATTGAGAAATCCCCATCTCCCCAGCCCCATGTTAATACAGTACCCTCTCCTGGAGATTAGCCTGGATCTATAAAATTTCACGTTGGTTCATGATTATGCTTGGTTTATTGTTCTCCAAAACCCAAGTCAAATAAAGAACATATTTATTTGTATCATCAATGTCAGACAAAATTCTGAAAAATGATCTCATATAAAAGCTCTCACAATTCAATATTAAAATAATTCCAGGAACATTATGGCCTTCTTGGTGAGAGGCCTGATGATTTATTAGGAGATGTGGCAGAGGACAAGGCACTGACCCCAAATTCTTGCACAAATGGCAATGATCTAAATCTACTTGTATACTAGGTCTAATCATCATGAATCTACCAGTACATAAAGTTACTACTAGTTCTACCAGCAGACTTCCTGCCTTAGAAAACTTGGCCTCCCAGATGTTCTGCAGTAATGAGGGGAAGACACAGGCTGATCTATCCATAGGGCCTTAAGAAACTCTCCTCAGCTCATGGTGCCTATTGGCATCATGGTATGTGAGGCATCATCTCAAGTCCAGCTTGAAGAACAAACTTTTCCTTGAAGCTGAAAAAGGCCAGCCCCTTCTTCCATATTAAAGATCTTCTCTCTTTTCCTCTCAATACAACCCCTTCCTTTGATGATGACAACTCATAACTCACAATAAATCACCAAGTCTCTAATTGGGAAAGGTGGGCACAAGAGGGGAGGAAAGGTTCAAGTTTCTCTCTGAGAGTCTGCTTTGGTTTCCTTATCTTCTGATATGCACTGTAAGTGTTCCAGATGGGTCATGTGTTTGCAATATCTTGACTTCATGGTGTTCCCAATATTTTGGCAACTCAAATCCCGTGAGTCCCACTGAGTAAATATGGGAAAGATAAAGAATCCATCTCTGCTCACTTAAGCCCTAATCACAAAAAGTACCAAGCCAAAAAAATAAATAAATAAAATTACTCCAGACCTTAGAAAGGGATAAGAAATGGCAGAAAGCTTCAAGCCAAGAGAACACTATGAACACATGGGGCTTGAACTAATTGCAGTGTTAAGTGTTTTCTGCCTCTTAAATTCTGGCTTTGAATAAATGCCCTTGTTATATTTTGGTACTAGTTCTCACACCCAACAAATTTCAGTAAAAACCTTCTTTTGTCATGTTCCAAATATTACTTAAGAATATTAAAAGGATATTTTACTTGCTTCTTTTTTGGTGAGGCATTATCCCTATTTTATGGATGGAAAAACTGAGAGCCAGAGAAGTTAAATAAAATGACTAAGGTTATACAGCAAGTATCATCACACAGAGCCCTGACATATAATTTTAGATAATGTATTTCTCATAAGTTTGGTTCACATAGGTTATCTATTTCAAAATAGTACCTAGAAAAGATAAATATTTTTATGTTCTGTCCTTTAAAAAACCATTTGAGACTCAAACTTTACCTGATGCCCTCACGCCATCACAATCCCACAATCCATCACCAGGAGGCTGTGTGCGCAGCGGGCGTGTGCGGGTGGGCAGGGACTTGACACTGTTTGCAAGGCGCAGAGGTGGGGCCTGGCGGCCACTCCGCACAACCAGGCCTGGGGGTCCCACTGCGGGACCCCTGGCTCTGGCCTACCTCTTTGGGGCAATTGATCATGGGGCTCCCACACTGTGAGAGGGCACAGGCCAGGCTGGGGGACCTCCCCCCCCCCCACCCCCCGCATGCCAGTGCACGAATTTTGTGCACCAGGCCTCTAGTATTAACATAAAAATAGAATTTACATAGACTATTGAAGGCAGACAGGTGATACACTGTGAATTTATGAGATGATAGAAAATAGAAGTTTATGTGAGCTATGAATTAACTGGTTAGTGGGGGCTGACTCTGTACACCAATATAATGGCTTTCTGGCCTTTTTAAAAATTCATTTTTCTTGCTAGAAGGCATTATCACAAAAATAAAAACACATACAGTTTTCTAAAAAACAAAACAAAAAACAGAGGTCCTGTAAAAAAGTATTAACTAGGCTTAGAGAGGAAGGTAAGTAGTTACAGAATGTAAGCCTTTTTCTGTTTAATATCAGAAGCACCTATTGCATCTTAATTACAAGTAGGTCCTCAGGTTATGTTGGAGATCCGTTCCTATGGCACGACGTAACGCGATTTTCGCCGTAAGTTGGAACCCACCTACATAAGCACCTACATCACTCACATGGAGCACACACACAGCAGTAATGAAAGTGAAACAGTAAAAAAAAAATTAAAAGAAAGATAACAATTCCTGGCCTTTACTTGTGGTAAATAAATAATAAAAAACATAAGGCACATATGTACATACGTTGAAATGACGGACTTTTTTTAAAATAAATAAATGGGAGATGGCGACGTAACCACGAAACGATGTACTTCAAGTCTGACGTAACCCGAGGACTGCCTGTATTTACTCAGAGGAACAATGATCATGGAGATGCTAAGTTTAAAAATAGAGATTATTTGTAAAATAAGGCGGTGATAAACAATATTCCCAGTTTCACTGAAAAATCTTACCAAGGTCAACAGAGATGGCCGCAGCATAAGATGCTAGGGACCTGGGCTGCCAGGTGAGCCTAATCTCTCTGGGCCTCAGTTTCTTCATCTTTAAGATGAGCCTGTTGGACTGGAATAGCCTAAACAGCAAAAACCAACAATTAAACAAAAAAACACCCTTCAAAATAAGTTGGTAAAATGAATGAATATATCTTTTTGTTGCCTTACTTAAAAGCAAATAGCAAAATTCCCACATGGTTTAGCATGTAGAACTGACTAAACTGAATACTTAATTTTGAGAGTTTGAGAGTCCAATTTACACTAAATGTATTCAAATCTGTTGTTTGCTGTGGTCCTGTAATTATGAGTATGAGGAGAAGAGGATAAATGATTTGGGATATCGAACCAAAGCTGATGGTTCATCTTGCAAACAATTCAAATCCAGAACAGTTTAACCTAGCACTAATTTCCTTTCTTATTTAGTGCTGTGGCTGCCTCATGGAAGATTCTGTTTGATTCTTTTCTCCAGGCAGTTTCCCCTCCATTGAGTAGTTTCTTTAAATTTTAGGCAACCCCTTCAGACTGTTAGAAGCATTGGCCTTCAATATATTAAAAAGCCTCAAGTATATATTCCTGTGGAAGTTCAATATCACGGAAGTCACAAGGCCATTTACAAGGATTACTTTCAAAGGCCTTTTATAGTTACTACTAAATAAATTACATGTTCAATGTACTGGAGCTTTAGAGGAGAGATAAAAGTGGAATCTCTGCCTTGACGTGTTTGCAATATCCTGCCAGGCCAAATAAAGTAAGGCATGAAAGAGTATTTCATTGATTTCATTGTAACAAGAGCAGTCAAGTCTCAGTGGGGAAAAAAATTCCCAAGGGAGACTCTTTCAAAGAGAGGACCCAGCAAAACCAAGGCTATTCCCTCTGCTAAAGAAACAAGTGGCAGAGAGCAATGTGAACCCCGGCATCACTCACCCTGGACCTGAGGCAAATGTGGACAGAATCACTGGTCAGCACCAGTGAGGCCAGCAGGGACCAGTGACCGAGCTGTTAGCTCCGTGTCCAAACTCATAGTGAGAGCAGTTATAGTGAGCCTTTGATTCACTTTTCATCACCACAATTTAGATACAAAATAGAATTGCTGGAAATACAAATTTATTTAGCTTCCTTATTGTCTTCCTAATGAAGACTCTGGTTATGTCCTGAAAATGTTGCTTTGAAGGAATATATGTCAGGGAGCAGGTGGTGTTTGCTGCCAAATTGGACTACTGCCTTCTTTTAAACATTGTTAAAAACTTTTCATTGTTGTGCCTTTATTTTCTGTTCTTTCTGCTTGATGTTCCTTGCCCAATAGCATGTGCCAAATCCTATGCAATTCTCCCAATAAGAGTTTATCTCCCACACCCCATTCTGTGCTTCTGTGGCATTCTTAGTGTGAATGAGTTACATAATTATCACAGTCCATCTTGGCTTCATTATTTGTCTTGGCTATTAGCATGCGCCGTAATGGATATACCTGCCTGTTCCCTCAAAGCACTGAGCACAGAGACTGACACATGGCAGGTGCTTAGTCAAGGTTCACTTCCAAAGCTGTTCATGAATCATAAAGCACAAGTTTAAGCATCATCTGGGTCTCTGACTCAAGTGGCTTTTGTTTGCTTTCCTTGATTTCCTCTCTGCCCAGGTCTTTTCCACTGAAACTAGTTGTCAGGTGTGTATTCTTCCCTCTGTCTTTCCCCTTTTGGGTGATGGAGGGGGCAGAGCCATGAGACCCCCAGCTCTGGCTGCTTAGTCCTTTCCTGACCTTTACCTGGTTAAGATGTTGTCTTTGATAAAATGTGTTGAGCACAACTTTGCAACACTGATCCTTCTGATCTGGCAATTGAAGCTTCAAGTCAGAACTGAGGGCCATCTCATGCTATGGGTCTGTTTCTTCTTTCCATGAACTTTCTATATTGACCCAACATATTGCCATTAGTGATTTCTGTGGGCTTTTGGGGTGTGATATAATTTAAGCTGCCTCCTCAGGCTAAGGGTTGCTAGACTGTCACAATATCATGCATGCATTATTTCCCCCCAGTCACAGGATTGGTGTTTATTTTTGCTTTTCTCTGTTGGGCCACAAATGGCATTATACAGGAGGCTCCGTGCAGCTGTGAAAAGTTCATCCCATCAAATAGGGCTGGATAGATCTTCTCCAAAGGGCTGCATCCTGACTCAGAAATCAGGCCCTCTCTGTGGTTTATTTAGCACAATTCCTGGTGGACAACTCGTTTTTCTGGGGAATTTGAGACTTTTAAACATTCTAAAATAATTAGATAAAGAAACATAGGCCCTAACTCAGTGGTTCTCAACCTTTCTAATGCCGTGACCCTTTAATACAGTTCCTCATGTTGTGGTGACCCCCAACCATAATATTATTTTCGTTACTACTTCATAACTGTAATTTTGCTACTGTTATGAATCATAATGTAAATATCTGTGTTTTCCGATGGTCTTAGGCTCTACAGCAGCGGTTCTCAACCTGTGAGTCGCCTAAGATCATCGGAAAACACAGATATTTACGTTACCATTCCTAACAGTAGCAAAATTACAGTTATGAAGTAGCAACGAAAATAATTTTATGGTTGGGGGTCACCACAACATGAGGAACTGCATTAAAGGGTCGCGGCATTAGAAAGGTTGAGAACCACTGCACTGGTTTGGCTCAGTGGATAGAGCGTGGGACTGCGGACTGAAGGGTCCCAGGTTCGATTCCAGCCAAGGGCAAATGCCTGGGATGGTGGGCTCGATCCCCAGTAGGGGGCGTGCAGGAGGCAGCTAATTAATGATTCTCTCTCATCATTGATGTTTCTATCTCTCTTTCCCTCTTCCTTTCTCTCTGAAATCAATAAAATATATATTAAAAAAAAAAATCAAAAAAAAAAAACAGAAAGAAACATAGGGTTAGAGAGGTACCAAAAGAGAAAGGTTTCAATTGTGTGTTTGCCACTAGTTTACTACATATAGCACAGGGGTATAAACTTGGGTAAATTACTGTACCACTTTAAGGAAGTTATTTAACCTCTCCGAGTCTTAATTATTGTACCTATTCACAAAGCTTTTTTTTTTTTTTTTGAGAATCAAATGAGAATGCACATAACGCATGTCAATAGCATGCCTGAACAAGGTAAAGGCTCGATGAGAAGCAGCTATTAAAATTATGAAAACGCAGGCAAGTTGCTTTTCTCCTCGGTGACTCCATTTTTCCTTCTTCAACATAGAGACCATAGTTGTCACTTAGAGTCATCTGACAAGAACGTTTTATAACTTAATATCCACTAAATGCACTGAGTCTCAGCTGAAAGTCTTTCTACGGAAGGAGACATTCATTCTATTTTTCAGAGCAGTTAGCTATGATTTCATATGAAATATTTGCTCTCCCAATACTTTATTAATAAAATGGATGCCAAATATGTAAGCTTTCTAAATGTTCTAGTTCATTATTTTAAGTGCCTTTTAATCAAATAGAAACATCTGTGTTGAAACAACTTTGATTCAGTGCTTGTCACAGTGACAATGGTATTGGTCAGGTCTACAGTCGATTTCTTTGCACATTTGCATACATTTGAGATACTCAGCAATTAGAGAGGATGATGCTCCCTTAACAAAAATAAAATAGCAGACACGAAAAGTGGAGCCTTTATCCATCAGCTTCCAAGGGACTTCCCAACATTTTTTTCTTTTTTTTTAATTTGAGAGCACATCACTGATTTCCTAATTCCAACACCAATTCCTAAACTGAGATCCAGTTAAAGCCAATGTGACTCTGGTTGCCAAGATTCTTTGGAGTAATGCTATAGGTAACAAAGTAATGCTATAGGTAACAAAGCCTGACCCAGTGGGCAACACTCTGTAGATATGGATGTCACCTGTCTCCATCACCCCAGCCCCAAGTGCAAAGACAAGCAAACGAACCCCAGGACAGTGCCTACCACATAGTAAACACTCAATACATATTTCTAGTAAATAAATGAGCTAATTTCTACCCCCTTGTTCCCTATTGAACATTTTAGGACTGTAGATTTAGAAGGAGAGCCTTCAAACAGAAAGAGGTCAGCAAGACCCAGAGAGAACGAAGAGGAGATTCGGAGGGGAGGGCTCAATGTCCATCTTTAAGAAGAGAAAATGAACTACAAAGTGTTTGGGTGTCATCACCAGGGAAACCAAGGACCTACGGAGCAGCATCCTTTGGTTGTAAGAATTCAGAGATTTTTTTGTTTTTCTACCTTCTCCACGTGTGCGACTGGCTCCCTGCAGTAATTAGGAGGGACACCCTTAAAATGAGGAGGAACAGTGTGCCTGGCTTCCAAGACAGCAAAGGGGTTGGGACTGGAAGCCTCTCCCTGGTCTAAGCCAGGTAAGGGTCCCTGGGTCTCAGCAGTTCAGGCGTGAAATTTCCTACAAGAAGCTAACCCTGCTACCCAGAGTCCTTAAAGGGAGCAGCAGTAGTAAGTGACAATCTATGTGCTAGATACTGTTTATGAAATAGGTGCTATTATTACCCCCATTTTACAGGTGAGGAGACTGAGGCACAGAGGAGTCAAGTATCTTATCCATGGCCTCACTGTTGGTAAATGGTAGAGTCAGGGTTCGATTCTGTGTGATCTTTTCCCAGAGTCTTGGCAGTTAACCACCACATGAATACTTATACCTGAGGGTATGGAACTCAGCTCTAGCATCATTATTTACTTAAATCTGAGAAAAACAATTCAATGATGAATTATAATTAATGTCTCAGCTTAATGAACTTTCCCCCCTCAAAATAAGAGTAAAGTGTTTTGGTAATACAAGCATGAAAAAATTACTTTCACGATGGAGCAGATGTGCTGAAAAAATAAAAAGTCATTCCAAGAAGCCTCCTGAGGAGACATGATGTGGTGAGCTCATTAGTTGTAAGCATAGCTACACAAATTAATACCTGCTGATTCAGTCCCAAATTACCAAAAGGTAGGCCCACCAGAAGTGAGGAGAGCTCTGTGTCTCTGCTCAGCTCAAATGCTTCGAAGAGATTATTTTGGTTTGGTTTGCATACCTGTTTGTGAGGAATAAACAAATACGTTTGAGCATCCTAGAAAAATGGGGCTGCCCAGTTGGTGTAGTTCAATGGTTGAGCATCAACCTATGACCCAGGAGGTCACGGTTCAATTCCCAGTCAGGGCACATGCCCAGATTTCGGACTCAATCGCCAGTGTGGGCATACAGGAGACAGCCAATCAATGATTCTCTCTTATCATTGATGTTTCTATCTCTCTCTCCCTCTCTCTTCCTCTCTGAAATAAATAAAAATATATTTTTCAAAGTGGTGTTCAATTACAGGGGATGGGCATGGCCAAAAAGGGTCGATGAAGCATGATTTGTAAGGCTGGTGAACATTTGCAGGCCACCATCTTCAGGCAAGCATATGTATACACACATAACTGATCCCCGCTGGGGCAGTGATGTGTAAACAAAACATCAAAGGCAGTATCTGGACTAGATTCAAAGGCATCACAATTAGCAAAAAGCTTGGCTCTTGACCAGTTCCTGCTGGGTCTACCTTTACAGTTCACAGCTGCTCTGACACCTGCACCCATCACAATGTGTGAAGCAATCCATCAACAGCTACGTGGTTCACTGTGGAACCATGGTCCAGCTGTGGAAACCAGCCTCTAAGATGGTCCCCAGTGGTCCTGTCTCCTGGTGTTCACACCCTCATGTAGTTCCCTCCCACATTGAACTAGGGTTGGTCTGTGTGACCAATAGAAAAGGGCAGAAATGGTGGCCTGCCACTATTGAGGTTAGGTGATAAGCGACACTGTCCTTGTTGCTCATTCTCTTTATCAGATAATTCTCTCTGCGGGAAACCAGCTGCCTTCTTGTGAGCAGCTTTGAGTAGAGGCCCAGGCAGTGAGAAACTGAAGCCTCCTGCCAGCATAAGGAAGCTTGAAAGCAGATCCTCCAGACCAATCAAGTCATCAGATATTTTGACTGAAAGCTCATGAGAGACCTGAACCAGAACCACCCAATTAAGCCATGCCCAGTTCCCAGATTCCTGACTCACATAAACTGTGAAACAGTAAAGATTTGTTGCTGTACACTGTGGGATTACTTGTTATGCAGCAGTGGAGAACTAATACATCCATTTGGCTAACACTTGCCAGTTTGAATTGCTCAGTTTCTTCAGCACTGTAGGTGGCCACAGGCAATAGGTTCATGGAAAATTAAACCTGGCAGACCTATCCTGTCACCATGTAAATAGTTACAGAACAGTGGAGCAGCCTTTTCAGGCTTTTTATTTGTCCAGGTCCAGGTCCACAGAAGTGAAATGACTTGTCCATGGTCACCCAGTCAATGTCATAATGTCATTGCCCTTTCAGGCACCTCCAAATCCATCAGGAGCCTCTGGGGCACACAACTAATCATTAGGGTCAAGTTAGGGTTAAATTTAGGGTTAGCGTTAGCTTTGAAGTTAGAGTCTGGGTTTAAATTAGGGTTAGGGTTAGAGTTAAGTTTAGGGTTAGGGTTAGGTTCAGGGTTAAGCTTAGAATTAGGATTAGGACCTTTCAACATGGTCTTGGCAATGCAATGATTTTAATCCAATAAATAATAAATCAGTAAAAGTCAATCCCAGTGCTACTGATAATAGAAGTTGGCTTCTTAAAGGACTTCAGTCTGAACCTCAAGCTCGTAGCTGTTGTGTGTGAAGGCTATGGATCCAGAGGTGAATGTGCCCCGTGTGACAGGATAATAAGGGCCCTAAACTCTAAAGCAGCGAGTCTCAGACTTCTGTGAGCATCAGCATGCCCTGGAAAGCTTGTTAAAACGGCATCTCTGTGACTGTCACTACAGTGTAGGGACCACGGAACCAAGACACAGTGGCACACACCCCACATCTCCACACCATTGCTCTGATTTCTCCAGTTTGTCAGTGACACATTTGGGACAAATGTCAACCCTTTAGTTCCACGGGGTTCCAGCAATGGAAAGTGCCACAGGTAACTAAGACCCGAACTTGACAATTGCCACAAATTGGTCTGCTGGTAAAACAGGCTGCTGGGCCCTCGTTAGGAATGACAGGTCAGTATCGCGTCTCATTCCACGATAAGAAGACAAGAAGACATGAAGCGTCCTGTGCCATGGACAGTGAGAGATCACAAGTCGGCAGCCCGCAGGTGCTGCACAATCCGCAGGCATGTTAGGCATGTTTCTGTCGGTATTTTCAGCTCTTATTGAAAAAAAAAAAATTCTCGCTCAGCCAGTGAGGCTCAGTGGTTGAGCATTGACCTATGAATCAGGAGGTCACCGTTTGATTCCCCGTCAGAGCACATGCCTGGGTTGTGGGCTTGATCCCCATTAGGGGGAGTGCAGGAGGCAGCCAATCAATGATTCTCTCTCATCATTGATGTTTCTATCTCTCTCCCTCTCCTCTCCCTTCCTCTCTCTCTCTCTCTCTCTCTCTCTCTCTCTCTCTCTCTCCCTCCCTCCCTCTCTCTCTCTCTCTCTCTCTCTATATATATATATATATATATATATATCTATATATATATATATATATCTATATATAGATATATATATATATATATACACACACACATATAAATGTGTTTCCAGATGCTGACAAAAATAGTCAAAGGTGGCATCATACCAAGTCATCTTCTAGGTAACTCTGCTCTGGAACTTGCTGGTTTTTCTCTTCCAGATAACCCTTCCCTGTAAATGAGTAAGTAGGACTCCTGGGGTTTAATCACAGAAGCTTGCTTTTTCCCATTATCTCTTTAAAACTGGTCAGCTCCTTCTTTTAACCCTGCTACATCGATTGTAAATTGAAAATATCATAAGTTGAAAATGCATTTAATACACCTAACCGACCAAACATCAGAGCTTAGCCTACCTACCTTAAACATGCTCAGAGCACAATCCAAAAATGCTGGCTACCTGGTTTACTGTAGAGTACTAGTATAGGTTATTTGCCATCATGATCGCGTATCTGACTGGGAGCTGCTGCCCAGCAACATGAAAGAGGGTCATATCACATTTCACTAGCCAGGGAAAAGACCAAATTCAAAATTTGAAGTATTGTGTTTACTGAATGCATATCACTTTCGCACCATTATAAAGTTAAAAAATTGTAAGTTGGCCCTAGCTGGTTTGGCTCAGTGGATAGAGCGTCGTCCTGCAGACTGAAAGGTCCCGGGTTCTATTCTGGTCAAGGGCACATGCCCGGGTTGTGGGCTCGATCCCCAGTAGAGGACATGCAAGAGGCAGCCCATCAATGATTCTCTCTTGCCATTGATGTTTCTATCTCTCTCTCCCTCTCCCTTCCTCTCTGAAATCAATAAAAAATATATATATTTTTTTAAATTGTAAGTGGAACTATCATAAGTCAGGGACCATCTATATCTATGATTTCATAATTGCTAAGGAATGACTGTGTCCTAGATGTTATCTCGTTTTTGTCACTGGAATGGTGTCAACCCAATATCCCTTTCTAAGACTTCTGCCCCATCTGTTCACCTCCTGTCCCAACCCTACAGGACTTGGGCTTGGATGGGGGTGGTTTCCCCTGGGTGGTGTTCATCTCTTCAGGTTCCTTCATCAGAGAAGCCTTGCCACTTCCAGGGGCATCTGTGGGTCCCTACAACCCTCCCTCTGTGATTTCCTGTACCTCTAGGGCAGCCAGGATAATCACAGCATCTCTCTTTCACAGCCTCCCATAGCCTTGGAGAATGGATGAGGTAAGGGGTGATTGACACCATCTTTTCCCTGGCACCCCCAACTGGTACAGTCTCTCCAGAACAGACACAAGACACTATCTTTGTTTACATCCTGCCCTCCCCCACCCTCCGTCCCATCCCCAAGCAGCACCTGCAGAGGTCTTCCCAGATACTGTCTCCTGGCAGAGACATTCTTATGGGTCTGCAGGTTGAGTAAAAAACCATCTGCCAGTCTTCCCCTCTGGAAAGCACCCTGGTCTCAACAAGGAAATTCTTTTTCAGAAGCCACTTGACTCACTTGGAGAGAACATACCCCCTGTCCTCTCTCAGGGGTCTCTTCAGGGTTGGTGGGCAGATTCTGGGGCTCCTTAGTTAGCTGATTAGGGAGGGGAGGAGTGAGGAAGGTGGAGTGAGACTGGGGATGTCCAGCCCCAGTCATGGTGGCTCATGGGATATTTAGCACTTTTTGTTGTGAGCTTCAGGACTGAACTATAAATCAGAACAATGTAAAAATTCCTACTTGATATTTTTTGTGACATGTATATTTCTTGCAGAATTTGGACGAGTATAAATGAATCAGCATAGATGATCTATGCAACAAGAACCAGATTTTTCAAAAGGCTATAAATGAGGTGGGTTATATCTTAACTGCAAATAAGGGTAAGCAGTGTTATTACTAACTTTGAGCACACTCCATAATGATCACACTCTCCTTAATTATCTGAGGTCATCATTACAAATCTCAGTTGGTGTTCTAGGATATAATGTAGTGATATACTCAAAAGCCATTTGACATGAGCAAGCTCTTTGCCTCATATACTAACAACCCCCCAATTCACTGCTTTTTGAATTATTTGCTTATTAGAGACTGTCTTGAAGTTTTCCCTATGATCAGTCCAATGACTCTTCTCACTGCTGCATACTGTCCACTAAAAGTCCTTATGATCTCAGGTGCCTGGTCTTTGGGCTTGGAAACTAGACAACCATGGCCATCTGAACTACATGAAAACCAAGAGTAAATAAGTGATAAGAATGGGTCTGAGCAGATCTCCAAGAAACAAAGTGTGTTATCGTCACTCAATCTGGCATCAAGATTTGCTGTCCAGGGACCATTGGGGTTATTTCTTGGTTCTTGGTTGTGTTCTGACTGGATGAAGTTACCAGATACATGAGTTTAAATAAGTAATGTTGAACCGTAGTTTCTAGATAGTAATCAGGCATTTTGAGGAAGCATTAATTCTCATATCACTGGGTCATTATTTCAATTAAAAATCTATCAAGAGATGAAAACAGTCAATGCATCTTGGAAAATGTCTTAATGTTACCAAGGAGTCAGTTTCTTACTTACCTGGCCCACATCTTGAAATTAATTCCTAAAGCTATTTATAATATGCAGGCTGTCCCTGGAGCCACACTTGAAAGGATGCTATTTCCAGCATGAGCTCACTCGTTCAGGGCAGTATCCTGGGGTTTTCAGTTCAAAAAAATCAAATTAGTACAGCTGGGCCGATTACCAAAAGCCATTAAAAGACTCTGGTTGCCTTTTTAACAGCTCCCCACTCTCCTGCACTCTTCCTGCCTTGGGACCACAGAGGTTCAATGCGAGAGCCTTTTTTTCTAAATTGCTTTTGACACAGGCTGCAGGCAGGCAAGCATGCAGTTAGAAGCTCACCCAGAATCAAAGTTATATGACAATGCTGATCTTGGCTCTGAAGGTCAAAAGGAGTGTCATTTTGGCACAAGACCCATTCTGCTCTGACCCATGTCAAGGATATTCACTTACTTTTCAGGGCTTTTGATAATCTCATGTCAATGTTAAAATGTGGGTCCCTAGCCCTGACCGGTTTGGTTCAGTGGATAGAGCGTCGGCCTGCGGACTCAAAGGTCCCGGGTTCTATTCCAGTCAAGGCCATGTACCTTGGTTGCGAGCACATCCCCAGTAGGGAGTGTGCAGGAGGCAGCTGATCGATGTTTCTCTTTCATCGATGTTTCTAACTCTCTATCCCTCTCCCTTCCTCTCTGTAAAAAATCAATAAAATATATTTTTAAAAATGTGGGTCCCTGGATAATAAAAAGTGATCACTACAGTCTTTATTAATTATATTTTCAGATGTATTGTGAATTATTTTCTGTCTTGGTTTACTATGGACTGAATTGTGTTTCCCCCCCCCCCCCACACACACACACCACCACCACCAAATTTACATGTTGAAGTCCTAATCCCAGTATCTCAGAATGTGTCTGTACTTGGAAATAAGGTCTACAAAGGGCAATTAAGTTAAAACCAGGTCACTAAGGTGGACCCTAATCCAATATGACTGGTATTCTTACAAGAAGAGATTAGGATAGACAGACACAGAGGGAGGACAATGGGGAGACACAGAATGTTGTCATCTACAAGTCAAGGAGACAGGCCTCAGAAGGAGGATCATTAATGATGGAAAGAGAGAAACGGGGCGGCGGCGGGGGAGGGGGGATAGATGGAAATTATCAAACAGAGAGAAATAGATGGGAAAAGGAATTGGTTTATTTTTTGTTTCTAACTACTATGCAGGACCCAGTGTTTCCTTTGCAAGCAAAATAGAGAATAAATTAGGTTTGATTGCAGCTAAGAGTTTCATATGAAGACCTTGATAAAAACAATTCCAAATTGTATTGCAGAATGGATGGTATCTAACTGTGGTATCACCATGAGACAGCTTTATAAATTACAGGGTACCATGGGCTATTTTGACGAGATGATGGGTTCTTTATATTGCTAACTCAGACAGGGATAATAGCAGAATACAACAATGTTTATAGTTTCTATTGAAAAAGTCCTTAAAGAGGACCAGGAGGAAATGAAAGATGATTGCATCTCCAAAATGTGTTTTCTTTATGATGAAGTTGGTACCACCTCTTAATCTGAGCAACCATATTTAATTGTCATGATGGGCCAGGTTCCATCTAGATGTAACCAATGGTCTGCTATCCAACTGCAACCCTGTTTTCCTGCTATTCTTCCTACTGGGCTTCTCATTATTTATTATTGTAAATTAATTTAGATTTTTTTTTCATTCTCAAATCTAATAGACAACAAGAAAAATCTGGTTAAAATAGTGCCCTGGCAATACGATGTTTAGTACCAGGGAAAGTAATCATGCATAGTGAAGTTAGCTGAGATGACATTCAAGTTACTGTGTACATATTGTTTGCTAGTCAATTACTACAAAGAATATTTTTATTAAGATGTTAAATGAAAACACAGCATTAGAAAACTATTATTTTTCTTTTGAGATTTTTTATTTTTTAATTAACTTACATTCTATATTATTTTGTATTAGTTTCAGGTATACAGCCTAGTGGTTAGACAACCATATAGTTTACAAAGTGGTCCCCCCATGCTTCTAGTACCCACGTGACACCATACATAGCTATTAGAATGTTATTGATGATATTCCCTATGCTGTACTTTATACCCCCATAACTATTTTGTGACTACTAATTTATATTTCTTAAACCTTTCACCATTTTTACTCAACCCTCCAAACCCCCTCCCCTCTGGCAACTATCAGCCTGTTGTCTGTGTCTATTGAGTCTGTTTCTATTTTGTTTATTTATTTTGTACTTTCTATTTCACATATAAGTAAAATCATATGGTATTTGTTTTTCTCTGTCTGACTTATTTTACTTGGCATAATGCCCTCTAGTTCCATCCGTGCTGTAGCAAATGTTAAGATTTCATTCTTTTTTATGACCAAATAATATTCCATTATATATGTACCACAACCTTTTTATCCACTCGCCTATTAATGGGCACTTGAGTTGCTTTCATATCTTGATTATTGTAAATAATGCTGCAGTGAACATGGGGTGCATATATTCTTTTGAATTAGTGGAAAACTATTATTTTCTGTGTCTCCTCTTTCTTCATCTGAATATGCTGTGTTTCAAATTCAGCACTCTTCAAAATGAACTAATTTTCTCTCACTTCCTAAATTCTTGACTTCAGTTAACAGCACCCTCCAATCAAATTAGAGACCTCCACACCACGATCAACTTCTCTCTCTCTCTCTCTCTCTCTCTCTCTCTCTCTCTCTTTCATCCCCAGTTCACAACCCCTAATGCTCAACTCTACTTTCTAATAATTTATGGGGTCTATCCCACCACTCTCTAGCCCACTCCCACTATGTATACATCATTATTTACCTGAAGGAGTGCTAAGCCATCTCAAATGCTCACATACCTTTAGGAATGATGCAGTTATTAAAACAATAACAAAACACTCCCTGTGTCTGGTCTCACTTCCTCACCTCTGCCCCCCAAGCCATTTTCCCTACCACTCCCAGAGGGATCTTTAGAAAATGAAAATTGGGTATATTATTCCTTTGCTTAAGACCTTTCAATACTTTAAATATATACTTCAAATTTCTTAGCATTCTAACAACTTCATCCCTGCCCACATTGGATGGTTCCATTTACTTCTCACATAAGTCATGCTCCTTCCCACCTCTCCATCTTTCAACTCTACTCCCTCTTTCTAGTATACCCTTTGCACTCCCTCTCTCTAATCCTAAATTTCCTTACCTCAGCTTTTAAGCCTAAAATGAAATGTTTCATCTGGCCAAGCCAGCATCTCTTAGAATGAGTTAGTTGATTCTGTCAACAGCCCAAACACTACACAAATCCTCACTGTAAATTATTTACTAGGCAATAACTACTGAGCACCTACTGTGTGCTAGATGTGAGGCACACAGTAGCAAATAAGAAAAGCAAGGTCCATGTTTTCATTTAACTACTATTCTAGTGGAGAGAGACAGGTGTTAAACAAAAAGTGCAATATCTTTAGCGATATGGGGCCAAAAATCTAACTGGAATAGATTTAGGTCAGAATAGAAGATGAGAAAGTGGAGACAACTTAGCACATTTTTGCGTTTTTATTTTCTTGCAAGTCTTCCTTGTCCTCTAGCCTGTGACCACAGAAGAGCAATGGCATATTATTTATTGACTAGTGGCCTGGTGCACGAAATTCATGCATGGGGGGGGGGTGTTCCTCAGCCTGGCCTGTACCCTCTCTAATCTGGGACCCCTTGAAGGATGTCCTACTGCCAGTTTACAGGGATTGGGCCTAAACTGGCAGTCAGACATCTCTCTCACAATCCGGGACTGCTGGCTCCAGCCACTCACCTGCCTGCTTGCCTGCCTGATTGCCCCTAACCACTCTGCCTGCTGGCCTGCTCACCCCCAACTGCCCCCCGCCGCCGGCCTGCTCGCTCCCAAATGCCCCCCCACCAGCCTGATCACCCCCAACTACCCCACGTGCCAGCCTGCTCACCCCCAACTGCTCCCCCTGCTGGTCTGCTTACCCCCAATGGCCCTTGCCATCCCATCCTGACCTGATCACCCCCCAGCGACCCAAGATCCCAGCCCCTCCTTTTATTCTTTTTATTTTTATTTTTTTTTCAGCACCTCCTTGAGCGGAGGCCAGGGCTGGCTGGAAGCAAGTATCTAGATTTTATTTATCTTCTATAATTGAAACTTTGTAGCCTTGAGCAGAGGCCAGGGCCAGCCAGGGCGGGTGGGAAGCTTGGCTTCCTCCATTGCCAAGGCCCCAAGCCTCCTGCTTGCTCCAGCTCCATGGATGGCCGCCATCTTGGTTGGGTTAATTTGCATACTCACTCCTGATTGGCTGGTGGGCGTGGCTTGTGGTGTAGCAGAGTGATGGTTAATTTGCATGTTTCTCTTTTATTAGTGTAGATATAAATGAGGTCACAGCAGAGTGTCTGGCTTGTAATAAGCAATCAATGAATTTTGGATAAAAAAAGGGCAGAAGAAAGATAAAAAGAAAGGGAATAGAAAGAGGAAACTTCACACTGGTTTCTGCCACACCAGCTCTTAAGTAGTAAACCAAACTGAAGGCAGATAGACTGATACTTAACTTCTTTGTATACATTGAAGGCCAAAGGGAACTGCCATCCACAGCCAAGGGTGGGAGTTCAGAGATGGTAAAGGATTTTATAGATGTTATGGTGTCAGATCCAGAACTGCAATCAGGGCATAGATAATGATAGACATGCTCATTAGGAAAATTAAGAACAGGGATGCTAATTATAATACAAGAGTGTGAATAATTAACAGAAAAACAGATGCTTATGTTAGCTGTGTAAAGGTAATATTAATTGCAGTCATTTATGTGATCTGCTGACCATTTATGTTTATCTGGCAGCACAATGATAATTTTAATCACAAAAGATTACATTTTTAAGATTCCCTTTCTTTACTACCTTATCAAATTAACATCCGATCTATAGAGTCCACCATATTAAAGATATTTAGCTGGGCTCTGTTAGAGGGTATTCAAAAGTTTAGAGAACAGGCCCCTTACCTTAAGGAGTTACAGTAAAATAGGGGAGGAAAAATACTCATATCATATGATGTCAAATGTGGCCGATTCTTTATAAGAGATAGTCAGTGCTACAGGGGTGGGAGGCCATACAAAGGATGTCCCATGAGAGATTAGTCTTGAAGCGTGTGGTAGGGTTTGGTCAGATGGAGATGATGGGAGAAGTAAATATTATCTTTCTCTGCAGATAACATGATCTTATATAGAGAATATCCTAAAGACTCTATAAGAAAACCATTAGAACTAATCAACAAATTTGGTAAAGTTGCAGGCTACAAAATCAACTTAGGAAAATCGGTTTTGTTTCTACCCACTAACAATGAACAATCTGAAAAAGAAATAAAGAAAACAATTCCATTTCATTAGCATCAACAACGATAAAATACTTAGGAATAAATTTAATTAAGGAGGTAAAAGATCTAGACAACAAAAACTATAAAACCTTGATGAAATAAATTAGAGAAGACACAAATTAATGGAAGATATTCCATGTTCATGGCTCAAAAACATTAATATTGTTAAAACATCCATGCTACCCAAAGCAATTTGACTAATGACATTGGTTTATATTTTTCTTTTCTTTCCCACTGTCTTTTATTTTGGTGCCAGGATGATGCTGGCTTTATAGAAAGATTTAGAGTGTTCTTTCCTCTTCTATTTTCTGGAACAGAAAATTAGTATTGTTTATTCCTTAGATAATTGTTGGTTTCACCAGTGAAGCCATATGGGCCTTAAAAGGTTTTTAACTATAAATTTTATTTATTTACTATACATAAGGCAATTCACATTTTCCATGTCTTCCTCTGTGAGCTCTGTGTTTTGTGTCTTTCCAAGAATTTTTCCATTTCATCTAATCTAATTTATGAGCATAAAGCTGTTTATAATATTCTCTTATTATTTCTTTAGTATTTCATGGGTCTATAGCAATGTCTCCTTTTCCATCACTGATACTGATCATTTGTGTCTTCTTTTTGTTTTCTTGGTGATAATGTCTTCCTTGTCCTCTCGCCTGAGACCACGGAAGAGCAATGGCATCTTATTTATTGTCTTGTGAATGAGGTCACAGCAGAGTGTCTGGCTTGTAATAAGCAATCAATGAATTTTGGATTAAAAAAGGACGGAAAAAAAGATAAAACGGAAGGGAACAGAAAGATGAAACTTCACACTGGTTTCTGCCACACCAGCTCTTAAGTAGAGGTTTATCAGGTTTATTGATCTTTCCAGAGAACCAATTTTTGGTTTCATTGATTTCCTCTACTGTTTTTGCTGTTTTCAATCTCATTTCTTATTTTTATTATTACATCTTAATTCTTGCTTGAGTTTAATTTGCTCTTTGTCTTTTTAAAAGTTTCTTAAGGTAGAAACTTAGATCATTAATTTGAGCCTTTTATTATTTTCTAGTACAAGTATTTAACTATATTTAGCCCAAGCATCATTATAGCTGTACCCATCAATTTTGATATGTCTTTTTATTTTCATTCAATTCAAAATGTTTCTAATTTTCCTTGTGACGTTCTCTTTGACATATTGATCATTTAGAAGGGTGTTGTTTAATTCCAAATATTTAAGTATTTTTTCAGATATATTTCTGTTATTAATTTCAAGTTTAATTCATTTATGTTCAAAGAACATGCTTAGCATGATTTCAATATTTTATAAAGGTATTAAGGTTTGTTTAATGGCCCAGAACATGGTCATTATGGAACATTTAGAAATTCTATATGAGCAAAAATAACATTTAAAAAATTCATTGCCCAGAGATAGTTAACAGTTTGATACTAGTATGTATTGTTTAATTTATTTTATTATAACCACATATATATACATGTGTACATGTATATATAAGCATGTATATATGTGTTACATGTGTATATGTGTTATATATAGGCATATACACATTTATAAATATAGAATCATGCCATATAGATACTTTATCTATGTAAAGCAGCATAAATTATGGTTAAGGCATGAGCTCTTAAGCCACACTGCCTGGATCCAAATCTAGGTTTCACAATTCACTAGCTATGTGACCTTTGATGAGGTCCTTAAATTCTTATACTTCAGTTCTTCACATGTAAAATGGGGATGATAATAATAACATTGACTTCATAGGGATTGTTAAGAAAATGATTTTAATTAATACAAATAAACTACATAGAACAGCACCCAGTGATACCGTTTCAATTAGCTAGTTATTAATAATAGGAAAGAAGCAAAGGGGGAAGTCCAGACATTATAAGCATGTCACTTGGGCAGCTTCCCCATGAAGTTGCAACTATGCACTCCCCAGGGAACCAGCAGCCCATTCCCTGCTAAACACTGGGGGAAGGGGTCCAACAAAGGGGAGATAGACACATGCACAGTGAAGTTGGGGCGATTAGGGAAGGTGCCTGTCAGTTAAAACTGGGAACAGAGATTATTAGCCAGAGAAGTGAAGCCAATGCAAGCCCGCAAAAATTTGGGGATACATAATCTCCCAAACAAAGGAATTCTCTCTCTTGACTCATGGCTCCTTTGGCTCCTTCCTTTGCTTTTGCTCCTGCTTATTTGCATTCGTCCATGTCCCTTTCATAACCACATGGCCTACACCCAGGCGGACCCCACACACAATGGACTGCTGAGGGACTGCAGTGAGAAACACAAAGTAAACTAGTCTGAGGCTGCATTAGACTATGCCCTAACATACAATGGAAACTTTGGACACTGGCTTTGATTTTAACCCTGCTCACGGCAAAATGGGACTTCTTCCTTGACAGGACAAAGGGAAATGGGACCTTGGAAACTCAGGGGTTTAATTCCACTCCAATAAAAAACCGCTGGTTCTCCTGTGCGAGTCTCAGAAAATTCATTTTCTTGGGATATTGCAAGAAGCCTACTCCCATGCACAACCAGCAGGGATGGGGACCTCTCCCTATTGATAACACTGCCATCTTGTTAACATATAAGAGCTTGCTGTTTTCCATTATTGTTTCCCCTTGTCATGGGTCCAGTGGAAGGATGCACCAGGTTTATTTAGCTCATACCCTAGTAACAGGCATTTGGATATTTCCAATATTCACCAGTATAAACTTACTGTGATAAAGATCACAGGTATAGGATACATTTATGATCACTTTCTTCCTTAAGATGAATTCACAGAAGTATATTTGCTATTTTGAAGGACAGACATATTTTTAAAGTTTTTTGATGCTTTCGCCTAAGTCCCAAAGAAGGTCTATTTTTGTTTGTTCATTTCTCTAATTTACTTACCAATCCATTATTATGGGACAAAGTGTGCAGATGTGTCATTTTAGGAGGTATTTTCCAATATCTTCTAAAATAATTCTTGTTGAGGTTTGAGTAGATAATAGCATTAGAACACAACTCACTAGGTTAAGTTGGAAAGAGCTCCCCAAAGAAAGGATTTCATTCCAGGGCCTCAGAGCACGAACATTGCTTTTATAAATGAGTCCCAGAAGGATGACAGTAGATGCCAACCAAATGTACAAAGGAGAACGTGCTGCTTCATTGGACAAGTTTTTAAACTGTATTAATTAAGTCTAGAAAATCAGTAAGCTGATTGAGAAAAATTGTCTTTTAGGCATTTCTAGCTTTTTAAAGTTAGATATAAATTCACCTTCTGTGAGTGTAGATGATAGATCTTTTATTAAAGGAAAATATTTAACAGCATGTAGAGTGCCTAGAAATAGAAATGTAATATGTGTAGTATTAATTCATATATATTATAGAGTGTATATATATAATATATACACTCTATAATATATATGAATATAAAATACATAATGAATTGGAAACTGTTCTCTCCATATAGATATGTAGATATACATATACATATACATATACATATACATATAGAACACACACACACACAGAGGGACGTTTGCAACAATGAATACTTTGCTTCCTGATTTGATGAAAAGTGCACTTGATTCATAAGAACAAAAATATGGAAGATTTAGAGACAATTTCTTCCATTATTTAACACTGAAATTCTTAAGGGTAGTGTTTAGAGAGGTACAGAAAATGGCATGAAGAGGACTTCAAAGTCTTATCTTAATGAACCTCAACATTAGACTCTATTCCCCAATGTGAATAGCAGAGTTTGAAAAAACGCTGGTCAGCAAGGAAATAAGACCAAACTCAAGAATCTCATCATCTCAGCCAGAAAAGTGTGGCTGGTGAAACCAGGCCAGGCATTCTTGCATATTTAACCAAGCATTAAAGGTAAACACCATTTGCAACAGCATGGATGGAACTGGACAGCATTATGCTAAGTGAAATAAGCCAGTCAGAGAAAGATAAATATCACATGATCTCACTCATTTATGGGATATAATGAACAACATAAACTGATGAACAAAAACAGATCCAGAGACAGAGAAGCATCGATCAGACCGTCAAACCTCAGAGGGAAGGTAGGGGAGGGTGGGGGTAAGGGGGAGAGATCAACCAAAGGACTTGTATGATGCATATAAGCCTAACCAATGGACACAGACAACAGGGGGGTGAGGGCATGAGTAGGGTGGCGGGGGGGACAATGCGGGGATAAGGACACATATGTAATACCTTAATCAATAAAGAAATTTTTTTAAAGTTTTTAAAAAAAGGTAAACAGCTGGAGCCATTCTCCCAAATCAAGACCTGCCAGAGGCTAAATTTAATCATACTAAAAGAGAGATCACTCCAGGAAAGCCATCTTACCTCAAGAAAACTCTAGCAAAAGGGCAGCCCTGTTTGGGAGAAAGAGTTGAAGCAATTCTATTTTCTCGCAGTAAACAAACTAACTGATAGAGAACAAGCTGATCTACTTTAAGGACACATAGACCCAGAGAACTAGAAAAAGGAGGTGCACCAAGTTCTTTTCATTAAAAAAAAGCTCTCTTAAAAAATTGCAAATCTTTTCAAACATAATTTATACTCCAAGGTTCACTTCTGTTCGGCTCCAGAATGTGAGATTTTTCTGTAAAATTAAGATGCAATTGTACAGAATAACTGCTTCAGTATATCTCCAGCATCCCTGCGATGGGAAGGCTACCTCTTCACTACGAGAGACAAAACCATGGGCTGGATTAGAGAGTTTGGAAATCAGGACGCTTCACAGAAAACTTGTATCAAACCTGAGCCTATTCTATTCATTTTACTTCCTTCTATTTTAAATAATATTCTGCTACCAGTCTCGACTGTTTATGTCTTCCCATACGATAGGTCTTCGTGCAAAAAAAGTCAGGTAACTTTTTGACATCTTCCATTTAGCTGAGTAAGAGATCTCATTAATACAAATTGGTAATGATAATTTATCAAAATGTTTGCTCTGTGCCTCTTTCAGAAAAGTGCACATTCACAGAAACAGTAAAAAAAAATGTGTCAACTGCTCTTCTAATTTAAACATCTTAAGACTAAGACAGATTTCAAAACTAATTGGTTTTAGACCAGCAAAGAATGGCACCAATAGAGCACTTTCTCTTTTCAAAGTGCTTTTCTATTATTAATCACTTTGTCTGCAGTGCTCCTTGAGCTGGTTCAGTCTAGTCCCCATTTTATGGATGAGTACATCCAGGCACACGAGACAACAATCACCTGCTGTAGCTATAAAAGGAAGGCAGTGGACATGACAATAGGAGGAGGAATTTCTGAGTCATGATCCTACCTTTCCTATGGATTGTGGGATATGTTGTCTTTACTTTTTAAACACACACACATATGTTTTATATCAAGCTACAGTTTATATTAACTTTGCACACATAGGTATAAAACCACCCACCAGCTCTTCTGTTGAGGCAGATGGCACAGCAGAGTAAAAAGAAACTACAACTTTGGAGTCAAGTAGGACTAATCCAAATCTTGGTTTCACCACCTACAAGCTAGATAGCCCTCTCTGAGTGCCATTTTCCTCATCTGTGGAGTGGGGCTAAGAGCAGCATCTTCACAGAGTGGTAAGGGGATCACAGAGCAAATGTGAGCGTAGTACTTGGTAGATAGTAGATGCTCGACTGTCTGTTCCCTTCTTATTAGCTCATATGGTAGGTGGCAAATTAAGCTAAATCATTGTCCTTTGCTGTTTACCCTGAACAAGTGACAATTTGCAAGTTTGCACGTGGAAATAGCAAACAGCACAGGACAGGGCCAAGTTGGATGTGCACAGTCCTCAGGTAAGCTGCTCACAAGTAGCCAAACGGATAGATGTGAGTAATTCCCTTGTTCCGATCATTACCTACTCTGTCCAAAGGGCTCCAGGTGGTGGCAACTGCCGACAGGTGGGCAGTGGGAGAGGTGAGCTAATATGGACAGGACTAATCCAATACCAGATAATTATTCCCCATGAAATTATGTCTTGCATTTGTGCACAGCTCCCTCCTTAAACTCTTCTCTTTCCCCTGGATGTTAAACTTAGCAAAGGCAAGCTACTCTCATACCCTTTATCCTTTATTAGCATTAGCCTCCAAAACTACTCAGGAAATCCTTTGCCATTCATTCTAAAGGAAATCACTCTAAGAAGCTGAAACTATCAAGATAGCTTTCAAACCAGTTTCGTACTGTCTCAAAACTCTTTATTGTCATACTTTGCAGTTGGAAACAAGTCCCCAAAAAAAGATCATTTTCTTCTCCAAAAGGACAGGCTTGTCTCATTCTCCATAAAAGGGAGCAGGGCTGGTGCAGTGAACCAGTTTCCCAGAGATCCTTGGGGTTTCCTGCTGGAACTTTCCATGCTGCCACCAGAGGCCCAAACAATCAGATCTTGATCCCAAATATTCTTCCTCACCTTTCTCCAGCACACAGGACTTTAAGCGAGAGCATTAAAAACTTTTTTTTTAATGTGAAGAAATGTAGGGAACCAAAATTTCCTTGTATGAACTTGAATAAGTGTTCTAACTTCCCAGACTACAAAGAGGTTGGTAGCAAGTTTAGCATCTTGACCAGAAATCCTGGTTTCCTGTGTGGAAAGACCGTCTGATGTATGGAAACCTCTGAACTAGGAAAGGCCTGATTCTAGTCCAAGTTCTGATAATATTTGTGTGGGACCTTGACCTCTATGGCTTCAGCTTCTTCCATTTAAACAATAATAGTCAATGGCAAGATCAGTTATTCTGATGAAAGCTGGATTGTTGTCACAGAAAAATGAGGGAAAGGTCACAAAAATTGGCACAAAATACCAGGAGGTGCCCTAGCCCACAGGGCTGGATGGGCCTCCCCACTCCAGGATGCTATGGCTACTGTTCTCATGTATCCTGACAAGAAGGGGTATCTCCTCCCCAGTGACTCCTGTCACTCTTGTTGCAAGAGACAAGAAAGAATATGTTAAGGAGAAAGAAGCATGAGTAGGCCAAGGTGACCAGTGGTGACTCACTAGCTAGATAGTTTGTCCCTATACTAGTTCATAAACTTAGGCCTCTGTGCAAAGAAGGAGCTCAGTGCTGTGGCCCTGTGTGCATTTACATAGGAAGTGAGCCAAAAGTCTCATTTATTGTTGATGTTATATGCATGGGGGGGGGGGGTGAGAGAGAGAAAGAGAGAGAGAGAGAGAGAGAGAGAGAGAGAGAGAGAGAGAGAGCCCTGTAGTCATGTCCTACCTAGGAATATACAGTAGAAGCTCACTGCATACAAATTGCCAAGCAGGGCTTCTTGCAGCAGAGTGGAAGAGAGCAGTGCTCCTTGGCCAGTGCTTTACCCCACTGCAGGCCAGGCAGCAATAGAAAGTCACCAGCAGTATCTCAGCAGCACAAAGAATAAGCATAAAGAATAAGTAAGGTACAGTTCTGCATTGCCTACTAATTAGGCAGTATTATACCTAGCTCCTAAAATTGTTCTGAGAATTAAAAGACAGTGTTTGGCACTGAGATAGCACTAATAAATGTCAGCTATTAGTGCAAAAAAAAACAAAACCCAAAAAACTGATTTACAAAGAAAAGAAAATACTACTGGAACTCAACTTAACAGTATGTGGAATCAAAACGATCTTCTTTTTCTCAATTAATTGTGTAAGGAGGCCAGGAACTAGAAGCTATTGTAAGTCCTAATTCATTTATTTAGCACAATAAGAAGCATTTCTTCAATGCATTTACAATTATTCTCATAAAACCCAACACTAGTTAAATTATTTATTGCCTGTGCTGGCTCTCTGTTTGACCCTATCCCCCCAGATCCATTCTCTGCCTTTCTCTGCTCTACTCACTGTCCCAGGAAGCTGACCTCTGTCATGTGGGCCCTTTCACTCACAGATATGAAGTCCGGACGATGGGAGGCTGCAGCAGGAGAGGGAAGGAGCTGCATTCCTCCCTTCCTCCGCAGCCACAGCTCCTGCTGAGTGGCCCCTCTCCCATGATCCAGGCCTCTCAGGGTTTGGGTAATGCCTTTCTCTCCCCACCGCTCCCCCAGGACAAGAGGTTACAACAGTTTTCCACTGAGACTAAACTCTGGATATTTCACCATACCTTGCTGGTCCCCTACTGCTGTCCACATCTCTGAAAATAGTCTATTACATTTTCTTTAGTTAAGTCTTTTTGACTGTGGCATCTGTTTCCTACTGGGACACTGAAACACTGTTATTTTCTTATCTAGATGTTTCCTTGAAATCAGTCTTTTCTCCCCAACTAGAAGTTAGCAGAGTTGCCTTCAATTTATTTCATGCTTCATTGTTATCTCTTCCACCTCCCTCCCCCACCTAAAATACAAAGAGCAAGTGCTCAAGGCACAGAGATATGGCCAACATCCCCAGTGCTCCATTCCATCTCATTTTTCCCCCAAATGAACTAAAAAAAATCATTTCTAAAACTTAAGGTGCCTGTTGTTATGAGTGTGTTCCAGATAGATTAGACCAATTGTTCTCGACTGCAGGGTCAGACTCAACATAGCAATGAATAGACTGCGACTTCTGCCATAATCAGTTACTAATAATAACTATGTATGCATGTTATAGATATTATGTCTATGTCTAGCTATAAAAAATTAGGAAAGATACAAGTTTTGACAAAAATATCACCAAGTTCTAGTCTTTTCATTAAAGCGAGAGAGAAAAAGGACAAAATCATAATAGGGCAATGAGAATTTTACAGGAAAAAGCTAACAACATTATTTCAGAAGCTGAAAGTGTTCATGAGGAGTGAAAATTTTTCACTTAATATATCTTGGTTGAAGTCTGTCATGGGGCAGGCCCTATGCCAGGCACAGAGGATACAGCAGTACATATGACAGAAATGACTTCTACCTTCAAAGAGTTTATATTGTGATGATAAGAACAATTTTGACTAAGTTCATAAGAATGATTAAGAGATTCAGATGCTATTTGAGCATATGACAGGGGATCCAACTTACCCTGGGTAGTCAAGGAGGGTTTCTCTGAAGAAGCAGAGTGTGAGCTGAGCCCTGAAAGACTGACATTGGCTAGACAGGAAGGGGTGAGAAAGATGGAACAAAATGTGCAAAGACCAAGAGATTGGCAAAAAGATCACATGTTCAAGGAGTTGAAATAGGCTAGCGTAGCTGTCATAGAAAAAGTACAAGCTGAGTCTGTAGAAGTGGGCAGATAATTCAGGACTTTATAACCAAATTAAGAATATGGATTTTATCTTAAGGCCAATGGGAAGCTGTTGGAGGGCTCTAAGAAGGAGACTGTCATTATCAGAGTCTGAAAAGATCTTTCTGGCTGCAGTAGAAAAGCTCCATCAGTGAGGGTGGAAATGGATGTGGGGAGACCAGTTTGGGAGCTGGTGCACTCAGTCAAGGCCAAGGATGAAACTGGTTTGAACCAAGAGAGTGATGATCATGGATTCAAAAGGTATTGATAAGAAGAATCAGTAAGACTTGGAAATTGATGGAATGTGGAAAGTAAACAAGGAGGTAGAGTTGTGATGACTGCCCATTATCTGGCTGTGTAGTTGGATGGATGATGATGCCAATTCCTGAGATAGGGAATGCGGGATAAAGACAGGGCTGCAGTCCTAGCTGGTTTAGCTCAGTGGGTAGAGCATCGGCCCTTAGACTGAAGGGTCCCAGGTTCGATTTTGTTCAAGTGCATGTACCTGGGTTGCAGGCTCGATTCCCAGTCCTGGTCAGGGCTTGTGTGGGAGGCAACCAGTTGATGTGTCTCTTTCACATCAATGTTTCTCTCTCTGTGTCTCTCCTCCTCCCTTCCATTCTCTCTAAAAATTAATGGGTGAGGATTAACAACAACAACACAAAGACAGGGCTGGGGGCATGAGAACACCATCCATTGGATTAGATTAAGAAAAAGTGGTTAAGAGTCCCTGAATGAAACTCCAGGTTGAATCATATTCTATTGCCAATATGGGACTGTTGGAGTTTAAAAACTGGTTCACACTTATTCACCGTAATACTGGGGAAAGCAGACAAGAAACCTGCTGTTTCTAATTTTAAACAAGAATCCAGGTTTCTGGCTCTGGAGATCACGTATAGAAACAGGTACACAGCACAGCAGATGGGAGATTAGTGATAGAGACACACACAGGGTTTGGTGTAAGCTCAGAAGAGCCGTATCTAACCCACAGTGGCTGAGCAGAAGAAAAGACACACATTTCTGAGACTTAAGGGACCAAGAATAGGCATGTTAGGAGTAAATCTGTAGTGAAATGTAGTGAGGAATGGGAAGATGAGGGAGTTTACAGCTACTAATCTCAGTTCTCTCAATAGCAGAGGATTCTAGCTCATTTGCAAGGATTGAATAGAGTGATCTCTCTGAAGAGCAGTGACAGTGTGGGATCATTTTGTAGAGGAATGGGAAATGAAGGTGACTGAAGATAAGAAAACAGAGTGGCTCTGAGGGCTCAGTTAGGGGACTAAATCTGTAGGCAAGCCAGTCTGCAGGGTTGTAGGAGAGGAACAGACAAGCGGGAACACATGGGTTTTATAGACCCACTAGCGTTCCCGTTGCAGGAAAAATCCTGCAATAGGGTTTCCTGCTGCACTCTACCCCGGCCCACCTTCTCCGCCAGCCCGCCCCGCTCTCCTTCCTTCTCCCCCGGCCCTGCCTCCGCTCCTCCCTTGTCCACCGGCCCCACCTCCACTCCGCCCTTCTTTCCCCCCTCGCCTCCCCCCCCCCCCCCCCGGCTTGCTTGCTTCTCCACAGCTTTGCTCCCTTCAGCATCTCTTGGCTTCTTTCTAGGCTGTCTTGATATGCAAATTAGCCGCCATCTTTGTTGGGGTAATTTGCATACTCGTCCTGATTGGTAGGTGGGCGTGGCTTGGTTGGTGGGCGTAGCGAAGGTGCGGTCAATTTGCATATTTGTCTATTATAAGGTAGGATACGGCGGAAGAATACAAGTAAGGGGGCCGGTGAGAAACCAGTTCAGATGGCTCATCAAAGGTTGGATAGGAAAGAAAGGTTACTTTGCTGTGTGATGACAAGTGTGACCATGCATCCCTGCTTGTTCGGGACCAATTATTGTATGTCCACTTTCCTATTTACTCCTAACATGCCTATTCTTGGTCCCCTGCACAAGATCCTTTTTGGACAATAAATTATATGGTCCCCTAATGATAGCCTGGAAGAAATAATAAGGAAATGAGTGGATATGTATGAGGTTAAAGGGATAGGGTCAAATAATGGAATGAATGAATTAAAATTTAAGAAGGGAGGGGTTCCTAATAATGAGAAGAGAGAGTGTGTAGTCCTGGGAGTGAGTGGCTGAGATTATACAGAGATCACAGTCATTGGAGTTAAGGTAGCCCAGGAAATATGAAGCTCATCGGTTGGATGAGTCATTCTCACAGCCACTGAGATCAGTGTCTGGCACTTAGTAGATGTGCAGTAAGTGTTTGAGGATATGACAGAAGTTGGAATGGGAAAGGAGGCCATATATCAGATCCCACTGTTGCAGTCAATAGGGGGTTGGCCAGAAGAGGAGAGACAGCAGTGAAGAGGGGTGCAAGATGACTGTGTGCCTGAAATGCTATATAAACATGTAATTTTTTTAAAATATATTTTTATTGATTTCAGAGAGGAAGGGAGCGGGAAAGGGAGGGAAGAAGGGAGGGAGAGAGAAAGTGGGGGAGAGAGAGAGAGACATCAATGATGAGAAATAATCATTGATTGGCTGCCTCCTGCATGCCTCCTACTGGGGATCGAGCCTACAACCCAGGCATGTGCCCTTGACCAGAATCAAACCCGGGATCCTGCAGTCTGCAGGCCAACGCTCTAACCACTGAGCAAAACCAGCTAGGGCAAAGATGTACTTTTAAAAGAGGGGGGAAGAGCAGTCAGGGGCAACCCAGTAGTTTGTGAGGTATGGGGGAATAAAAAGACTATAGTGTGAGCTACAGAAGGTGCGTGTCCCCAGGAGAGAGGAATGGTTAGCACCACTGTGTGAGGGTTTCCATGCTGTCTGCAGAGGGCAGCAAAGGTCCCGTTTTGGTAGAGGCCATGGGCTCATCTCCAGGTAAGTGAATCCTACTGAGGTCAAAAAAGTGCAGAAACCAAACTTCAACCTTAATACCAGTAGGAGATTTGGGAGTACCAGGCCATGGATCTCCTTTTGCTTGTATTCTAGCCTATACCTTGAAGGGATGGTATAATGAATGAAACAAGGATGGTTCACTGCTTTACCCTTTCTGAGCTAATGTGTCATTTATGTTATTTTATGTTATTACTTAACAATTGCTAGAAAAAAAGACGGGTGACTATAAGTCACATCCACTTCCCACATATGTATCTTCAATAGCATTTTTTTCTAAATCATTTGGGGAGAGAATTGTGGTTTGTCCCAACTTGTCTCTTCCCGACTGTGTGGAGTATAGGGACAGATCTTAATGAACAACCACCCATGAGTTGTTTTGAATTTCCTGAAAATGTGCAACACACTAAATATTTTCAAAATACCCCTTAAAATTGCAAATTAAACTATTGTCACCAAATACAAAGAAGGTAAAACTCAAAATGTTTCAACTCAAAGAAAAAAATTGTCAACAAATTCAACATTTTAGAATAATTTGGAAAGGTCTGGGTTCTTCTACCCTCAAATCATAGTTTGGGGTGGGTGGAGAACAGACAATAGAAAAAATTCTGGACATACTGACTCAGGAGGGAAAGGGGGAGACTGTAAAAGGAGTTGGAGAAAGGTTCATCCCGAGCCTCCCCCAGTGAAACAGCTCCTGCTGGATCCCCTGCTGGCCACCCCTGTCCCAGTTACTGGTAGGCCTGAGACACATGTCCATGAGCACATGGCAAAGCCTCTTGACTGAAAATGTCCTGTCCACCCAGCATTGAGTACTTTCATCTTCTCAAGTGCTGACTAGGATTGTGGTCGTCAGTCCCAGGGCTCCAGAGGCTCATCTCATTATCTGTCAACTGTGTTTTCATGATTTTTTTTGGTGGGGGAAAGGGGGTCAACCACAGTCTAAATATCCAACAAGATAATGGAAAGATTGTAACTGAGGTCCCCAGTTGTACAGAAATAGGGGAGGTGACTTTTATTTTGGTTTGTTCTTATGGGGAACTCTTCTGAGTGAGTAATCTAAGCAATCAAAATATCCCTGTCTGATCTAGGGGCATCTCTGATAAATGGCCGCAATAAGGGTGTGCTTTATTTTATTTTCCCTGTTTCATTATTTAGATGCACACGCTTCTGCAGCAGTGGGTATCTAAATTTATCTCATAAATCTGTCAAAAATCCCTGCAGCTGCAACTATGAGTTTAGCCAACAGATACAAGTAAGACACCAGCACTGTTTCAAAAGGATTTTGAATCAAAATGTCATATGATAGAGGTGGTGGTGACAGTTAGGGTGGATTTCCTAAGGGTAAGTCTGATATTTAAATTAAAGTAGCAGTGGGAGATGCCTCTTGAGGAGGGGACATTTTCTTTCTTAGATTAATAGGAGAGACCTTGACAAGACAGAGGAGATCACTCATTGAAACGTCTTCATTTTACTGAGAGAAGGATGACAACCCAGAGTGTTGGGTCTGTTCAACAACCCACAGCAGATCCCAGGTGCAAGCAAGAATCCTCAGGACAGGGGTCAATGCTCTACCTTCCACAGCCTCTTCTTTAAGAAATGGGTATCAAGCATTCATCGTTTGGAGATGACATATCTGAGGTTTCCACTAAATACTCCAAGCATTATTTCCTAAAGTCCGCTGATTCCTTTGTGGAATCACCTCTCTGCTCCTAGGGTAGGCCTTGCTGAAGGGTTAATCCAGGCACCTGCCATCCACTGTGGACGCTAAAGCTGACTCTGGAGTTTCTCCTACCAGAGGCGCTTCCTCCCACCCAACAGCAGCCAGGGGCAGACGCAGTTGGGTCCAATGATTTCAGCAGTTGCCCCAGCCAAGACTGACAGATGGTCAGTTCCTGCCCCTGAGACTTCATACCTCACTCTCCCAAGTCTGTGTTTTGAACACTGCATTTTATCCAGGGCTTTTCATACATCTTTGCAAGATGCAGGAAATATACCCACATGTGGTAAAAGCAGAGAAAAACTACAAGTCTGCTGAGATTTGGGTATAAACAGCTGATGAAGTTTTGGTGTCATATCAGTATTATTCTTGGGTTTGAAATGATTGACCCTACAGCATAGGTATTCTTTATTAAAAGAATTTTTTAAAGTTTAAATTCCAAGATAAAATTTAAGATGAGTTATAAAGAACCAATACACACAGGTCTGAGGCCAAAACCAGGATTAGATTAAAATTTAAGAGGTAGCAGCAAGATCAGTGAGAAAGGCATTATCTATGCCTAGATGTTTAGTTTTTAAATCTTTCTTTATATGTACTTAGATCAGTGTTTAGTAGCTTCATATTATTAAATTTTCCTGTTTTGAGTTTTATTTTTTTTTAAATAACAGTTGGCCGAAGCTGGTTTGGCTCAGTGGATAGAGCGTCGGCCTGCGGACTGAGAGGTCCCAGGTTCGATTCCGGTCAAGGGCATGTACCTTGGTTGCGGGCACATCCCCAGTAGGGGGTGTGCAGGAGGCAGCTGATCGATGTTTCTCTCTCATTGATGTTTCTAACTCTCTATCCCTCTCTCTTCCTCTCTGTAAAAAATCAATAAAATATATTTTTTAGATAAATAAAATAAAAATAACAGTGGGTGGACAAACTGGTAAAATGACGAAGAAAAAAAATCTATCTCAAGCAAAACATCACCTCTATCCATGCTTTGCCCTTAGTATGGCCGCAATGGAAGCATGATGCATGGTGCCAGACCTGAATGCAGATTCCATTTCTCTGATAAATAAACCATTTGACAGACTAAATTTGCAACCTAATGTATGATAAGCAAGGGCAGTAAAGTCATGATTTATATGTGAATTAGTATCGCACTTACTCATGATAGGAAAAGCTTTTTGGTTCCAAGATGCTGTAGAAGTGAAAAATTCTAGTTGGTGGTAATCAAGATATGCTAAATGTTTACACATATTGCTCTGTTGTCAGGTTCTTCATCCTAAGATGTATAAATCAATATGTTGAACCAACAAGTCTTTGGGAACCAGAGTTGAGCCCTCCAATTGCAGTAACCAGGCAGATGGCCTCACCAATAGAGCTAAGGAAGTTCAGTCAGAGCAGCAGGTTTCACAAGTTGGGATGAAGAAAACCCAGACCCAGCTAACCTGGGCTATGGAAGTGCAACAGGAATCCTCAATCTTCATTGAAAGGAAATCGATCTACAAAAAGAGTCCCCCAGGATATCATACATCAGAACATGTGCGCGGGCAAATAAAAGCCAACATGCATTTCTAACACATACAAATCATTTGCACAGACTGCATGAAGAATTTGTTTTAAAATTCACATTGTATTTTGAAAACAATCCATCTGTTGTTTGTAGGAAAAGTGATGAAGTTTTTAAAGAAAGGGTCATGAAGTGAGCTTCAGAACCAAGGTGACAGTAAGGGCACTATCATGTATAAGTACGTAAAAATGAAAAAAATCCTGCCTGCAGATTCGTAGAACATAGGTAACTTATCACCAGAAATCGCTTACGTCGGGAGCTGGGCTTCTGGCTTTGCTACTGTTCAGCATGGGCCTCGGTCCAACGGCCATGTCCTAGGTTTGTGTAGGCGATGTCAGGAACCCCAGCTTCTCAGCTGACTGATTTGGAAAGTATATACTTTAAAAATTAAAGGTTTCTATTCAGAAGTCAAGACAAAAATATGACTGCAATTTTTAAAAAGTATACATTTCTGCTGCAATGGAATGTCAATTTTCTTTTTTTTTTAATTGTCCATAACCATTAAAATCAATTTGTATGGTCAAAGGTAAGTAGAAAAATTTTCAATCAACCAATGGATTTAGAAATATCCAGGATAACTTTTGGGGGACAGTCCAGCAGACCCAAAGGAAACAGACTGAACTGAGAGGTATACCTTGGTAGAAAAAATGAACACCTTACATTCTCAAGACTGATGTGTGTTTAAAATTACTAGAACACCTTTTCTATTGATGTATTAGTAGCATATAATACAAACACTGAATTTTAAACATTTTTAATATTTTAATTGTGGAAATTTTAAAGCATAAATAAAAGTTGAGAGGATAGTATAATGAACTTCCAAGTACCTTTTAATCAGCTTCAGTGATATCAATTCATGGTGCAGGCATGATTTAGCCTAGGATGTGGACAGTAATCTCAGTGAATTATAAAGGATGATACTGCTATTTTCTGAAGGAACTGTTTAGCTTCATTCTATTGCCTGGCTACCACCCAAAATTTTAAACTAGCTATTTTAAGAATAAAAAAACAAATTGAAGGGGACTTAGAGATCATTATCTAATCAACAATATCCCACTCAATTCAAGACACTCTCACCCAACATCCTCATACAGTGTAAGGGAAGCCCTTATAGAAACAATAGGAATTATTTAAATTTAAGGAAATCTGTCTTATGAAGCAGTGGGTACCTCATCCCTGGAAAGTTTGAGATATAGGCTGGGGTTCAGCAAACACTTAATACAGGCATACCTTGGAGATATTGCAGGTTCAGTTCCAGATCACCACAGTTAAAGCAAATATCACAACCAAGTGAGTCACATGAAGTTTTTTTGGTTTCCCAATGCATATAGAATTTTTTTTGTTTCCCTATTCTATTAAGTATGCCATAGCATTATGTCCTTAAAAATGTACATACCTTAATTAAAATACTTATTGCTAAAAATGCTAACCCCATCATTTGAGCTTTCAGCAAGTTGTAATTACAATAGTAACATCAAAGATCACTGATCACAAATCACCTTAACAAATATCTACACTAATAAAAGAGAAAGATGCAAATTGATCATACCTCCATGATGCCCACCAGCCAATCAGGAGTGAGTATGCAAATTAACCCAACAAAGCTGGTAGGTTAATTTGCATATGCAGGTGCCAAGCAGCCTGGGGCAGGGTGGGCTGCAGGCGTTCTGCACCGCCCCAGCTGCTCCAGGCCTCTGGGCAGCATGGAAAGGCAGAAAGGCAGCTCAGGCCAGAGCAAAGGCGGTGCCGGCAGCCAGGGGAAGGAAGGCCCATTCTTGCTTGAATCTTCATGCATTGGGCCTCTAGTAATAATAATAATAAAGTTGTAAGTATTATGAAGAATTATCAAAATGTGGCCTAGAAACATGAAGTGAATAAATGCTGTTGAAAAAATTGCACCTATAGATGTGCTCAACACAAGGTTACCAAAAATCTTCAATTGGTAAAAATCGCAATATCTTCAAAGTGCACAATAAAACAAGGTGCACCTGGATCATGGAATTGTGGGAAGAGAGTGTGCTGGGGAAACAAACAGACCTGAGTTTGAATCCTGGCTTTGCCAGGTGGTAGTTGTGCCACCTCTCTGAGTCTCAAGCCTTCCATCACAGCATTGCATTGCTATTAGGATTCAATGAGGATAAATAAAATATCTAGCACACCGGAGATACTAAATAACACTTCTTTCTTTCATCTCCTTTTACTCCCAAAATAAGTTGCACATAATGACAGAGAAAACCCACACAGATATAAAAATATTTCACGCCCGGCCGGCATGGCTTAGTGGTTGAGCATCAACCTGTGAACCAGGAGGTCACTGTTTGATTCCCAGTCAGGGCACATGCTTGGGTTGTGGGCTTGATCCCCAGTGTGGGGCATGCAGGAGGCAGCTGATCCATGATTCTCTCTCATCTTTGATGTCTCTTTCTCTTTCTCTTTTCCTCTCTCAAGTCAATACAAAAAAAAAAGTATTTTCCTAAAGAAGTCACATACATGTATAATTTTTTAGTCACTGTCTTATACCAAGATAACATTTACTAAAATATTGAATTAGTAGATTTTCCCCCCTGACTAGACTTTTCCTAGGCAATCCACATGTAAAAAGGATTGGAGAATATTAGGCTGGAACAACACAGGGAATATCACTCCAGAGATTTATACAATAAGAACTAAATCAGTTTTCTTTGTTCAGTCACATCCTTTTACGATAGAGAAAATAACAGATTTTGAAAAGGAAAAGTTCTTGATAGGAAGGAAGAGAATCCCATTAAAAGGAAATGGAAAAAACCCTAAAGTAGAGAAATCCTTAATTACCCTTTCTCTCACTAGCTTAATGCCCAGCTCTAATGCTATAATATTTCAAATTAATGACTCCCAGGTGGTTGCACTGCCCATGAACCTTCAGTATAAAATAAGTTCTCATCTAGCCTTGTGCCCATAATCAGTATCTCTCTGAGGAATGGCTGGCTCCCTATACCTTCCAATGTGGAAAATTTCTAACAGCTACTTGAGGCATCATTATTATTCTATATGGAACCAATGTTTTCCTTTGGTTTGCTTTTTAAAAAAAAAAACACAGACTCTTTTCCAGAAGTACCTGCCACATGACAAGTACTGCCATCTGTGACATATACAATACAACATGCTGGAGCATTTGCGAATCTCTCTGGATTTGACTTCTCGTCTAGGGTGCATAGGGCTTTGATGACTTTGTTGCAGATTTTTTTCTTCTTGAATATTGTGCCCGGCTTTCCCTCTTTTCACCGGTGCCCTATAGCCATCAAAGGAAAAAAATGCTTCTATTTTAAAAACCTAAAAGTATTTATTGAATGTTTCAGCTAGCCTATGGTTTATAATAAATGATCCCAAACCTTATTGGCCTAAGGCAGTGGTTGGAAAACCACGGTTTGCGAGCCACATGCGGCTCTTTGGCCCCTTGAGTGTGGCTCCGTGTTAGAACCACTTCTTCAAAATAGACTCGCCCAGGCCGAAAACCGACTTCTGCGCATGGGCCATGAAGTTTCAATCACCCTGTACGTGCACACCCGCACGTGGAAGAGCCATTCAAGGGGCCAAAGAGCTGCACTTGGCTCGCGAGCCATGGTTTGCCGACCACTGGCCTAAGGGAACATTTTTTTTTTTCTTTTTTCTCATGATTCTGCATGGTAGCTGGGCAGTTCCTCTGCTGGTTTCATCTGAGCTCACTCACAGCTGCATTTAGCTAGAGAGTTGGTGGGCCAGAGGTTCAAGACGGCATCATTTTTGTCTAACAGTTGCTGCCAGCTGTTGGCGGGGATACCTCATTCTCCATTTCACCTCTTATTCTCCAGTAGGCCAGACTGGATTTCCTTCATGATTGTCTCAGGGCAATGTTCTTGTCCTAAGTGGTCTAAAGCAGAAAGTACAAGGCCTATTAAGGTCTTGGAAGTTGTATAACATTATTGCCATTACATTCTATTGAGTCAAACAAGTCAAAAGACCAGCCCATATTCAAAGATACCTCTTAATAGGAGAAACAGCAAAGCCACATTGCAAAAAACTTGGGAGGAAACATTAAAGCCATTTTTTGAAAACAATCAGCCATAGAGGGTTCTAAACAATGTCACCAAATTAAGTGTCTTGCCTTTCTCAGAACTAAACTTGCTTCTCTGAAGCCCAAGCATAGATAGTGCAGTGCCTCTGGCTGGGCTCTCTTTCCAGTCAAAATCTAAGCCTTTGCTTAGAATTGCAACACATCTCTCAGTGTTCTGACTATTAATAATCCATAAAAGGAAAAAACCTCACCTGCAAGTAGAAATTTAAGGAAGGAAAAATGTTTATTTTATTTTTTCACAGTAAATATATATACTGTGATGGTCTTAGGTGACCCTGCTAGCGACCCACAGGTTGAGAACCGCTGCTGTAGAGCCTAAGACCATTGGAAAACACAGATATTTACATTACGATTCATAACAGTAGCCAAATTACAGTTATGAAGTAGCAACAAAAATAATTTTATGGTTGGGGGTCACCACAACATGAGGAACTGTATTAAAGGGTCGTGGCATTAAAAAGGTTGAGAACCACTGCTCTAGATGGTGAATTATAGCACCTAAAGAATGTGCAATATCCAGAATTGTGAATAGATAACTGGAAAGGTTGCAGCAATGGTAAAATGACCCAGTCAGCTGTCAGGGGTTAAATGCATGTGGTGTAGACAGCAGTACATGACCAAAGGCTCCCGGTTTTAGAATACTCAAGTTCAGATCTCAGATTCTGCCATATTATCCTCTCTCTAGACTCTCCTCGGGTAACATAATGCACATTTTATTACTGTAAGCCCTGCTGTATTGGGCTTTCCCGAAGAGTGATGAAATGCTAACAGCCCCACAGAATGTAGCAGAACAACGGAGACAAAACCGCAGATGAGCAGAAGCCTGGCTTACTGCCTCCAAGAGCAGAGCGGTTGAATTAATCTTTCCCAAATGCAACTAATTGAATCTTCCAGTCCAAAGTAAATAGAGATAAGGCTTATTAGATTATAGTACTCATTACCTGGGAAAGGATCAGCAAGTACTAGAGGTGACTGGAAGAAAGAAATTCTATTGGGGCAAGGATTTACACACACTGAAACTTTGAACAAGGGGAAAATATAGATAACGTATTTCCACATAAAAAATTCTGAGAGGTGCCCTCGCTATGCCTGCAAGTGAAGGCTCAGTAATCTGTGAAGCTAATTTCCCAGGCTCTCCCTACCTTAGAGGACATTAGGATCTATTTGACTCCTGAAAGGTAGGTTCCACCTCACCTGCGCCCTCTCACTGATTCCACAAATTTTTGCTGACCTCCTGTTTTTATCACTAGTGTCCATCTCAGTATCACATGGAGTGTAAATCTGGACAGAAAGCAAAACAACCTCTGTTCTAGGAAGAGAAGTCACCAATATTTCTGCTGCTAAGAAAGTCTTTCCTCTAAGCAAGTCCACCTGGCTCCTACCCCTCTCTACCCTCATTGTACATCCGGGACCCTGACTACTTGGACCTGGGTTTCCGTCCGATTCTTCCTTTGATTCTACTTCCGCCCTGGATGTGAATTCTTGTTGGCTCAGAACTTGACTCAGCCTCCCTACTGTAACCTACCACACTGTTCTGGCGGCCTTGTGGCTGCGTGGGTTCCGGTGTAGATCATTACATGCGAAGATGTTTAACAAACAAGCAAACAGGCAGATTTAATTAACCTGCTCTTCAGCTACATTAACTGTTGTTTTGTTTATTTCTCAAAATTATTGGAGGTCTGCCTAATTCCACTAGATTTACCATGCCAAATTCATTAGTATACATAGACAGGCTTTGTTTCATAAATGTTTAAATTTTCCTTTTTTTTTTTTTTTTTAAAGCTCCTGGCAATGGTGTAATTCAGAAGAAATATCAATTGAGTTCTGGACAGCTTTCCTCCAGACTAAAGTCAAAGAAACAACTTTCACTCTCACTTTGCAACTTATAACAATAATGCAAAGTTCCTTTTGTACTCAGCCCACAGGTGGCGGCCAGGCTCTGTGTGTGTGGCATGGTGTCTCTTCTTACAGATAGACTGTGCTGGGAACATTCAGGGTTTATGCACCCTGCAGGGAGGTGGAGCTTCTGAGAACAGGACTGGGGAGCAGACACTTAGGGGACAGAGTTCTCAGGGTTCCAGGTGTTCGTGCACTTAGACTCGTAGGTGTTGTGACATCTCCATGAGACACTCCTCCACCTCCCACCAGAGGGTCCTATTTGAGGGGCTCCATCCAAGTGCTCTTAGGGACCCAGGGAGCAGACGGAGCCACAGCACATCAAGGGTAAGCACTTGGCTAATTACTCTCTCTCTCCTCCTTTCCTTTGCCTACTGGAAGGTTGCTTTGTGCGGTAGAGGTTGGTTTGGAGAATTATTTGTTTTTAATCACACGGTTCCTAGGTCTGATTGGGAAGGGCATGTATTCACAAGCAACATTGGGCTAACAACCAGAATCCAAAGGTCCTCCCTTTCTGGATCAGACTGCCCTGTGGGTTGTGTGGCTGATGGGACCAGCAGGGATGCCTGAGGATTGAGACTCAGTCTCAGCCCACCCCTGAGCTTGAAGCATAATCCCCTTCACCTGGCCAAGTTTCCACATCTACAGATCAGACGTAGTAATTCTAACTGATAGGTCCAGTGTAACAGGAAAACATCATCGGTGCAGAGTACCTAGCATAGAGCAGGCTCTCAGCAAATGGTAGCTATTGTTCCTGTTCATTTAAAATGCAAGGCACTGGTAACATGGCTCCGGTGAGACTTCCACACCTACTTGGAATAATTTATAAAAAACCACAAAACTATTTTTAAAATAATTTTTGAAACACCACTATGCACTATAATTATTAGTCACATATTGCATTTTCCAAGTACTTACTGACATAATTTGGGCCATTTCAGGACTGTGGGTAAATTACTTAATTGTTGTTTTTCTCTTGTTCCAATAACATGCATATTTTGTCTCCAAATATGCGGAAACCCTTAAGCTGCCTAGACTCTATCCACAGAAGATCCACCAGGAATGCTTGCTGGAAGAATGCTAAGGTTTAGAAAGTCTAGTGTTTTGTTTGTTTGTTTTGTGGGGTTTTGTGAGGGGGAAGGGGCTGTTGGTTTTAGTCTTCCAAAGTTTTGTGTCATTCCAAAATAACTCAAAGGATAAATATTATGCAAATACCATTATTATCCAGAAATGCAAGAGTAGAGAAACTGTGCTTTACACATTCAGGAAGGTCCATTATGAAGGGTTGAAGAGTAGGGTCTGGAGTGTGTGAGCCAGGTCTGAGTTCAAGCCTGTCCCTCAGGGTTTGCATCAGCTCAGTAAGGGGCAGTCCGGTCGTCCTCATGCCATCTCCTGCCCCCACAGGGAGAGGAACCTGGAGGAAATCCTCAGTGTGCAAGCTTTCAAGATAAATCCACTTTACTAAGTACTGAGACTTCTAAAATAATATCGCCCATTCCATTAGGATAGTCAGAGCCCTGGGGAATAAAATAAAAGGGAAATAAACACGTGAGCAACAATGCCCCCTAAAACACTTGACTTGCTCTCTTGAAGGTTGTCTCAGAACAAAGGCCTGCTTTTGGGATGCACTTAAATAAAAGGACTGAAGATGTAAAGCCAAGAACTTTAGAGGGCAAATGCTCACTGCACGAGGATGCACGGGACACCACGCCATCGGAGACCTGCTGAAGTCAATGCATTCTTCCTCAGTGAGAAATTCAGGAGTAATTAACCCAGTTATTAATTAATTAACAGAAAGGAGCAGAGGAAAGGCAGGATAATATAGGCAAGCCATTTGTACCAGAAAGCTTCAGTTTAAGACTGTCCAGGTCTGTTCCCCGCAGGTCCCTGGGGAAAGGGCCTGGACAAAGAAAGAATACACGCATGCCCAGTAAAGTCTAAATGACATAGAGAAGGTGCTTGCCTGTCAGTCATACCGGGGAATAGGGCATTGGCCAGAGTAGGCATATAGGCGTGGCCATTGCAAACAAGAGAAGATTTGATATTTAAGATTCTAAACAAAGGGGTTCCCTCTCCTGCTCTCTCTCTCTCTCTCTCTCTCTCTCTCTCTCTCTCTCTCTCTCTCTCTCTCTCTCTGCTTGAGCCTGACTCCTGGACCCCACACACACGGACTGATGGAATCAGTCTGATGCTGAGCCGGATTCAACTCCACCATGGAACAGAAACTTTGGACACTGGCTTTGCTTTTAGCTCTGCTGGGTCTCCAACTGCACTTTTTCCAGGACTAGTTTTAGGGACATGAGACTTTAGAAACCGAGGAATATAATTCCTTGCAAATAAAGCTTTCTACTCTCATCCTCCTGTGGGACCTCTGGAAAGTCTTCTTCCAGTAGCGCCCCAAGAAACCCACTGCCACTAGCAATGGAAAAAATCCCACCTGCACAATTTTCTGGTAACATTATGTCCAGAAATGAAAATGTGAAGTCTATATAGGTTTAGGCCAAAATTCCAACAAGCACTCTAAAGGGTTGGACTTTGTCTTACATACAGCACTAAAGCTGCTTCTCATTTTGACTACATTTTCTTTCACAGTTTCATATGAAATATTTCAGATTGATACAAAAGTAAAGAAAATGGTATCATGAACTTCAGGTACCCATACCCAGTTTCAATAATTAGCAGTCTATGGACAATTTTGTTCCATCTATACCCTTATCTATTTCGTCTATTCCCAGAATATTTTGAAGTGAATCCCACTTCATTATATCACTTCATAAGTATTTCAACATGCATTTTTAAAAGATTACAATTCTATTCTTATGCTTTACCACAATACTATTAGGCCCCCACAAAATATTATAGTGATTCTTTGATGTCAGTAAATATCCAACTCTGGTTATCCTCTGCATAATCATGCACAAGTCAATTATACACATGTCAAAGCATCCACATATAATGACAACTGCCACAGAAACCCCAAATCTCTGAACAATCTTCGTTAGAATTAAAGTATTGATTGTTAACGGTATCTAGCATACACTTCAAGAAAAAGTGTCTATTTCAGTGTAGAAAGTGATCCGCTTTTAGGAACATTTGCTTTGCCCAGTGAACTTAAATGGTACATTGAATCCACCCACTTAACTCAGAGTGATGGAATGCCTGCACATGGAAAAGTGAAAGCATGATATTTTTAGGCTCAAGTTGTAGAATTCTACATCTGACCAAGAAAATATAGAAATCTAATGAAGCCAGCTTGACCAAGTCAGCACTTGGCTAACTTGTTGGTTGGTTTTTTAAAGAAAAACTCTCTGAGGTTTTTCACTGGTAGGTTAGAAAAAAAATCAGGACTATAAACTAGTGAAGTCCAAACAACTAAATACATCTGAATGTTGAGATTGCTTCTATAGTACATTAACAGTCTGGGTCGTGTGTGTGTGCGTGTGTGTGTGTGTGTGTGTGTGTGTGTTTTATACCATTTTATCACATGTGTAGATTTGTATGACCACCACCACAGTGGAGATATAGGATTGATTCAGTATAAGGATTCCTCATTCCACTCTCTTAATGTTGATTTTTCTTTAAGATATGACTCAGGAACCACCTGTATCAAAATCATCTGGGTATGGGGCCAGGGGTTGCTTATAAATTTCAGGGCTTCGCTTAAGAACAGCTGTGTCAGAGGTGCTCTGGGCTGGGGCTGGGGATTTGCATTTTAACAAGCTGCTGACTTGTTAAGTTTTGGGAACCTTTGTTATAGTTCAGTATTTCAGCTATAGTATGTATATTATTTTACTTAAAACTATACCGGTAGAAATCTAGAACTTTTAAATTCAGGTGCAACCAGAATTGTTGCACCTAAATATAATGAATCTAGTCCATGCTCACATGGAAAGGCTATTTTGGATTTTTGAGAGAAATGCAATATGTGGCTGCACCTAGAGTCAGCTAAAATTGCAAAGTTTAGGCTGTAAATTCATTCCCACATATGCAAATACAAAACATACCTCTTTGCTAGCTTCCTACCTGGGCACTGTACTAGGTACATTACAACACAAGGTATTTAATCCTAACCCCAATTCTGTGCTGTGGGTCTTAAGGTCCACATATTACAGATGAAGAAACAAAGGCTCAGAGAAATAATTTGCCCACCAGTTACACAGCTGGTACTCATCTGAGCTGGGATTAAAATACAGGTAAGTCTGACATCAATATTCATACTCTTTCCACAATGCCAAGAAGACGCAGATAAAAAACAGAGTGCAGCTGAGTTAGATTAATATAAACACTCTCTAAATTTTCTATTTTGTGATTGAAATTTCATCTTCATTAAATTTTGCTGCTCTCGTTATTATTTTTGTTTGGAAGTATATAATATGATTGGGCAGCACCACTCAAAATATCTGTTAGCAGACTGCACCAAAGTAAATACAGTATAGAAACTGAGAGCAAGTATTTAGAAACTTTCATAGCAATTTGACATTGCTGCAACATCCAAGTAAGTGATCAGTGAACGTATGTCCTTGAAGAGAATATAGGCCAATTCAGAATGCCAAGCTCACATAATGAGTCCCATGTGACTCAGCCACATGCTGGTCATATTCGGCAGGACCATGTACTGGTTTGTGACGGATGGGGAACAAAGAATTGGTCCTTGAAAAGCACTATATTCTGCAATTAAAAATTGTAAAGGTCTAAAAATTTTCCCATTTGCTTCCCATTTTTCCATAGTGGAAGATGGACATAAGCTGGCCAGCCTCTCAGAAGCTTCCCAGCCTTACAGAATCCACAGCTGTCTCCCTTGCTGACACACCACCGTCTTCCCAGACCAACATGAACATAACATCACTACATTTCAGGTCACATTCTTTCACAAATGCCAATGTTCAGCATGTTTGCTTGGAGAACCCAGGAGAGGAGGAACCAGAACACAGAACTCTCACCCAGGTCCCTCACATGCAACATGCAGTGGCGTCTGTGTAAGAGCCCTGGTATAAATTTATGAGCAGTTTCTGTTGTTACTGTCAGTCCCTCCATTGGCTTGCTTTCATTATTAGTCCAGAGTCCTTTTGAATTGGAAGCTGACAGTCCTTTTCTCATCTGCTAAGTTCCCCTCTGTCTCCTTTTACATAATATACACAACTTAGAAAATCAACATCATCATTATTACAGCAGTAATAATATACTACACAGTTAGGTGTCAAGCATGACACAAGAGTATTTATGTAAATTATTTTATTTAACTCATAAAAACTACATAGAGCACATATAATTATCCCCATTTTTCATAAGAAAGAACTAAAACTGAAGGTTATTTTCTCTGAGTAACACAGCTAAGAGGCAGGCAAAGATTTTATTTCCACTTTAGATAAATAAATATTCAACGTTATTGACATCTACAGGTAGTTAGTAGTAAATATCTCCACTTTACAGATGAGAAAACTGAGGTACTCAGTGACAAGGCAGGTATTCTCAGAGTGATGACTTTCAGACTAGTGCTCACCCAGAGATGATGTTTTCCCTTTCCTGACTGCTATTCGTAAATGTCCCACTCTGCTGTTTAAAAGCCATTACTTGTATTGTCTAAATGGAAATTTACTTGAGCTGAATATTCCAGAAAGGCAACAGCAAAACAAATCACTTCACTTTAAATACAGTTATGAATGCCTAGAGCTTCTGGCCTGTGTTTTTGTTTTGGTTAATATTTAATTTAGGTGCCTTGCAGGTGAATGCAGAATGAGGCTGTAATACAAAGAAAAAAGTCTGAACTACATTACAAGGAATAGGATAAAAATAAAAGGATGTTAGTTCTCAAAAATATTTGGGGATATATTAAAAATTCTATGCTCACAATGAAAATATCATATAGCGTTTATGTAGGTATAGGTGTTTCTTTGGAGCATAGAATTTGGCCTTCATTAAAATTTTATTAAGTCGATATGGAACACTGAATCCACACACTGAGATTCTAAAAATAAGCTCTTAAAAAACATTGTATCTGTGTTTGTGTGCAGGTGATTTATTTTTCCCTTTCTTAACCAAGCAACCCATTACTGTTTCCAGCAATTTCGGTAGAAAGTAAGATTTCTGAGGAGCCCCCCTACTCCAGGCTTCCGGATAGTTCATCAGTCTCCTCCAAGCACGTCCACTTTTCTGATGGAGCTGAGGTGCTCAATGCAATCCCTAAAAAGCAACTCTCAGAAGAGAGATAAAGTTTGTTGGGGAGAAGTGGAGGGTTCTTAAGAGAATGTCTTGCATTTTAATGGTTTTGGCTTTATTGGAGTAATTCCTAACTAATCCTTTTTCACAACAATTTGCTGACTTCACTGTTTGCCTAAAAGGTTAACTCAAACCTGCTCTCCAAATAAAGGAGCCCCCAACCTTATCAACAAGCCCCCTCCACAACTGCAGCTCCAGCTCCAGCTCCAGCTCCAGCTGTGTGAAGGAAGGCATGGACAACTAGAATCCAGCAGTCAGCTCCTACCAGATGAATGCTTGACCTTGAGATAGAAAGCCCGGTGTCTGTAGGGAGGCCAATATGGCCTTTATCTGTCAGGATCTTCAACAACCATTTCCTATTTTAAGAAACTGATACCTCAGTAAAGTACATAGGATCCTGCTGTAGCTACAGCAGAAGCAGGAGAGCAGGGGTGCATGACCTTGAGAAGCAGGTAAAATCTGTGCCCTATACATTGCTACTGTCATTGTCTTCACTCCTCCCTTCAGACTTTGGGGCCCTGCGGGGTTTTGTTTTACCACTGAGGACAGCAGGGAGGGGAGATATTTTGCTTTTATGACAGAACCACGTGTGCATGGTGGGGCTGTGTGCCTGTGGCCTCGTTCTGATATGGACTATTTCTGATGAACGCTGACAGCCTCTGATGAAGAGGCAGTATCTGCAAGGTGGTATGTACAACCTTCTTGGGACAGTGTTCAGACACACCCACACCCTGCCTTCCCCTGCTATCACTGAGGGCTCCCCTTCAGGAGCAACCACAGCCTCTTTCTCCTGGTTAGGTCTCCCCAGCACTTGGCCCAGCAGCATGTGTGTAGCCCAGGGTTCTTACCTGTCGACTCACTCTCATGAGCCTTAAAGAAAAACACCGGTGCCTGGGAGGTAGTCTTCTAAATCCTTTGAGGGCTGGAGAGATGAATATGGGGTAGGGTTTGCTCCCTTTTTTCCCCAGATACCTCAGACCATGGTCTTTTCAAACCCACTGGCCTTCAGACACCTCTGGATCAGGTACCTATTGCTCTTTCCCCACATGTCCTCAAACTTCAGGGAAACCACGATGAACTTCCACCCAAATAATTCTCTCACACACACCACCCTGAGGATCTAAAGGCCTGTTTTAAATGATCGTCCAATCAGTTTAATGAGGGGTTCACAACTATTTTTCCCATTCCCTCACAAGTGAGAAGGAAGACCAGATTCATTATAAACAAAAATAAGGGAATTATATTTCCTCTGCATATGTAAGCTCATAACCTCCACTACATTTTAAGTTGTATCAGGTGCTACATTTTAAGTTGTATCGGGCGCTAAAAGAACACAAATATGACATCGATATATATATAATAGAGAAATATGCTAATTAACTGGGACAACATAATGGGTTGACCAGACAGGAGGCGGTTGCGTGCACAGTGTCGGGGGCGGGGTGGCAGGGGCCTCTGTGCCTGCGCTGGGGGAGGGCCTGATCAGCAGCGGCCGAGGCTGCTTGAAGAGCAGGAGAGGGAGGCAGGGCAGTTATATGTAAATTGCTTTCACATGCATTGTCTTATTTGTCATATTTTGCAGGGGACTCAGAGATGCTAAGTGACTTGTCCAAAGTCATAGGGCCATTAGAGGCAGAACCAGATGCGGAAGCCAGGCCAGACTCTGTGTCCAGTGCTCTTTCTACCATGCCGTTCATGCCTGTTCACCACTTTATAACCAGACTGCTGAAAAGTGATGAATGTGGTGGCTCCCTTCCTCTTTCTCCCTCTGCTTATCCACTTTCCTTAATGGTTAGGGAACTTTTCTGGGCAGCTGCTCTGTTTTCTATGCCATTGACTTCTGCTCTAATTACATATTTTCCTTCTTCCTGTTTACTTTGATTTCATCTTCTCCTTTTTGCTACTTCTTTTACTTTATTTTTTCCAACACCATTTATCCCCACTATGCCCTCTTCCTTTGCTAAATTCTTAAAGATGGAAGCTAAGATCTTTGATTTGAATTGTTATTTTGAGCTACCAGGCTTTGGGATGTTATGTCATGCAGCAATGGCCACCTAAAACACACACCTTTTGGTCTCCCCGCCCTGTGGTTCGAAGAGCCATCTTGGTTAGTCTTGTGTAAGTTGATTTACCTAAAGCATTATGTTCCAAGTAAAAGCAAACTAATATTCAGACATCAGTCCTCTTGGACATGAAGTGGGGAAACTACACATTCACAGCTCATTTACAGAACAGTCATTCTCAGCAGACGTATTTGAAATTAATGAAAAGTCCTCCAGGCCCTTCCTAACGTATGCTCACCCCTCCCTTCAGGAATTGCTTTTTTATTAAGTCAGGAAGCTGCTACTGACTTCCAGAAATTTTAAAACCCTACACGGGTAAAAACTGGGAAATGAACCATTTAAAAATAGTAAGTATTTTTATGCCACTTTAGGAAAGTGTTCACACTTGATTTTTCTTTGAGGCGGATGAACCTTTGATTTAGAGCAAGGAAAGCCAAAGGACCTCCAGTTATGCAAGACTCTTGCAAAGACCCCTTTCTAAAAACAGGGAGGAGGTTTGAGGCCGCCACTTGAAGGAGCTGAGTGTTCTGCACAACCCTAAAGGTTGGTCTCATGGGTGAGCGGAGTTGTATAGCTTTGTAGCCATTTTCTTTAAAGCAATGATTCTCAAACTTGGAACCATTTTTAAGAAGAAAAAAAAATGATTGGAAAAAATTATTTAAATATGTACAAACCTAAAACAAATATGCATTGAGTGCCTACTATGTGCCGGGCACTATTCTAGGCATTGGTGACAGACTGTATCCTTGACCTCAGGGAGTATGGGATGTGGTGGAACTATGATTACAAGTGGACCAGGACACCTATTTTCTAAACATGTCCTTACTCAAGACAGAAAAATCCAGTTTGGGGGAAATGTACGAATGCGGCACTATTGTTATCTGATGTCTTTGGAAGACTGAAGGGCAAACACACGTGTGGATAAGGGTGCAGATGCCCTGGAAGGGAGTCCATGTTCATGCTGTCACTGGTCCTAGAAAAGGGTTCAACCAGGGGCGGGAAATGGAGACTCAGAAAGACCTCACAGGGGAGGTAAAGATCACCCCCTCCAGGGTCCTGTCAGTCAGAGCTGGACTGGGAGGCTATTGTCCACAAAGCCCATTCTGCATTGGGAACCACAGACAAAAGCATTTTTAAAGCCCATCAAAATGTTTGAAAATTGGGGGGAGATTTATTGGCTCCCAAATAAGAAAACTGCTAAATCAGTATTCATAGATGTTTAATTAAATGTCTGTAACATGTAACATTGTGTCAACAGCACTAATTGTTAAAATTAATATTCATTAAAATGTCATTACATTTGGAAATAATTAATTGGTCAGATTATCTCATTTTGCAAGAATTCCCGAATACGTATGATTGCCAAGAAATCATTCTCACCAATGAATTAAATGAGTTGCCTAATAATTTCCAAGGGAAACTTAAAAAAAAAATCTTTTCATATAGTGAATATTAAATTAATGTTGGATACGTGTATGTGCCAATTTATTTGACAGAAAGTTGAATAAAATTTCTAAAAGTTTGAGAACTTACAGTCAACAAAGGTCTTAAATGCTGGACAATGGGGGTGAGGGGTGGGGCGGGTAAGTGCTTTCCTAGCCACACGGAAGCAGGCCAGTTGTTAAGTACTAAGAGTAGGAGCAAAGGGCCACCAGGCCACTCTACATCCACACAGTGCTTTAGAAAAAGGTGACTTCCCAAGTAGCTGGAGCCCCAGGCAAGTACCTGCCAGGATATGAAACACTCCTTCCTCCACAGAAATGCAAGATTGGGTTCTGAATCTGCGCAGATGCAATCAACCCAAACGCTATAAACGAATTCCAGAAGTTCAATGTCACACATCCATCATGTACCTATTGCTTTTTAACAGGTAGTGAATGGCAACCTGCCTTCCTCACGTGGAAGGCGACTTTGTGGATTCTCGTTCCGGCTTCTCTGAACAAAGGCTGCACAGAACCACAGGGGCTGGCATTCAACCAGAAAAACTAAGTCCGTGCTGGAAGGGCACGTCATCACCAACCACAGGGCCGTGTGCAAAGTCTGGAGAGGCGGACAGAGGACACTGGGCCCAACATTGTCGGGTGGCTTAGAGCTTCCGTAACAGTGCTTTGGAAGAAATAAATATTCATTTTCTGTCCCTTTCTTTCTAAGACCGACGTAGTTCAAGTTTTAAATGGATTTTGAGCACAATTTCCTATAGCCTGAGGGTGAGTATTCTTTGGAAAAGAGCAGTCATATTTTCAATATTTTACTGATGCTTTGCATTAATCATTTAAAAACACCATCTGCCTTCTTTGTCAAGGGCCCCTGTTCTGAACCTAGAAGAGAAAGTACAACAACAAAAAACCCCCACAGAAACAAAAATTAAACTGTTAAAATACCAACCCAGTGATCTGTTCTAGAGACACGAGAGCGAGGTCCCAGGTGATGCACTGGAACAATGAAATGGAAGCCGGCACTACTGAGTGAGCCGCCTGTTAAAGTGCCTCTCATGGCGGCTCAGAAGTACACTTCAGAGGGCAGTTCCAAGGGAAGGGCACCGGGTCAGGTGGCTCGTCCCGCCTGACAAGTGGTGGCGGTGCAAAGGCTAACTGGCAGGACATCTGTTTGTTCGATTGCTGTGCAGTGTGATTGTTGGCCAACTTGCAGCATTTAAGGGTTGGGGGCGTGGGGGAGGTGTTGGGCATGGCTTGTTTAGCTTTTGCAATTAAGAAGCAGAAAGATTGTATTTCCTAGTTAGTGGTTATCATTGAGATAAGGGCCTTCTCATAACCAATGATCAAGGTTGCCAGAAAAACAAAGTATAAAACCAAACATTCTGAGGGGTGGGAGCAAAGGGCATGGCTTAACCTCGTGGGTGATTTTCCCACTTCCTAACTTCTCTCTTCCTTGTGAGCCCTCCAAGCACCCTGAGCTGAGGCTCTGGTGCAGGGGCAGAGCCAGTATGGTGGGGTTTTACGCACACAGTGTCGTGCAAGGACCGTCAAGTGAAATCTGACAGGTGCCTTTCTCCATGGCAAGAAATAAAGATGGATTCTGGTGTGTTCTGTAATTCAGTAAAAGCTTGGAACTTTCAGGGCAATTCATGACCCCGTAAGTCATGGTATAGGATACCAATTTTGTCTTTCTTGGTGCACTTAAAACCACGGGAAGGCCTAATAGGCAAAACTCTTTCTTTTGTACCACACACTCAGAAGCTAGGATTTCTTCACTTCAGATTTCTTAATGTGACGAACAGGCATGCTCAAAATTTCACGTGCTCAAAACTTCACTAGCATTATGCTAAGTGAAATAAGCCAGTCAGAGAAAGATAAATATCACATGATCTCACTCATTTATGGAATATAATGAACATCATAAACTGATGAACAAAAACAGATCCCAAGACAGAGAAACATCGATCAGAACGTCAAACCTCAGAGGGAAGGTAGGGGAGGGTGGGGCTAAGGAAGAGAGATCAACCAAAGGACTTGTATGCATGCATATAAGCCTAACTAATGGACACAGACAACAGGGGGGTGAGGGCATGAGTGGGGGGAAGGGAGGGGAGAGTAATAGGGGAATAAGGACACATATGTAACACCTTAATCAATAAAGAAATTTAAAAAAAAAAAAAAACTTCACTAGCCAATGTTAAATTTCAAATCAGACTTTTATCCCCTGTGGATGTTTCACAGGTCCCTCCGGGTCTCACACTCCATTCCAGTGTTATTTCATGGCCTCTGACAGCTTTTATAGCATGGATAGATTCTTTTGGAGAATATAAATTTACCTCATATGTTTCTAATGACTTTCCTCCTAACTTTAATGCCTCTGAGTCTACTCAGTCAGATTTTTTTTTGCCCTGGCTCTGCACTTATTTATATACTAGAGGCCCGGTGCACGAAATTCGTGCATGGGGTGGTGGTGGGCGGGGAGGGGGTTGTCCCTCAGCCCAGCCTGCACCCTTTCCAATCTGGGACATCCCTCTCATAATCCAGGATTGCTGGCTCCCAACAGCTTGCCTGCCTGCCTGCCTGATTGCCCCTAACCGCTTATGCCTGCCAGCCTGATCACCCCCTAACCACACCTCTGCCAGCCTGATCAACACCTAACTGCTCCCCTGCCAGCCCAATTGCCCCTAACTGCCCTCCCCTGCCAGCATGGTCGCTCCCAACTGCCCTCCCCTGCCAGCCTGGTCACCCCCAACTGCCCTCCCCTGCCGGCCCGGTCGCCCCTAACTGCCCTCCCCTGCCAGACTGGTCACCCCTAACTGTCCTCCCCTGCTGGCCTGGTCGCCCCCAACTGCCCTCCCCTGCCAGCCTGGTCGCCCCCAACTGCCCTCCCCTGCAGGCCCAGTCCCCCCCAACTGCCCTCCCCTGCTGGCCTGCTTCTCCCTAACTGCCCTCCCCTGCAGGCCTGGTCCTCCCTAACTGCCCTCTCCTGCAGGGCTGGTCCCCCCCAACTACCCTCCCCTGCTGGCCTGATTGCCCACAACTTCCCACTCCTGCTGGCCATCTTGTGGTGGCCATCTTGTGTCCACATGGGGGTGGCCATCTTTGACCACATGGGAGCGGCCATCTTGTGTGTTGGAGTGATGGTCAATTTGCATATTACCTCTTTATTATATAGGACTAGTGACCCAGTGCACGGATTCATGCACATTGAAAGGAAATTAATTAGAAGGTGGCCGGTGGGGCGGGACTGGGCAAGATGGGCCAGACACGCCCTGGAGCCAACCTCCTGCAGTCCCTCCTCAGTGTCTGCGGAGTGAGCAGGGTACCTCCGGCAGGTGGGGTCCCTCAGCCTAGCCAGCAAGGATCAGGCCAAAACCAGCTCTCCAACATCCCCTGAGGGGTCCCAGAGTGTGAGAGGGCACTCTGCAAAGTTGCTGTTGGATAGGGTGTGGAACGCAAATGCAAGTGTGCAGTAAACCAGATTTGGGGCCAACAATGCCCCAGCAATAATATAACCCACAGCCAAAGGTGAAATCATGTGGCCCCACAAGGAATCAGGCTCCCTCCTCTCTGGTTTTGGGGTGCGTCACCCGAGAACCGCCACTGCCAAGTCACTGCAGCTCAGCAGCTCCTGCGTTGCGCATCTGCCCCCTGGTGGTCAGTGCACATCATAGCAACTGGTCAGAGGGTAGCATATTAGCCTTTTCTATATCTATATATATAAAAGCCTCAATGACCGTGGCAACCGAACCGATGACCGAAAAGGCTGCGTGGGGTGACCAGGCCTGCAGGGGGGTTAGTGAGAGACAACCAAATGACCGAGCAGCAGGCTATGTGGGGCGACCAGGCCGGCAGGGGCGTTAGTGAAGGACGACCACACAAATGAGCAGCAGGCTGTGTGGGGCAACCAGGCCGGGCAGTGAGGAGTGATCAGGCGAGCAGGCAGAGGCGGTTAGAGGTGATCAGGCTGGCAGGGGGGCCAGTTAGGGGCAATCATGCAGGCAGGCAGGTGAGTGGTTAGGAGCCAGCAGTCCAGGATTGTGAGAGGCAGTAGGACATCCCCCGAGGGGTCCCAGATTAGAGAGGGTGCAGGCTGGGCTAAGGAGACCCTCCCCCTCCCATGCAAGAATTTCGTGCACCAGGCCTCTAGTATAGATATAAAAGCCTAAGTGACCGTTTGACTGTTCGACCATCCGACTGGTAGCTATTACGTGCAATGAGCACCAGGGGGCAGATGCTCCAACCGGTAGCTATGACATGCACTGACCACCAAGGGGCAGATGTTCAACGCAGGAGCTGTGGAGCTGTGGAGCTGTGGTGACTTGGCAGCTGTGGTTCTCGGGTGACACACCTGGAACTAGAGAGGAGGGAGCCTGATTCCAAGGTTCATCACCCAAGAACTGCCCTCTAGCAATCCAGGACCCCTTGGGGGATGTCAGAGAGCCAGTTTTGGCCCGATCCCTGCAGGCCAGGCCGAGGGACCCCACCGGTGCACAAATCCACTGGTGCCTCTAGTTCAGTGGTCAGCAAACTGCGGCTCACAAGCCGCAGTTTGCCACTCTGTTGACTTATGAGTTTGCTGACCACTGCCTTAGGGAAAAACACTTAAAAAACATTTTAATAATGTACTAATATCTTTAACCTGAAGTCAAAACTTCTGGGTAAGGGTAATGCCTTACGCAGTGGTCAGCAAACTCATTAGTCAACAGAGCGGCAAACCGCGGCTCGCGAGCCGCAGTTTGCCGACCACTGCTCTAGTTAATTATAAATGTACCTGGCTGAAAATCTCACCTCACTCATTTTTGCCTCCATTTGTGTCCATACCCCAAAGTTCTATTTAATAAGTGTAGAAACTAATTTACAATGTGCAGTCCCAAACTCCCCTGCCTTCCATAAGTGGGGCTGAAAATATGCCTCTTAGCTCATAAGTCACTTCAGACCAAAGGGGCCATGAAGCTGTAATGGAACTGCACAAACACGGCAGGAACCTGCGTGGAGAAATGAATGAGGAGGGCGATGTTTTTATCAGCATAGAAAGGAAGGCTAAAGGTTAGTTCCATATATATAAAATCTGCCACCCATTGTTTGCCTGAAGTTATAGGTTGTCACTTGTTAAAATTGTTTAATATTTTTAAATTGTATAATTACGTTTTTCTAGATGTATCTGTGCTTCACAGTATGTTCTCATAATTTGTTTCACTCTGCATAGCATGTGTTATCTTTTATCCCTGTCTATCCCTGTGTGTCTCCATGCATACTTGCACAGAAGTAAGAAAACCTATCTGTGAAGCAGCACTAGGGAAATACACTCCAAGTTAAGGCAATTTGCTGCACTGCATGTGCCGGTAGCCACTCTTTGACTGTCAGGAAGTGGAATGCCCTGAACAGGGACTTAGCAGGAGAGGAGAAATTGTTCTCAAATTTTCTCTTTCAGATCATAGAAAAATTTTGGCAAACACACTTTTATGCTTTGTCTATGGCTTTCATATGTGCGCTCAGCCCTCAAGTTTCTCTTTGGTAATCTGAAAGAAACTAAAGACTCCATTCATTTAGGAAGCATTCCCTGAGGCCCCAATGAGTGTAAAAGGAAGAAGAAAAGATTCAAGAGCTTGCCACTGTGTTTACTCACAACCACCCAACTGACCACAATGAAGTCGTTCTGGCCTACTTCACACATTCAAATCACTTAACTAATCTGGCTGTGTGATGATCCAAATCATCCATGATACAGCATTATAAAGTCAGTCAGAAATATCAGCTACAGGAAAATCACCCAGAAGTCCAAAGAACTACAACCACTAGATGGAAAATACCAAATCTCACCTCTTTGATAGAAGAACACAAGAAATGTAAGGTTGATTTCTAAATAGAGTTAAATGAATGAAAGTGATACATAAATTACAGTATTAACATTTTTCTGCAATGAAATAAATAACATAAACTTAATAATCAAAATCTTTAACTTTCTTTTCTGCAGAGTAAGAATTCTCCTCCCTCCCCTCCCTCTCCCCCTCCCCCCAATTATAGATTGTCATTTCTGATAAATAGCCATTATTTGTTACTTTCATCAGGTTCATGAATTTTTGCTTGATCACCTCAGCTACAGAATAAACTGCTACTAATGCTGATCTATGAATTTTAACTTTATACAACGTTTTTACAGTCAAAGTTAGAAACAAGAGTATTATCAAGTAAGGTGAAGATAATGCATTTCTATCTATACCACTTGTTTCTTCTAATTGAATCAAGGGAACATAGCAAAACTCATAAACAAAAGCATTAGGAACATAGGAGGTACTGAAAGGAGCATCTCAGCTTGCAAAAAGCAAAGCAAAACTGAATTTTGATTCTTCCTCCAAAATATATTTTTCAAATTTTTAGGTAAATGGTGTCATTCTATTTTTTAATTGCTTTTATTATTTTTTTATTTTTCAATCACAGTTTACATTCAATATTATTTTCTATTAGTTTCAGGTGTACAGCATAGTGGTTAGACAATCATATACAAAGTATTCCCCTGATATATCTAGTACCCACCTGACACCATACATAATTATTACACTATTATTGACTATATTCCCTATATTGTACTTTATATCTCCATGACTATTTTGTAACTATCAATTTATACTTTTTTAATGCATATATTTTAAATTGATTTTAAAGAGGAAGGGAGAGGGAGAGAGAGATAGAAACATCAATGATGAGAGAATCATTAATCGGCTGCCTCCTATACACCCCTCACTGGGGATCAAGCCCACAACCCAGGCATGTGCCCTTAACTGGAATCGAACCTGGGACCCTTCACTCCACAGGTCGAAGCTCTATCCACTGAGCCAAACCAGCTAGCGCTCAATTTGTACTTCTTAATCCCTTCACCTTTTTCACCAAGTCCCCCAATTTCCTCTTCTCTCTGGCAACCATCAATCTATTCTTTGTATCTTTGAGCCTGTTTCAATGTTATTTATTTTGTTCTTTAGATTCCACATATGAGTGAAATCATATGGTATTTGTCTTTCTCTGACTGACTAATTGCACTGAACATGGTCCATCCATGCTGTAGAAAATGGTAAGATTTCAATCTTTTTTATGACCAAGTAATATTCCATTGTATATATCTACCACTGCTTTTTAATCCACTTGTCTGTTGATGGGCACCTGGATTGCTTCCCTATTGTAAAAAACACACAAAAACACTGTAAATGAACACAGGTATGCATATATCCTTCCAAATTAGTGTTTTGGGTTTCTTCAGATATATACCCAGAAGTGAGATCGCTGGGTCCTAAGGCAGTTCCATTTTTAATTGTTCGAGGACCTTCCATACTGTTTTCCACACTGTCTGCACCAATCTGCATTCCCAGTAAGAGTGCACCAGGGTTCCCTTTCTCCTCAGCCTCACCCACACCTGTTTGTTGATTTATTATGATAGCCATTCTGACAGGTGTGAGATGTTATCTCATTGTGGTTTTAATTTGCATTTCTCTGATGATTAGTGACACTGAGCATCTTTGCATATGTCTAATGGCCATCTGTATGTCCTCTTTGGAGAACTGTCTATTGAGGTCCTCTGCCCATTTTTAATTGGATTGTTTGTTTTTTGGTATATGAGTTCTTTGTAAATTTCAGATATTAACCCCTTTTCAGATGTATCTAAATAGTGTGCTTCTAAAGCACCACGTGTGCAGAATGAAATGAGCAGACGAACAGCTGCTCCTGGCCATCGCAGATGGAAGGGGACCAAGGAAGCAGTTAAGCATCAAGCTGAGGCACTCACACATCACACATGCCCATGCACACACGACTCAATAAATATTATCTGATGTTGATGAAATACTCAGTTTCACAGGAATCTCCAACGACAGGTGACATGAGTGATATTACATATTAACAACTTTATAAACACCGATAAGGTGAACGTGCTCTGGCTGCTCAGCTAAAGCACATTCATTTGCACTCGCACGTACGCAAATCACCTCATACTTTCTAATTTCATGACTCTTTGCTGCACAGAAAGGCTTTCAGAACCAGGCCCAAATGTCCACACAAAATATCTTGCTATAACCTCTTGGAGACTGTGAGGATTTAAAAGGCACCCTCAGCAAGAGGTTGTCAACCTGACATTCAGAAGACCCGGGGCTTAACCAGAGCCCCGCAGTCCTGTGCTCTGTCGTGTGTGCTGGGGGAGGACAGACACTCGCTGCCTGCAGGTGGGCTCATTCATGCTCCCTCTGCTCCAGGTGCTCTATTGTTCTGTTTTCGTATTTCCAGTGCAGGCCAGCCAGCCAGACTCCCCCTGGGAAGTGGCATTGGCAACTGGCACAGAATGAGACAGGGCATATGGGTCAAGTAGGAAAAATAACTTTAGAAAGTCCTGCTCCCCACCTTGCACATTAAAATATCTTGTTACTGACTAGTTGTGTTCTTTTGCCAGTCACTGAACCTCTTTAGACCCCAGTTTTCTTATCTACAGAATCATAGAACTGAAACTCCAAGTACCTTCCAACTCCAACCCTCGATGAGGAGTAGCTGTGAGTACACCACTTCCATAAAACTTATGTAAAGCTATTTTTTTAAAAAGTGAGTGATGAAAATACATTTTAAAATGCACAGAAAAGATCAGTTGCCTTGGAACCAAGATGGCAGCGTAGGCAAACGTCTGCACTCGCTGCCTCCCATAACCACATCAAAATGAAAACTAAAATACAGGACAACCATCAGCCAGAACCACCGGAAAGCTGGCTGAATGAAGTACTGCAACTAGAGAAGTAAAGAAGAAAGCACACTGAAACTGGTAGGAGGCGCAGAACGGGCTGGGCTGGTACCCACGTGTGCTGCTTTTTTAACCAGGAGGAAGATCATCTCTGTGGAGACCTCCTGGAGGAGCAAGAGTTCCCAGCCCCACACCAGACCCCCAGTCCAGGGTCCCAGAACTGGGAAAAAGAATTCCCTACAAGCAGTCAGAACTATGGGCTATAAAGACCAGTGTGGACTGGGGCTCAGTGACACAAAGGCTGCTGGAGACCCAGCTGCTCCTCTTAAAAGGCCAGCACCACGCACTGAACTTATAAGGTTCCGATTCCTCTGAGCTCCAGTGCTGGGTGAGGCTCTGGGGTACCCAGACACATACAAGGAGAAACTGGACTGTCTGGCATCGGGGCAGGAACTCAAGGACAGCTTTCTTCCAGATGGAGATGCTAGCAGCTGTCATTGCTCCCGTGCTGGGACCTCCCCAGTTGGTCACAGGGCTGACTGGCAGCCATTTCTGTTTGCTCCGTCCTGGTGATTCCCTGAGACCTTGCCCCACTCAATTTACAACCCCCACCTCACCCAATTTATAACCCCACTCAAGCTGGTTTTGTATATGAATGGCCCGTCCTTTCTTAGGCTAAAACCTGTCAAACAAGTTGCAGCTGTGTCAGGAAGCCTCAAACCTATCAATAAAAGACCCAAGACCCAGCACCAGCACCAGCCTGCCTTGCTTTACAGCTAAGCCTTGTCTGGGCACTTTCAAACACAATACAAAGAGGAGGAATCTACAGATCTCTCTGTAGCTCCTGCTGGCTGGTCCCAGGCAGTGGCTGACTTTGCACTTCCCTGGAGACCCAAGAGCCAGTGTACCCAGTGGTCAGTGTGAGACCATACCAGATTACAACTCTTCACATCCATAAGTGACACACTCAGGGGCAGACTCAGTGAGCACTAAAGCCCCACTAAAGCAAGTCCTGCTCCATAAGAGTGTCTCCTGCACAGCAGCTCTCCACTGTAGTCGTAGCTGATCCTCACAGACAATTGGCCTGGAGGTCAATTTCTCCCAATGACACCAATAGCAGTCAAGTCTCAACTACAACTAGACTGTGCACACAGTCCACAAAGGGGTGCAACAAGAGTGTCCATCTCAGGTGACTGGGGAGGCTGAGCCACTGAGCCCTATAGGACACCTACTATACAAGGCCACTCTATCAACTCAAGGAGACTTAGCAGCTGTACCCAATACATAGAAACAAACACAGGTAAGCAGCCAAATGCAGAGATTAAGAAACATGTCACAAATGAAAGAAATGGAAGAAAGCAAACTACTGGATATAGAGTTTAAAACCACAATTATAAGGTTACTCAAGAATCTTCTAGAAATCTCCAAGGGACTTAGTGAGACTTTGATGCAGGAGGAGGCAAGGTAAGGAGAGGTCCACTATCCAGTCATAGGCACGACCCAGACCAGTCGGAGGAAGGCTAGGGGGGCCCAAGTGAGTGTCGCATGTTCAGCAGAAGCTCAGCCATGCAGGAGCATGGCTGGGGAGGGGGCTTCCCCAGACACAAGGGGAGCTCAGGAGCCGGAAGATCATGGTCTCTTTGAGTGCCAAGTGCCTGGTTGCTGGAACCCTGCAATGGCTCTTACTGGACCCCTTACTAGACTTTCCTGGGTTTCGGTACCAAATGAAAGGTTCAGAGTGGGCCGGGGTCACACACCTATGACATGAGGCCATAATGTATCAAAAAAGATTTTGTTCCCAATACCTGGGTGCAGGTGGGTACAAAGGACATGAAAATATTGTATCCCAAAGACACACCAATCATATCTCCAAATTTGGAATTATCTATATATATAAAAGCCTAAGCGACCATCCGACCAGTAGCTATGACATGCAATGACCACCAGGGGGCAGATGCTCTGACCAGTAGCTATGATGCACACTGACCATCAGGGGGCAGACACTCAACACAGGAGCTGCTGAGCTGCAGTGACTTGGTAGAGTCAGAGAGGAGGGAGCCCAATTCCAGGGTGTGTCACCCCAGAACTGCCCTCTCGCAATCCAGGACCCCTCAGGGGATGTTGGAGAGCCAGTTTCAGCCTGATCCCCACAGGCCAGGCCGAGAGACCCCACTGGTGCTCGAAACCATGCACTGGGCCTCTAGTTTCAACATAACGGACTGGCCTAACTCAAAACTTTTTTTTTTTTAAATATTTTATTGATTTTTTTACAGAGAGGAAGAGAGAGGGATAGAGAGCCAGAAACATCGATGAGAGAGAAACATCGACCCGCTGCCTCCTGCACACCTCCTACTGGGGATGTGCCCGCAACCAATGTACATGCCCTTGACCGGAATCGAACCTGGGACCCTTCAGTCCGCAGACCGACGCTCTATCCACTGAGCCAAACCGGTTTCGGCCAAAACTTTTATTTAATAACTTATAAATATTATAATGTCAAAAGAATGAAGAAGTAGCATACTCTTCATCCCAAAGAGCTTCAAAGACTTTGTGTAATAAAATATCATGATCTCTATTTCTTCAAAGACAACTAGAAAACAGAAATGTGGCCCTGGCTGGTGTGGCTCAGTTGGTTGGAATACCATCCCATGTACCAAAAGATTGCCGGTTTGATTCCTGGTCAGGGCATATGCCCAGGTTGCAGGCTCCATCCCGGGTAGGGAGTGTGCAGGAGGAAGCTAATGGATGTTTCTCTCTCCCTCTCCCTTCTTTCTCTCTCTCTAATTTTTTTTTTAAATCTTAACACAAAAACAACAACAACAAAAAAGGAAATGTGAAGTGATTTTCCTAAGGCCATGGAGAGTAAAATATTATCATGCCAGATACTTACTGATTTATGAATGTTTCCTGAGTGTGTACTTAGAATCTTGAAAATATATGTTACCACTGGGCTACATAGAGAAAATGTCTTTTTAAATCAAAATTTCCATGTTGCACAAGTAATTTTGCACATAGCAATATTTAGTGTTTTCATTTCCAAAGCAAACATTTGAAAAAAAAAACACGATTTTCCATTTGGCTTTGTGGGGAATTGCTTCTAATAACTATTGTTAAACTGTTTACAAAAATATGACATGTTATTTCATTGCCTGATAATAATAAGTTTAGCAGAACAAAACATAAACAAATAACTCTATGCTACTGTTTTCCAGCTTCCAAAAATTACACATGCTCTTACTAGTTTATAATTTTATGCACTTAAAATCTAGAAACATTCATTAAAAATTAAAAGCCTTATATAATAAATATACAAGCATATCTTAAAAGGCATGGAAGATTGATTATTGGCATTTTGTAAAATTAACAATGAAAGACTACTATGTCCCACGTCACAAAGATTCACCTACATTTCTTAGAAAGGCTCAGGAACAATTTTGGGAATTTGCTGAATGTATAATTTCTCTTATGATTTACTAGAGGCCCAATGCATGAAATTCATGCAAGGGTAGACCTTCCCAGCCACGGCCCCACGACCCAACACCCCACCCCCACCCCCTGGTTGTTCAGGAAGGTCGTTCCAGAAAGTTGTTCCGCCTTCTGGTCTAATTAGCACATTAGCTCTTTATTATATAGGATAAGGGCCATGAAACAGCAAAACTTACCTCCTATCTACACACACACACACACACACACACACACACACACACACACACACACACATCCTTATATCATAGCAACTAAGATCACCCATGAATTGATTTTTTTTTTAAAGTAAGGTCTCCACTACATTTTTTTTCCTTTCTCATAAAGAAAAAGTACCTTAACCTTTCCCTGAAAGTCTGCAGGTGGTTCAAGAAACTGAAGCCTCACCAAGATTCATGGAAGAATAACAAACTTGTGGAGGACACTCCAGTGAGTGAGGTCACATGAGGCTAATTAATACTAGAAAGAGTAGTGCAGACATTATCAGTCATAAGATTACAAAGGAGGCCAAACAATGGGCACTCTGACCGTTTAGAGCTTTATTAGAGAGAAACAGCTTTTCTGCCTCCACAAAGGGGTTAACAAAAAGGACACATTCCCCTCTGCTCACTCTTCTGTTCACAAATACAGGTGTCCCTCTGCTCTCCCGGCCCAGAGCCTCCCTTGGGTGAGCCTCCGCCTCTGCCCCAGGGCTTTAACTGTTAGCAACCCAGGAAACAGGTCATAGTTGGGCCCGTCTTTAGGCTTTTATATTTCAGCTTGTTCAGAAACCAACCTCTTTGAGTATCAGTCTTGGGCTGGTTTTGTTCCAACCGTGCCAGGTCAAAATACTATACTTACTCCCAGGAAAGGGCGTTTATTCATTGTTGGTTGGATTACACCAACTCCAAACCAGATCTACAGCCTGATTTATAAGGAAGCCACCCGCCATCCCAGGGACAGTGAGTCCACACTTGGATAATCTGCTTACCAGCATCACAACCCCAGCCATAGTGCTCCAAGACTTGTGCTCTTATTTATTAATATTTCTCTTTTACAGGATCAGTGTGTTTTAATTTAAAGTATTATGCCAAAGGAAACTGCATCACCACTCTGAAAGGAAAATAAGTACCACTTGTCAAAGACTAACACCAAAAACATACATAGCACTTAGTATGTGCCAGCCACCATTTTAAGTGCTTTATAAATACTAACTCATAGAATTCTCATAATAATCCTATGAGGTAGGAACTAGTATTGCTGACATTTTTAGGTGAAAAAAAATGAGGCATGGGGAGATTAAGAAATTTGCTCCAACCCAGGCAACCAGGGAGGGGCAGATTGGAACCTGTCCCAGGTTGTCTTGGCTCTAACTCAGCTCTGACCCACCCCAAATATAGAAAGTGACCATAGCAACAAAGGCAGTGAAAAGAAATCAATGGTCTCATAGTATAAGTAGGAAAATGAAACGCAAAGCAACGATAACCAATTGATTAACAAAATTCGCACCTGAAAATTCTAATTTTTTCCCCAATAAATAACTGTTAATAAAGTCAATAATAACATTTTACATCTAAAAATGAAAATGAAATACAAAGAATAATAACCAGTTGATTCATGAAAATCCACTCTGGAAAATTCTATTTTTCTCATACAAGAAATAACGGTTGATGATAAGTCAATAATAAAAGCTTCATTTCAAGTGGCTTCATTTTTAGATTAGAGAAATGCCCTGAAAGGAAAGAATGTTTTAATTTGTTTTTGCTTCTCTTGTGCTATGTCATAAACAGAAATCTACGAAGGTTGAATGGACTTGAATCACTCTGAGTTTACATAATGGCATTTTTCCCTACTGAATTCTTCAATGTACTTCTCAGCAGTCATTCTTACACCCCTCCACTCCCACCTCCTCTTTCCCCATAGGAGTCTGCCTTCAGTGACTCATGTGGTCTGCAGGAAGTGAATTACAATTCTTGGTTCTGCTAAGTTAGCTTCACCTGAGCAGTAATAATGTATCTGTGAAATCAAGCATGTGATGGGTATTCCTTTTTATAAAATATGCATGATGAGAGGCACTGTTAAGTCTCCTTTTCCTTCACTTGCTGCTCACACAGTTACTATGCATTTCCCAGCCTCCCTTGCAGCTAGGCGGGGTCACATGACTGACTCTGGCCAATAGAATGTGAGTAGATGTGATTCTTGGCACCTTCAGTGATCTCTGAATGCCCTCTCTTTGTGGCTGGGGGAAGCCAACAAAAGATCTAGAGCAGTGGTTCTCAACCTTTCTAATGCTGCGACCCTTTAATTCAGTTCCTCATGTTGTGGTGACCCCCAACCATAAAATTATTTTCGTTGCTACTTCATAACTGTAATTTTGCTACTGTTATGAATCAAAATGTAAATATCTGTGTTTTCCGATGGTCTTAGGCAACCCTGCTAGCGGTTCTCAACCTGTGGGTTGCGATCCACAGGTTGAGAACAGCTGCTGTAGAGCGTAAGACCATGGGAAAACACAGATATTTACATTACGATTCATTAACAGTAGCAAAATTACAGTTATGAAGTAGCAACGAAAATAATTTTATGGTTGGAGGTCACCACAACATGAGGAACTGAATTAAAGGGTTGCAGCATTAGAAAAGTTGAGAATCACTGATCTAGAGGAACCTAAAGCCCCAGGATAGAAGGCATGTGACCTCACAGTCCATGAAGAACTATGGAGCAGAGGACCCACCCCCACGAAAGCCAGCATTGGACTGTGATGTGAGGTGAGAAAAAAACCTTTTACTGTCTTAACTCACTTCGATTTTGAGATAGTTTATGACAGCAGTTAGTTTATTCTGATTAATATAATACATTAAAACAAATGCTTAACTCTTACTAGTATTTGAAAATTTTTCCTCCGTGTAGCCCTTGAAATGACCACTCTTCGGTAAACAGTGATGACACTGCCCCCACCTGCACAGCGTGATCATTCCATAGAAAATGTGCTTCCAGATGCTGACAAAAAGAGTGAAAGGTGGCATCATACCAGTCATCTTCTAGCTAACTCTGCTCTGGAACTTGCTGGTTTTTCTCTTCCAGATAACCCTTCCCTGTAAATGAGTAAGTAGGACTCCTGGGGTTTAATCACAGAATCTTGCTTTTTCCCATTATCTCTTTAAAACTGGTCAGCTTCTTCTTTGAACCCTGACTTTTATACTTAGTAGTCATGCTTAGATTTTTTTTTTTAAATCTGCTGTCGTTTTACATCACAATTGCAACCCCAGTTCACTATATGAAAACATCAAGTTGGATATAGTAATCAACAGATCAGTCATCATTTAAAGTTGAGACTTCTCCCTTCCACATGCCCATCCTTGGTCCTGGGCCAGCGGCCAGCTGCTCCTTCATTTTGCCAGAGGAGGGCCTGGTTAACATCTTCTGTATTAAATTCTTCCTCCCCCACCTACCCACTGCTGTTTCTGACCTGTATCCCACCCATGAGGAAAGCTGCAAGAGGAAAGAAGTAAAAGAACAGGAAAATTCCCACTTGACGAGGGCTATAGTAAGACAGTGCTGTTCTTTCTACTGTAGTGGACATTTAAAGCTGACACTCTCTATTGTATGCATCTTTATGGGTCCTCCGGACACTCCCTTCTGGGTCCCTGTGACTGCAGCCCTGTTGACTCATCAATGCCTTTCATTTGGCTGCCCATTCCCAACACCCTCCGCTTCTGTCCCCTACACCCCACTCCCCAGCCACCACCTGTATACACCTCCCAGCCTTTATTGCCATGGTCTCCTCATGCTGGCTGAAACCCATTAAAATTATTCCAGGCCATTGGTTCCACAGCTGGTCCGTAGGACCCACATTCCCCCAGAGGGCAGTGTGATTAGTCAGAGGTGGCAGCAGCTTACCACCCCATCTCTCTGGCTCCTTTCATATCTCAGTGGGGATAGGAGATTGGGTGACAGACACCAGTCTACCAAGCCTCTCTACCCGCAGGGTCACCTTGTAAGCTCCCTGAGTGTCTGGTGGAAGTCACCTCAGATTTGAGATGAAGGGATGAGAACCTCCCTACATCTTCCTTTTGCGTGGGTAAAATCAGAATGCAGCTTTTCCCTCCTTTTTTTTTTTTTTTTTTTTTTTTTTGAGACAAATCCTCATCACAAAACTGTTTTACTTTTGAACCTCAATTCACTTATCCTTGACATCGGTGAGGGTCTTAATGAATCATAGAAGTGATTTTCAGATTTCCCTTTCTAATATTCCTTTTGGCATGGACTTCTGATTAATTTTGATGCATCGGCCAAAACTTTACAGTCCTGTTATCCCAGGTAAGCCCAGGCCTTCTGTGTGAGCCAGCATTCCAGCTACTGCATGTTAGACATCTTATTTAACATGCCTACACTTTAGTGCGGTTTGCCTATTATTCCCTACACATAGAAATTGCTCGATTCGGGGCATCAACAACTATTCCACTTCCATTTTCTTTCAGCATACAACTAAGTTTTCTCTTAACCACCTCTGCTGGGGGCTTCGTCCATCTATGCTTCTATCTTCCATATTCATAGGGTAGCAATCAGATTGCAAGTGAGGGCCAGGGCACTCTGTTCCTGAGTAGTAACAGAGTTTTTATTCAGATCACAAGATATAGATCAATTAAAAATACCAACGTGTTCTGAAGATGCTTTTTTTTCACACTTGACACAAGATGAGGAAGTGCCACTTGTCCATTTATGTTATCTCACTACTATATTTGTTTACTTGCTTCTTGTATGTTCCTCTCCACACCTCGCCCCCACCCCACTAGCATCTCTTTTCCACGACAGCATAGAGTTTACCCATCTGGTTGACGACTGTTCGCTATCACCAGTGCCCATGACAGTGACAGAGAAGATGCTCTAAACCAGTGCTTCCCAAGCATCAGGGTGCATGGGAATTTCCCGGGCATGATTCTAACTCAGTAGGCCTGGGGTTAAGCCTGAGAGGGTGTTTTCCTAACAAGTGCCCTGGTGATGTCAATGGTCTGCAGATGACCACACTTTGAATAGCAGCGTTGGAATATATCTGCTGAATGAATTTTATTTTTGCTTGTTTGTTTGTTTACAGTAGTTTAAGGAAACTGATGGAGGTTATAAGGAAGGGAGATCTTCAAAATCGTCCCTTGCCACCACCATTGACTATCCCCAGTTTTAGCCTCTGTTCTTATCTTCCTTAACATCACCACCTGAAGTCTTTTACTCAGGGTCTTGTGAGCCCATCCTTCCTGCAGCAAAGTTTCTGAATGCTGGATAGCTCTTGTTCCAATTGAAACTGATAGCTCCGTCTTTGACCTTTGTCAGTGTCTGCTCATGGTCTAGGCGGAATTTCAGAGAGCACTGTGCTAAAGGGCCAGACCTTAGCTCGGGGTGGAGGACTCTGAACTGCACAAGTCTAAGGGAGGCTCAAAGAGAAGGGTTCGTCCCACCCCATAGAGAGGTGAAAGTGACCATTCAGACTACCCTGGAAAGTGTGGCCTCATTTTACTTCTTAACTCCTCTAAGGCAGATGGATGCTTTGCATAAATTTGCATAGCATCAGGCAATACTAATACTGTCAGGTGATAAACTGACTTATTAAGAAAATCTTCTGTCCCAAGTTCCAGTTTTGGAGACAATAAACCAAACAGATATTTTCCAGAAACCTTCTGACTTCAAAGTGGAGGGCAGTGTGGGCAGCAGAGGCCCTGGCCGAGCTGAGCTGGAGAGAGGACAGTGAAGTTTGATTGGGGATCTGAAATTACAACTGAAGCGGCAGCTCCTCCAAATTCAAGCTTGCATTACTTATCACTTGGATTGGGTAGTTCTCCCTTATTTCCACCATGAGTGAGCTCTGTATCTCAGGAGAGTGGGAGAACACATGGAAAAAGCAAAGATTTCAGAGTGTGGTTCACTTTCAGATTCTCTGCTTACTGGATTGTCTCATCTTTCGAATAAGAATAGTAGTCTTGCAAGTTCACTATGAGAATTAAATAAAATATATATCAAGAGGCCCAATACAATGCCTGCCATTTAACAGGCACTGTGCCACCACAGACTGGAAGGCACGTGGTATTCTGCAGGTTCCTTTACAAAGCACTTTAACTTTGAAAGCACCTTCACAGCCCTTTTTGTACTTTGTTTTCCTAGAAAAAAATTGGGGTTGGGGGGCAGATGTGAAGAAAAGAAATGCAAAAAGAGGGAACTTGGAAGAAGGACATTGCAAAACATAAGCGAAGCTTCCAGTTTCATCAGACCTAGGGATGTGGTGTGTGACTGTCAGAGGCTTCTACAGGACAGGCGAAGGGCAGCTGACAGCATGTTAAGTCTGCAGTAAATGCTCTCCAATTAAAAGAATAGTAAGTCAAGCATCTGAGTTTATTGTGAATCTGACCCAGAAATTAATTTTTAAGAGGAAAGAAGTCTTGCTGTTCCAATCGCCTGCAAGGGGAGCAACATTGGCACTCGGCCTTGCTAAGCACTGACGTGTATTCCCTGGTGGGACCCCAGGGACGCAGCGGAGCCATGCTATTAAAACCTCCTAAATATAGCCTCTGAGGTGGAATGTCTGCTGGACGCTTTTACATGTCAAGATCCAAAGTAAGTACAAATCTGCAGTACAGTTAAAATTGGGGCCCTGCTGGCTTCCACCCTTCCAGGGGCTACTTATACGGAGCCACTAGGCATCTTCCAAGATATGTCAGACTAAAGGGAGAAGCAGCACCCTCCCTCTTCCTAGAGAACAGCCTCCTCTCACCTAGCGTTCTGCACAGACCTCGCCTGAGACAGGTGCTTCACATGGTAAGGCGTGTCCACCTCAAGAGCTCTCCCACTTGCCCTTACTGCTTCCACACTAGGTCGAACTGCAGTTCCAGGAAAATAATAAAGTCCCTGATCCAGGAGGAATGATACATGCTCATAGACCTGCCCATGTGTGCAAGTAAGAACCTGGAGAATGAAGAATACATATGAGAATGAATCTTCAAGGTTTTGGACTAGGAGACGCAAGTAGAGCTGGGACGTGGAAGAACAAAATAAACTGACAAACAAAATAGAAACGGGCATGGATATACGGAAGAGAATGGCAGTTGACAGAGGGGAGGGGAGTTGGGGGTTGGATGAAAGAAGGTAAAGGGATTAAGCAAAAAATACATATATAACACATAGACAACAGTGTGGTGTTAGCCAGAGGGAAAGGGGTTAAAGGTTAGGTGGAGGTGGGCAAAGCAGGGAGTGGGGGAGTGAGGGGATGGTGGGGGAGATGGGGATGGAAAGAGACTTTGCTTGGGGCAATTTGCCAGTGTGCAGATGATGTTTTGTTGAATTTTACACTTGAAACCTGAATGGTTTTGTGAACCAAGGTCACCCCAATAAATTCAATATAAAAAAAATAATAAAAAGTACTGACGACAAAAAATGAATTTATTTGTATATGAACATTTTCCTATGATTTGGAAGCTTAATATTTTGGCAAAATCACGTGAGACTGGTCCAAAAATGTTCCTGGAATGGCCCCTTGAAAACTTAATATGACAATAATCTACAATATATGAGGTAGATATATTAATTTGTCCTAGCAAAATATTGAAGTTGGAGTCAGGAGGCCCTGAAAGGTGAGAATATTAGCATGTATTTAAGTGAGGTTGGAGAGTTTACTACCTGAATGTATTCTCCAGAAAAACCCAAAGGTAGAATGCTCAGGTGAGAGGCATACCAACTCACTGAGAAGCAATGGCTGTCCTCTGTAGGTTAAAATTGACAGTAGGAGATATTGCGTGGGACTGGGCTCCTGACTTAGACATCACTGTATCTGTGGTATCTGGATTTGGGAATGGCAGGGGCTGACTGGTGCCACTTAATCATCAGAGATGTGGAGGAAATAATTGCCTTCATAGCATCAAGGCTGGAGTAGCAGAGCGCTCTGTCGCCGATAACTAGAATTCATGGGTGTGGAACCAACAGGTGGAAGTAGGATTGGGCCCTGTCACCATTCCTCTCAGTGACCTACTTGCCAAATGTGTGCTTCTTCTGCTTCTGCACCTGCTTCTGAACCTCCTGGTTCACAGAGAGGGGGAAGCTTCCCCCAAAGGATGCAGTGCGGACCTGAAGCTATGACATCCAGTTAGTTATATGGGCTCCTCATTCCAGTAGACTAGTAGCCAAAGAAAGGATCACTATCAAGGTGGGAGTTACTGACCTTGATTATGATAAATAAAGGTCTAGGATTGATGCTATATAATAGGGATGAAAGGAGAAAACTAGTGAGTTTCTTGGAGTATTTTTGTGCCCTGTGATCATATTAAATAAAAAAATCTCAGTAACTATGGCCCACAGGTGTTAGTAATAAAAATAGACAAAGGCTCCAATCTCTAAGGGATAAAGATCTGGGTCATTGACCAGGCAAGCAATTGAGACCTGTTTAAACACTGTCTAAGCATGAATGAACTTTAGAATGGGTTAGAGAGGAATGTGATGATAAAAATCGATCACAGCTTCAGCTCCAGTTGCAAAATGATCAGAGCTTGTTGAAATAGCCCTGCTATTTGACACATTTCATGGGACTGCAACAACTTTGCTGGTAACCGCATACGGTTTTTACCATAATCTATGGCAAGCATCACTAATGGTTAAACTCTAGAAAAATCCCATTTAAACTCAATTTCAAGACAAGGGTCCCTGATTTTAAGACAGCTAGTTAATATTCTGAAGAGATCATAGCCAATAAATTAAGTAAAAAAAATATTGATAGGAATAAGAATTGGAAAGGCAAAGATAAAATTGCCCTTTATTGTACATGTTATGATTGTCAATATAGAAAATCCAAGAAAAATTATGAATAAAGAACTGATAAAAAGATTGCCCAAGTTGTGAAATAACAAGCTCCACATTCTAAAATAAATAACATTCCTTTATACCCATGATATTGGATTAGGAAATAAAATTTAAAGAAGATTTCATTCACAATGAGTAATGTAAAGATATATTATATGGAGGAAATTGCAAAAACACTATTGGGAAATTTAAAATACATGAATAAACAGACAGATAATGTTCAAAGATGGAGAGACTCCCAATTAGCCTATTAATCAATGTAATTCCAACAAAAATGTTAACAAAATTGTTCATGAAATTTGATAAGTTGATTCTATAATTTATATGAAAGAGCACAACCAAGAATAACATACAATTTTGAAAAAAAAGATAGGAGAACTAACCCTACTGAGTAGCAAGGCTTCTTATAAACCTATAGTAGTTAAGGCTATGTGGTGTTGGTAAGGGACTCAGCAAATTGTTCAATGGAATAGAGGATTCAGAAATGGGCCCATGCCTATATGAAATCCTGATACCTAGGAGTAGTGGAACTGCAAATATCTTAGACAATAAATGGATGAATGAGTCAATGAATATACTGGGACAACTGGTTATCTATGTGGGAAAAATAAGAAACCTGTATGCCTATACCACATCATCCACAAAAGGAATTCCGGGTATATCAAAGACCTACATATGAAAAACAAAACTTGAAATATTTAGAAGAAAATACAGAATTTTTATAACCTTTAGCTAGGAAAAAGTTTCTGTAACCCCCAACCCCCATCACACACATACACAAAGAAATCATAAAAAAAAAAAAAAAACTAGCACAGTGTTTCTTTCAATATATGCTTATTATTGTAATGATTATTATAATTACATGAATCTGCACATCATCTGTGACACTTCATTATAAATAAATTAGGATAATCAAGCGTAGGTTGAAGAGTTTTTAGGACAGCAGTTAAGGACAAAATGTGATAGTGGTTAAGAGAAAAATGGTATACTTTATGTAAGAGTTGGAATTAATTCTTTATGGCACAGAAAGCAAGTCATAGGGGAGACAAATTATAAGTCAATGTAAGGTATATTTCTCACCAATGATCAGAGATGTCTCACAGCACAGACATCTCAGTAATTAATGTTTTATTCTGAACTTAAATTAATTGTTCTCTTCAGAGTGTCTATAACCCAGCTGCCTAAATTACTTCACATTTTTTTCCCTTTTGAAAGTATTTGCCAAGTGAGTGTGAATAGAAAGGTAGCAAATAAAACTGCTTGAGTTTTAGAGTGTGAAATGAGTAGCCCCTGAGGATGTTATTGTTACTGTCAGGTCCCATGACAAGGCACTGGCTTCTGTAAGGATTCAGAAATTAAATTGATTGAAGTAATAAAAAGCCTGGTAAAGATGTAAATCTAAAGTAGAGAGAGGCCTAAGATTTCTTAATATAGCTAACCCCTTGGAAATGTGTATTAACAAAAAGAGAAAGTTTGCTACCCCATAACGCTTATAAAACACCATATTTTTAATGTGACCTCATATTTTCAGCTTGATTTACTGTATCAGTTATTAGCTCTATTTAATTTTTCATATATTTTTATGAATTAGTTCACTCATAATTGCCATTGTTGCCTGATCAGTCATGTACCTGATTTTCTCCTTATAAAATCTTAAGTCAATTGCAACTGAAGCATAGTAACTTCCATCTTGGGTAAAAACTGCTGTTTAAAATTTTAACCCTGCTATTCTGGCTTCTGTAAACGTTTGCTTGCTTAAATAATAGGGAAAAATAAGACTACTCCCATTCTAGAGAAGCCATAAACTATGCCCCAGACAGAGTTGTCAGGGTTGGCGCCAGGCCAGGCCTTGAGATATGGTCTCATGGCCCCTTCCCAGCACACAGGACCTCTTTCTCAGAAGGTCTGGAAGTCTCATTCCAAATTTGGAAAACAAAGAGCTGAAAAACATATAAATAGGAAAGACTTCCACCATATTGGGCCCCAGAATTTGAGACGCAAGATTTCCTCTGGGCCCGCTAGGGAAATGAAAAGTACTCCAAATAAATTTGGCTTATTGATTAAGGCATTTTCTGATTTACAATATAACACTAGAACAATGCTATGTCGCCGCACTTTCAAAGTCACACATTCAACTTATTCCCTAGATTTCAGATTTTTGTGCTAGCACATCAAATTATACTAGAATCTGGATTCTACAAGTGGCTCTTCTAGCAAATAGTTATTATAATTTATAAAAGTGTAGAAATTTACTTTACAGCTTAGTCTATGACTGGGAAAGAGCAAATATTAAGTAACCAATAGGTTTCTAATGGTAGGATGATAGTGTATTCATGCACCATATTAACTGCAACAGCAGATAATAAGGCCTTTTTAAAAAATCCTCACCCGAGGACATGTTCTCTAATTTTAGAGAGAAAGAAAGGGAGAAGGAGAAGGAGAGAGAGAGCGAGAGAGAGAGAGAGAGAGAAGAGAGAAGAGAGACATCGATCAGTTGCCTCTTGTATGCACCCTGACCAGGGATTGAACTCAACCTAGGTATGTGACCTGATCAGAAATCGAACTTGCTACTTTTTGGTGTAAGGGATGACGCTCCAACCAACTGAGTCAGAGCTACCTGGCCAGGGCAATAAGGGCATTTTTAAAAACTAAAGCAAGACCATAAGGGGCCTGGAACAACAACCTAAGTAGGGAAGTTCACTTAATAATTTGTCCATTCAAGTAAAGTTTATTTGTGGACAACCATGATTATCTCAAGTATAGTCAATTCTCTGTCTTTTGCTAAGGTTGGGAACGGTTAATTGAATCAAATATTCAACTACAGTATTAGCAAATACATGTCCAGAAATGGACTTGCAGCAAGCCTACAGCCTAGTTCTGCTCTCAGTATCCAGGGGTACTTGGGAATTTGACTTCCATTTCACCTGGTGCTGAAGTTACCACCCAGAAATATGCCAGAGTTGTTCTGCATCCCACAGTAAGCCTGGTAAGGAGGCTGTCTTATAGGAAATCCAGAAAGTTGGGAGATCCTGGAAAAGGGGCCTGATTTGAGGGCAAAATTGAAGGAGGCCTCATGCTCAGCCACTGGCTCTGCATGTGCACACCCTTGAAAGTGAGGGCCTCCTTAAATGTTGTGCCCTGGGGCCCCTCACTCCACTTACCCTATTCTTAGCCCTGGGCAAGAGGACACAAACAAAGAGGCAAAAAATCTAACTGTGAGCCCAGCGACATCCTCAGGCCAAACTGACCTTTCTCTAACACTGAAGTCCCCACGGAAGCCTTGGGGGTCTGGAAGGCCTGCACCTCTGGAGCATGTGGCACTGTCTGATTTCTGTGGTTACCTTCCTACTGGTAAATTTTTGTGTCCTTTGCAATTAAATAAGTTTTCCATCCTTTAACTGTGTCTCTTGGCACTTTTCCATCAATTACCTCATTGTCCTCCTACATTATCACCTGTGCAACACTTAACACTAAAATAAGAATCAAAATCAAAGTACAGAAAATCAAGGTCAGCAATGAACAGCAGTGATTATCCTGCAGGTGTAAGGAGTTAGCAGGCAATAGCAGACGTATGGGAAGAAGACTAGGTAAACTAGATAATTCTCTACATTCACTTAAAAATTCTGTTTATTAACAATTTGACAGTTTCTTGAAGTTTTTTTTTTTCTCTTATATGCTAAAAAAACATAACCTGTTTCTAGCTCCAAATAAAAATAGGTAATTCAAATACCAACAAAGAAACAGAATAGCTCCCATGTAAAGGGCGGTAGGTCTTCTGCCTAATTGAGTTGAATGCCCATGGGGCCTCCTAGCGGTCTAATGATCTATTACTGCATAAATACCTACCCTAAAATTATGTGGCCCAGAACAACAAGCATCCTTTGAATTCTGCCCACGAGCATCAAATAAAATCATTCAATGGTATTCAGCTAACAGCTGGGCTGGTCTGAAGGATACAAGATGGGCTCCTCTTGTCCTCTACGTACTCTCAGGGTCTCTCCACATGGTCTACCATTAGGGGAGTCAGATTTCTTACATGGCAATCCAGGGTTCCAAATGCAAGTGTTTTAAGAGCCAGGAAGTAGAAGGTACCAATCTCGTAAGGCCAGGACTGGAAACTGGCCCAACACCACTTTCACACATCTTCCCTCTTTTGTCAATGCAACCATAGAGCTCATTGCTGAACATTGTTATTTATATTATTATGAATTATTATAAATAACAATATTATATGATTATCTGTGCACATATCATTGCAATTCTAGTTACTTCCTTTGGATGGATTGCTAGAAATAAAATTACTAGGTCATCAAGTTAAATATTTCTAAGGCCCTTCCTATAAACTACCAAATTTTTTCCATCAAGTTTATAGCAACTTATCATCCCACCAGAAAATACAAAATTTTCATCTTGTCAGATGCCCACTATGCAATGACTGTTATTTTTAAAATCTCTATTGTTGAAAGTATTACATATGTCCCCCTTTTTCCTCCATTGACCCCCTCCAACCCATCCCCACCCTAGACCTTCACCACCCTATTGTCTGTGTCCATGGGTTATGCATATATGCACACAAGGTCTTTGGTTGATTATCTCCCACCCACCCTCCCCTGGCAATGACTGTTATTTTTAAAACAGAAAATAGAGGAAGATGTATTTTTGAACCAATTTGGTGGCCTCTCAACCAAATTACTCTTGAGTAAATCAAGAAGTAAATATTGTAATAACACCGAGTGCAATGAGCAGAGGACTGATGTTGCAAGCAGGTTCTTAAGTGGTCTTTTGTAATCGACTCTTCAGATGATGAATCAGTCAGGGTCCCAGCAGGAAATAGACTGTGCTCTACAATAGGGAGTTGAGGCGTATTTACTAAGTGACTGTTTACAAAAGCAGAGTCAAGACTTGCAGGAGGACAGCAGGACAGCATGAAGGGGAAGGGAACAAGACAATCACTGGAGAGAGTAAAGGATGCCTAACAGTAGATGCAGCCCAACAGGTGGGAACCAGAAGAAGGGCAGCCTGACTTCCCTCTCCTCCAGCCTTTCCTACCAGTGCCTTCCATTAGGCCAGCAGGGCAGGGCAATGGAACCTGAGGGCAGGGCAATGGAACCTGGTTACCATGCACTGAATGTTTGTCCTCCCCCCGCCCCCGCACCAATCCATATGTTAAAGCCCTAACCCTCAATATGAAGGTATTAAAAGATGAGACCTTTGGGAGGTACTTAGGTTTAGATGAGGCCATGAGGGTGGAGCCCCCATAATGAGATTAGTGCCCTTAAAGAAGAGGAAGAAACCAGAGTTTTTTCTCTTCACCATGTGAGGACATAGCAAGAAAGCAGTGTCTGCAAGCCAGGAAGATTCCTTGCCAGAAGCAGAAATGGCTGGCATCTTGATCTTGGACGTCTCAGCCTCCAGAACAGAGAAATAAATGTCTATGGGGTTTTGTTTTGGCAGCCTGAGCAGACTAAGACACTAGTAGATACAGTGGTATAGCTTAGCCTCTCAGGTCACAGAGGAGCGTGGAGAAGAGCAGAGAGGGTGCCTACAGGGGCAAACTGAAACCATCCACAGACAGCTAGTAAGAGACAAGTAGACTTGCAGGATGGCAGCAATCTATGCTGCACAAACCACCATGATAAATAATTCACCTAGCGTTAGCGTTGTCTGTGGAATTCTCAAGCAGCAACTGGGAATATTATAATGTAATCATTTCCCTTTACTTTAGTAATTTGAAGAGTGAAAATCTTAAAGCTTTTTTCTTCTCAGGAGAACAGAGGATATTTGTGGGTCCAATAATATCTTTGCAAAACAGAAAAAAACTAACTTTATCTTCCAATTACCCAGGCAGAGGAATGCATTCTAATAAGCAATTGAGTGAAAAACCCTACTGTGATTGAATTTACTTTTCCAGAGGAATGGAGGAAATAGTCATGAATGTTTCATTAAAACTCCTCCTAATCATAAATGTATATCCATGTCTTAACAAGTACATGGTTTCAGCACTGCAACTCTCCAAGCCAGCAAACAATTCTGAGAAATTGTCTTTAATCCCTCACCAGTGACTCAAAAGTCCCACTGAGGCTTTATCACACATTATTTAGTAAAACCATGAATCAACAAACCAGGAGACCTGGAAAACCATGGCAACCAGGAACAAGACTGGAGAGGCAGAGGCAGCCAGTGTTTGAAGGACAGCACTAGAAGGGATGCCCAGTCTTCCTGGGTTCTGAAGCCCACCCTGCTTGACTTGACCTTGCCTTGGCCACTCATCTTTCCTCTGCAGACTCAGTACAGGAACTGGAAGCTGGAATGCTCTTCGGGAGTTCAACTGGTCCAGCCCCCTACTTGCAGACATATTGTTATCATTTTATACCTGAGGAAAATGAGACCACAGACTTCCAGTGGCTTGTCCAAGGTCACAGAACTAATAAATAGAAAAAGAAAATACTAGAACTCTAGTCCTGATCTTCCTAGCCCAATGCTTCTGTTGTCTGAAAGGGGACCTAGGCCTGAGCAGGTCTGCCTAGGGCTGGCTGGTAGTGTGTGGGTTCTTGATGTGGTGTAGGAAAAATTTCACAGCAAGAGTCCAGGTGACTATGAGGGGATGTTTATTAAAGCTGAGGACAGTAAAACAGGAAAGGGCTCAGTATAAGAGCAGCAACAGGAGAGCCTGGGCTGGGCTGCCCTAGCTCTCTGGGAAGTCAGAAAAAGGGGGCCTTGGGAACAGGTTCAGGGGACTGGCCTGCACCGAGTTGCTGCTGCCCATTGCTCCCCAGGTTGCAAGTCTCATGGGGTCCCTTAGAATTTAGGATATGCGTGCCTGTGGGGGGAAAGGTGGGCGAAGAAGAGGGGAAAGGGAATGGCAGGGGCTGCTCCCCAGAGGGAGAGCATGTACTGTGTCCTTTGTCTTGAGGCTTTATTTCTTTCTCGCAGGTGGAATCTTAGGAGAGGTCTCAGGGGAGGGTTTTAGCAGAATATTCATCAGTTTTCTAGGTGTGCTCCTCCAAGGCCCTGGTCTCCACCGATTGGTTAGTCATCGCAGCTGGTCCTGGTGTCGCCCACCTGGTTTTGCTGCTTTTCTAGGTCTGGGGCTAAAATACAACTGAGGCCTAGATGTTATTTCTAGGGAGGTGACCTTCTGTACATGCTGTAAATTGCTCTGTCAGTTTGTTCAGCTACCTGTCTCAGTTTCCCTATTCCACTTGTCCTGGCTTACTGGACTGTCTCACTTTCATCACCTTCAATTTTTGCATGGTCTGGTTCTATATATGAATGGGATGAGGGGAAAAGGGAACTCAAATTCTCCATACAACTCTGATGGTGATAAACATGCTGTTCTGGTCAACTGATAATCGCATACTGAATGTGAAATTAATCTATAAAATTGCACACACCAATAAAGAAATTTCACATTTCATAGCAAATGTATCCTTCAGAAACTATCATGAAATATATCAGGTGCTGGTTTCGATCAGCCTAGCCAACACAAAGCCAGTGGATTTTTATTTTTTCCTCATAATTGTGAGAGAATTTGTTCATTTAGTTAATGATAAATATTTTAAGAACATGAGCGCAAGTATCTACTGAATGATGCTAATTAAGCAGACAAAGATCATAAAAGCATGAAGAAGTACAAGCACAAAAGTCCTATATTTAGAGCTAATAGAAGCAAGACTGATATAAAGCTTACAGTCACTTGGTTATCATCATCATCATCATCATCATCATCATCATCATCATCATTACCATCCAATCTCAGGGCATTCTCACTGGAGACACAGCATTCTCATCTTCTTTCATGGCCTCTCATGAGTACCTCAACACTATCCCTAAATGACATTTGTCAAAGACCATGTCTGCTAGATAAGCCAGGGGGTTTTCATTCATCCTTTTGTGAACATTAAAAAGGATTTCCCAAGCCTGTATCTGCAAGGCATCTGAGTCAGTGTTCTGGATGGACCCCAGGCACCAGTGTGCTGTAAAAGCTCTCCAGGTGATTCTGATGAATGGGAACACAGATGCCTGGGCTCGTTCCCAGAACAACTGACTAAGAATCTCTGGGGTTCAAGGCCTGGGAGATGTGTATTGTGAAAAGGCTCCCTTAAGTTGATTCTGATGAATACCCAAAAATGAGAAATGCTTTCCTCAACTGAAGGCATAAATCTATCCACACCACCACAGATATCCTTTGGAGCAACAATCTATGGTAAATGAAAATTCAAATACAGACAGACTCCAGCCATTCCCACAGCTAACCTCTCAGTGGCTTCAATTTGGATAAATGCTAACTTTGCTCCTTAGGACACTGTTGAGTGTATTTAAGTATACCGTGGAGATTGCATGCACAACCCTGATGCATTTCTTATTATTTTTTTCACGCATTCACAAATCACCTTTATGAGCCCTAACTTCACACCAAATCATAAAAATGCACATTAAACAAGGACACAAACCAAACAAAAGCCTCAATTTGAAAAAGTGTTTAATTTACTATATGAATCATTTTATTGCCTCTCTTTTCATATGTTAAAATAAATTTGAATCTATTTACAAAATCCTGTGCTGATTTAAGTAAGACATAAAAAAAAATAACACACATCATTAAAAGTTTATAAGTTGAGATAACATCAGAGGCAGACTCCAAAACCCATCTAAGGCAAGAGCAACCTGACATTTTTAAGAAACACTTTACCAAAGAACAACTGACATCTTAAATTTTCAGAGTACAAAATGTCAACACCAAAAGGACTGAGTTGGTAAAAGTTGAGAACAAACGGGTCCTGGGAAGTAAAGTCTGTTTCACACAAAACAATCTAGTACAAGGTTTTGCACCTCACTGAATAACCGCAGCACATAGACATAGTCACATTTTGTTTTTTAGGTTTTCTTCTACAGATTCATTCTCTCTGCTTTGTGCAAGCCCTAACGGTGAGCTATAAAAATGTCATAAATTATAGAGTGCAAATAGTGTCGAATCCTGGGCTCACAAGGAGGCCCCAAGTACTAATCATGTACTCCTCAGTTTTAAATACACAGAAAACACTTCTGGCCTACAGTGTAAAATGATGACAATCACAAAAACCTCTCAGTAGAACAGATCCCTGATGTCTGCTGCCGGTGAAGGGAGGGGAGACGAGCCGACGAGTCAGACAGTAGCATAACCAAACCATCATTCTATTAATGGAAAGTCCAAATACAATGGCAGGGCAGCATCATATTTACTCCAACTAAAATTAGATCAAATCCTTCTTGCCCAGCATGTCAGTACAGAGAGCTGCCTATCAAAGAACCAAAATAGATTTGTGGATGTGTTAACGGACCAATACAAATGCTGTTCTTTGCTGCAGAAACTTGAAGAAAGCAGAACCACTGTTATTCACTATCCCCAGGGGGTGACCCTTGCTTGGAGTAAAGCCCACCCCATTCTCCCTGAGATGCTGTAATCATATGGTTGCTCTTCATTAAACACCAAGGTATTTAAAAGACCATAGAGTCCAGTTAGGTCATGCAGGATGTGTCCAGTTAACCCCCACAGTTCACAAGCCATGATGATGCCATATTAACTACAGTTGATGTCAGATCAAATAATAGATGGAGAATGTAATTATAATTCTGTTATAATGAAAAAGTTGACATAAACCGATAGTTTCTAACTCTCCCATCCCCCCAGCCTTTCTCAACACCCCTGAAAAAGCAACAAATGACTGATTTGCAATTCATACCCTCTCCCTTCTTTTGCTCTGCCTCATTGTCTGTCAGCAAAACAATACTCAAAATATGACTGACAAGAAAGAGAGAGGGAAGCACAAAAATTTTATAATATTTCTGCCATGTGATTATCTGCTGAATACTCAAAGGTTGATTGGAGAAATGGCCCCTGCCCAGTTTCTTTTGCTATCAACATCCTGGAGTTCTGGAGGACGCCCCAAATTCAACATGCCTAAAACCTCACTTACCAGGGATTATCCAGGAGCACCTCCCCCTTGCCTTGCAGCCTCCCTAGACAAAGTTGCCATCAATCCATTAAAACCTTGGGGTTACCCTCAGCTCCACCCTATGCTGGTATCAAGCCACAACTAGCCCCCAGTGATTTCAACTTTTCCTTCAGAATCGCTCAGAATTTTCCATTCTTTTCATGTCTGTTGTTTGGGCTGAGAGTTAAAGAATGAGCAAGAATTTTCCAAGCAAACATGTTTGGAAGACATTCCAAGAAACAGAACAGTCTGCATCAAGACACGGTATGTGAGAGTGAGGCTCACTAGGAAACTCCTCGTGACTGATACTGCTTCGTCTGGAGTGGCAAGAAAAGAGGTGAGGAAGGCTCCAATGAGGACTTTGGATTCCCCAATGAGAAGCTTGAACTATTTCCAGTAGGCCAGTATTTTGTAGGCTTCAGGAATTTGACTAATGCCTTATTCACACTCCATTTATATTGTTATTATTTGCTTTTGTTTTTCTATAAATAGATTTATTTTTTTGTATTAATTGGTTTACTTAACACTGAAATTTTCTTTTAGTTTTTAAACATTTTCTTATGGAAATTTTCAAACGTATACAAAAGTAGTGACATAAACCTACATGTACCCAACACAACAAATATCAACCCATGTCTGATCTGTTCTCTCTATAGTCCCCTTACCATACCATCTCCCCCAGCACACACACAGCTGAATTATCTCATCTGTGATAAGCAGATCACAGATACTGTCATTTATATATGTACATGATAAGGATTTTTTAAACATAACTACAATACCATCGTCACACCCAAAATAGTTAATAATAACTCCTAAATATCACCTAATGTCCAGTACATTAAAATTTTATATCACTGCTCTGGCTGGTGTGGTTCAGTTGTTTGAGCATTGTCCAGTACACTGAGAGGTCACTGGTTCGATTTCCGGTCAGGGCACATGCCCGGGTTGTGGGCTTGATCCATGGTAAGGGGCATGCAGGAGGCAGCTGATCGTGTTTCTCTCTCATTGATGTTTCCTTCTCTCCCTCTTTCTCTAAAATCAATACAAACATTTTTTTTTTTAAAGAATACAGACAATAGTGTGGTGAAGGCCTCCAGGGGGTGGGGGGTGGAGGGAGTTAATGGTGGGGGGGAGGGAACATCTGTAATACAGCAATAAAGATAATTTTTTAAAAGAATACATGTTCCTACCCATCTATTACATTTCTATTACCCTTGATGTACTTTAAAAACATTTTTATATCACTGAAATATATGAAAAACTGAAATTATTTGCCATAAATTTTAAAGGAAAATAATATTATAAAAATTATGGCATGATATGCTTGCTTTTGGAACACTTAGCTTGAGGCTTGTTTTTATTAAAAATGGAGATTAGACTATTCACCCAAGATGGCGGCATAGGTGAAACACCTAACCTGCAGCCGGGCACAACAATTTCAAAGGCACAACTAGAGGTCAGAACGGACATCGTCCAGAACCACAGGAGAGCTGGCGGACTGAAATGCCCACAGCTGGGGGGAAGGAGAAGGCCACGGGGACAATCGGGGGAGCCGTAAAAGCCTGAGGTATGGAGAAACTGGCGGAGACACGAGCACACGTGCGCCTGCGGGGAGGATGGAGCTGGAGAGGAAGGGGCGGCTGAAGGCCTGGCCGGCGTTCACTGGCAGGAAGGAGATAAAGGCTCCGGAGTGCGCTAAGCGCCGGCTCCGACTGCACTGAGCGCCAGTTCCGGGCGAAACCCTGGGAAGCCAGGCGCAGGCTGGGGGAATGAATCTGGGCTGTGGGGCGCAGGCACAGAGGAGCGGGGGAAGGCAGAGCTCCAGAGGCGCGCACGGGAAGGGGCACAAAGGACGGACTGTTGCCTGCGCCACTGAACTGCCCTAGCGGGAAGGAGACATAAGCTCAGGACCGTGCTGAACCCCAGTTCCGACTGCACTGAACCCCAGTTCCGGGCGAAACCCTGGGAAGCCAGGCGCACGCTGGGGGAATGAATTTGGGCTGTGGTGGCGGAGGCACAGAGAAGCCGCGGCTCCAGACGCACGCACTGGAAGGTGCGCAGAGGACGGACTTTTGCCTGCGCCACTGGGTGGCCCTGCTGGGAAGGAGACAGGGACGCCAGACTGCGCTGAGACCCAGTTCCAACTGCACTGAAACCCAGTTCCAGGCGAGAATCTGGGAGTCCAGATTCATTAGGAGAGGGACTGGACTGTTTGGCAGTGGGCGAAACTCCAGGGCGCGTTTCTCTCAGAGGTGTTTGCAAGGAATACAGAGGGACACAGACACAGGAGCCTCATAGGGCGGGGCTGACAGGAAGCCAAGGTTGTAGGCTCCACCCTGTAGCTCCGCCCCAGCCAAGCTGAGCAGAAGCTTTTTCCTGCTGAGTGCCTCAGGTAGTGGCTGACCCACACTGCATTGGAGACCCAGAAACGAGGGCATCTAGTGGTTGGTGGGAGATGACACCAGATTTCAATCACTTGCATAAGGGAGGCATTCTAGAGGCAGACTCAGTGAGCGCCAAGGCATTGCTGCATCAAGACCCGGCCCACAAACATGTCTCCTGCACAGCAACTCTTCCTATATGGACAAAGAGGGTCCTCACGGCCAATTGGCCTGGAGGACAATTCCTCCCAGTGACACCAACAACAATCAAGACTTAACTGTACAAAGGAGGACCAAGATGGAGACATAGGGCGGCAGCCTGATCGTTGCCTACCACAACAATATTGAGACTACGACGGGAGAGCAGAGCAGACACCAGCCGGAAAGACCGGGGGGCTGGCCGAGCAGATGCTCTACAACTAGAATAAAAGAGAGGGGTACGCAGGATGATGCTGATGCCGGTGACCCAAAGTCCACACTTTAAGAACTAGGGCTCAGGCGACACAATGGTGGCCAGGAACGTGCTTGGCGCAGTTCCCCCGGCGGTCTCCGGCTGAGGGGACGGCTCCACTCGCTGCTGAGCACGGACAGACGAGCACCTGGGAGACATGGGGTGGGAGACTCCGTGCTTGCTGACCTCCGAGTCCTTCAAGAATCTCAATGCCCCGAAGTGGCCAGGTGCGCACGCTCAGCGACTGGCCACCGTTGCAGACCCAAGGGCCGACGCAGCGACACCGGACCAGCCCACCGCCGGGCACCGGGCACACCGGAGCCTTGCCGAGCCCGCCGCCCAACGAGTTCTGCGGCAGCCGCCCTGGAGCTCTGAGAAAATGACCGAAGGAATTGCTGAGAGGGAATTGACCAACAGAAATTGGGATCAAGAAGACGAAACCCCGCTGAGACCCGAGTCCAGGCGAGCCTGCGAGCCTCTGGGCTCAGATGTGGTCACACGCCTCTGGGTCTAGGTGAGGCCTCACGACCCTGGGTTTGGGTGAGGCCACGCGCCCCTGGGTCCAGGTGAAGCTGGATTCCGGGTTCGGGTGAGGCCATGTGCCCCTGGGTCCGGGCGAATCTGAACCCTGGGTCCGGGTGAGGCCGTGGGCCCCTGGATCCGGGTAAGGCTGGGTCCCGAGTACGGGTGAGGCTGTGAGCCCCTGGATCCGGGTGAGACCACGAGACCAGGGGTCTGAGAGAGGTAACGCGCCCCTGGGTCCGGGTGGCTTCGTGCACCTAGGTCCAGGTGAGGCCACGTGCCCCTGGGTCTGAGAGAGGCCACGCACGCCTAGGTCCGGGCGAGACCATGTGTCCCTGGATCCGGGTGGGACCTCGTGCACCTAGGCCCGGGTGGGGCCGCGTGCCCCTGGGTCTGGGGGAGGCCAGGCGTCCCTGGGTCCGGGTGAGACCGTGTGTCCCTAGATCCGGGTGAGGCCTCGTGCGCCTAGGCCCGGGTGAGGCCACGTGCCCCTGGGTCTGGGGGAGGCCAGGCGTCCCTGGGTCCGGGTGAGACCGTGTGTCCCTGGATCCGGGTGAGACCTTGTGCACCTAGGCATGGGTGAGGTCACGTGCCCCGGGGTCTGAGAGGCCAAGCGTCCCTGGGTCCGGGTGAGACCATGTGTCCCTGGATCCGGGTGAGGCCGCGTGCACCTAGACCCGGGTGAGCCCAAGTGGCCCTGGGTCTGGGAGAGGCCAAGCGTCCCTGGGTCCGGGTGCGACCATGTGTCCCTGGAGCCGGATGAGGCCTCGTGCACCTAGGCCCGGGTGAGGCCACGTGCCCCTGGGTCTGGGAGAGGCCAAGCGTCCCTGGGTCCGGGTGAGACCATGTGTCCCTGGGTCCGGGTGAGACCATGTGTCCCTGGATCCGGGTGAGGCCTCGTGCACCTAGGCCCGGGTGAGCCCAAGTGGCCCTGGGTCTGGAAGAGGCCAAGCGTCCCTGGGTCCGGGTGAGACCATGTGTCCCTGGATCCGGGTGAGGCCTCGTGCACCTAGGCCCGGGTGAGGCCACGTGCCCCTGGGTCTGGGAGAGGCCAAGCGTCCCTGGGTCCGGGTGAGACCATGCGTCCCTGGATCCGGATGAGGCCTCGTGCACCTAGGCCCGGGTGAGCCCAAGTGGCCCTGGGTCTGGGAGAGGCCAAGCGTCCCTGGATCTGGGTGAGACCATGTGTCCCTGGATCCGGGTGAGGCCTCGTGCACCTAGGCCCGGGTGAGCCCAAGTGGCCCTGGGTCTGGGAGAGGCCAAGCGTCCCTGGGTCCGGGTGAGACCATGTGTCCCTGGATCCGGGTGAGGCCTCGTGCACCTAGGCCCGGGTGAGCCCAAGTGGCCCTGGGTCTGGGAGAGGCCAAGCGTCCCTGGGTCCGGGTGAGACCATGTGTCCCAGGATCCGGGTGAGGCCTCGTGCACCTAGGCCCGGGTGAGCCCAAGTGGCCCTGGGTCTGGGAGAGGCCAAGCGTCCCTCGGTCCGGGTGAGACCATGTGTCCCTGGATCCGGGTGAGGCCTCGTGCACCTAGGCCCGGGTGAGCCCAAGTGGCCCTGGGTCTGGGAGAGGCCAAGCATCCCTGGGTCCGGGTGAGACCATGTGTCCCTGGATCCCGGTGAGGCCGCGTTCACCTAGGCCCGGGTGAGCCCAAGTGGCCCTGGGTCTGGGAGAGGCCAAGCGTCCCTGGGTCCGGGTGAGACCATGCGTCCCTGGATCCGGATGAGGCCTCGTGCACCTAGGCCCGGGTGAGCCCAAGTGGCCCTGGGTCTGGGAGAGGCCAAGCATCCCTGGGTCCGGGTGAGACCATGTGTCCCTGGATCCGGGTGAGGCCGCGTGCACCTAGGCCCGGGTGAGCCCAAGTGGCCCTGGGTCTGGGAGAGGCCAAGCGTCCCTGGGTCCGGGTGAGACCATGTGTCCCAGGATCCGGGTGAGGCCTCGTGCACCTAGGCCCGGGTGAGCCCAAGTGGCCCTGGGTCTGGGAGAGGCCAAGCGTCCCTCGGTCCGGGTGAGACCATGTGTCCCAGGATCCGGGTGAGGCCTCATGCACCTAGGCCCGGGTGAGCCCAAGTGGCCCTGGGTCTGGGAGAGGCCAAGCGTCCCTCGGTCCGGGTGAGACCATGTGTCCCTGGATCCGGGTGAGGCCTCGTGCACCTAGGCCCGGGTGAGCCCAAGTGGCCCTGGGTCTGGGAGAGGCCAAGCATCCCTGGGTCCGGGTGAGACCATGTGTCCCTGGATCCCGGTGAGGCCGCGTGCACCTAGGCCCGGGTGAGCCCAAGTGGCCCTGGGTCTGGGAGAGGCCAAGCGTCCCTGGGTCCGGGTGAGACCATGCGTCCCTGGATCCGGATGAGGCCTCGTGCACCTAGGCCCGGGTGAGCCCAAGTGGCCCTGGGTCTGGGAGAGGCCAAGCATCCCTGGGTCCGGGTGAGACCATGTGTCCCTGGATCCGGGTGAGGCCGCGTGCACCTAGGCCCGGGTGAGCCCAAGTGGCCCTGGGTCTGGGAGAGGCCAAGCGTCCCTGGGTCCGGGTGCGACCATGTGTCCCTGGATCCGGATGAGGCCTCGTGCACCTAGGCCCGGGTGAGCCCAAGTGGCCCTGGGTCTGGGAGAGGCCAAGCGTCCCTGGGTCCGGGTGAGACCATGTGTCCCTGGATCCGGGTGAGGCCTCGTGCACCTAGGCCCGGGTGAGCCCAAGTGGCCCTGGGTCTGGGAGAGGCCAAGCATCCCTGGGTCCGGGTGAGACCATGTGTCCCTGGATCCGGGTGAGGCCGCGTGCACCTAGGCACGGGTGAGCCCAAGTGGCCCTGGGTCTGGGAGAGGCCAAGCGTCCCTGGGTCCGGGTGTGACCATGTGTCCCTGGATCCAGATGAGGCCTCGTGCACCTAGGCCCGGGTGAGCCCAAGTGGCCCTGGGTCTGGGAGAGGCCAAGCGTCCCTGGGTCCGGGTGAGACCATGTGTCCCTGGATCCGGGTGAGGCCTCGTACACCTAGGCCCGGGTGAGCCCAAGTGGCCCTGGGTCTGGGAGAGGCCAAGCGTCCCTGGGTCCGGGTGCGACCATGTGTCCCTGGATCTGGATGAGGCCTCGTGCACCTAGGCCCGGGTGAGGCCACGTGCCCCTGGGTCTGGGAGAGGCCAAGCGTCCCTGGGTACGGGTGAAGCCAGATCCTGGGTCCGGGTGAGGCCGTGCGCCCCTGGATCCATCCGGGTGAGGCTGGGTCCCAGGCCCGGGTGAGACCACGCGCCCCTTGGGTAGGGGTGAGGCCACATGCCCCTTAGTCTGGGTGACGCCGTGCCCCTGGGTTCGGCCGAGACCAAACCAGAGGGAGTCGGACCTCCATTACCACCATCTGTCCACCATCCAGAGCTGAGGTGTCAGTGCTGACATGTACACATAAGGAACTACTGGACATTGAAATTGGGTCTGAAAAGAACTGTTGGTCCAGAAAGAAACTCACTACAGACTGATTCATTTGCCTGTCAGCATAACTATTATTGCTCGTCTCACATTCAGTTCTTATTAGTATATATCTAGTGACATATGATCTCGCTCATCTAGGGGAAATGATGAACAACATAGACTGAGGAACAAGAACAGAACCAGAAGCAAGGAGGCATCGATCGGACTATCGGGCCTCCGAGGGAGGATAGGGGAGGGGAGGGGGAGGGTGGGGGGAGGAGGAGAGTTCAACCAAAGGACCTGTATGCATGCATATAAGCCTATCCAACGGTTAAGTTCAACAGGGGATTGGGGCATGCGTGGGGAAAGGGGTGGGATGGGAATGGGGGGATGAGGACAAATATGTGACACCTTAATCAATAAAGAAATTTAAAAAAAAAAAAAAAAAAAAAAAAAAAAAAAAAATGGAGATTAGAAAGTGTTAGATATACTAGTGTTACACTTACTCATTGTCAAAGGCAGAAGGATTTAAAAAGAATTTTCAAAGGAATAAATTTCTATGTAATTAATATTATTTAATGCCATGCCTATGTACCACCTAAATCATCTTGCATTTCACCAGGGCTATTTGTCCCACACTTTGGAGATACTGCCCTAGGGAACTGGGAACCATCTAAGAATTATGGACTTGATAGAATTCGCAATCTGGGGAAATGGTTCTAGCAGCAGCAAGAACCGAAGGGAGCTACAAAGGAGGGAAGGACAGTCTCTTACTGGGTCCCTTTACTTATTCACTCACCCCATCACCTCTTGAGAGTTTGTTTGGTTCTGCTAGAGGAATTCTCCTAGTGCCCGAGAAGAGGAACACACATACTCACATGCCCTTGACCAAAGGATAGACCACCTTGTGGACGAAAGGGGCCACCTGCTAACCTGACAAGCTCAGGGAAGGCCTGCATGGCAGTCTTGCAAACTTAAAGACCTAAAGCAGGCGTCCTCAAACTACGGCCCGCAGGCCACATGCGGGTGTTTTCGCCGTTTTGTTTTTTTACTTCAAAATAAGATATGTGCAGTGTGCATAGGAATTTGTTCATAGTTTTTTTTTAAACTATAGTCCGGCCCTCCAACAGTCTGAGGGACAGTGAACTGGCCCCCTGTTTAAAAAGTTTGAGGACCCCTGACCTAAAGTAACCACAAAGGATGGTCTGAAATTAAAACTTTAACTAAAAACAGTTATGATGGGTAGTCACACCCTAGGCCGGTATCTTCCGTGACAAGGTCAATCTTTACCTTAACTGAGTCTTTGTCTTTTTGCATCTAGGATAACATTAATAGTTGAAATGTCAGGGTAACTTGTAACTTCCCTTTTTTTCCGGATCCCTCAAGGCACAACCAAATGCCATGGTCACCAGGACCCACACCACACATTCCTTCATTGTTATTGTAATCATGTTAATTGTTGACTACTAACTATCTTGTACCCACCTAAGTAAAAGAAGTATGTGTCTATCATTTTACTTTTTATCCAGTCCCAGAGGTTTCCCTGCTTTGCTTTCTCCCGCCTCTCTAACCTATCACCAATGGATTTCATGTAACCCATTACTCTTCTCTTTTGATTGTAATGTATAAAAGAAGGTGAAAAACCACCATTCTCTGGAGCATTATCCCAATGCATTGAGATTCTGCTTCCTGGCAATTGTCAATAGTTTGGCTCAAATAAACTCACCAAACTTCTTTACAGGTTTGAATGTTTTTATATTAACATCCTCTATTGGGGAACGTTTTCTTTTACTGACCTCACAGCTTCAGGAGGAGAAGTGCCCAGGGATGTGGAAGGAGGAAAGGGACACCATCTAGCCAACCAGATCAGCTGAATCAAACCTGGCAACCAATGAGGTGACTGATTTCACAGCCAGAGGGCACTCACACCCCATCCCATCATTTCTGGAACCTTCACTGTCACCCAAGCTAACACCCACCTCTCCAAAGCCAATCTTCCCCAGAAGGGACTTTAGTGCCAGGTCCCAGATCCTGCTTCATCATGAGTGCTCTCTCTCTTGTGACTAAATCACCAAGCCTTCAAGAAATGCCAAAATATGACATTTTCCAGAATATATCTCACCCCCACCCCCATAAACATACACTCAAATCACTCCTGTGGCTCCCCTCTCACACAGAGAAAAGCTCACATCTTATACTATTTAATGAGCTCCAGGATCGGGCTCTCACTGATCTTCTCCAATTCATTCCCTAATACTTGTCAAGAGTCCTCTTCTAGTTCAGGTTTTCTGCCTAGTACATGCCCAGGCACCAAATCATTTATGTCTGCCTAACGTAGTTTAATACTACCCTGTGTCCTGATTACTTCACTCATTTTTCCCACCTTCCTAAGTAAAAGCCAAAAAAAAAAAAAAAAAAAAATCACATCTCCAGAGTCCTTAATATTAGGCTATGGGAGTGCTATTAGCATCTAAGTATGACTCTCTGGTGCCGAGATTGTGGGAGCTCTCTAAATCCTTTAGTCAATTCCTTTTTGACTGACTAGCTGCAGTTGATGCTATTGTGTGCAACCCAAAGCCCTGACTAAAGCCCTGCCCGTTCCCTAACTGGGCTCATTTCCTCTGCCAGGAATGACCCCTCAGTCTACGTGGAGCCAAATCTGACCCCTCCACCAAGTTCTACCTTGTCCAAGGTTTCTTCCCTAAGTTTCCTGCAGCACTCTTTCCAAATTCCTGCAGCTCATTGTTTTTATCACTCATTGGAAATGTGGTACATGCTTTTCTTTTGATAGTTATCATTTTTTGCCACATCCCATTTCTATATCTCGAATATGAGTTCCATTGTTTTTACTGATTAACTACTGATTCATTGTATGGGTAAAAATACTGTGCTTAATGCCAGTGATATCAAGATGACTAAGCTAAAATCTCTGTCCTCGGTAACTCACAGGCCAATGAGAGAAATAAAATGAATAAACAAAGGGATACAAAGCAAGAAAAGAGGTTCTGTGAATTCAGGTGGAGGAAGAACTTGATCTCCCTGGGTAGGTTCTGGGAGAGTGGAGAGGACAGAAGTGAGGCTTCAAGAGCAAGTGGGAATTCACCAGGCAGGCACAAAAAAAGAAGGAGAATGTCTCCTACTTCTTAGATGTCCAGGGTCCCCCCAGACTCAACTGTTCCCTCAGCATTCTGTGTGCTCAAATTATCGTCCATTTGGGGGACAGCAATATGCATGTCTAGGAGTTTCAACAAAAAAACTCTTGATCAAAATCCCATACATAAAAATGAAGAAATAGGAAGATAATAAAGTCAATTTTTTTTCAAACCAATGCATCTTCCCTGAACTCTTGTTATGTGGAAATATAATGTAATATTGTTCCTGCCTTCAAGGTCTGATGCTTGTTTAAAATGCAGTCTAGCTGAGGAGTTCTATCTATAGAAGCAAGGAGAGTTAAGCAACAATAGGAGACTTGACAGTTCAGTCTAATAATAGGAAAAACCACTCAAGTAGCACATGACCAGGGGCCAAAATTAATGCAACCATGAGAATTCTTTTGAAGAGTGATCACTTTACATTGTGTGGGTCAGGGGAAGCTTCATAAAGATATAAGTGTATATAGGTGCGAAGTGAAAAGCAGAAAAATACAGGACAAGTTCAAGGATTTGTAAATAAATCTATTTGGCTGGAATAGAGAATTTGAGTGGTAGAATAGCATAAATAAAAGGACTAGAAAAATAAGTACGGGTGTTGGTTCACAAACTCGGGAAATCTTCCTTGGTGAAGCCTAAAACTGCCCCCCCCCCACCCCCCAAACACAAAGGGCAAGAAGAGACTGAAGAAAGGAGCAGGCCATCCAGATTGGTAGGTGGAAGGTTTAATAAACAAGGGAACTGACTTTGAGGCTTGTCTTGTGTGGCCACAAGGTGAGCAGATCTGCACCTCCACCCACCAAATCTTAAAAGTTTGCATAGAAAGCTTAACAGGGTGCAGTCATGTACTCAATCCAGACAGTCTCCATAACACCTTACTCTCCCAAGGGTGTTCTTGAAAATGGCTCTGGCTGTGGGACCAGTGGCCAGAATGTGCATTTCAAGGGCAGGGAAGGGGTGAGGAGCCTCTGATTGCTCGATTGCCTAGGTTTAGCTCATAGATCAACCTGCAGGAGCATCCTCTCGCTGACCTCCTCCTATAAGAGGTCGTTTTTGAGGATGCAATGTGTACACACACATACACACACACACACACACACACACACACACACACAGGACAATAACTACTAGTTGTGCACCTATTACTCAAAATTATACAGGTACCCATAAGTTATCTAAATTAATTCTTCAATAAGAACACAGGGGCTTAAGGAGTTTCATTTGTTTAAGGTCAGTCTAGGAATATCCAGATGTAAAAGGCAACTGTGGCTTCTGACCTCTAGGACTGACAGTCTAGCATCCTCAGAGCTCTTAAGTAGACGAGCTGAATTCATAACCTACACACCCAAGGGTATGTCCTGAACCCAGACCCAAAGACCTGAATTGAAGCCAGGCACCTGTATTTTTTTAATATTCCACAAGAGATACTGAAAACACACAGTCAGCACTTGATAGATACTCAATAATCTAAAACATGTCCCAAAATATATTATCTAAAATCTAAATGAAAGCCACACATGCACAGTGTTCTACTCTCTTATAAGCAATCCAGACAAGTTATCTAACAGTAATGTTAATGATAATAATATTAATAGTTACCTTTTTAAGCATCTACTCTGCCCCTAGGCACTGTGCTAAATATTTTTACAAATATTATCTGATTTAATTCTCACAAAATCCAAAGAGGAAAAAACTTTTAATATTTCTATTTCCAAAGTCATAAAGCTAGATGGAAGAGCTGGAACTCATACCGAAGAGTGAATTGATGCAAAATAAATGCTCTTTTTAGCCACTTCACTACATTTTCTCCCAAAAGTAGTGATATTCATTTGTTCACTAAATAGCTGTCTGGTCAAGAGCCATCTGAATGCCAACAACTGTGTTCTCCATCACGTACAGAATAAATCAATACTCATGCACTCCAAAGTAACAGAATAATGGATAAAATTTGTCAGAAACTATAGCAAATAGGCTAAAAATAGAAGGTACAACAAGGTTTGTTACCCAGCAACTTAATTAGGTAAAGATTTTGCTATCAGAAAATAAGATATTTCTGAAGGGAGGGAAAAGTATAAGCTTATAGTTATGAAAGCACATAAATGAGGCTTTGAGAAAATGAGCTTTGACTTTGATTCCCACGGGTCTAAGCTCGCAAAAGCTGAGTCACACTCATTCATGTCCAGGAGCTGAAGGTTAACCATCAAATCACCTTATTATGAATCCCAAAAGAGAAACCCTATACACATTATTTAAGACAACCTGAGCATCATTTAGTATCAATAGCTATCAATAAGCTGCTACAGAATATCCAAATGCCCTGAGAGAATGGATGTTTTCAAAAGAGCAAGTCATGTGTTCCTTTCTTAACTGTACATCTTAAGCCTGTGATTATTTCAATCTTTTGAGGGCCACAAGTGCCCCCGAGTAGAGAACCTTATTAAGAACCTTATAAAGACCTTAATGGAAAAAAAACAACAAAAAAACAAAACATGTCTTTAGATTAAGAATCTCTCATTTAAGCAATTATTTCACTTATTTTGTATCCATTTAATTTTAAAACTTGTGTTATTTCAAATACTAGGGGTTCCTTGATAAACAAGAGATAAATAAATCTTATTTATTACTAGGTTTTTAAAAAGAAAATATATAACAAACCATATTATCAATGACTAGCTGCACAGTTATAGCTAACCCATTGGAACACAGGGCTGAGCAGGAGACCCAGGGAAGTTTGAACCCCTAGTGATGGGAGGTAATCCAAGAAGGTGAGCAGTCGCAGTCTGGAAGATCCGGCCAATAGGCAGTGGGAATCAGGCAAAGGGGGCTGAGTTAGTTGGCAGATCTCTAGTCTATGAGAACACGTGTGTCAAGGTGTAAAGCAAAACATCAGTCTCTAGAGTACGAGGCAGAAAACCAAAATAGGGATCAAGCCAATGGGGTCTTAGAAACCCAAACCCACTCAAAGGGTTTGGGTCCACTGGGATGCAGAAGAGTTTGACTCAAATGGAAACAGGCAAGGTTCCATACTTGGAATGGGCACAAGATCAGAATAATGCTCACAGGGCACTGAACCTGGGATCCACTGGCCTACTGCTTCTCCGTTCCAACCAGTCCCCAATCTCTTAAAGATAGAGAACTGCTGCCAGGGACCATGGTGAAAAGCGAATCTACAGGTGAGGTAAAAGGGTTAAATCCAGCTGTGAGGATTATAAGAGGACTATAAATCTACAGGGACTAGGGGCCAAAATGAGCATTAAAGGTAGTAACCATATTTCACAAGATATCTGCTATTGTCTTGAAATTCTGGGATGTGATTCTACAAAACTAAAAGAATGGAAAATTTGAATTAAAAAATCATGTAATTACTTAGAAATTTTTGTCTACTGAATGTCAGTCATCTTGATATTTAAAAATTATATAAAGGAGATACTAGGCATACCAAGTTATTTTTGTGCCCCTATTGGATGTTGGCAATAATAATGATCTATTTTCTGGTTACAGCAAATTCTATATACTGTAGTATTTCTGTCATTCCTTTCTCTATAACAGAAATGCTGAGCTCTATGTTGTTTATTCTGAGAGTGTGAAAAAGGATAGAAAAATAACCAAGCAAAAAAATGATAACTAACATGGCTGATAGCGTATCATTAAAAAGAAAAATCAAAAACATTTGTGTGTTTTTCCCTACATTTTCACATATTCCTTCTATATATGGGTTCACAGCAGTTAAATGGAGAATTTTTACATTTCTCCTCTTTAAGGGCATTCTGAAACAGAGCAGAGAAATGTCAGAGACAAGCATGGTTTACCTACAATGGAGTGAATCTAATGATACTCAAATCTCAGCTGGAATGAGGCATCACTACAACCACACTTGCATTTTCAAGGCTATTGACAGAGGTCTGCATTGAGTTTTGTAGAAACCTCAGTAATAATAAAGGGTGAGACTCCAGGACCCATAGAGTAAATATTAAAGGAATACTGAACTCTTTTTCTGAAAAGGACAACAGCAACATCAGTATCAACATGCCAATGATTTGTTATAACTAGAGAAATATTAGCTGTTAGAGCAAGCATTGACAGCTTAGAATGATGTATGGGTAAAAGTCCACAAATACTGTTATCAGGTACCATGCCAGGCACAAATGACTCAAAACTACAGACATCTGTACTTCACCACAGGAAGAGACACATTCCTCTCCTTACGTCCCTTTATTGTGCTTCTTTCTTTTAAACCCAAGGATGCAGAAAATAGAGACTCCTTCTCAAGAGGAAAAGCTCCCTTCTGGAAGCAAGTCTTCCTCAGTGTCACCAGAAAGATAGCCCCTCATATATCCAGGTAAAATCTTGAGCCACGTGGGACTCAAGAGGGGGGCAGTCTCTTCCTGTCTCTCCACTGCCCTTCCTAATTCCTTCCTAAAAAAGGTTGAGATTCCAGATTCTAATTCATTCTCTCTCTCTCTCTCTCTCTCTCTCTCTCTCTCTCTCTCTCACTCACACACACACACACACACACACACACACACACACACACACAGCCTGATTCTCAAGGTGATCTTGTTCAATCTCGCCTCTTCTTTCTCTAGCCTTCAGACACAGTGTCCATGGAGGTAAAATTCAGACTTGGAGGAGAGGGAGAGGTCCTGCTGAGGATCCTGAGGCTAACTTGGCCAGAGCTGCACATTTGTTGAGGGTTAAGGGCACTGCTAAAAATGAAGCAGCAGTTTATCTTCTTCCACAACTTCGGGAGGAGGTGGAGGAGCTGCACCATGGGAGGATCTGAATTTTAGTTTTGACTTCTTGTTACTCTCGGTGGAGAGTATGGCTTTGGGAAACAGGCAGCTCAGGATTCAAACTCCAGCCCTGCCACCTGTTAGCTGTGCCCTTGGGCAAGGTAACCCCTTTGGGCCTCAATTTGCTCATCTTTCACAAAGTGATAATAATATCCACTTCACAGAGAGGCTGTGAGTTTTCATGAAATCATACGTGCTATTGCCTCCTAGCATGTAAAAATAATATACTATATGCTATACTATAATGCTATACAAGTGGTATATGAGTGGCAGCAGCATTATTCAGAATTCACAGCCTGAATCCTTTGTGTGCTATAGTAAGTTAAGGCTCCAGTGTTTAAATCTCATAAACATTCATCTTTACTCAATCCTCAGAGATCACTCTGCACATACTTCAGCCTTACATTTGTTACAGTCCTGCCATGGCTGTACATAGTACATTTTTGGCTATAACGTCCTATTAAAGCCACAAAAATAACTAACTCCTTCTTAAGTTGTAGCCTATGCTGAGATTCCCATTCCTGGCTTTCTTCCCTAGTAAACTTTCATGTGCCAGATGTGACATGTGCTAGGAGTTTTAGATGCGTGAGCTTTATGTGGAGTGTAAGACTTTAAGGAATATAGAACTCCATAAACAATTATATTAAACACTCAACCTCCATTTTTTATCCCTTATCAAGTAACCAAACCTGAGCTGGGAAAGGCTTCAAGTCCAAAGTCACAGAGTATATCCCATCTCTCCTTTCTGTTTACTTTCTGGGAGACAGACCTAAGGCACTCCTAGGTGTGTTGCTGTGAAATTCTACACTCCCAGCAAATATAATCAGAATGTAACAGAAGTCAAGAGGAGCAAGAAGGCCATTGAAGACAGCTTTAGTAAAGACCATGCAAGAGCCTGAGAGTGAAATTAACCACATATGGTATGGCCCTTGGTTCCTAATAAGCATAATTGTGTCATCTTCTCTGAAACAGGTGAGCCAGTATTAAGAGACAGAGGCAGAGAGAGACGTCTTTAATCAAATAATCTGCTTCAACTAGAATTCAGTCGCATCACCATCAAAATAATCTCCCAAAGGGAAGAGGAGAAGATGTCCTCATCAGAAAATCCATCTGAGTCATTCTGCACTCCTCCTAGCATGAAGGTCCCACCAATTCCAAACCTCGAGTTCCATTTCATGCTTCATAAACCTAATGGGATTCCTTCCACATGGCTGAATTCCCATGTTGCCAGACTATTGGGCCAAGTGTCTCAGGTAGCAGATTACAGCAGCCCACCTGCTCTCATTCAGCCCCAAACACAACAGGGTTCCCCACAAGTGCCTAGGGAAGCTCCACTTGTCCTTTGGAGAGTTTTCATTGCATTCTATCCCAAGTACAAAAGCACTAAGAGTGAAGTGATTTTTTTGTTCCTGAGAGTCTTTAGTGGATTTTTCTCTGAAATTCACTTGTACATAAAACTCACAGATCCAGTCGACTACAAATATACATGAGATCACATGCTCAGATTTTAGTAGTCAAGAGTTTATCCTGACTTAATATAGCTGAGAGGAAACAATACTTGGAAAATCTGAAGCAAACACATGAGTTATAACAATGGTTTATACCCCATGCTTTCAGAGCCCAGAAATGCATCAGAGTGGATGCACCGTGTCTGTGGGGCTGCAAAAAATGGGTGGGAGCACACACTACAGGCTCCAGCCCAAATCCTTCAGGTCTCCAGTGACTCAGTCCACAGAGAGAAGATATGGATATAGCTCGTGCTAGGAAACAGAGTACCCCAGTGTTCTGAGTAGTCAGTGCTACTCAGCATGTGCTCTACAGACTGATACTGGCTTTGGACTGTTAACAGTCTGTGGCAAGATAAATACAGAAATTGAGAGGAAGCACGGAAAAAACTCTATAGCAAGTTGACATTGCTGTGATATTTCAGGGAATGATTATTTTTTCTATCAGTTTATTTTTACTGATTTGCAAGAGTTTTGATCTATAATGAGTGGAACATTTTAAAAGAGAAGCTGGTTCTTCACTGCAGATAATTTGAGAAGCATTACCCTAGACCCGTGTTCACAGTGTTGGCTGTTCACTGGACACTCCTGGGGAGCTTTAGATGCCTGGGTCTCCACCCTAGAGAATCTGTTTTAATTAGATTGGAATGCAGCCTTGGCTTTGGAGTATTTTTTTAGAACTCCCCGGAGTTTCTAATATGCAGCAAAGTATTTGAGAACTACTTTCTTCATGTGGGTAGGGATTAGGGGATGCACTTAAGAGTTTAGTGAACTGGGAACACACAAAAGTAATTATTTATTTGATGCTACTTTGAAAATTTGCAAAAGATTTTTAAGTCACCATCCAATGTTTTATTAAAATCAGGGGTAAATTGACTGAATGCTATGATCTACAGTCATGTTATGTACAATTTTTAATGTAAAGAATTTGTATTGCAATATAACGTGCATACAGGAAAGGACACAGACCTTAAGTTCAATGCTTGATATTTTCATTAACTAAACACATCCACAAAACTAGCATTGAGATCAAGAAACAGAGAATACACAATATTTTTGGCCCTCATGTTATGACATCTAGAATAGCTTCCCACTGGGAGAAAATGAGATAATGTACTCTACCACTATGAATAAGGCATTTGTTTTGGTTTATAGTAGATCTAGTTTATGTTGGAAGATTTCAAAGAACATAAATAAGAAGTAGAATGATTTTTCCTGGGAAAGATGGCAGATTTAATACACATGTTACTTATTTGCTCATTCAGAAAATTCCACTAAATTCACAATTAGTGAATTTTTTAAAGGCATAAATCCGCAAGAATCAGAGAAAAGACAGTAACAACATTTTAGAAGCTGGAAAGTAGTAAAAGACTTCTCAGGCCTAGGGAAACAGAAACCTAAACTAAGGGTAAAGAAAATGGATATTTGTCCAATTTACAAGACAGAATTTTCCACAGTTACCAGCTACCACTGTAAGGGAGGACAGGGAGCCTAAAATCAGTAGTCTTGGTTTAGTCTATTGAAGAAGGCTAAAGCCTTCTTAATCTCCACCCTCACGCTGTATAGCATTTGACTATGCCTCCCTTCACTCTGGCAAAGGCCAGTGCTTTATTCTCTGGAGAGACCCCAACAAGAATCTACACTCTACAGGGACACTGGGTATGGTTGAATGTTGGGGTACCACACCAAATTAAGTGAATCTATGCACACTGCTCACCGAGGTGCCAAACCTTCTTTCCTACTTGGTTCCCAGAATGCTAGCAGCTAGTCAGGAGATTAGAAAGGCTTTTTATGATCCAAGTGACCTGTTAAGAAAATGATATTGAAGTTTCCCAAGGAAACAGCCCAGCTGTTTGACAAGCCCTTCTTGGGAGACAATTTGTCTCTCTTCCATTTCTGAACATCTCATGCAGGATCTGGGGGCTTTTTTTCTTGGAGTACCTTTTCAAGACCCTGAAGATGAACAGTTTGGAAGGTAGAGATAGTGTCTCCCTCTAGAACAGAAGGCAGGTTTTTCTGCTAATGTCTGGAGCAAAGGTTTGGTAGTTTTATTGTAGGCCATCCTATATAATAAAAGCGTAATATGCTAAGCATCCGACCCATTGGTCAACCTTTGGTCGACCGCTCAACCAGTCGCTATGACATGCACTGACCACCAGGGGGAAGATGCTATGACCGGTAGGTTAGCTTGCTGCTGGGGTCTGGCAGATCAGGACTGGGCGAGAGGGCCGGACACACCCTGGAGCCTTCCTATGTTCCCTCCCCAGCCAGCCCCCATCGGCCCCAGGCTGAGGGACCCCACCCGTGCACGAATTCATGCACCAAGCCTCTAGTTATAAATAGTTAGGACTCCCTAAGCTCAGGATTCCTCAGCTGTGGCTCAAAACTATTACATAGTGAGGAAATCCCTGGGGCACCTGAGGAGCAAAGGGGGCCATAAGCATGAAGCTAATGTTATCTGCTTAACTGTGAGTAATAAAGTCCTTTGTTTCTGATCCTGGAATCTCATGTCTTCTGCTAGGATCCATGAACTGTAGAGGGCTTACTTGAAAATGGGGTAAGACCTTTCATATTTCTTGACCTCCTCAACCATTTTCACCATTTCTGAATAGTTTTAGAGCCCTATACTCTAGAATATAAACAGATAAACAAAAATCACAAATCATCCAAGAATATTGGCTAACAATAATATTTAAATTTCAAAAAGTAACTGGGAAGAAACAACCCCTTCAAAATAATGAAACTTTTTTAAAAATGTTAGTAATATCCTCAAGGAATAAAAGAAGCTATCCTAGCCATAAAATAAAAATTAGATGTCATAATTTTAAGGAATATTAAGAAAAAAAGATAGCTACTACAACCTTAAATGAAACTTTAAGTGAAAAACTTAATAGAAGAGTTTGAAAACAAAGTTAAGAAAATATCTTACCAAGTAGAACACACAAACAAAGAGATGAAGAATAGGAGAGAAAAGATTATAATCTGGTAATTTGTTACAACATAAGCCATTTAAGCCAGACATCCCACCTCTCAACTCCCTGCTATAAAAGAGGATAAATGTCCTTATTGCTTAAGCCAATATGAGTTAAGCATTCTTTACTTTCAGACAAATTCATCCTGGAGAGAACTTGGGAACCGTGTGCCTTGGAAAAAGATAAACTGGACTGTGGTTGGCAGCAGGAGATAAAAATAGAATCAGTGCCTTTATGAAATAAAGTCATTTCTCCAAACTTGCTCATTTGCCATAATTTTAATGCAAATATTGGAGATTTCAGCAACTATACTATGTCCTTTTAGCAAATAACTGTATATCCTACACTGCTTCCAACTTCTGATTTTCTGTTATTTGTGTATGAATGTCATCTATAGAGAATGCCCATTCTGTGAGTTTTTTTTAGGAGGTATGAAAGGTTGCAGTGTTTAACAAACTATACCTGGAGATTGCATATCAGTGTAACTTGCTACCTTAAACATAAGCACATAGTGACACTCAAAATATTGTTAATGATCCACAAGAATCCTTTTCTTTTGCCTTAAAAGTCAATTCCATCAGAGCCAGTGAACAGAATGTGGTGTTCTCCTTGACTACCTGTAAGCTAAGGTCTTTCCAGAAACCCTGACTTGAAACCTTTGAATGACATTTGGGAAGGCATTTATATCACCTTTGAGATGTTAAAGGGAAAGTCGCAGGCCAAAGTGGCATTACTCATGCTAAAGGCCCATGATACCAAACCTAGATTTAATATCTGATCTAACTGCAGTATCACCCTCTCCCAGAAATGTAATCTTTTTTTTAATATATTTTATTGATTTTTCACAGAGAGGAAGGGAGAGGAATAGAGAGTTAGAAACATCAATGAGAGAGAAACATCAAACAGCTGCCTCTTGCACACTCCCTACTGGGGATGTGCCTGCAACCAAGGTACATGCCCTTGACCGGAATCGAACCTGGGACCCTTGAGTCTGCAGGCTGATGCTCTATCCACTGAGCCAAACCAGTTAGGGCCAGAAATGTAATCTTAATGAGTCTGGAATTTTCTGGTCAAGCACCAGTAATCTGTCACATGGGCCCTCTCCATCCTCTATAGAAAGAAGAAATGATAAAAACCCTTGCCATTCCCTCCAAAAGATGTTCTGGTCTAAAAATAAACCTTTATTTTCTTTGTTAGTAGCTCCTTTGTCCTATCCTTCTTACTATAAAAACCTTCCATATTGTACCTCAGAGTACCCTTCTAGTTGCTAGGTAGGATGTTGCCCGACTCATGAATCACTGAATAAAACCAGTTAAAACTTCAAATTTACTCAGTTGAATCTTGTTTCTTTAACAGAGAGAAAAGGGAAGCACATCCTTAAGCAGTTCATTCAGGAAAAGTTGATTCTTCACTTTGCTTACTTTATAGATAACAACATGACACTTTTTTTCACTAAAAACTTTAAAGTCACTATTATTATGCAGCTGAAAACCACAAGGTTTTTTGGAAACTCAGCTCCTCAGAAAAATAAGGATCCAGAATGACAACATATCATAAAACATCTGTGCCGATGAACAATCTGGAAACATCTGGATACACTACAGGATATGTTTGAAGGTTAATTCTGCATGGACAACCCTAAAATTGAAACATGATTCCATCATCCTTTCTCTGCCAACAAAGACAGCATGATGATGTAGATCTCACCTAAAAGATGACTTCATTGACTTGAGTACAAGTGAAAGGATATGACATTAATTCAACTTGAAGAATTTATGAGAATTCTGGTATTTCTTGATACAAATTCACCCTCTTCCTGCAAAATAAGTTATGGGATCTCTAACTTTATTTGCTACCTCGTAGCCTTGTAAAGTAGAGTTTTTAGAAGGTGTTAAAATTTTAATCAAGTTGAAGTCAACTGGATGTCAAAGATCAGCTGCATATTCCCATGCCTAAGACCACTCCAAAATTTCAGTTTCTTATTCAGTCCAAACTGCAAGAGTGTTCTTACTAAAATTCACTTTTGAATAAAACTGAAGTTTATATTTATTTTAGTTTAAAAAATTTTAATTATTTCAATTTTTTCAGGCATTGCCATTAAATTTTGTACCCATCCTCATAAAATAAAATAAACAGATACAATTTGTTGGAATTATCAATTCTATAGCCTCTTCCTGTGAAGTAACAAATTTCTAGTGTAATAAAATAAACTGCTTAAAAATGTTTGGTATATATGTGCATGGGAGGATATAATTTATAGTTTTATTTAGATTTCAAAGATTTCTGGGTCTCCCAAAAATATTAAAAAATTATTGTTCTATACTATAGAACAGTCCTCTAAGATTCTATGTAATTATCATGTTAAGTCATAGGTCATTTCAAAGATGAATTTAATCCAATGTCACCTTGAACACTAGCAGTTCAATTTTCAAATGTGATCTCATCCAAGTCCTAAAAATTAGGCCAGGAATTTCCTATAAAATTGAAATTATCTTTTCAAGTTCAATGTATTAAAATCCTATTTGGGAGATGTGACAACTAAGTGTAATGCAGAATCCCAGACTGGATCCAGGAACAGAATGAGAACCTTAATGGGAAAACAAGGGAAATATAAATAAAGCCTAGATGCTAATTAATGGTAATGTGCCAATATTAGTTCCTTAGTTTTGACAAATATATATTAGAAATGTAGTGATAAAAATGGGAGAAATGGGTGAGGTTATACAGGAACTCTCTATTATCTTTGCAGCTTTTCTCTAAGTCTAATAATATTCCCCCCAAAATGTTAGATTTTTTTAAAAGTCTACTCAATTTTTAACAAGGTTTAATCATGCAACAAATATTTATAGAGTGTATAGGCACTGTTCTGTGTGCTGGGTACAGGGTGTTGAATAAAATAGACCCATCCCTTCCTTTAGGGAGCTAAGAGACGAATGAGCAGGAAAGACACAAAAAGCAACCTAAATAGTAATTGCAGTTCGTAGTAAGTGCTACCCAAAAAAGAGCAACATAAATAGCAACTGCAATTTGTAGTAAGTGCTACAAAAAAAGTGCATGAGATATGAGGGGTGTAAAGCTAAAAAGGTCTCTCTGAGGCAGTGGCACTTAATATGAGACCTGAGACATGGCCAGGCGCCAACCAGGTAACACCAGGGAGAGAGGGGCAGTTTGTTCACCCGCTCAGAGAAAGAAAAGGGGCCTGGAGCACATGCCAGTATGAGCGAGCAAAGCATAATGAGGGTGTGGAAGAGCAGGGCCATCTGAAGAACCCGGCCATATTAGGCCTTGTAGAGACACAGGAAGTCACTAAGGTCTTTAACCAAGAGGAACGGCATGATTCAATTAATGCTTTTAAAAGATCACAAAGGCTGCTATGTGGATGAGGACTAGAAAGGGGCAAGATAAGAAGCTCCCGCTTCAAGTGCTCACAATTGTTATAAAAATGAAGGAGAATTAGAAGTTCTCACCCTGGCCAGGTCAGGTAGGTTATTGGTAAGTGTCGTTCCCATACCTCAAGGTAGTGGGTTCGATCTCTGGTCAGGGCACATAAAAGAAGCAACCAATGAATGCATGAATGAGTGGAACAGCAAGCAAATTCTCTCTCTCTCTCTCTCTCTTTCTCTCTCCCTCTCTCTCTCTCTCTCTCAGAAAAAAAAAAATCAATAAATTAAAAAAAAAAAGAAATTAAAAGTTCTCAACTTCTAATATTCATTCTCAAAAGTCCCTAAGAAGTAGGTGTGTACATGGATTCTTTAGAACTGCCACTGTAGCTCAGGAGGGAAGATGGTGCTCCACGTGGGCCCCAACTCATTTGATCTGGATCTTTCCTCTGAAATGGCTGTGATCTAACATGGGAATGAGCACCAACATGAGAGACACCAAATCACATGACCTGGGGCTCAGCAAGATGTCAGCAGCAAAACTTTACAGGCTCTCACACCCTTAGGAATCTTAGCTTTCTCGAGGGATAAAGAACTCTTAGTGTGTCTGGTTTTCAGGACCATCAAACCATTATGAACACCTCACTGGTGCCATCTTGGCTTAGTCCAGGACAAAATATAGAAAATGCAAGACTTCAGAGTAGTGTAATTTCAATTCCTGTTTCAAATATACAATGTTAAATGTCATCCTTGATAGTCTGAAGAAACTGATGTGTTGCCCTATCTGACCTAGAAAAGGAAATATTTCTTCCAAACTTGAGGTAACGAATAGCACTTCAATGAAACTTAGTAAGCAGACTGCAGTACTGGCTGGGTGGTTTTTAAACAGAACTCCCTAGAGACGTATATGCTAAACAGGCACTTGGATTTTCTCAGTTTACAGGAATGCAGTGTCTGTAACTTCATTACAGATTTCTTAGGTACAATCTAAGGGCTATCAAGACCAGAGGAAAGAAAAGATCAATCTTGAAGGAAGCCTACAATTTGATATGAAAAACTTTCTATGCAAATCTCTGTGAACCAAATAGCTATTTAGGTAACTATCTAATCCAGGCCATCATTTTTTTTTCTCCCTTAATATCCTCTTCCCCCACAGTCAGTAGGGTTATAGGAGAGAGCCTCTGGCAACACAGTCAATAGGATCAAGAGTGTGCACTTGACACAGATTGGGCCAGGTCCCTTTCCCCAGGAATCTGGACTTAGAAGTAAGTCCAGATTCTTGCTCAATCTGTCTGCTCTCTTGAGTAAAGGACATATAAGCACTGGAACTGCTGGCAGAGGCTATTTTCAATCATTTGGACAAGAAAAGAGAGAAAACCAGCCTGTAGCAAGAGAGAAGAATGGAGAATGTGTGCCATAAAAATAGATGAGAGGCAGAGAAAAAAAGGGCTTCCCATTTTCACCACAGCCCTCTAGAAACTTATGCAAGCTTACCCTCCTTTTTATTACTGTCACCCTAGGATATGTTTTTATTGATTTTAGAGAGAGAGAAGAGAGAGAAAGAGAGAGAGAAACATCTATGGTTTGCCTCCCATACACACCCCAACCAGAGATCAAATCCACAGCCTAGGTACACGCCCTCACTGGGAACCAAACCCACAACTTTTGGTGTATGGAACAACACTCCTACCAACTGAGCCACCCACGCAGGGTTATCTTACTTTATCTTTCTTTATCCCTGCCCTTAAAATCCATGGGAGACCCCAGCATCCTTCCAGTGGCTTCCATTTTTGCTTACCCAAGTTCAAGTGCAATTCTGTGACTAGAAAATAAAGAAGCCCTCACTAACACTCCAGGTCTCTCCTTTGTATTTAGTCTCAAATAACTGAGAACCAACTTGCCCAAATTTTTTGATCCAAAGTCTCTGAAAGGAAAATCTAATTCCAACCTCTCATAACAGATAAATTCAAAAACATGAAAATGCTTATCCTAAAATGTTAAGTGGAAAAGAAGCAGGGCACAAAATTGTATACATATCAGAATTATGACTACACTATAGTTCACTTCCTCTCCACTTGTTTGTCAATAAATCAAGAAGTGAAGCTATATGTGCATTAGGAAGATTGGAAGAAAATTAACCAAAATAACATTAGCTGTGTTAGGGTCACAAGAATATTTCCCTTTTTATCTATATTCCTCTGTATCTGTTAGTTAAATACTTTATAACATTAAATATATATATAACTATTGCCCTGGCCAGTGTGGCTAAGTTGGTTGGGTGTCGCCCATGCACCTAAAGGTTGCCAGTTTGATTCCCAGTCAGGGCATATGCCCAGGTTGGGAGCCAATCAATGTCTCACTCTCACATCGATATTTCTATCTCCCTCTCCTTTCCTCTCTCTCTAAAAATCAATTTAAAATCTTTAAAAAAGTATAACTATTACACTTAAGACTATGAAAAAATATATAAATGTGTTTATGACGTAAGGATGTATTTTTTAAAGTAGAACATAAAATACCCTATTTATATGAATAACTAAATAGGGAACTTCCCCTGTAAGACTCCACATATAAAAGGAACAATACAATTTCCAACAGAAGGAATCCAAAATAATCTTCAGCCTTCACTTTCTCTCCACTTGTTTGTCCTCCCAATCCTATCTAACCCTAACCACCCCATCCACGCTACCCATCTTCAGTTCGGATTCTACCCTTCTTCTCTTCCGTTCTCTCCCCCTCCCTCATTTTCCCACATCCCTCACCCCTGCACTCCCTCTACATCTCCAGACATACAGACCCATCTGTCATCCATAGGCCCTAGATTTCTCTCTTTTTTTTTTTTTTTTGGACCAGTGGAAATAACCTCATCACAAATGGCCTCTAGCCAATTGTAACTATCCCTAGGGACAATCCAGGAAAGACTGCCCCTTTCAGTTACAGCACTAGGCTAGCCAGAAATGAGTAAGGAGTGGAAGGCAACATCCAAAAATAAAAGCCATTGTGAACTTGAGTAATTAGTAAACTATCTTTCACGTTATTGTAACACAATTTTCAACAATTCAAAGAACAACATTGGATATGAAGAAAAAAAGTGCGCAAGGCTCTTAGATATTATGAAACCAATTCTACTGGTTTCCTCCATAATCATAATAGCTTCCATATTAAACTGGGCATTGTGCCAGACATTCTACATACATTATCTTACATAATCCTCCCAATGACCTGTGAAGCAACTATTATTATTATTACCATTTCCAAGAGCAAAATTATTCATTTGAGACATCAACTTACACAAATTTAAGAGGCTAGCAAGTATCACAGCAGAGTCTGGTGGACTTTGCATTAGACCTCATGGCCTCAAACAAGTCTAATATAGGCTTTCTAAAGAGAGATAAATCCACCTGTTAGATAGTAGTAGAAGTAGTATTTTATAATGTTAAATCCACCTGTTAGATAGTAGTAGAAGTAGTATTTTATAATACAAATACCCAGTTATATGTAAATTTACATTTTAAATGAAAAATACACATAAAAATTAACACTGTAGAAACTACCACATTTTCCAACATCAATAGCATGTACAATGCTATGTAGGATCAAAATAGCTCTTATATGTCATAGTTAAAAACTTGGTTACAAAGTTTTCTCAATACTACATACTAATGGTAATGATAACTATTTAAAAAAATATTGCTTATATATACAAAGAAGCATAAAGCTTATTATCAGGGTATAAACAGAATATGAACTGGGAGACATGTTTGGTGTATTCATTTCACCAGTAAGAGACTATTTTATAACTTACTCCAATTAGAATGCTTAAAGCTTATATAAATACCAGAGGCTCAGTGCACAAAATTCGTGCACGAGGGAGGTGTCCCTCAGCCTGACCTGCACCCTCTCCAATCCAGGATCCCTCGGGGGATGTCCCACTGCTGGTGGCTCCTAACCACTCACCTGCCTGCCTGCCTAATGCCCCCAACGGCCCTCCCCTGCTGACCTGGTCGCCTCCAATGGCCCTCCCCTGCCGGCCTGATCACCCCTAACTGCCTCTGCCTCGGTCCCCACCACCATGGCTTTGTCTGGAAGAAAGTCAGATGTCTGGAAGATGGCCTGTCAACCTGGTCTAATTAGCATATTACCCTTTTATTAGTACAGATTGTTACCATGAAGACCAATAATAACCACTTCTGGGGGGGTTACATTTTATTTCTTATAATTATAGTAACTTTATACTACTCTGTATTTTTTAAACTATATTTTTGTTGATTCCAGAGAGAAAGGGAGAGGGAGAAAAAGAGATAGAAACATCTATTGATAGAATCATTGATCTGCTGCCTCCTGCACACTTCCTACTGGGGATCGAGCCCACAACCTGGGCATGTGCCCTTGACCAGAATCGAACCCAGGACCCTTCAGTCCACAGACCGATGCTCTATCCACTGAGCCAAACCAGCTAGGGCACTACTCTGTATTTTTGTAAGTTGCCTTTCCCCTCATTCAAGTACAGAAAACATTATGAAGGAAATAGGAAAGACACAAATGCAGAAGTTACCACCACAAAGGTAAAGTGATCATAAAATACCATTTAATGTAATCTCATTCTTTGAATAGACACATCTTTTTGATTCATTCATAGCTAGCAAACTTTTTTATTTCCCTCTGATCTCTACCATCCTGTACTCTTTTTTTTTCTGTGTGAAAATAATTAGCTCTCCAATTTCTTCAGAGGCAACTGTAATCCTTCATTCACTAGTACAATAAACTTTATTGAACACTCAGAATGTACTAGTCACTTCCCCTAAGAGGAAAATAAATGAATAAAGATAAGTCCTTGCTCTCCCCAGCTCTGTAGGTGAGGTATCCTAGTACAAACAGCCCAAAATAGTGTGCTAAAAGCTGAAGCAGAGGTGAGGAACAGTATTGCAGAAGCAGGCTGAGAGGATTAGCCCAGCCTGGGGCAATTGGGAAGCTTTACAAAGGCCAGCGCATTTAAATTCAATCTTTAAAGATAAATAGGAGCTTTCCAGAGTGTGATGAAGGAAACAGGAGAGGAAGTCCTTGGGGGTCATAATACATGAGGGACAATAAGGGTATGAAAACAATGAGCTGCTTAATGAGACTATGTCCAGTGTTTGGGGGTGGGGGAAGGGAGCCGGGAACACATGGGATGTGAAATTAAGAAGAAAAAATGAACTAAAAATTCATCAACTTAAGTTGATTAAGGTGCTTAAATATATGAAAGACTATGCATACATTGTTAATATATAGACCAACAAGAGAAATGTTCAGTATGAAATAAAAAGCATTTGCATGTGTCTATATAGAAAAGGATAGTGTCAACCAAAATGTTAACACTGATCACCTCTGGGTGGTGAAATTATGTGTAATTTTATTTTAATCTCTTTTTGCTTCTCTGCCTTCCAGATTTTCTGCACTAAGCATGCATTACTTTGGAAATGGGAGGGAGGGGAGGTGGGGAATGTGTACTAAAATAAAACAATGTAAGATGGACTCAGATTGTGGTGTGCTCAGAAGTTTGGACTTTATTCCACAGAAAATGAAAATTTATTTCAGGCAATTGATCAGGAAAAGGAGGTGAGCAGATTTGCATTGTAGGGAATTAAATGTTAAGGTATGCACACTGGATTAGAAGATTTTGAGATGTGATGGATAGAACTAAAGCAGTCACAACAGTGACTGAAAGCACTTATTTTGGGTGGGATAGATATAGTACAGTTACGGTAAGTGAATATGGGGTATGGGGCAAGGGTAGAGTTTGAAGATAACTCCAGGTTTCCGGGCAATTGGTTGGATACAGATATTAGAAGCTAAAAAACATAATAAGAAGGAAAAGGCACATTTAAGAACAGAATGATAAATTTAGTTTTATGTGTGACATGCCTGGAGGACATCCGGGTGGGAATTCTAGTAGGTAGTTTGAAATACAGGTCTGGGTTCAGAAAAAGTGAACCTAGAAATACAGACAGATGGAAGATGGTAAAGCCATGGGATTGAATGAGCTCGCTCAGGGAAAGGAAAGAGTAAGAAGAGACAGCTGAAGCTGGAACCTTGGGAAATGGTAAGTCAGAGTAGCAGTTGGCGAACTCTGAGAGCCACAGGAGCCAGAAGTTAGTCGAGTTCCTTTTGGACAGGAGGTGGTCAGAGATAGGATCAGTGCAAGGGGGAAAGGTTTTACCATAACGATGCAACTACCAGTAGGAAACAACCACGGAACCTGGTCACTTACTGGGGAATAGAAAGAACAGAAGGCTGACAGAAACAGAGAGGCAACTGGCCACCATCTGAGATAAAAGGTAGAGTGCGCAGAGGCAGCAGCATACTACTAGAGTTTACTGGGTAAGATTCTTCCGCTCAAGGTGAGATGTTTTGAAGGCTGTCAAAGCTGACCTGCTGCCTGGCTGCTCTGAGGCAGGGACTTTACCCTCTTTTTGTTAATCAGCTTAACAATAACCCACAACCGTCGGACCAACTTTTACCCTCTTTTTTACAAACAAGGAAACTGATGTCTACCAAGAGAAGTGTCCCAGGTCTCAGAGCCAGTTGCTGGACGGTTTAAAACTAGAATCAACTTCCTAACCACTATGGCTTAGTTTACTACACAATATACCGCCTCCTATACAAACACAAAAAGAAGGCTCACCCCAAATATATCGATAATGGAATACAATAAAACAAAATGACTTGACTTGAGTTAAGGAAATGACTTCTTATAGTATACAACCCTCTTATGTTTTTGACCACTACCCCTTTTCTTTCAGCTAACTTCCACTAGCCTTTGATCCCACAGAGATTTCCAATCTATTGATCCTACCACTTTTCACTCTCCCCAATCAACTTTATATCCTCTCTTCTTTACTTACCAGCTTTAAATTCTGTGGTCAATCATTATAATAATACTAGAGGCCCAATGTACGAAATTCATACAAGGGGCTCTGCCCTCGAAGCCCCAGCTTCGTCAGGAAGGTCATCCGGACGGTTGTTCTGCTGTTTGGTCTAATTAGCATATTAGCTCATTATTATATAGGATCCTTCTTACAAACATTCACAACCCCCTGAAACTCTAGTTGAATCTTTCTCTTCACTTGCTCCATGCCTATACACTGTGTCAGTGAATACAGCAACCTACTGGCTAGTTTCACTTTAAATATGTGACCAGAAACTTTTAAGTGGGCTCTTTAAGGCAGCCAGACAAGCTTATTGTACTTCCCCAGTTTTTACACTCTCCTTATTTAACTATTCACGCATTCTCTCTCCTCCACCCCCTATCACCTCCTCCCAAATCCTCACTCTCAGTAGATGACCTTGCTTTCTATTCGGAGAAAACTAAGGCAACAAAAAGAAAACCTCAACAGACTCCCACCATCTCAGCTATCCATCTTCCAGAACCTGCACCCACACACTCTGCCCTATATCCATCTAAAGTAAAGCAATGTCCCTTCCCTTGTGCACTAAATGTGATACCCTATCTCTCCAACATCATTAATTTTCTTTCTCTATTGAATCATTCTCACATGCATGCAAATATGCTGTTATATCTGCCATTTAAATGTAAAAACCTTATTAACACTACCATCCCCATTTCTTCTTGCTCCCCTTTGCACAAAAACCCTTGAAGACTTGTCTATGCTCACATTTCCAATTCCTTCCTCTAATTCTCTCTAAATACATTCTAATCCATGTTATACTACTTTACCTGCTCTGTCAAGGTAGCCAAAGACACCCCATGGCCAAATCCATGGTCAGTTATCAGTCTTCATTTTACTTGACCTTTCTGCAGCACTGGACTCAGCTAATTCCCTCCCTCTGAAACTCTTCTCTGGCTTCTAGGGTATCACAGCTCCTGGTTTTCCTCCTACCTTCCTGGGAGCTCCTTCTTGGTCTCTTTTAATGACTCCCCTCTTCTCCCCAATCTCTCAATGTCTGAGTGCCCCTCAGGTCAGTCCTTGTTGCTCTTCTTCTCTTCTCTGTATCATTCATTTCTTGGAGATCTCATCAGTCTTAGGCTTTAGATAACATCCAAATGCTGGAAAATCTCTACTTTATATCTCCATTCCGACATCTCCAGGCTTGTTCAACATCTCCAACTACATTTAACCTTTCCAAAATGTTATCAATGTTATCCTTAGCCTCTAACCCCCTAAACTTCTCTACTTTAAAACCTTCCACACTGCAGCCACTGGCAACTCAAACTTGGTCCAATCAGAAAAGATGGGATCACTTTTTACTCCTCTCTTTCTTGCAGCTACCATATCCAACCCATCAGGAAACTGTTGGCTCTAAGTTCAGCTACATCCAGAATCTGACCACCTCTACTGCTGTCACTCTGATTCAAACTATGATCATCTTTCACCCAGGTAATTACAATAACATACTAACTAGTCTCTCTACTTCCACCCCTGCCCCAATGGAGCAGTCAAATTGGTCCTTTTGAAAGGTGAGTCCAGTCACATCACTCCTCTGTCAAAACCCTGCATAGACTTACAAGCCAAACCACTTACAATGCCGATAAGGCCCTTCTTCATCTAAGCCCCTGTATCATAGTGACCTCATCTCCAACCACTTCCCCAATTGTTCACCCCATTTCATCCATGCAGGCCTTCTTGCTCTTTCTCTAGCATGCCAGGTATCCTCCACCTCGGAGCTTTGCACTGGCTGCTCCCTCTGCCTGAAATGTCATCCTCCCGATGTCCACCTGGCTAACTCCCTCGCATCCTTCAGGTCTTTGCTCAATTGTGTCCTCCTCAGTGAGGCCTTATATTACCATCTTATTTAAAATTGCTAAATCACTACCCCCTTCAGAATATTTTTATCCTTTTTACACTGTTGTAGTTTTTTTAAAGCAGCTGCCACCTTGAAATATACTAGATAATTTGTTTATTTGTCCTGTCTGCTCCCACTAGAACTTAAGCTCTAAAAAGAAAAATACTTTTGTCTGTTTTGTTCACTGATGTATTCCTGGCATATAGGAGGTGCTCAGTTAACACCTGTTGAAGGAAGGATCTATTTCCCCTCGCTGACCATAAGTAACTCCAGGCTAGACAGGTGCTTTAATCATCTCCATACCATTTATATGTATCAGAATAAAATATATGTATTTTATATCAGCCTGACTACTAGAACTTGTCCTGGACAAGTACTCATTTCCCTGATTGGCAGGGGTGGCATCAGGATGCACTAACATGAGGCTGATCATTGATGCATATTCTCAGGTGAGTCCCCACCTACTTCTAAAAAGGTAAACAGCATGGGTATCAGGAGATCATCCCATCCTTAAGGCCTCATACACGAGCAGTCGGAAAACCGGAAAGTCACCTTGCCTTTACATATTACATATTCCTCACCACAGTGTTTTCATAAATACTATATCCCCACAGACATCTCCCAAGCTGTTGATCATGCCTGGTAACAGCTAAGTCAGTTGACCATACTGTAGTGGTTTGCTTCAATGTGTTTGTTTACTAGTGAAAGCCTGAATGAAGGGCAGGATTGTTCCATGGTGCTCGGCTGCCTGGCCTTCTTCCAGCTCTCTCCTCTCCTATTCCTTCACTGTGCAATCTCTTTCTACCTCTGAAAGCACAGGAAACCTAAAAGTCATTGGACTATCATGTAATTCTCTCTCCTTGTGAGCTTCTCTGCCTTCACTTTTGAACTCCGTGGCCTGAAGTTAGGTTAAGTGCCTGTCCCAAATAACGATGCCAAATGCATCTTTAACCCTTTTAGCTTCAGTTACTGTCTTGGCCAATGCCCATCCCTCTTTTTGTCTTGTTACTATAGGGCAAATGAAACATGTGTACCTATTTCAGCAAGTAAGAAAAGGTAATAGGAACATGTCTTTATTTAAAATGTCACTTTTCCAGTATTCTTTTTTGTTTGTTCTTTATTAACCAAAGTTCCATTGTTATAAAAATCATAACCATATACTACCCTGAGTCTTGTAATTTCACAGGTAATTTCTACATTCTCTAAGAAGCCAAAATCCATGGTTCCTAATAAAAATATTCATGGGTGAAATCTACAGAACCCCCACATGGTATCCTAGTGCCTTCACTTACGTTTCTAGGGTTAAAAAAGAAACCCTTTGCCAACAGGGGGGGCGGGGGGGAATGAGTTTTTGAGTCTGTAGTACAAAGACTTCAAACTGCATTCCACAGCATGTTATTTTCTTTCCAGAAAATTCTAACACTATATAATTACTTTTGTAGGAAAATGAATAATGTAAGCCTCTAATGCTAAAAACAGCTAGACAGAAACCATCCAAATCCGATAGGCCTTTCCTGAAGCCAAATGAAATATTTAAATAGAAAATATCTGTGTAAAGACAGCCCGTGGAAGAAAGCTCTTGAATTATTATTCAATAGAGATGGACCATAGTGGAGGAGAAAGTTACATGGGAAAAAAAAGTGTTTTCTGGTTATGTGTCAAGGTTTGTCTGCTTCAGATGCACTGCAATGTTGCTTGCACCCCAAAATGTCACAGAAAAATACAAATCAGAAATGCTTCCAGGAGCTTCCAAGCCTTCTGGTTAAAAATAAGCAAAAGCATAAATTAAGCTCCATCCATTGCGACAGAAGTGCATTGATACAGAAGAAGTGAAACCCCACTTGCATGGGAATTAAGCCGCAGCTTACTCCCCCAAGAGAGAAACAAAAAACGAGCTCCAGTTGGGTCGCTGGGCAGAACTAATCCCAGTAAAGACAGCCAGTGGGTTTGTGTGTTGGGGGAGGGGGCCGGAGTAGAGCGCATCTCGTCTCCCTCCCCTCAAAACTGCCCCGGAACCGGGAGAGCATCCGTGCCGCAGGACCTGTGTAGCCAGAAGAGAGTGGGTACCGAACAGAACGGGGCTCAGAGGCAGCCGCGACGTGCGGAGGGCAGCGCGGGCGGGTGGCCCTGTCGCGCCTCCACCCGCCCCCGCCCCGCCCCAGTCGTGTGCCCGGGTCTCTGGCTCCCAGCTCCAGGACTCGGGACTCCGAGAGCTGAGCAGGTTCTTTCTCTGCCCAGGATAGAGAACCTCCCCGAGACGTTTTAACAGGACCAATTCCCGCGCTGGTAACGTCTCCGCAGCCAGAGCGAGCAGGCTGACCCAGCGGGCGCCAGGACCCAAGTCTGGACCCGCCGCCCGGCTGGCTCCACCCCCGAACCTATCCACCTGCGTACTGGGCACCCCGCCCGCAGCCTGGCACCCAGTAGGGGCTTTCGGAGAGCACAGCCCCAAGGGCTGACTTCCCGCTAAGTAAACAGCCGTGTTCCTCTCCTCGGGTCGTAAATGAGCCCGGGGTGAAGGGCCGACGGCCGTCTAGAGGGCTCACCGGGTCCCCTCTGCGCCTCTGCCCCGAAGGCTGCGACTGTTTCCGAACTCCTGGGAGCAAACGACGGGGCCCCGTTTCGCTTCCATGGTTCAGCACCGAGGACAGCGCCCATGCGTTTCACCCGGTGACCCCGCGGCCAGGAGGGCGGCATCGGCGGCACAGCCAGGCTGCAGGTGTCCGGACGGCGCTCCCTCCCGCCTCCCACCCCTCTCCGCGCCTCGAGCAGGGCAGCCCCACGGCGTCTTACTTTTCTGGCTGGAGTAACCCGGGTAGTAGCCATAGTAGCCGGTGATTCGCAAGATCCGGTCCTCGATGGTGGCCACCCCGTTGGGGGCCGCCTTGACATCCATAGAGAGCGCCGGGCGGCGGCCCCGGGCTTGGCGGGGCGGAGGGGGCAGCGCGGGGCCCGGGAGCTGGCGCAGGTGCCGCCGCCGCCTCCGGTGCCGAGGTTGCAGCTGGTGCTCTCGCGCCGGGGCTCTGACTGCACCGCCCGGCGCAGCACGGGCTCCGCATCACAGCGGCGGCGGCGGCGGCGGCGGCGGCCCCCACTCCGGCCGTCCTCTCCGTCAGCCTGGCAGCTCTCCCGCCCGCCACCCGGCGCATCGCTGCCCGCACAGCGCCCCCTCACCTCCGACGCCCACCGCGGCCGGGCGGGTGTGCGCGCCCCACCTGGCCTCCGACTCCCATCATTAACCCTTTTGCGCCCCTTCCCGGAAGGGTAGACATCCCCCGACCCACCTGACTGAGGGATGTTGGGTCCAGGGGAGTGGGAAAAGGGGCGGGTGAGATGGTGGCCGGGCCTCAGCGGGGAGGGGTGGGGTCGGGGGGCGGGGGAGAGATTCAAGTGGGGGAAAGGGCTGTTCTTGGGAGAGATGCACAGTGTGGCTCGGAGAGGTGATCCCTCGGGGCGCCTACACCATCTGGGCCAGGCTGATGAGCAAGATTAACGTCTACACCCCAGGCGTTAATCAGTTCCTGAAACTTGCCCAAAAGACCGTCTTATTGTAGGAAATGAAAAGAAAAAAAATGAGGCCTCCGCAGGTGGTACATGCAGTGGTTATCCCAGGTATTACGGACGCAAGGGCTTGAAGAGATCAAGCCGCCACGACGGGCTGACGGTCTAGGTCAGGGGCCCTCCATCCTCCCCAGGAAAACGCCACAGGCTGGGGAGACGCAGCTGCGCACAGCATGTTTATTTTGCCATTCCAAATGCCCAGAGGAGAGCTGGTTTTCTTCTTTACTGCCGAGAAGTCAGGGGGGAAGCCCTTCTAACGGTGACTATCTGGGCCGGTGAAAGTTTTAGCTACAGTCTCCAGACTTCCCATCCGAGCCTAGAACGTCCTTGAGGCTGTGTGCTCAGAGGGAGCACCCTCCCCCCCCTCCCCTCGGCTGTGACTCCGCTTTGGCAGGAGACCCACCGGCTAGTCAGAGAGCAGTGGGATGGTTTCTGTTTTCTTGGTTTGTAGTCACAGCCTCCTGAAACATAATCTTCAGCGATTCATCTCAGAAACTAAAGGTGTGTGAGGGGGTGGGGTGGGGTGTCAGCTCATCAGCTTAGAGGTCATTATGTCCACCTTCCATCCAGAGCCAGCTGCAGACATCCCTGCCAGATTTCACATTTCTAAAGATTGGAGCGGGGGTGGGGGTGGGGGGGAGGGGGGCCTGGATAAAAGCATGTAATCTTCAGTGCCCCCTCCGAAACCGCCAATGAATCTATCACACCATTCTGCCTTCAAGCATTTTCCACATTGTGTGTGGGTCCTTCAGAGGGAAGAAATATGCAAACTTTTTTTAAAAAGATGAATAGGTATAAGCATATAAAAAAATGCAGTATTACATGGGCTGGGAGAGGTCAAGGGGGAGGGGGGAAATAAATAAATAAATAAATAAATAAATAAATAGCAGTATTACATTTCACAATGTGTTGAGGGTTTTCATCCGGACACAAAACCTAGCTAGCACAGAATCCTGAGAGTGGAGTGAATTTGAGACAATTGTGCCTGGGAGAAAGTTCATAATGAAACCAATTTCCTCCCACACCTGCTTACTGGGCTAGGAAAGATGGAAGGGTCGAAGGAAGTAAAAGGTCAAAATAAAGTGAAAGGAAAAAGCAACTCTATGCAACGATGGGGAGCTGAGCATTTAGAGCAAAAATGAAAGGATAATACCTCTACATTTCTACTGCCACCCCCCCCCTGAAGCAATTTTCAGCATACTTTTATTATTTTTATTTCTGTGGCAAACCTTATATAAAATATATGCATTGTACATGGTAAAATGTGTTGATCCCATTAATCGATTTCCTTTTTATTTAGTTTCTGTAAAACAAATTTGCCTATATTATATCTAATATGTGTTTTAATAACATCATAATCAGTAGTATATTAACATATAAATTCAATAAGAAAGAAATTAAAAAACAATTTAAGCAAAAACCTAATGTAACAGGAATATAAATATGCAGAGACTTTAAAGACAAGTGGCTTTGTCCTATTAATGTTTATAATTTATCTTACCATAATTAATATATGTAAATTATACTTGTTATGTAAATTCTTGCCTTCTTCCCAAGTTTTGCTTTGTTGACAGAAATTTCCAGAGTAAATGGAAATGTATTTAACTGGATTTCATTCACACAAACAACAAATACAACGTATTTTTAAGTGAAGTAACTATTATACCCATGAGAGTCTATGTTTCTAAAAGAGATTATAAAAATTCTCAGAGTGACCTAGAAATTAATTTTAAAATGGCAGAGCATTTACAAATGTCTCTGTAATAATCTATAATAGGGTGACTAAAAGAGTAAATTCAAGCAGATGCTATACTCTAGGACACACTTTTTTCATATTTTTCATTTAATTTATTGAGGTGACATCGGTTAATAAAATTATATAGATTTCAGGTTATACAATTCTGCAATATGTCATCTGTATATTGTATTGTGTGTTTACCACCCCAAGTCAAGTCTTCTTCCATCACCATTTATTCCCCCTTTACTCTCTTTACCTCTCCCCACCCCGCATTCCCTTTGGCAATCACCATATTGTTGTCTGCATAAGTCTTCCTTTTTTTTCTTTGCTTAATCCCTTCACCCTTCTTACCCAGCCCTCATCCATCTCCCCTCTGACAGCTCTAGGGCACACTTTTTTTTTTAATGAAATAGAAATTCTACAATTATATGTTAAAAAGCAAATTTCTGTTAGTAATAAGGACTCTTTGATACACTTGATAAACATTTTTTTAGCCTTTCAAATGTCATTTTAGATTAAAAATTATCAAAAGTGTTTTGAGGGGAAAATTTTAAAAAACATTTTTATATATTTGCCTCAGTCTACCAGTTTTGACAAGTGCAAATACAAAAATTCCAGATTACAAAATGTAAGTTATCAATGTGCCTCAAACCTACCCTGAAAAACAAGGAAAAATATAAATAAACAAATGATGAATGAAGGTAGTTATTTGATTAACAAAATGGTTCCTATAGTAGCCAGAGTCACATAGCCAATTTCCCTAGTAAATCAAACAGTAAATCAATTTCCTACATAAATCATAACTTGACCTACAAAAGTTTGGTTTATATGCAACTTTACAGGAATATTTCTACTACATTAAGCACTGGGCAGCTGTCTGTGATTTCAAAGGACTTTTGATATCTGTACCATATTTATTTTGATAGTCTGTTCTAGTCAAATTAGATATTTATACTGAGCTATTTGTGTTGTAAAAAAAATGCCAAATCATTTATAAAATAGCTCATGTGATAGTCACTTACAATATTTGTGTCTGATGCTGGAAAAAAACTATACCAAGTAATAACATTAGAAACTAACTATGATCACTGGGTATAAATTCTATTCCAGTATATATAGTCTGTCATAGAATACCACATCAGCCTTTATACTTTGGAAGGGTTAGTAAAATAAGATCCATGCAATCTAGTCTTCCTTACTTTGATTAGCAGCTAGGAGTCAGAAAATCTGGGGATTAAGTCTTTTCAACCACCTGTTTGGAGTTACCAAGGAAAGATGCTGAAAGAAGAGAATCTGACCTTTTTTCCCCCTCTGGGAAACTAATATAATGTACCTCCCTACTTGAGCCAAGAGGAACTTGACTGTTTGGAGAGCCAAGAATTTTTAAGCTTTAATACCAAAGGGCCAGTTTTTGTTTGTACAATCATCAACACTATTTATAAAGAGTTGACTCCACGTAGTTTGCACAGTTGGTGTTTAAAAGCATCTGGTATCTAGCCAACAAGGTGATAAGCACTGACATCTTGGAAGAAAAAAAGAAAACACGTGGTCTTCGTATTCCATTTTCAGAAAGCCATTCTGAGTATTCAGCCACCAAGTAACCAGCTGCCCACTTGGAATGCTGACACCGCTTTTTGATCCCAACCTTAGGCAATGGTAGGTGTTGTTGTTAATTTACCTTTCAGCTCATGGCAGGACTGAAGGGGGCTGGGAGCTCAGCACTCAGTGTCTAAGAAGTCAAATTTCATTTGAGTACTGTTTCTGAGGCCCAAATCTGGAAATGCATTAAACTTCTTTGGAGAAAGTCTTAATTTCAAAGAATATACTCAAATTCTAGAAATTATTTATAACCTCAATCTCTCTCTCTCTCTCTCTCTCTCTCTCTCTCTCTCTCTCTCTCTCTCTCTCTCTTTCTCCCTGGCTCTCTTTAGCTCTTTCTCTGTCTCTTTCCCTCTTGCTGCACTCCCTCTGTAACTCCCTTCTTCTCTTTTCTTCTCCTCCTCCCTCTCCTTCAGTCATATAACACAGTGATTTAGATCATAAACTTTAGAGCCACTCTGACTGGGGTCAAATCTTACCATTTTCTAAGGGTATGACCTTGGGTAAATCTCCTGAACTTTCTATGATTCAATTTTCTCATCTGTAAAATAGGAATATTGTAGCTATTGTACCTACCTCATGGAACTATTGTGAAGATTAAATGAGTTTATATTCATAAACAGTTATAACCCTGATTGGCATATAATAAGCTTCATAAAAGCTAGCTATCATCATTATTTTGATATTTGCATGCACAGAACTCTCTGAGCTTCAGCTTTCTCCTCTGTAAAATGGGCTCATACTCTCTTCATAATAGTGTTGTTGTGGTGGTTAAGTGAGATAATATATGAAAATACCTTACCAAGGTCTGGCACATAGTAAGTACACAATAAAAATTCATTTTCTTCTCCCACTCCACCCCTGCCCTGCCCATTATTTATTATTTATTATTTATTATTTATTACTAAAGTTAATTCACACTTTAACACTTCATTCACATTACTAGGAATTTCTTTGTGGCAATCACTTTTAGAAAGCCTCCTTTAATCCTTTCAACCAGGGCAATAACCACTTGAGACAGATCTTGGAACCACATTGGCAGGCCAATGGGACAGGTGAGCAGCACAATTTAAGGGCTTTGTGGAAAGAGAAGCTGCTGAGGATCAGCAGTTATTCTTCCCTTTGAGAAGACCTGAGAGCACAGAGAGTTTGGTTCAAACTGAGAATGGGACAAAGGCTGGTGGTCCCCAGGCATGGGAAGGCATTGGGTCCTGCTAGATGACAGTGTCCCCAAGAAGTGGAGTGGCACCCTAACTGGTTTGGCTCAGTGGATAGAGCGTCGGCCTTCGGACTGAAAAGTCCCAGGTTCGATTCCAGTCAAGGACATGTACCTTGGTTGCAGGCACATACCCAGTAGGAGGTGTGCAGGAGCAGCTGATCGATGTTTCTCATCGATATTTCTAACTCTCTATCTCTCTCCCTTCCTCTCTGTAAAAAATCAATAAACTATAAAAAAAATACATTCTTAAAAAATAAAAAGAAGAAGTGGAGTGGCCTCAGAGGGATCACAGTGTGGTGCCCTGAGGGAGACTGGGCCATTAGCCCTGGGCTTCCCAACCTCAGCGGAGATTCTGGTGCCCCCATGCTTGGCCCACAGGCAGCAGAGCCACCAGCTCAGAGGGATGGAAGGTGAGCTTGACTAGTGTACATCTCAACAGTGACCAGGAGGCTCAAGACCAGGATGTCTCCATGATGCTTGAGCTTAGCCAAAGACCTCCGACTGTATAACCCTGCAGCAGAGGATCCCGGTAATACTGAGATTGAATTTCCCACTTTTCCTATGAGGGACAGGGACTCAGAGTAAGATTTATAGCATATAAAGCTAATAAAGATTTTTATAACCTTTTTGAGCAGCCATGTTGGTGGTTATACATTCAAACCAGCTGTATATTCATTTTACAAATAAGACTATAATTTAAACATCTAAAAACGCCATGCACTCACAACCTCAAACCTACTGCACATTGATATCACACAAGGCTTCTGTAACGTTGCCTGTTAAAAACACCAACCTGTGAATCTCAGAGGGAAGATGGGGGTGGATGAGTGGGGTGGAAGAGATCAACCAAAATTTGTATGCATATACGTATAACCCATGGACACAGGTGGTGAAGGCCTGGGGTGGGCGGTGGGGTGGATTGGAAGGGATCCATAGGGGGAGAAAGGGGACATATGTAATACTTTCAACAATAAAGATTTTTTTTTAAATGCCAGCCTGCTGTGGTGGTCATATGCATTTATGTTTCTCCCCCAGTTTAGGCAGACCACAGGATTGCACCTCCTGCCCCCTTGTGGTTATGTGAGGGCCGTGTGACTGATTCGAGTTCTGAGCAAAGCGGACAATCTTCTTATCCCGGCCAGAGCTGATACATGACACTAGGAATTCTCTTTCTCTCCTATAGGACGACCATCAACGTTCAAGATGACCTTGACACATAAAAAGTAAACTTACTAAAAAATTAAAGTCAAAAGGCATTTGAATTTCTTTCATAACACTACATTTAGTTTTCAAATCTTATTCTCTTTATCCTTTGTCTTCCAAGGCTGTATTATCCACGTTTAAGTATCAGCAGCTCCTGAAGCAATTTATCAATAAACAACACTGAAAACAAAATAAATTGTTGGAAAGAAACATTATGGGTGGTATGAAAAAATCAGAGAGGATGGAAAATTTAAAACTCATCAGTAAGACAGAGAGCCTAGAATAGATGTTCAATACATTTACATCTTGAATAACTACTGCCAAAAGCAATCTCAAGAATGACTTTGCCTTCAGCTTCAAGAACTATTAATTTGCAAGAAATATGTTCATGTGGTTTTATTTCATCATTATTTTGAGTGTCAGTGATGCCCTTTAATGAAACTTGCTATTCAAATAACTTGAAAAAATGCAGACCATCAGTACTGAAGTGGATATTTGTCTTCCCTTTTTTTCAACTCCCTAGCTGATTTAGAGGAGGCTCCTAACTTAACCAGAAAGACTACATCTTTCAAGAGAGAAGTTAAAAGGTTGCATCAAAACCTTTTATGCTCCAATTCACTTCCTCCAGTTTCACCTTTGCAGTGACCAACTCTGTGTGGGTTCCCATGGACTACCACAGACACAGCCAGGCAGCACCTCACATCCTGCCAATGCCATGCACCTCCAGCCTCCTGCCCCAGGGCTTCCCTGTTGATGCTGAGACACGAAAGTGCACCTGCTTGGATCAGGCATGTGCAACCTGAATGTGCAAGGGACAGAAGTAATATGGGAAAACATGTGATCATGGGAGAAAGGAGCTGAACAGACTACCCTGAAAAGTTGTCACTTATGCAGCCTGACCCCCACAAGACAGAGCAATTGGCCAGATCAGTCAGTCTTGTAAGGATGGTCAACTCAGTAACATGCCTTTGTGTTGTTAGGGAAAAGGTTGTTAAGATATTCAAAATTCAAAAAGTGATTGTTAGAGGAATAGGATTATGAGTAATCTTTTATTTTCCAAACTTCCTGAGATATGGTTTTACTAACCTCAAGATGAATACACACACACTCCAAACCCTAAAACCTCTTCTAGCTCTTCATTCTCCAGTGCAGCTAGGTTTTTATGTGCAATGTGCTGGAGAGTGCCACCTGCCTGCACATTAATCTCTTCTGTGATTACAATTATTTCCTTCCCCATGAATGTGATGAAGTCTGACTAAAGGTCTCGAATTCATCTGGCTCTCCATGTTCTTATAAATTATAAAGCAGGACTCCATGACAATGAATACATAAACATTTTGTAACAACTCATAATAGTCCTGAAATCTTCAAATTCTTAATCTAATAAAGTCCTCGAAGTGCAGTTATCTGGGCATAAGTAACACTTGGTTCTATGCAGTGGAACTAGGTGATAAGACCATTCATGCTTGGATAGTTGTTACAAGGCTGTTGGAGGAGGTGACCGCCGGTTGACCTGAGCACTGGACCTGGGCAATCAAAGGCTCCTCACCCTCTCCCCTGTCTTTGAAATGTAGGGTCTGCCCACCAGTCCCACAGCTGGAACCATTTTTAAGAATGCAGCCTTGGGAGAGCAATGTGTTGTTGAGACCATCTGAATGGTATACATGATTGAACCCAGTTATGGCCTCCACATAAACTTTTAAGATTCTGGTTGGGCAGGTGCAAAGATCTACTGGTCCTGTGGTCACCCAAGTCAAGCCTTGATTGTTAAACCTGCCTCCTACCAATGTGGAGTCCCCTGCCTCTTTCTTCAGTTTCTTCTTGCCTTCCATGTAAGGGGGGGTGGGGTGGGGAGCAGTTTGCAAATTAACAAATGCTTCTTCATCTGGCTATTGCAGCTCATCCTTCAGCTATTTCTAAAGGAACTTCTCTTCTGGGTAGTCTTCTCGGAGCACCGGACCCTTCCTAGAGGGTCAGGTCCTTCACTGACAGAGACTGGCACACACCCAACTATCAAAACATGGTAAAGGCTGAGAGAATCATTGTAATAAACAAAACCTTTCATCAGGAACTAGAATCATTTTTTAAGAAGGGGTGAGGCACAAACACTCACTCAGGCAGGATAGGTTGGTTTGTCTCTAGAACAGAAAGTTAACAACTTACCCAATGCAAACTGGGAAATTGAGGCTAGAGAGCCTACGTCAATGGTTCAAAGGTTCGTGGGTACGTTGGTTACATTTTCAATACATCATCCTTTCCCTGACACTGTACAATGCCACCTTCTCCTATTTGGCTTTCTGAAATCAGATCAAATCTATCCAATGTCTCCATCCCTTTCCCCACCCGTCCTAATCAGATCATGCACTTCTCTTCTTCCTCTTCTTTCTTTTTCCTTAGCTGAAGCCTGGGCTCAGCAGACAGAAAGGACACCCATCAAGGGCTCTGTTAAATTAAATTGAAACCCAAGAAGAAGTCTGTTTTCTGGAGATTATGTGACTTATGTTTCTGGTATAATTGGGACCTGGTTACTTTTCCAATTTGGTATCCAGTTGAATTGAAACATTACCTTTCATCTTTTGGGTAGTGGGGGGTGAGACGAAATAAACAAATGGTGTATATTCTCTTTAGCTGTGAGTAAATGAATAGAATTATATATTTTCTTATTATGGCCCTTATATTTTTAAATTTTACTGCTATAAATACCATAGGCTCATTTTAACAAATCTTTTGGGAATCATAATTAATTAGGAGGTTTGAATCTCCTCCTTTATGTGTAATCTCCTACTATAATGTTCAGGACAGTTGTTTAGCTGTTTATTGATTTAGGTTTAAAAAAATATCAACTGGCATACAGAAGGTGGTGAGTGCATATTACTCTTTTTCCTTTTTCTTTAACTCCCTTCCTTCCTTCCTTCCTTCCTTCCTTCCTTCCTTCCTTCCTTCCTTCCTTCCTTCCTTCTTCTCTGCTCTGCAGTTCACTAGCACCTGCATTCCACTACAGTAACATCAAAATTGCTCCTCTACTATCTGGATTTTACTGCATGTCAAACACTTCCAAATCTTAGTGGCTTAAAATAAGCAACCTTTTATTATTTTTCATGACCTACTGGTCAGCTGGGTGGTTCTACTGGTCTATCCAGGCTTGGCTGATCTTGGCTGGGCTCACGTATCTGTGGTCAGCAGATGAGTCCGCTGGGTACTGAATAGTCTGCAATGGTTTCTTTCATATCTCTAGCGCATGGGAGACAGAGATGACGGGACCACATACCTCATCATCCAGCAGGCTGGCCCAGGCTTTTTCAAAACAGCAGTAAAGTCCCAAGAGTGAGAGTCAAGCTTGCAAAGCCTCTTGAGGCCCAGACTCAGAACTGGTACTATATTGCTTCTGCAATATTTTCTTGACCAAAGCAAGTTGCAAGGCAAGCCCAGATTCAAGGGGTGAAAAATAGATTCTGCCTCTTGATAGGATTGTGCAAAAAACACTGTTGCCATTTTTTAATTTCTACCACATCCACTGGTGTAAGTCAATGCTAATGTTGCAACACAGATTTATCAGAGACTAGATGAGAATGTCCTTTCTGCAGAATCTATCTTTTAATAGAATTCCCTGAATCCAGATCAGCAATGCAATCTTCCAATTTTAGGTTAATAGAGGTAGTGGTGGAAGTAACTTCATTAAGCAAAATCTGGCATTAAAAGGTTACCTGCAATGATGAGATTTTGTGTGAATAGAAGCTGCAGCATAACATACAATTCCAAACCTTCTGACTTCAAAATGGGAGCAAGAAGTCAGACACCCACACAGGCTGGGTCTGCATAACAGTGAGACACAGAACAAGGAAATGCAGTGAGTTTGGCTTAGCAGGGCTGTTTTCACAACCAAGACAAAAAGTGGGGCCCTGGAAAGTTAAGGCATTCACTGTGTTTACCCTGATGGGGCACTTATCACACTGCATAGTGAAGATACAGTTGACTCCCTCTCCCCGCACCCTAGGTTTCTAGTTTCTCTGGGACATGAATAAATCTTTTAAATCCATATTTCTAGTAAATACTTCACAGCCTGGATGTTGAAGGAAAGGAGAAAGGGTGTTATTTCCGTGATTCTGGAAACCACTAACCTAATACAACCACATTTATATTTTTTCACAAATCTTTGAAAATACTCAGATTCTTGCATATGAAAAATTACAGAAATACTGGTCAAGATAAGTTACTCCTTACAAATACAGAAAACACTACTAATTCAGCTTCACTCAGAAGGAAGAAGTTGGTGATGCTCAAGCTATAACCCAGAGAAGGAGGATCAAGAAATGCATGTTTTTGCTTCTTAAGTGAAGAGAAACCCTTAGATTAAAAAAAAAAAAAAAAAAAACTTGATTTTAAATTCACAATTAAACACTTAAGAGTATATTTCCAAAATTAACTTCCTAATTGTCTGGCACAAAGAAGTTCTTTTTATATTATAATAATTACTTATACTCAATCCCACTCCAAAAAGAAGTTGAAGTGGTTTATAAATATACTACATTGCATGATTTAAAATAATAATAACCAACTATAGAACTGGGAAGAAAGTCAAATTGAAAATAGAAACCAGAAAATGAAGCCAGAATGAGGTCAGTAAGTGCCACAAGGTCTAATTTACTTTGTAAAAGCAGAAATAATTTGACTTGGGGTTTTCCAGACACCAACCAAAAAGAAGGGTGTGGTCCCTATCATTGCTCATCACAGTCAGAGCTCAAAACAGTCAGGAGAAGCACAAGTCATTTGGTGTGCGCCGTAAGAGTAGGATTTTTCAGGATGTTCCTAATGAGGATTCCGTGCAATGTTCTAAACAATAGCCTGAAGCACATCCACAGGAAGATTCAAAAACATATAGCCTGATGGCACACTGTTAAAGCCCTATTGAGTAGAATCACATTGATAATGCACTTCAAATACAGCACCCTCTTATAATTCTCAACTAGTCCCAAATCAGAGTTTGGAGTCTCAGGCATATCCTTCAGGGAAGTCTCATAAATACTTATTCTCTCAAATGAAAGCTGCTAGACATCACCAAATCCTGTAGATAGTAGCTCCCAATTGGTCTTGTTCTCTCACTCTTCAATGCCACTACCCAGGGCCAGGCAACCCTCCTCTTAACCTGGATTACCACACAGTTTTCTAACTGGTTTGCCCTACTCTAATCCATTCTCCAAACCACAGCCAGTCCACTTTCTCTAGAACAAATATCTGCTTTAAATGCCTGAAAGGCTCTATTGGGCTCTTACCATGAATTCCACACCCCTAATTGTTGAATACAGACTTTGGCCTCCATCTACATCCCCAGCAACTCTCGGTTCCCTTCATTCCAGCTGTTTCAAATGAACTTCTTTGAGATTATTGAAAAAGTCATGCTCTCTCTCACCTCTGGCTCTTTAAATGTGCTGTTCCTTTTATCCCTCAATCCTCTGCTCCCTGCCTTTGTCTGTGCCCTTTTCTTCACATCTTCAGCTAGAAGCCGCTTCTTCAGAAAAGCCCTCTTTATTTGTCTGTCTCCCTCACTAGATTGTATGCTTCACAAGGGCATCTCCTGGCTCTGTTTTTGTTCACCATTGTATTCCCAATGGATAGCCTAGTGTCAGACACAGAGTATGTGTTTAGTGAATATCTGCATAATTGATTGATTAATTGATATTGGTTATGACAGACAAGTCCTTGTAGCCAAATATTCTGGGTTACTTCTTAAAGGAAGATCCATTGACCTTCTTTAACAGGCAATAGATCTAGGTATTTTTGTCATTGTCTAATGAATGTTGACAGCACTCATGCCTACATTGGAGAACATACCACCTCTGCCACCTCCATCCAGGTAGGGTCAAAATATTCCTCACTAAACAAGTCATGATTCTCTCCTAAACAATGACATATGGTGATGGAGGGCCCAACCTCTTAAACCCTCCAAACATTATCATAAATTTAGTGTGGGGAAAACTTTGAAGTGAGTGTTATCAAATTTACATTCCAAACTTACACTACAAGGTATTTGACATTGTGCTTCTCAGGAAAGTATTGGTTTGAGAACCTCATCTCATCATGCAACAGTAGGAAAAGTCAGGAGACCTAGATTCTATCCTGACTTTGTCATGAACTACATGTGTGGTCACTCTTCAGTAGCCAGATCACTCAACAGTTACAGCACCAGGACGAACATAGTCTTAAAATGCCATTGTCATTTTAGCATTGAACCTCTAAAACAAAGTACTATTGTCATTTTAGGCTTTTAAGCTCTGGAATTGGGAGGGATCTTCTAATTTAGGTGAAAAAGGATGAATTGAATTTTGGAAGCGAAAAAGAGAAAAAAGTTAACTAACTCATGCATAAGGCACAAATAACCTCATCATTTAAGTAGACTTAATAATTTTAATGTAATTTTTAGTAGGTTCTCTGTTTTGACTGAATCTCCATCCTCAGAGTTTTTATTTAATTGTCCTGGGTGGGGCTCAACATTGGTATTTTACATTTTTTTCTCTGATAATTCTAATGTGCAACAGGGTTGAGATGGCAAAGAGGAAAATCAGGTTTATATTTATTTGGCCACTTTCTTTCCTGGACCCCATTGAATGAACTAATATGCTTTCATTTCAGCTATTTTTCTTTGCGTCTCTCTAGGATCATCTATTTCTTTCTAAATTTTTAGGAAGAATTTGATTTGGTTGTCTGTGTTATTTGAAAACTCTAATTAATTTTGAACTTTGAAATCACATATATAAGGAGAAAAAAATCTTCTCCATCTAACAAGTCAGGTGATAGCGTTGAAAACAAAAGTGGATGAAAATAACTTCCCAATTATAGTTCCAGGTTCTTTTACTGTTTAACTGCTTTTCTTAGTGTTCTAAATTTATTTTTTTCCTTTTAAATTTTATTTAATTATAAAACATGATAAAAATAGCTTATAATCTCACTAACAGAGATAGTCACTATTAGCATTTAGACAATTCAATTCTTTTTTCCTGGTCTGTGCTTTTTATACATGTATTTTAAAAAATTGGGATAAAATGTATATGCAGTAGTATATTTTGTTTTTCCTCTTAATACGTTTTTGCTATTTTTTCTGATAGTAGATATTTTGTAAGATGTGATTTTTTTTTCTTTATTGATTAAGATATTACATATGTGTCCTTATACCCCCATTAGTCCCCCCGCCCACTTCGTGTTCTAAATTTAGCTACCATTTTAGCACTTCCTTGACATTCTGATAATAGTGACAAACCCTGAATTCTTTTATATCAGAGCACTGACAATAGCTCTTCCAGGGACTTCTTAGTTTCAGGAATCCAATTATACAACGTCAAAGGTATCAGAGCATCTGTTCCTCCTCAACAGATTTTGGCTTTTAATCATGTATGAAATCACCTTTAACTGTAGCACTAAATCAACCAGTACAGTGTGTTTAGTGATGGGATTATTATATTTAAAAATGAAATCACACTTTCTCTGGTGGTATAATCTCCAAATTTCCACTGAGTTCGCAATTTGGTGGAAATGCTCAAAATGGATTGGGAACTCTTTAATGTTTAGTTTCCTTTCACCCAGGAGATACTGACATTAAACCACCCCTCCAAAGGGGATGTTTTAGTGTTACAAGCTTCATAAAAATACATAATAAGAGGAGCCACTTCTTTTCATAGAGCCTAATGTGTTACCTACAGCATGTCAATGCAAAGAGAGAACCTCTTTAAGCACCTGTTGTTTACCCTGGGAAATCAGGAATGCAGTTCTGAAAGTTTTGAGATTTTATACAAAGAGAGTTTTATTGTTGTGACTAGCATAAAATAACAAATAATACTGTGCCCTACACCCTTGACTCTCCAGGTTCATGGAAACAATTATTATTAAATGATCAATCAAGTTACAGCAAAACAAAGAATCTGTGAAATTCTGTGCTGGAAAACTCCTCTCCCTCTATGCTTTGGTGAGGATATCATAGACAATAGGAAGGCCAAAGATTTTCCAAAGGATACAATTGGGGATAAAAACATATTTTCTCAAAAATAGCTCATTCTATATGCACATTGTTGTTACTTTCTGACCTTTCTTTTCCACCAGAAAGTGTTTCACTTCTACAATATATACAGAGACAGTGATCTATGTGGAGAACTAAAGATCCCCTGCCCAAACACACCTTACAATCCTTTTCAGTTTGTATGAAAGTCAATATCATGCAGAAGTTAAAGCACAGATTTTGGACCCAGTCTGCCCAGCCCAACCAATCATCAATTATGTCACCATGGACAAGTCAGCTGGACCGCACTGTGCCTTTGTAATGTAGGTGATACATTACAGGTAAAACAGATAATGCAGGTGATGCATTACAGGTAACACAGATAATACTGGGGATGCATTCCAGGAAACACAGATAATGGCTTTGTTGTATGATATAAGTAAGTTTGGAAGATGCTTACAACAATGCTTGGCACAGAATAAATGCTACACACGTGTTTGCTAATATGACTGTTGGCAGAATTTCTTTCCAGAATTGGTTAGAATAAGTAACACCCTAAATAAGTTTTATCTCTACCCTAAGCTTAAATAGGAATTTTTTAAAGTCAACATCTTAATGTAACTCAGAGGTAGGGGATAAAATTTTATTCCTGGGAGCTTCTTCTAGATTGCAGGAAGGACATAGAAAGAAAGTGGAAATTAATATATTTTCTCACCATTTTTTCTCTTACCAAAACTGGTAAAGGGGTCCTCCAAAAGAATTTGACCCTTTCCATATTAAGGGGGGAAATGTGATTTAAAAGTTCCTGCTCGTTCTTTATATAGCTGAGGGTAGAGGCCTCCGTGTAAGGCCTTGTCTCTAGCCAAACTCCTTATTAAGCTTTTGATCACACAAAAGCAGGTCAGGAACTATTTGGGACAAAGAAAGGAGATGTGAAAACTAAATTACTAGGCATAATAAAGGCAGAGTGAACTGGGGATTGCAGGTTCAGAGAAGAGAAGAGAAGAGAAGAGAAGAGAAGAGAAGAGAAGAGGGAAGAGAAGAGAAGAGAAGAGAAGAGGGAAGGGAAGGGAAGGGAAGGGAAGGGAAGGGAAGGGAAGGGAAGGGAAGGGAAGACCCCTAACAAGGTAAGGAAGCCAAAAAATATTCCCTATAAATGGTCAAGACACTTCAGAATAGCAGTGTTCTTCAGTAGTCGCCTGTTTTTCTATTTCCAGCGTTATTGTTTCATGCTGTGCTGCGGGACACAAAACCCCTGTTGCCCAAAAACCATGGCTAAACGTCTGTACACGCAGCAGCCTTCAGTTAGGGGCTCTGTGGGTAATTTAAGGATAAAGCAGTAAAGGGAATTATTGTTTTCCTGCGGGAACAGCACTGTAGAGCAGGTTCCTATGGAGGGAGGCACACGGTCCTGTCACTTTGAGCAGAAAACAGGGTAATGCTGACTAAGATGTTAAGGGCCAGGTTAAGGGCCACCCAGAGAAACTGACAACCCCTTTCATCAAGTACAGTAGGGGAAGGTGACCTTGAAGGGAGGGAGGCAAGCCTCTTGGGCTACATTCAGGCTCTCTGGGCCCAGGAGACTTTCCCCACACTTTAAGTGGTAGAGCTAGGCCTGGTCACCTGTTCTACAGGTGATACACAGGGTTCTCTCAACTGTCCCACTGCACCTGATAAACAGAGTGCTATTACATCACCCCGGTAATTGTGCTGTCGGCTAAGGCTGAGAAGGGAAAAACAGAGCCCCACGTTGCCCTCTGAATGGGCAGCCTTTCTTTCTGTGAGTGACGAATGTGGCTTTCACAGGTGTCATGTTGAAGGATGAGCATCCCATCATTTCAGTGAGGAGTCTCACGGAGATCAGAGAGCTGTAAGCTCGGGCCCCTTTTCCTCCCCTGCTCTCAAGGGAACTGCGGCTTACAGAGCCCAGCAACAGAACCCGTCCAGGAAAGTGTCAGAGGCAAGGAGGATTAGCAGAGCTGCTGTCAGCCTGTGCACAGCCTCTCCTGGGCAGCATTCTCAGGAGGGAACCTCAGCACATCCCCTTCCCTGGAGCAATACAAAGTCACATCTTCTACTGCCTCTCAGAGATGCTGATGGCGTAGATTCTTTGACCCAAGAGACACAGTAGCCTCTGGCATCTCAGTGAAGCTCTTTAAAAAGTCCTCCATGGAATTCCTGGTTGTAGAAGACCCACCGTGCTTAATTAACTTCACTGTGGACGATATTATAATCTCTCTTCTTACTTGCTTAAGACAGTCTGAGCCAAGGAGGATCTCAGAGGAAAAGACATTTGGGTTCTTTCTGGAGTTCAGGCCAAACTACTAAGGAACATGTTAAAAAAGCCACCGACCTCAATTACTTTCTCTCAAGACAGGGAAGATGAGTTTTCAGAGGCACTTTAAAAAACCTGTGCGCTTCTTTCAGCCAGCACTTGATATCAACATCCTCAACATGCAAAGGACTTGCACCTACAGCCCCCTTCCATGTTGGAAACAGCATTGGAAGGCACGGACACTAAAATCTGAAACACTGCCTCATCATTTTCTATCTGAGAGAGCCGTGGGTTCCTTTGCTAAAAGGTAATAATAATATGCTCCCCCTCATACATCTGTTTTAAGAATTAAATGATATAATGCATGCAACCCATTTAGCACAGTGCCTGGTGCATGGTAAATGCTCAATAAATACTAGATGTCATTACTACATTATTGTTGTCATCATCATTAACATCATATTAGTGATAGGATCTCTCTGAGGGGAGAAGAGAGAGTCATGACACAGGAGTTAGATTATTTGTACTTCATTCCAAATCAGAAAAACAAAACCAGGAAAATCACTTCATGCTTGTTTTGAACTTATTTTACTTTATCAAATACTGTATAGTAACTACTATATGCCAGTTACTGCTCTAAATGTAGAAATCTGAAATTAAAATGTATTTAATTTTAAATATTACTAATTTGATAACATCATATTATAGCATATTAAACATTTTATTGTAAAGCTAAATACAATTTGGAGAATGCATATGCTTTTGGTTCATACATTCACAGAATACTAACTGAATACAGGGTGGGCAAAAAGTAGGTTTACAGTTGTGAGTACATGAAACAGTTTATTTTCGCATTATTCTTCATTAACTATCGCATTATTTTCCATACAAACAACTGTAAACCTACTTTTGCCTCACCCTGTGTATGTCATGAGCCAGCCCTGTGCAGGTCACTGGGATGATAATGTTGAACAGGACAGACAAATTGCCTGCCCCAAACTTACATTCTGCATGAAGTTTCAATCCAGAGCAAATTTAAGATAGTTCAACCTTTTATTTAGCAGCCAGACTTGGATCTGCCGGGTAAACTGTCTGGCTTCCCAAGGCGATTCATCAGTGACTGCGGGAGACCACAGTCTCTGTGACCCAGGCAGGATCGCCAGCAGTGGCAGGTGATGCAGCAGCTGGGCTCTGCTTTCGGTGCCAGGTGTCAGGATCCACAACAGCAGGGGGGTCCGGAAACGTGAGCTGTCCTGGCTGACTCAGCGGGGAATCCTGAAGTACAGCTTCAAACCGTGTGACCCAGCTGGTCGGAGCACAGTAACCTGGGGAGTGGCCTGCAGCGATCGCAGCAGGGTGATTCATGTTCAGCAGGCAGGCTGGCCAGTCAGGACAGCTCCAGGCAGAATGGCTCATGGTCATGCAGGCTCAGCAGTCGCTATGAGTCACAGGAGACCCCCATGCTTACCCAGTGTGGAAGGGTCATCAGGTCAAAAGAGTGGCTCTTACACTGTGCTGACAATGGGACAAATACAAAAGACACAGGAATATATTTGTGTGCACATTACAGTTACCTTTGTACAAATTGTGTCATACTTTTTAACATATCTTTTATTAAAATGCATGCCTTTGTTTTAAAGAAAATATCCTCTTCGGATGCCATTCATATTATTCTTAGTTTGCCATTGCCGAATCTGTATTATTGGCTTCCTCATTCGTTCATTCTGTTACAGAATTCACCAGGTGACCGAAAAATACGCAGGAGTACCAGAGGCACAGGAAAAAAACATTTATTTTCAGATGTTTCTCATGTACTAGTACAGGACTCAGCGGAGGCTGTTTCTCTCCAAATCCTGAGCAAGCCAATATGGAGGAAGCTTTCCCTCTATACTCTTTGGTTTCTTTGTTCCCCAAATATGGGATGGGACTTCCGGACCTTTCGCAGGCTTTGCAAAAAGCCCCGTGTGTTGGGGTGGGGGCTGTGAGACCACATCTAAAGGCCTGGCCTAGCGCCAGTGCTGATAACTCCGTCTGGGGGTTGTGTATTGTTCATGGTTTATGGCCTCTCTAAAATGGGAATAGTACTTAGATAAACAGGTCTTGCAGGACCAGATAATTAAAGAAGGGGCAGTGACTAGACTATAGTCTAACAACAATGTGCATTAGGTTACTGGCACAGATTCAGACTGCTAATCCCCCCCCAAAAAATGTCTCATTTTCCCCCATCAATTCATTCAACTAATGTTCATTGAGCCACTACATGTGCAGGGCCCTGGGGATAATACAGTGGTGAGCAAAACAGACAGAAGTCCTGTCCTTGTAAAATTTACAATCAAATGGGCTGGTGATTACTTAGATTACTGTTCAGCAAGTATTCACTCCCTTCCTCCTCTTATGGTGGGTGCTGTATCCTTCTCTTCCCCCACTGATATTGGACTTGGACGTGTGACTTGCTTTAACCAAAAGTTCATTAGCAGATGGCACACAAACAGAAGCCTTCAACATGCTCGCCTCCTGCACTCCTATCCTTCTTCCTAAGAACATGCTTTGGGTAGCCACTGGCCCAAGGAGGATGAGAGAACGTGTGGAGTAGACAGAAACACACCAGGAGTGACAACCTGGATCAGCTGAATCAACAGACTGTAGTTGACCTGCAGACTCTTGAGCAGGAGAGTAAGTGCTTGTTTTTGTAAGCTTCTGAGTTTGGGGATGGTTTGTTACACACATAATTGTAGCAATAACTCTCTAACGCAGAGACTAATAATGCAAGAAAATGTCCAATATTTTGAAAGTTTGATTATAAGGTGCTATTTATTTTATATGAAAAAAAATTGTAGCCCAGAGGAGACGTTTTAGAAAGCATCAAGTTTCTTACCCTGTCTCTATGGTTGTCAACCACTCCCCTTGCCACATCTGCATGGAGGCTTCATTTCTCAACATCCCTTTCCCTGGCTGTGAATAAAAGGGAACCTAGGTCTCCCTGAAAAAGCAACACACCAGCTGCTTTTCCCAGTGCACTCGCTGTTGTATGCCTAGCTTTGCGGATTCGTATTTTAAGCAAGCTGTGAACAAATTGGAGCTTCAGAAGAGAATGAGAAATGTTACCAAAGGTCTTGTAAACAAGGCGTGAAGCCATGGGAAATCAGACTGCTGGGCTTGTGACAGAGACTCCGTAAATATGGTTGATTGATGTTAGAAGAGAAAAATTGAAGGACCAAGATAACAGTTTCCCCAAAAAATATAAATGTAAAATATATGGACAAACTCTTTTTTCTCTCCTGCACTAAGGAACAAACACAAACAAGCAAGCTGTTTTAGCAGGATTATTCTAGGTTAGAAACAGGAGAGAAGAATACCAATAAAAACATTTTTCTAGGGAAGGCCGGTCAGCTCCTCTGGTAAACTCGTTTAACATGAAGATAGCAGGGCGGTTGGGGCCTGATCAGAATCAGGGGAATGTATCCAATCACTGTTTCCCTGGTGTTTCCAGACTGTGGATCTTTCGATGCAGTGAAAACCCCACAGACCATATCCCCTGTTGACTCCCGTAAGCATCAAAAAAGATTAAATGAAGCAAAACTCATTGGACCTAATGGGAAAACTGAAGTTCCCTTTGAGATGCCCCCACTAAGATGGTATCTTTTATTTTAAAAAATAGATGTTCATTCATTCATTTAACAAAATTTCATTAAACATCTACTGTATGCCTGGCACTTTTTTATTCAGTTTAAATACTGCCGTAAATTATTAGGCAAATCACCTGCCCTCGTGGAGATTATAGTCTATCACAAGCATGGCTGATTTAGAGTAAAATCCTATCTAATAAAGAGGGAATATGCTAATTGACCCTCACACCATCACAAAGATGGCGGCGCCCACAGCCAATAAGAAGGGAGTATGCTAATTGACTGTCACACCTTCAAAGATGGTGGCGCCCACAGCCACAAGATGGTGGCACCCAGTCTCCTCAGCCCCGCCAGAGTGGCAGGCGTGCAGCAAGACTGGGCCCACCCCCAGGCGGGCCCAACTGCTCTGCACACCTGCCTCCAGAGTCCCCCAGTCCCCTCAGCCCCCCAGCCACCCAGGGCTGACCCAAGGTGCAGGCAAGCCTCAGATGATGGCTTCCCAGCCACCAGGTCAGGCCTGAGGCGCAGGCAAGCCTTGGATGGCAGCTGCTCAGGTAACCAGGGCCGGCCAAGGTTTGCGCTGCTGGCAGTGGCAGCAGCAGAGGGTGATGGGGCATCACCTTCCCGGATTGCCAGGTCTCCTCCTGCCCCTGAGGGCTCCCGGACTGTGAGAGGGGGCAGGCTGGGCTGAGGGACCCCCCCCCCTCCAGTGCATGAATTTTCATGCACCGGGCCTCTAGTAATAATATAAATACAGTAAATTGAACTGAATGCTGTAAAACTCTAGATCTACAGTGCTTAGGTTATTATACAAAAGGTCTATGAATTTATGGTTTCTTACACATATTGTAATGAAGACAAAGAATTTACAGAGTTTTGAAAAGAACTCTAAGAGTTTAAATGAACAAGAATATGAATCTGAGGATCTTTTTCCAAAAATCCATGTATTCATTTAGTATTCACATTTTATCATTTTAGGATGAAGTCAGTTTAGGAGGTGTTTTCCGTGTCCCTAAGTGCATTTTCCTTCACCTTTTCACTTCTAGTCAATGAGGAAAGAGGTCAGGAACGTGTGGCCTGAACAGCCTGTGGCAATCCCACATGCCTTATTGGAGGCAGGATCAGGGCTTCCCGTTTGGTGAAGATCTGTGTCTAGACACATTAGTCAGGTGTCACTTTTGGTTTCATGAGAAGAAGAGCATCTTCACAGCCTTTCCACATGTCTCCCAGAGGACTCCAGGAGTGGCACTCTGGCTGCACAGCCAAGACAGGCATGCAAAGGGGATGGCTGCCTATCGATCAAGTCCATTAACACATTACAGGCAGATAAAAGGTATGCCGAAAATAATTCCACTCTCCTAGCCATCGCTCCCAGAACCACTTGGCAGGAGAGAAGCCTGCCTGGCAGATGTTACAGGAACAATTCATTTGAAGTTTCAACACTGATTATACCCAATACTCCACCTCTAGTGAGGGATTAAGCATGAATTGCATTTTTTGCTTTATATTTGAAACACAAAATGACTTGGCTAAGCACTTTGGTATTAGAGGTAGTATCCACGCTTAGTATTCTTTTTCTTACAAAAGTTATAGACCCCAGTCATATTCATCCAGTGATGAATGGGGACCCGTCCTTTTTTCACAAATGGCAAAATCTTCTCCCTGTGCACACCTCTAAGATCTTGGCAGCCTGCAAACCTGTGGGGACAGGTGGCCTTCTAAAATTTGACTTGTAAAAACAGAAAATTTCATGAATAGTTTATTATAGGTTATATTTAGTTTATATTACCCTTCTTCTATATAAAAAAAGACACCCAAAGGATAGTATTGGGTCTTTTGAAGATAGAAAAAAAAAATGTCATGAGTCTAAATGCTTTTGATCAGTTCAGAATCCCAGGTTAGATTTCTTCCACCTGCTTATGGGAACTTTTAGAAGCTCTGTGGAAGGATATTTTTAATGAAAATTTTTAAATATTATGGTTTAATTTTAAATTCAGATAACTTAACACTAACTATATTATACACCCACAAACTTAAATATAGGTAGAAGATGCCTCTGCAATAATTTGCCAGTTTTATTAGCCCACTCATAGGAAGATAATGGATGGAGATAGACCACATTAAGTCTCTTATACATGTAAACTCCAGTGAAACAAGATAATTTAAAATTATAAAACCCAATGTTTACCATCAGTGTGCAGGTAAACGTAGTATTATTCAAGGTACTATACATTGACATTAGATCAAGCAATCTGAAAGTGAGTAAAAAGAGCCTTTAAACAATTCATGACTTTTGAAGATGTAATTTCATGTTCCAGAAAAATAGCTCAGAAGAAAGAAAGAAGTCAATTGTATAAACAGTCCTTTTAAAAGGACTACTTAAACAGCAAAAGGATAAAAACTCAAGTAGCAAACAAGAGAGGAAACACTGCACAAGCTATTATCTATAATAATAAAAGCGTAATATGCTAATTGGACAGAGGAACAACCTTCTGGCTGAAGCATCGGGCCCCCAGTGCACTGGGCCTCTAGTATTCATGTAATGGAAAACTACAGAATAGTGAAAAAGAACAAACTATTAATCTATGCAGCAACATGAGTGAATCTCATAGACATAGTGTTACATGAAAGAAGCCAGGCCCTAGATATATACAGTGTGATCCCATGTATATAAAGTTCAAGAACAGGAAAAAAACAGCTTATGGCGATAATGGTCAGCATAATGCTTTCCTTTGGGAGAGTAATAACTGAGAAGGGCAAGAGGGAAACCACTAGAAATGTCCCCTATCTTGATCAGGGCAGTCCGCTCGGGATGTGTATGTATGTGCACCTAAAATGCGGGCTCCTTATTATACTGTGATCTTTCCAATAAACTCCTTATTTTATGTTAAAAAGTTTTAAAATAGTGTTGGTGGCCTGGCCTAGGATGGTGGCAATACAGATTCACAGGAGTGAACAGATTTGGGAGAGATATTTAAGAGGTAAAATCATTGAGAAGAAAAAAATAAGCCAATGCCTACAAAGTGTTTAGCACATGGCCTGGCCTATAGTCAAGCTCAGCAAATGTATGTTAGAACAAGTGCCTGAAAAGGCTGGTGAGCCGGTTAAATTCAATAATGCATGTAAAGCACTCAGATCCTTGTCTGCGATTCCCAACTTTTTCTCTTTAGTTGCTTAGGCTGTAACTGTTTTCATATTCTTTCTGCCTTGCTAGATCCTGCTTTCCTTGCTATTATCTGGAAGAGAAGCTGTACCCTACTAAGGTATTTTCACAAACATGACTTTACCTCCTCTGTGAGTTTTATTAACCAAGTGCACTATCCCAGCTGCCTACATGTTGGCCCCTCCCCAGAAGCACTGAAGGTAAAAACACATGCAATTGATGCATGTACACTTTTACTTTCCTGGTTGCTGCTTTGTCATATCAGGATGGTTAGTGCCATTTTGTGCAATAGTGTGTCAGGAGACTCACTGATAGGGTTAAAGCTCCTTAGCACTGTGTGGAAAGGACATCCCAGCACCATCTGTCAGGCTTGCAATTCTATTAAACTGCCAGCATGATAAATGACAAAGAGAAGGCATTAGGACAGGAGAAAATCTACAGTGAAACACTGCGGTCATAAAACAAGAAGAACCCAAAAGGATGTAGGGTGAGTACACAAACCATCTTTATAATAAAATTTTCACTTGCAAGGAAGGAACAAAGAGACTGCACTGTAACTCCTGGGACCAAGCACAGGAGAGGCAGACGATCCGTCACCCCTCAGCCCTGATGTGTGATCACAGATCAGTGATGCATGCTCCAGCAGTTCCATCTCTGCTTGCAACCAGATCTTCTGGGGCTCGGTGAAGCACACCTTGTCCACCCTGTGTGGGGAGATGCTATGTAGATAGCTTCTTACTCTGTGTAGCTCCTTTGCCTTTGCTCACAAAAATAAATAAACATCTTTGAAATGGAAAATAATTTGGTTATTTCTCTTCAATGAAAAATTATCTCAAGAGAGCACTCACCCAGGGTACTGCTGCCTTGCTTCTAAATTTAGCCCCCACCAATGACATTTGTAAACAGAGCATAAGCAGTTTTTTACTATTTCGGATTTGGAATGAGTTCCAATGAGTTTCATTTAAAGCCACTAGTAATAACCCCAATATTAAAAACAATACTTACTCTATGGATGTTAAGAGATGACTACTGAAGTACTAAGAGATTAAAATGGCTTGAAATATACCTTCTTCCGGTAGCAAAGGAACTAGTGCAGCAAAATCACGAATAATCTCCGTACATAAAATGTTGCCAGAAGCATCCCTGAGACTGATTTTGTACAAAGAAACTTTATAAACACTGAATAACAGTTAGCATTTATATCATCTTGGGTTTCCCTCACCCTTTAACCTAAACTAGTAAAACAAGATTAGAGTAACAATGCAATTACCTCAGTAACAAAACCAAGTGTACCAGATTCATAACCATGTTGCCTCTTCTGCATTTTCTGTCCTTATGCTGGGTCACCACATCAAAATGCTTGAACACAGCAAGCTAAACACTATTCATTGCATGCCTTAGGTTGAGGACATACAGTGATTTTTCTTCTGGGCTTAACACACATGGGATTGGAGTATTTTATTGCCTTGGAAATGGAAAGTTAATAACTAAGTTAACCAGTTGGGTGTGTGGGTGCTTCAATCAGATCATTAAGCACCAACCTTAGTATGTTTCTTGGGCAAAACCAGAAGAAAACAGACATAGGAAACAGACCCAGGAAAACATCTCCTGTCTCTTCAACGATATAGACATATGATGCAATTATCCATGCATTTCAAATGAGGCAACACGCACTTAAAATATCTGGCAGTTGTTCCACTACTCAATTTGCGTGTTCACATTGTATTATGTTAAAGGAAAGAGAAACGAGGTCAGCAAATTCCGTAAGAGCCCTGTTGCTCTTTGACAACTTATTCAATATGGAAATAAATATCCAGTTACTTATACATTTCTCCCATGCTGCCGTATTGATTAGATTAATCTTTGTTGTGCATTTCCTTAATAGGTTTTCTAGGAATATTCTTCAATATTTCTATCAGTCAGAATCTGTGGTTTAAAACCACTTTGGGAAAAGGCTGGAGGACTCCAGAAGAACAAGCCTATGCCTTCTGGATGAATTTTATTCCTCATTTGCTCCTAATAGCCAACAAAGCACTTCTCTATTACTCCACAGTTCCCAAATATCAAGCACTCAGGAAAGTTTATGGTAATTCATGGGTATACAGTCCATGGAAAGATAAGAGAGTGCTGTGAGGTATGAGAAACAGTGGGCTATGGTCTGGTTTGGGTCACAGCACTAACATTCACCAACTCTCAGATTTTGCAGAAATTGTAATACCAGTACTTTTTTTGCTAGATGACCACAGGTACTACCATATGCACTTCATGCTCACCATCTCATGCCAATCCACGGAAAAATCCCTATGGCCAGCATTAGTTCCCCAATGTTAACACAAGAAATCTGAGGTTCAGAGATGGCAGTAACGTGTCCCAAGTCCCACGGAGAGGAAGTAGCAAGTCTAAACCTGAGTGTTGAACTGGCTCAGGACCACCACACACACTGCACCATGTATTTCACTTTAAAAATTGCATAATAGCATTTTCCATGCTTACGTCTCAAGGATGCTGGGAGAAACCAATGGTAAACATATAATACATGGAGCACTTTGGGAAATGAAGAGTGCTACATACACAAATGTATAGTTTTTGTATAATGCTTAAATCATTGGGCTTCTAATTACAGAACATCCATCTGAAACTGGATTAAGCAAAAAGAATATATTGGCCCATTTAGCTGGCAAGTCCAAGACAAGCAGGACTAAACTCAAGATCGCAGACAATGCTGTCAAGGTTTTCTCCTTGGGTCTCTTGTCTCACTTTTCTTCTGCTGTGGCTGCATCATCATGCAGGCTCTTGCAGAGGCAAAATACTCAACCAATTCTCAGTAGCAGGGTGCCGTCCTAGGTGCTACAGCAAATATTCCAGGATTACTTCTTATTTCATCCCTCAACCAATCACTGGGGTCATGGGGTGGAGTGATATCCTGATTGGTTTAGCTCTGGGTCACGTGTTCACTTCTAGAGCCTAGAACCAAGTCAGCTTCCCACATACCATATGGACTGGGCCTGGGAGTGGGGCTGAGGGTGAGATGCTCCAAGCAAACTGGAGCTCTCTTACCAGAAAAGAAAGACACACAGAAAAATATTCACTAACACATTTTAATAATAACCACTGTGCTTTCTATTTGTCTGCAAGACGATGACAGAGAATGCCTAGTATGTAGTGTTAGCTAATTGATATGTGTAGAATGCTCCAGAGTTATAAAGTGCTTCCATATGCAATATATCACTCTATTCTCATTATATCCTTACCAAGTACAAATCACAAATTTACAGGTGAGCAATCTGAGTCTCAGTATAGTTAGGAGATTTACCCAAAGCCATCTAAATAACAGGCAGCACCAGAACCAGAACCTCTTCTGATTCCAATTCACTACTCTGATAGCTGGATTAGGTTTGATACTGTGGCTTTTGATTAAATGTGCTCTGGACGCAAATTTTCTTTAAAGAAGGCATTACTAACAACAAACAATTCAGAAAACGTCATTCCACCCTATACTTTGGGGAAACATTAAACTGTCCAAGTGTGGACATTTGCAACTAAACATGCCATTCTAATACTTCTTTATTATATTAGACATTCCTGGTGGTAATCTAAATTGTTGGTACAGTTTTTTGGGTGAAGACAATCCTATATAATAAAAGCCTAATATGCAAATCAACCAAATGGTGGAACGTCTGATGGAACAATCAGTCGCTATGACGTGCACTGACCACCAGGGGGCAGACACTCAATGCAGAAGCTGCCCCCCAGCCTGGAGGCCCCAGGCCAGCCAAAGCGGGTGCCAGCAGGGCCCCCCCCCCCATTGCCCCGCCAGTGGCCCCATAGAGGGAGGTGACCAGCAGCCGCGGCAGGGGATGGGGCCAGCAAGCAGGCGCCCGCAGATCAGCCCTGATCACCAGCCAGGCCTAGGGACCCTATCCTCTAGTTTGGTAATAAAATATATAAACAGCTATAAAGATGTCATATCCTTTGATTTCCAATTCTACTCTTAGGAATTTATCCTATGAAAATGATTAAAATAAATGAAGAAAAATTCATGTATATAAAAACATTCTAGTAACATTAATCACAACATCACCATTTTATAATTCAAGGAGATAATATATGTAAAGTGCATAGCAGGATGCCTCCTAATCAATTAATGTAGGCTGCAATAAATCCCTGCTAATTCTCACAAGCTAATGGGCCTTCACATTTATGTTTTATCTGCATGGACGGTCCTTTTCCCCAGATACCTTTCACACACTCCCTCCTTTCTTTCAGATCTCTACCTAGATGTGACCCCCGCCCCCAAGAGGACTTTCCAAACCACCCTCTCTAAATAGCATCCCTCAGACTGATTTTGTAAATCAGTCTTTTTTAATCTCACTGTTCTTTTTTTAATCTCCTTCCTGTGCTTTGTTTTCTTTAAGACTTATTTCTACCTTGAGTGTTAAATATTTATTTATTTTGACTTTCTTTTCCTCGTGAGAAGATAAGCTCCATGAGGTCAGGGGTTTGGGTGAGTTCATTGCAATGTGTCCATCATCTAGAACAGTGGTCGGCAAACTCATTAGTCAACAGAGCCAAATATCAACAGTACAACGATGGACATTTCTTTTGAGAGCCAAATTTTTTAAACTTAAACTTCTTCTAATGCCACTTCTTCAAAATAGACTCGCCCAGGCCGTGGTATTTTGTGGAAGAGCCACACTCAAGGAGCCAAAGAGCTGCATGTGGCTCGCGAGCCGCAGTTTACCGACCACTGATCTAGAACAATATCCTGAATAATGTTGAATAATATTTTTTCCTTGTTTGATTCTTCTTATTCAAGCTTCCACTTCCATATTTTTTCACTTATCAAAAATTTTTATTATTCCAACTCCTTTTTTTTTTTGGTCAGAAACAGGGCTCTCAGTCTCGGGAAGGCTCTGACAAGCAGATCCAGAAGGCCTGCTGGTGGGGCAAAGGGCCAAGACCTGAACACATAAGCGCAGGCCAGAGCTGATATTCTTGGGAAGGATACATGAGAAGGACATGTCTTATGGTGAGTCCAGACCTGGATAGCCAGGTCACAAGGAAAGGATGGGAGATCTAGGACCTAGGGGTGCCTATCAAATCAGGTATAGGTCAGGCCATCAACCTCACAGAGGTACGGAGGTGTGTGTTCTCAAGGATCTTACCATAGAAAAGTTAAGTTTCTAGGGGAAATTTTTAGCCACTGGGCCATATGAAATGCCAGAGAAGAATTTTATTGTTGAGAAACTTAAATCCAAAGCAAAGATCCAAGTGACTGGGGTACACGGAGGACTGATACACTGGTCAGTCATGAGCCAAGGTCTGCTTTGCAGGGAAGTAAACTCCCAGTCACTCCCAAAAGCAACTCCAGTAAGCCCAAGCTTATTTCTTCAAAAGAAGAGTTGCAAGTGTTGGCTGATAATGGTTAACGCCCTCTGAAACCAGGTAGGCAGGCTAGGCACAAGGACAAATGGTATAGAGGATGTGGTGGCTTTGTAATATGGTGACTTGGCCAAACTGAACCACATAGCTCAGAATTCCCATCCACATAAGTTTCCAGTTTGGAAGGGCCAAAAAAATATACTTCATGGAAGATTTGGAGGGTGAAGGTAGAGCAGTTGCCGTTTTTATTTTTTATGCTCAGAAGGTGGAGGCAGGATTTTTATAGTTCACACGTGTTGCCTATCTGCTGGCTCACCTCATAGTGTGAAACAGTGACTAGGCCTATAACTTACCCTTGGATAAGGTATCTCCGGGGTCACTCCACCTTGCCCTGGATCCTCCTGCATCTTCTCCCACTTCCGGCCAGGCATGTGGTAAGCTTCATGACGAAGGCTACCAACTTCTCCCGCAGACACCCATGACATCAAGGTGGGAGGCAGTGAGAATTGACCTGGGTTCTAGCTCATGCTCCTGGATTCCAGTTGGTCCTTTATTTCTTCACTTCCCATCCATCTTTCTTTCCCAACTGTCTGCCTGCAGACTTCAGAAACCATATCAGCTATGAGATGACAGCCCTGCAGAGACTGTTTAACCAGCTCCCACAATTGTGTCCTATGAAATTCCCATTTAAAAATCATATACAAATTATGAAGATATATACCCTAGTGATTTTATTTGTCTAATTGAACCCTGATTGATACAAAATGGATCTGTGTGGAGGGTTGAGCTTGTCTGCCAAAGTCCACGATTGGGTTACTTCTGTCTCAAAAAAAAAAAAACACATTAAAAGCCTGCACATCATGAAAACTTAATATAATTTAATTAACGTTGAGTTTAAGTATTCGTCTACTTCCAAAAGAGAAGGTTTACAGGCAAAAGCCTAAAGTGTGATAACAGGAAATTTCTGACAAGGAAGGTAATTATGTAGAAACTTCTCAAATTATTTACTCTGAATAAAATGAATGCTTATCAGTGATGATGGAGATCTATCCTACTAGGTTGTTTAAAATTAATTCCCACAGACATCCTTTTGACCCAGTAATAGATATTCCTGAGCATATAATCCATTTCAATAAGTCTTTGATTCTGCCATTTGACATGAATTTTGTAAGTTCTATTCTTAAACAACTTACTTAACTGGTTGGGAGATTGGAAAATATTCCTGCAAAGAAAAAGTGCGGCCTTTACAGCTCCAGTTATTAGCTTGAGAAAGTGGAATCACTTGGCTTTTGAATAAAGAGTCACTATAAATATTTAGTAGTTTTATATTCTGATGTGACTGTATCAATCTATCACACTGATAAATTCATTAAAAATTGAAGCCTGGAATTTGGGGTCTGCGCAAGCTCTGAATTATTCATTCCACCATAAATCTACTGGCATCCCTGGAAGCTGTATCTATTGGCGGTGAAGTTCCACTAATGTACATTGGTAGGAATAGGCGAAACAACAACGTGTCTCTCGTGTTCTGAAGCAGAGAAATGCTAAGTCTCTGCAGAAAGTTCTCATTTTCATAATTAAAATATGAACAGTGTGGCTATATCCCTAAAGGAAAACAGGCAATATTCTCAGAGTTCTCTTGATTTAATGAACTGTCCAAAGAAACTTCATGGACTCCAGTATTCCATTCTAGGCTTAGGATATTTTCACTCACACAAAAGCAAGGCCGTGAATGAACAATGAATTTAATAGCAAAGCACAGTTGAACTGAATTCAAATTGTTAACTTCATGTACATCAGTCGAGAAAAAGAGTTGATAGGAGAAACAGTGTGGGAGTTCTGCCTTTGTTGTTGGCTCTCTCTGCCTTTTTTTAAGATTATATTTATTAAACATTTTCTCTGTATCAGCATCTGGGATTTTTATTTTATATATAATCATCTTTCACCCACAGCTCCACTAGGTGGATACCATCATCCTCCCCCATTTTATTTTTATTTTTTAATATATTTTTATTAATTTCAGAGAGGAAGAGAGAAATAGAAACATCCATGAGGACAGAGAATCATTGATCAGCTGCCTCCTGCACCCCTCCTACCGGGGATCGAGCCCGCAACCCTGGTATGTGCCCTTGACCGAAATCAAACCCGGGACCCTACAGTCTGCAGGCCAAAGCTCTATCCGCTAAGCCAAACCAGCTAGGACCTCCCCATTTTAAAGATGAAGAAACTGAAGCTCTGAGAGGTTAAACAGCTTTTTCCAAGATCACAAAACTAGAAAGTGATGGTGCTGGGATATGAACCGGGTCTATCACCAACGTCTATGCTCTTAATTGCTTCTTTCTACAGCCTGACTTTACAAAAAAGTAAACATAGAAAGACCATTGAGAGAAAAGCTATTATGTGTCTTTAGGACTTGGTTCTTGCATTATTCATCTAATACTATGAACCAAATCACCCCCCAAATTAGTAGAATCATTTATTATCTCGTAGCGTCATAAACCGGGATGGGCAAACGTAGGTTTATAGTTGTTTGCATGGAAAAATACATATAATAATACAAGAATAAACTGTTTCCCATACTCACAACTGTAAACCTACTTATGCCCACCCCTGCATGTGGGTCAAGAATTTGGCAGTGGACTGTGGAGAACAGTATGGAGTTTGCTTAAAAAACTAAAAATGGAACTCCCATTTGAGCCAGTGATCCCACTTCTAGGAATATATCCCAAGAAACTAGAAACACCAATTAGAAAGGATATATGCACCCCTATGTTCATAGCAGCACAATTCACCATAGCTAAGATTTAGAAACAGCCTAAATGCCCATCAGCAGATGAGTGGATTAAAAAACTGTGGTATGTCTATGCAATGGAATACTATGCTGTGGTAAAAAAATGAGTTCTTACTGTTTGCAACAGCATGGATGGAACTGGAGAGTATTATGCTAAGTGAAATAAGCCAGTCAGAGAAAGATAAATATCACATGATCTTACTCATTTATGGAATATAAACTGAACATAAACTGATGAACAAAAACAGATCCAGAGACAGAGGAACATCGATCAGACCATCAAACCTCAGAGGGAAGGTAGGGGAGGGTGGGTGTAAGGGGGAGAGATCAACCAAAGGACTTGTATGCATGCATATAAGCCTAACCAATGGACACAGACACCAGAGGGGTGAGGGCATGAGTGGGGGGGGGGGGATGGGGAGGTAATGGGGGAAATAAGGACACATATGTAACACCTTAATCAATAAAGAAATTTAAAAAAAGAATTTGGCAGTGGTTTGGCTGAATGGTTCTGATTTAGGTCTCTCATGGAAGGTTAGACGTCTGATGTGATTTCACCCATCTGCATCCTTAACCGGAGTTGGAGCATCTACTCCCAAGGGTCTCACCCAGATAGCTGCCAAGGTGGTGTGGCTGTTGGCAGGAGGCCTCAGTTTCTCTACATATGGGCCTTTCCTCAGGGCTGCTTCAGCATCCTCACAGCTTGATAGCTGGCTTCCCCCAGAGCTAGAAATCCAGGAAACCAAGGGAGAAGCTGCAATGTCTTTTATGATCTGTCCTCTGAAGTCATCCACTGTGACTTCCACAGGACTCTGTTAATCACACAGGTCCACCTTGATTTACCCTAGGAGTAGGGTACATAGGGTGAGAATACCAGGAGGTGAAGCTCCCTGGGGGTCATCTTGGAGGCTCATCACCTCAGACTTCCTGCTATTCCTCTGGCAGTTCGCAGATTGCATTAGGCCAGTGACAGTGTGTCAATGGCCTCGTGCAGAGTCAGAAAGTCAGGAAATGACTGCAAAACTGCTGGTGTGCATCCCAGCAGCTGCACACGGGTGAGCTCAGACCTTCAGCTACAGTAAGTGAGAGAGTTTTCTACGCGGTTCAGAGTGGGTGGCAGTAAACAACAGGACTTAGAGAAAGACGGCTTTTAGTAGATGGACTCTTCAGAGAGAAAGAAAGTCAACGTAAAAAAGACTTTGGAGAGTGGAACATGGAGAACTGGAAGCTGCAGGAGGGAGAAGGAAAGCCATGAAGATGGAAGACAGGGGTGGTTACGGGATGAAGGGAAAGCACGTTTAAAAGGATTTGAAGCAAAGACATCAAATTGCAGGAGACCCAGGCCTGGCAGTGAGTCGGTATGAAGGAGACCTTGTACCCAGAGCACCCAGGTGGACCTGTGTGATTAACAGAGTTAATTAACAGCATGAGGGTGGGAGATCAGAAAGAAGACACAGAACTAGAACTGGGCACACGCACATATATATATATTGCAAAAGTAACACATGTTATTGAACACTCAAATAGTACAAAAATAATAAAAGCAGAAAGTAGAATCTCTCATTTCCTAAAGATGTCTACCACTTACAGTTTAGTGTATGTCCTTGCAAACCTTTCCCGGACAGTAGAGAAATATACACGATTGCCCTTTGTGTATTGTATTGCACTTCCTATATTCTTCAATAATATGGCTATGACATCCGTTTGTACCAGTTACTATAGAAACACTTCATTCTTTTTAAGTTTCTTGATACTCTTTTATGATTGGTGTGTAGTTTATTTAACCAATCCCCTACAAAAGGACATGTGAATTGCTTCTAATTATTCGCCACCAGAAACATGCCCAAGGAAACATTATATGCAATATCCTTGCATAACTGTGGGAATATTTCTCTGGGGAAACATCCCAGAAGTAGGATTTCTGGATCAAAGAATATGCACATTCAAATTTTTAATAGATAGTACCTTCACAAAAGGTTGTACCAATTTGCTTGTGTGTGTTTTACATTAGATATTTATAATTACCTTAACTTATAGGCCAACTCAAGAGCTATCAGCTTATTCATAGTATGAATAAGTTATTATCAAATAGTTCTAAGGAGTTATGGAGAGAATTCCATGCCTTTAGAAAGAGTCTTGATAGTGTAGGGTAAATGTCAGATGAGCCAGACAATATATTTACCCAGGTAATTCTGTACATGTTCCCACAGATTTCTAGTCTTCACCACAGGCAGAGAAGCACAGCTAGAAGGGGCCCTAACCCACCCCCAGCCCTGCCTGCACCCCTTCCTGAATTCATGGAAAGACTGCATTCCAAGTGCAATCAATCTTCCCCAAGGACCTCACTACAAATCAAGGCTTAAAAGAAGTGAAAAGCAGCTCTGCTTTACTAAGATCTGAGGACTAGTAAATAGGTTAAAATTTCATTTAGGCCAAACTTCAGGATAATTTGAATGTTTTTCCCAATGTTATTTTCTTCTCACAAATACTTTCTACACTTCTATCTTACCCATTTCTCTATCTGGTCGTAACTTTTGTTAACTGAATTCCAGGGAGACATTCAAGCACCCATTCAATATTCATTTGTCTCACTCTTAAGGATACTACCACTCTATATTCCCCTCCCCTCAAACGCAGCCCACCAGCACCCAGGCTGACAACCATGGTCTCTGCTCCTCCACCTTAAATGGTGAGAGTACTGGGCTTTGCCCTGATCAGCTGTGGGACAGGAGTCTGGCTGGCCAAGGTGCTCAGGGACAGAGCAACTAAGATTCTTATAGAATGATTCACACCGTCCCCGGCCAATTTATAAATCAATATACTGACTTATAATCTTAAGTAACTATCTACGTCAGTGGCCAGGGGGCAAATCCTCTTCTTAGCAAATAATGACCAGAAAAGACCCATCAAAAGCATTATTTCATGAGCGTTGAAGGCAGAGAACATGGGTTGGGGTGGCTCCCTTATGTGGGTGGTCCCCATCTGATGTAAACACCAAGTTTTATTCTTCTTATTTGGGGCCATGAGTTAGTTGGCGTATAAAATGTTTAGAACCCTGATATACAACTTCCCTTGGACATTAAGCCACTAACATTAGTTTGTCCAGTCATTCAACATATATTTATGAGAACCTGTATGAGCAAGGCTCTGTGTCCTCTTTCTGACCTCCCACCCTCATGCTGTTAATTAACTCTGTTAATCACACAGGTCCACCTGGGTGCTCTGGGTACAAGGTCTCCTTCATACCGACTCACTGCCAGGCCTGGGTCTCCTGCAATTTGATGTCTTTGCTTCAAATCCTTTTAAACGTGCTTTCCCTTCATCCCGTAACCACCCCTGTCTTCCATCTTCATGGCTTTCCTTCTCCCACCTGCAGCTTCCAGTTCTCCATGTTCCACTCTCCAAAGTCTTTTTTACGTTGACTTTCTTTCTCTCTGAAGAGTCCATCTGCTAAAAGCCGTCTTTCTCTAAGTCCTGTTGTTTACTGCCACCCACTCTGAACCGCGTAGAAAACTCTCTCACTTACTGTAGCTGAAGGTCTGAGCTCACCCGTGTGCAGCTGCTGGGATGCACACCAGCGGTTTTGCAGTAGTTCCCTGACTTTCTGACTGTGTTAGGACTACTGTCAAAACAATCCTAAGTGCTGAAAGAGAAACAAGCATACCCAGGCATGGTCTTTTAAAAATGTATTTATTTTAGCAAAGTCAATAGGGTAAGAAATAACCATATCCGTGTCCAAACTTGTAACTATCCAGAGTAAAGTTACAGAATAGGGAAGGGCTGGTAGAGCTGCAGGCAGTGGTTTGGGATCTTGGCCCACACTTGCCGGCCCCTCTACAACAGCCCACTTCCCGCTCTGCCAAAGCATCAAAGACTTGGCTTATGCCTTCTGGTGGTGATTAAACAGTCCTGGGGTCCAGCCCAACTCAAGGACAGCTTTGGAAATGCTGCCTGCTGGGCTGGAGTGAGGCAATTAGGCAGGGAATAGGTAAGTTAACACCATGGTTCTTACTCATGCTAGCATCGTGTAGTGTGCCAGAGACTGCTAGTAACCCCCCAAATTTACGCTCCCTCTTCTGTAGTGTGAATATGTTGCTGTAAGGTAAATATCCAATCATAGATTTATTTCCCAGTATCCCTTACATCCAGGTTTGACCATATGACTAGTTCACGCCAGTGAAATGTGAGCGGAAATGATATGTGTTATTTTCAGAATTTTTTATTAGCGGGAAGCAGAAGACAGAAGGTCCACAGATGGAAGGAACCTGGGTGTCTGCATGCCCATAAGTAAGAAAGCCTCGTACTGAGCAGGATTACACACATCACACTGTTACATGATAGAGAAACAAATTTATCTTGTATGAATCCACTAAAAAGTTTGAGGTTTATTAATTATAGCAGCTAGTTTTACCTTAATAGAGAGAAAGAACTACACTCATGTAATAAGGAGCAAGAATCTACTCCTTATACTCTGCTTATAAGGGGGGAAAAAGAATTTGGAAGTTTTCTAACTCACAACACTTAGAAGGAAAAAGTAGTTTGGAAAAAGGTTTAACAAGTAGTTAACTCATGTCAGGACGTGAACAAACACTTGTCTCAGAGTAAATGTTCTACCTCTGTTCTCTGGTTTCCCATCATACGTGAGTTCTGCAGGTGGGGAGTGGTCAAAAGCAGCAAAGAGAAAACTGGATCCCTCTGCAGGCTTATCTGAGGAACAGGCTTCACATTCCCAGGAGGGCGGGCCAGTAACTAAGGCCCCTGGATCAAGGAGCTGTCCTTGTAGAACCTGTGTGTGAGACTATTCCCAAATAACTACAATACCAGGCGGAGTGAGATGCCCGGTGTCCTGTCCAAGGGCCAGTGGGAACTCCAGGGGGAGATGCCTCAGCCCCTTAGGAGGGCGTGGAAGGCTGAGGAGAGGAAGGCATTGGAGATTAATTCTGAGGACAGAGCATCATGTGACAAAAGCTTTTGTGTGGAAAAAAAGGCCCAGGGAGAAAATGGTGATTCTTTTGCAAATGGTCATTCTTTGCCTCTCTAAGCCTCTCCACCGATTTTCAGATTGCTTCCGCAAGTTTTAACTCTTCTCCGGTTTGCTTTCACCCTGGGAAGTGAGCCTCGCTGTTCAGCCTGCCATGTAAAATCTGTGATATAAGCATAATACTTGCATGTCGTTTCCTTATCTTTCTATTAAAAGCTCATATTCCTTACTCTATAAAGGGTATGTCTTCAAAAAGCCAATTATGTTTATTTAACCATGTTTGCTTAATTGAATTACTATGAACAGGCTCATTCTACATTTGCCTTTGGTGTAAATTCTTCTGACTTTATGTTTCCTGAATCAGATATAAAACACTAATGGCCACATAAAAATCAGACCAATTACTTCTGATGATTGGAAGCCTTTGGAAGACTATGTTCAATTAATCTAGTCACCATTTCCCCTCCCTAAGGAGCAGCCTGGGCTCTTAGGTCATGGACTAACAACTGTAATATGCATGGGTCGATAAAAATAAATAGAGCAATACATTGTAATCAGGGTTATAACCCTTATGGGATACCTTCTCTTCCAATGGCTTGAGTCTTTGAAGGATCCCATCAGCATCAAGAAACAGTAGCTGAGGGCTCTGGGAACATTTTTACAACAAATGTATAGATTAAAAAACTCTCTTCATAGCAATATAAACAATGATATTACTGAAAGAAAAAAATTACAGGTGATTTCATTTTCACATGTTCTTTTAATAGTTTAAGCATGCACCATCTTAACAGTATACTTTGTATTTCTTTCATGTGTCTTCAGTTATTATCATGTTTATTTCAAGAGATTATTCATCTCATTGAACCAGAAAATTCATGCTACTACTTTCCCCTTTCACAGTCAAGGAAGATATCATTAATCAATCATAGAACTCTGTCTTGATGAACCTAGAAATGGTCACATGATCTTTAACACAGCTCCCCTGGCAACTACTAAGAATCGGTCATGAGATGAAATCAATCTGCCATTCCTACCCAAGGCTGAGAGCAGCTCTGAGTCTCCTTGGAGCCACACAGTCTACACAAAAGCCTTATCATTTCACAATATATATAAATATCAGATCATTATGTTGTACACCTGAAACTAATATAATGTTATCTGTTAGTTACATCTCAATTTTTTAAAAAGAGCCTGAAAGAAAAGCTTACCATAGAGCACATTCAGGGTTCTCTTGGTCCCTCTATTCCCCACTCTGAGTTTCTGCTGGATGGATGAAAGGATAGTGAAACCATACACTGAGTGGCCAGATTATTATGATCTCTGAATGCATAATAATCTGGCCACTCAGTATATATATATATATATATATATATATATATATATATATATATATATCTTAGAGGCCCGGTGCATGAATTCGTGCATGGGTGGGGTCCAGCCTGGCCAGGGGGAGGGGACATGGGCGGTTGGCCGGCCTGCCTGCTGATCAAACTCCTGGTCGAGGGGACAATTTGCATATTAGTCTTTTATTATATAGGATATGCACTGAGTGGCCATATTATTATGCGTTCAGAGATCATAATAATCTGGCCACTCAGTGTAGGTCAGACCAACTACCTTGAGCAACTTAATCAAGCCTCTGGGACTGGTGGCTTGGACCTGGCCAGCAGGGATCTTGACACTGGCTAATTTTGTGACCCAGGGAAATGTCTCCAGGCTTTGCTTTCCACATTTGTAAAATGCAGCATTAGGTTAAATGAGCTATCAGGTTCCTTATTCCTCTAAAACAGTGGTCAGCAAACTTTGGCCCCTTGAGTTTTTAGCAAAGGCCAGCTTGGGAGTACCCTAATTAAGTTAATAACAATGTACCTACCTATATAGTTTAAGTTTAAAAAAATTGGCTCTCAAAAGAAATTTCAATCATTGTACTGCTGATATTTGGCTCTGTTGACTAATGAGTTTGCCGACCACTGCTCTAAAACAACTGATTCTGAGAGCTAGGAGTAGTGAAAATCCAGATAGATGAACTATGTTGTCCAACATTTCAAGCAAATAAAAGCTGAAGACCTCAATAAGAAAACTGGGGCTCAGAGGAGTTGAGCTAACTTGCCCAAGATCATACGTCAAATGAGAAAAAGCTCTAGAATTCAAATATCTTTTGACACCAGTGTCCACTCCTTCCAACATGTTTAGTTTCAAAATCCTTTTAAAAATTCTAGAAATGGATTTGATGAGGAGACTGTATGAGATCAAATCATATGAAACTGACAATATTCCACATTTTTTTCTACTACATATGGCACTTTCAAAAGTCTAACCTAATAGTTTACTCACAGATAATCCTTGCACCTTAGCTGTTCTTGAGTTGATTTACTTTGCTCACCCATCTCCCTCCAACCACCCATAGAACCAGGTGAGCTGATCCTTGCTGGTCTCTAAGTCCTAGAATGTAGTAAGCTTGGCGCATCATCCAGAAATGGCTCTGGCTCCTGAAGATGTAGAAATTCTATCCACCAACAACCACAAAATTGCTCAAACACCCATCTAAGCTGACTTAAAATCTGAAAGGATGGGGGCGATAAGAGATCAACCGAAGGACTTGTATGCATGCATATAAGCATAACCAATGGACGCAAAACTCTGGGGCGTGAGGGCATGTATGGGTGTGGGGTGGCGGGGACAATGGTAAGATATGTACACATATAATATCTTAATTAAAAAAATACAATGCAAAGAAAAAATTCCAAAATATAAAAAAAATTTTTTTTAAATAAAGTAAAATAAAATCTGAAAGGAGATCTAAATACGTAATTCCAACTATACTGCTTTCCCATTCCACATCCACTCCAAAGCTTCCCTCTGGATGCCTTTATCTCCCTCTCACCTCTCCTCTGCTTCCCATTCTTTATTTAGTCAATTGATTTAGCTTCTCTGGAGGCAAGAAAAGATGATCTCTCTTTAGCTTGGGGAAGAAGAGGGGAATTGAGCTCATCATTGGAGGAGGCTTGTTGGGGAGTTGGAAGGACATGGGTTGTTTGAACACTCCCATATTAATCACTTCTGTCCTAACACAGCTCTCAGGTTGGTCTGTCGTTCGTTTCCCCATACTTCCTCCTTATTCTATTTGAAGTCACAAAGAATGAAGAGTTTCCTTGAATAAGGATGTATTGTTAGTGTATTTTAGCACTCACTCTGTATTTCTGCCTTTTGGAGGACTGGCTAACTTCAAAGACAAAGATTGGGCAAGAACAGATGCGCCTGGGAAATGGGAAGGAAGGAAGAAGACAGGCAGGAGTGTCCTGGAATAAACAGAATAGAGAAATCCTCACCGAGTGGAACGCTCTGAGGCAAGTTTGAAGGAATTTTTTTTCTTTTTAATAAAAATGAAAAGCATTTATTCATGTTTTGTCAAGAGGATAATTTGTGCCACTTTACCAAGTGTACCGATGTGCTTGTGTTAGACTGCTGTTATAGCTCTCACATCCAATTAAGCCAATACGAAAAACACCCTCCAGCTTAGACGTTAGAGTTCGCCATTCATATTCATGAAGTGCTCACTCTTGGCATAGCCATCTCTCCCTCCTCGAGTATCTCACAGCCTCTATCATCTGCCACTTCCAGAAAAGAGAAAGGTATTACTTAGCACCTGCCCATTTACTGATTTTTTTTTTTCTCTTTTCTGTTTGGAGACAGTATGGCATATGCACATGTGGTTCATACCTGAGCATCAGCATTTTCTAGCTCTGCGAGCCTGGGCAAGTCCTTGAATCTGAGTGTCAGTTCTCATATGTGGGAAGCTGGAATGGTTCTCCCTACCTTGCCGAATGGTTGAGAGCACTTAGTAATGCTACCAAGGCCCTGCCTGTCACACCGCAGATACTCCTTTGCACCCCCTTCTCTTGTTTTCCATTTTTATTAACAAGCCACACAGCCCTGGTGCAGGACCTGTGTCACTAACAGTTTTATACCCTCAGCACCCCTCCCAGTGTTTAGCGCATCACCTGTAAATGCTTGCTGTTGCTATGCTCTGGCTGTCAACAATTAGGATATTTCCATTGCTTCTTTAGGAAGGAATTTTGATGCTAACTTCTGCTAAGGAAATTTACAAGCAGACACCACATGCAACTTTTCCCCCCATCACTTACAAAATCACAAAAACACACTCATAGTCTTTTCTGCTTCCAGCCCCTGGTAGTGAGACTTAGGTACATTTAATAAGGGGAGAAACAGCTTTCTAAAGATTAAGGCAGTGATGAAAAAGCATCCAGATGCTAGAAAGCACGTTAGGGGGGAAACCTACATGGGGAAAGATCTACATGGGATGCACGCTGGTCTTGCAAACTGAAAGTGAGGGATGGGAAATCCCTAATAAACTGAACGACTCGTATGATTTCCTTCTGTTGAGAATATATCCTTAACCATTTCTTTGGGTGGAAAAGGGGGATTATAACAACAAAGTGGGAGAGGGGATGGAGATATGTAGCAAAAGGCACGATGATGCCTTGGGGAGGAGACAAGAAGGCAAAAGACTTGTTCTCCATCTGCATGCTCACCTCCAGCAGAGACTGTTTAAGTCCTGCTGAGGTGCCACAGCTGCCATCTGGCCTCTTTGTCCTGCTGAGTAGAGGAGAAGCAATGCTGAAATTTGCCACAAACTCAGAGAATAAAAAGAAATACTGCCAAGTGACCAGACCGGGGAATGAAGGCAGCATCCCCAAAGCCATTGGCTTGGACCTTCCTTAAAGGTGCAGCTGGTGTAATCTGCCCCAGAGGTGGGCCTTCCAAGCAGCACCCCACCAGCATTACATCTGAAGGTCTGGCTAAGTGAGCCCTGTCTGTGGATCAGGCTTTGCCAGTTGTTCTGTTTCTGTTGGAACACACAAACCCCCTGGAAGAGTGGGCGCAATCAAGGACTTGATTATAATAATGCCTGCCTTAATGTAAGCCTGCAGTTTTATCAAGACTCGAATATGCACAGTTCCTTACTTCCAGGATCTTTCACTGTCGCCCTTTTATAGCCACAGCTCTCTTTTCCTGCTCTCATGCCCTCCTTTACTCTTGACAACCATTGACCTGTTCTCCATTTCTATAATTGTGTCATTTCAAGAATGTTATATAAAAGGAGTCATACTACATATATACTGTTGGGATTGGCTTTTATCACTAAGCATCCTTCTCTGGAGAATTTTCCAGGTTGTTCTGTGTATCAGTAGTTTGTTTTCTTTTCTTTTCTTTTTTTTTTTTTGGCTGAGTTGTAGTCTATGACATCAATACACCACTGTTTGTTTAATCATTCACCCACTGAAGAACCGGGTTGTTTCAAGTTTGGGGTTATCTATAATAATAAAAGCATAATGTGCTAATTAGACCAGACAGCTGGACAACCTTCTGGACGACCTTCCGGACGAAGCCGCGGCTGCAAGGGCCAAGCCCCTTGCACAAATTTTGTGCATCAGGCCTCTAGTTATAAATAAAGCTGGTATAAACATTTGTGTAAAGGTGTTTGTGTGAGGATTACTCTTCAATTCTCTGGGATAAATGCCCAGCTGGATTGGATGGTTGTTACATGTTGAGGTGTTTTTTTCAAGAAACTGCCAAACTCTTTTCCAGAGTAGTTGTACCATTTTACATGCCTACCAATGACTGATTCCATTTTTCCAGAGCTTCCCCAGCATTTAGTGTTGATGGTATTTTTTATTTGAGCAATTCTTATAGATATGTAGTTATATTTTATTAAGGCTTTAATTTTCATTTTCTTAATTATGTTGAACATCTTTTCATGTGTTTATCTGTCATTTGTATATACTAGTACTTTTTGGTGAAAATGTCTCTTCATGTCAATTGTTCATTTTTTAATTGAATTGTTTGGAGTTTTATACTGTTAAACTTTGAGAGCTTTAAATAATGTATTCTAGATACCATTCCTTTGGTGAACATGTGGTTTGCAAATATTTTATTCCAGTCTATAGCTTGTCTTTTTATCCTCTTAACAATATCACAGACCAAAGTTTTTTTTTATTTGATGGAGTCCAATTTATCAACTTTTCTTATTATGGATCATTTTTTTGTGTGTCAACTCAAAGAACTTTTTGTCTAGCTCTTGATACCCAATATGTTCTTCTACATTTTTTTCTAAAATCTTTCTAAATTTTAGGTTTTACATTTAAATTCATGATCTAAGGACAGAAAATTCTAAGATAATAACTGGTCTACTCCAACATAATAGCACAGAATAAAACTTTTGACTCCCTTCACCCATATCAGCAAAAGCTAAGTGAGGAGCCTTGATTTCCATCCTCACAGGCTCTAATGAGGCACCCCAGTGCCCCTTCCAGGGTAGTATCAGAGAAGACCAAGTAGGAAGCCAGAAATTTTAGCCTTGCCAATAATGAGTCTTCTCTATACCCTCCTCCACTGTGTTAGTGAAGGCCATGTGGGGAGCCTATACTTTTACCCCACCAGGCAGATAGCACCTCTCTTCCTCCGCATTGGGTGTTTTCAGAGGTGGCCTAGAGTAGAGTTGGGATTTTCACCATCACCTGGTGGTAACAAGGTTACCCTCACTTCAGTGTCAGGAGAGACCATGTGGAGAGCTGGAACTTCCTTCCAACACTAATGAGACACCCTCTCCCTCAGGTATCAACAGAGCCTGAGTAGGAAACATGGACCTCTACCTCCACTTGGCAGTAGCAAGGCAAGGCTTTCCCTTCCCTGCCAGAGTTGTGTCAGATAAACCCAGTTAAAACAGAAAGTTTAACTGAGATCCAGAGTCTCATAACATAATCTAAAGTGCTCAGTGTCAACAGAAAATCACTTGGCATATTAAGAACTAGGAAGAACTCAAACTGAATGGGGGGGGGGGCGGGAAATGCAATTATAATATGTCAACACTAAAACAACTGAGGTTTTAAAATTATCTGACAAATATTTTGAAGCATCTGTGAGTGAAGCTATTATGAATACTCTTGAAACAAGATTATGAAAACATGGAAAACTTCAGCAAATAAATAGAAGAACCAGATGTAAATTTAGGACTGTAAGTTTCTATTGTTCTATCTTCCAGTTCACTTATTCTTTCTTCTGTCTCTTCCATTCTCCTCTATTATATCAGTAATTGAATGACTGAATATAAAAACAGTAACTGAATTAAGAAGCAGAATGGAAGAGAGAGAGGAAAGACTCAGTGAGCTGAAAGATAGAGCAATGGAAATGAATAAATCTGAACAATAAGGGAGGAAATAAGGGGAGGGGGTAGAAATCAACAGATTCAAACCTGCAGGGGGGAAAAGGACCCAAACATAAGTAGTTTTAAAGTGTAAGAGATTGTGTTGCCACTGTAAGGGCAGTGGGCCTGGACTGAAGACTATCTTGTGACTATAGGTATAGAAGATGAGCTTCTACATCCCCATCTGCTATGTTCTTCCCACTAATTGGCCAAACAGATTGGCCTAATCCCTTGGCCTCTTTTTGTCTAATAGACAAGGTGAAAGAATTCATAAGAAGAGGGTAAACAAAGCAAAATAGAGTGGAAATAGAAACTTTTCATTTTGAATATGTCATCTGAGCTTGGTGGGATCAAGTTCACCGAGAAGAAAAGAATCATTGGCATTCAGGAGATAGTAACTCTAAAATCTGAAACTATTGAAGAGTATTCCTCACTTTTGCATTGACCTTTTCAAAATATTCTCATGGCTACTACTTCTTTATGATACACACAGATTTGATGTATAACACTTTCACCAAACTTCCTTAACCACTCCATCACTATAACATCAGGTGTCACTTGTAAGGTTAAAAACATGAATTATTGAAGCAAGAAAAAACACTATATAATCTACTTTACCAGAAGAAAGCCACATTATAAAATGTCAGAACAGTGTGAAACAAAGACACACATCAAATAAATGAAATCTCCCCTCAGCCAGCATAGCACTAAAGAAAAGTGAATTTCTCAACATGCACCTCCCACCCCACACTCTCATGGAAGCTTCAGGATGGCCACTAGCAACATTGATAGGGGATCTCGGTTGGTCTTTTGTCCCCTAAAGAGAAATTAGTTCTTTTAGAAACAACCTGCAGTAACCTACCATTGTGAGCTTCTTAAAAGAGAGTTTTATAAAGGGATGGGAAGATTTGCCATATTCTTCACCTCTGTAAGAACTTCCTCTCCCAAAAACAGTGATGTGAACAAAACTCCCTGTGCAGAACATTCTCTTCTCAACTCTAATTATAGATCTGAAATTCAAGCAAAATGAAAACAAAGAGATTCTGGAGGAGCCAGGAGAAAGAATAGAGTCACAAGTTAATATAGAGTGATTACCTTCCTTGCCTTCTTGCTCTTAAGTGCTCACTGGGCAAGGAGGAACTGCCTGAGTTTCATACAAATGAACATGGACAGACACAGGCTAAGGAAAATCATAAGGCAAATTTGTTCTTGGGGGAGGGGGTGTCCTTGTGTTTGCTGACTTCCTTGTTCACTGCTGTCCAGGACTTCCTGCATTGCAGTGTTCCATTAACCCCTTCTCTACCCCCTTCCTAGCTCCTCATTGTTTCTGACTCTGTCTCCCACCAGGTAGCAACATCAGGCATTGTCATAATTTTTTATGTATCACTCACACCTCTGCCCTATAAAAAAAATGTTCCATTGTCTCTCTCTTCCTCCAAGATGCTGTTGTCAGTTAGCCAGCTCATTGGGAAAACTGAGATAAATGTATTCTAATTAAGCTGAAACAAGCAGGGCATATGTATATTATTGCCTCTCCCAGGGCATATGTATATTAATCGAGTGTCGGTGACTTATCTGCAGGAAACAAAGTCTTGAGGATGGAATTTCATATTTCAGAGGAAAGCCTATGTGCGAAATACTTAGATGTAGTACTTAACTGACATTTAAAAGGCAATCTCCTCATCTGTTCAGGCCTCAAGTCTAACCTTGCTTGCCCTAACCATGAAGAAAGGAAGAGTAATGACCTAATGTGGTACCTCCTCCAGAGAAAATGAAGTGGTAATTAGGGAAAAAATAGAAAAAATATTAAATGGGAATAATTTTGTGATTTTTTTCACTTTGTAAGAAAACAAAGTATCAAAATAATAGAGAACGTTACACCTGAAGGGAACCCTAGAAATTAACTCTTTTCACCTGTCTTGTTTTACAAAGGAGGAAAATAAAGCCCAGAGAGACTTGTTCCAGTGACACAGTGAATTGCCATCAGAACCAGAACCTTAGGTCTACTTGCTTCCAGTCCAGGGCTCCTTCTAGTACACCTTATTGGTGGTGTCCAATTTCATGGACAGCCACCTGACACCTGTATCTGGTTAGATACTTAGAGATGAGAAAAATAACTTTCCACTGCTTTTATCCATACTTCTTACATCATCATGCTCAAATTTTGAATTTGTTATAATTAAATGCATCGCTTCTATTTATAGAGGTAAAAGAGGATCTCTAGTAGATGTTGACAAATTACTGTCTGACAAAGATCGAACTAAAAAGAAGGGCACGGGGCTAGGTAGAGTCTATAAAAAGGATGTGCAGATGTGACAGCCTGCTGGCTTGGTGATGTGGATTTGAAAATATCCCATTAGAAATGAGAAATTATGACAAGTCACATAAAAATGAAATTAGTCCTTTCTACGTAGCTGGAAGGAAGGGAACAATCTGCTGCATCAAACAGAAACTGGTGACACCCATCCTCCTCTTTGAACATTATATCACGTTGTCCTGCCTGTGACAGCTCCAATTGCTAGAGATCTATGGCTCCTCTGACCTCTGGTCACCAATTATCTCACAGCTGCTTCTCTATCAAAAAAACACCCAAAGCCCACCCTGTCTTCACATTAAATGAACCACAAAGCACAACTCAATAGAGGGCCAAAAATGTCCTAAGGAAAGTGTTCAAGCTTGAGTAAAAGAGCCAATTTTAATTTTCCCATTTGCTGCCCTCCACCCCACAATGTATGCAAAACTCTTCATGTGAAGTAAGAGAAGTAAATGATCATTTATGGGGTAGACTTAAAGTTACGTAGGAATAGGATCAGCAACAGCCCCAAATCCACACATTTACTCTTGCCAGTCCCCCCTATCCTTAAAGGAGGTCTCTTTCATTCTCTGGTCCATATTACTGCTTTGCTGACATTGTTAAAATATTCATATCATTTATGGGCAATGTGTTCTCTTTCTAACATCTTCCCCCAAATTCCCATTCATGTAACTCAAAGACAAGAATTGTCATGTCAAGTTGCTAGATTTGGCGGTGTTTGTTTGTTTAGCCAAAGCTTTCCAATTTGTTATGATATATAGGACTGAAGGCTTAGAATTCCTGAGCTGCTAAAGTTTTATTACCACAGTTATTAGTTATCAACTTATTTATGTGCCTGAAAAATAGCAACAACCAAAAAGTATGTAGCAGCTGCCAATACCATGAAATGTATGATCCAGAGAACTACCTCCTCCAACCCCATTTTTGGCCTGTCTCTCTCTCCTCTTACATGAGCAAGAGAGAAAAATAAGGGAGATAAAAGAAGAAGAAAGTTCACTGGTAAATCTAGAGAATGGTGATATGGGTGGGTTTGAACCAGGCTTCTGGGAGACAAACATGTTTTGGTTTCTGGGGGTGGGTCCTTACCAGGTAGCCGCCATGACCAGTCCTCACTTCTCCTACCTACTTCTCCCCTCAAGACACACACAGCTTGATTTTTCTCTGGCTACACTTATGAACAGCACGTAATCAAATGTATAGAACTCACAACTGAATAGAAAATCATGGATGCACATTATAGAGAAACTCTTCACCTCGGATACAACACTTATTTCATCCTCTCTACCTTGGGAAAATGACCTTCCTCTTTTTTCCTTCTGGTGTTAATCTCAGGCCAATGAAGCAATGTTCTCTCTTATTTACTTTTGGGGTGTACATTTGGTATCTCACCCAAAGACCCTACAAATTGGGATAGCACATTACTTACAACACAGAGCCCCTAAGCTATGGGGTAACTAAAGCTAATTACTTGGTCTCCATGTTTAATCCGTGAGGTCCCTTTCCCTATTGTATGCTGCAACTTCTCTTATTGAAAATAAGAGAACAACGCTGATGCCAGTCAGTTGGTTGAATTGGTAAGTCAGCCAAGAAGCGTTTGGCAGAAGATTCCTTTTTGCTCTGGTACATGGCCAGAAAGGTCGCTGGATAACATTTCTTCATTCAAATCAATGCAGATTGCTTAACACAAATATTGACAAAACAAAATAGAACCAAATTGGGGGGGGGGTAGGGGATCTTTAGGGACTTTAGGTCTAGATAATCAATACTCTGTTAAAATCTTCTTTTTAAAATTTCATTAAGTACAAAGCATAACATGGATCAGGAAGAAATGGCACCAATTATTGCTCACTGAGTGCACCTGAAGCAAGAAATAAAGTCTTGGCATGAAGATATAATTAAAGACTTTAACAATTTGAGTGGATAGGTTTCTTTAAAGGATATGATATTTTTCCTATTTGTGCTATTGGTACTAGAGGTGTCCTCAGTCTCGATCTATGTCATTTTTATTTGTATAAATTTAAGTCAAAGTTCAATTGCATGAACAATGATTCATTCTGACAAAGAAGATTAATTGGATGGTTGAGGCTTTTCATGGCCAAGTTCATAGTCAAGTGAGGTGGGCTGCATGCTTTGAGATTTTGGAGTGTTCTTATTAACCAATTCCCAGTGAGGCTCAAGCAAAACAAGCCCCCTTCCTTCTTACTTTTCATTTAGGAAGGCTTTTCTTTTCCAGCCAAGGCACACAGTAGAGTTGTCTGGATCCCAGCTTTATAGGTTTGATCCATCTGCCCAGCAAAGATTTCCTAACAGGGCCATCCAGACTCTCATTTGCTTCCTTTCACTGCTCTGGACAGTGTCACATTCATATACTTTGTGAAGTATCTTGGCACACAATTACGCCTAAAATGAGAAGATTCCCAAGACATGGAAATTATTATTACATCAATCTCTTCCCAGGCACTGCAGTGAGGCCTTTCTTTGATGAAAGCACCAAGTATGCACAGAAACTGAGCCAGAATCTCCCGGGATCTCCATTGCCATCTAATTGTTGGATATATTTGGTCATTGCACGTGACTCTTATGCAACAAAGATGCTGTTCGAGCACTACAGCAGAAAAACACAAGCTGGCCTCAATTTTCTTTAGAGTCAGTAATCTTTTAGATGGGTGCTTCCCATTTATAGGCCTCTCTCCATAGATTGTGCTGGAGTATTGGGGAAGGAAAGGCAACTAAACTTCCCCTAACTCATGCCTCTGCCAAGTGGAGATGAGAAAGATTGTGCCAAATGCAGGCTGGCCTCCAGCACTGAGGGGGAGCTGGTGGGGTGCTTCTTCCCCCATGTTCTCCCTTAGTCACTCTGAAGTGACACCGACCTCCTTTCTAATCCTAAAACACCCAACATCCATTCCTACCTCATCACCTTTGGAATGCTCTGCTCCCAGATCTTCTCATGACTGACTTCTTCCGGTCATATGGGTCTCAGCTCAAATGGCATCTTCTCAGGAAGGACTTTCCTTCTCACCAAATCCAACACGCAATCTCTACTTCTTGGGTGAAGTTTCCCAGAAGTGAGTCCTGAGACTAGGATTCATGGGCAGATGATTTATTAAGGACACACTGCCTGGGGAAACCAGTAAGAGACTGAAGGACATGAGATGAGATTTTGGAAGAAGCCATGCAATGGTGTGAATTGAGGCAGAGTCCAGCCTCATTTTTATCCCACAACAGCTCTGGTGTGAACTGGCTCTGAAAGTCTGTCTGGACTCATTGCAAAAGAGCTGTGCTTCCTGCACCAATCAGGGCTGGCTGGAGGAGGGTCATGTAGACATAAACTCCCAGCACTCACAGCTCTTGCACCTACCTATGACATGGTTCAGCTTCCCAAAGGCTGACCTTTGAAGAGAGTCATATGCTAAGCATTCCTTGGAGAATATCTATTTGGTACAGAATTTTCAAAAAAGGAAAATGAGAGAGTTTAAATCGAGGTCTGCATTCATGTCTGTTATTCAGACACAGTCAAGAACAAATTGAAACTTAATATTTAGATCTTTGCAGAGGTGTTTTCATAGTTCCCAACACTTATTCCAAGCATACTGCTGACTTAATACCAATTTATTTCTAAATCTATTTTTGATGTTAAAAATTAACTTTAATCCTCACCCAGGGACATTTTATCCATTGATTTCTAGAGAGAGCGGAAGGGAGATAGGAGGGAGAGAGAGAGGACACCTCTGGCATGCTCCCTCATCAGGGCTGGGGCACCTGCAGCCAAGGTACATGTCCTTGACCAGGAATCCAACTCGCAACCCCTAGACATTCTAACCACTGAGCAAAACTGGCCAGGGCAAGAATTGACTTTAATATCATTACTTTCTCAACCATTTGAGCTGCGACCCCTATGACCAGAAGAAGTCAGTCATGAGAAGAGCTGGGGGCAGAGCATCCCAAAGGCCATGAGGTGGGATTGAGCTTTGGGTGCTCAAGGAACAGAAAGAAGGCCAGTGCAACTTCAGAGTGATAAGAGAGAGAATGGAGTTTGGTAGGTTTCCACAATAGCTGAGCTTCTGACATGGAAGCTATTCAGAGAGAATCTCTTTGCCAGTGGTGAAGGACCCCAAGACAGACCTCTTGAGCTAGGCCAGCTGGATCTCAAAGGAGGCCCTCCATCAGCTAGAGTGACACAGCCTGCCCAAGCCTAGAAAGAACATCTACCAACTTTGGCCATCTTTGTCAGCAGAGCAAGCAGCACCCAGATGGACACGGGACATTGGCCTGAAGACCAGAAGAGAAAATGATATCACCCCTAAGGAGCCTGGTTCTTTCATGTTGCCCTGGGGCTATGGAAAGTCACACCCTCCCTGCATAGCCCTAAACAACATTGTAAAAAAGAAGGAGCAGAAGGAGGGAGGGAGGATCTCTGAGAAACTGAGCATTTTTATCCAACAGAGAGAGACTCAATGCTACCTAAGGGAGCTACTTAATTTATGGGATTGGACTATATTTGGAATTGGACTGGGCAGTTAAGTAATTTTCCCCAGTGGGTTGGGGCTGGAGAAGAAGGCCAAACTTTTTAGAGACAAAATAAAGATATTACTTTTTTTTCTAAACATCCAGGTTTTACAGCACGTTAAATTTGCAACCACACAACAAATTATAAAGTAGTTAGCAACATGCTTGCTATATCAAAAGTGATTGAACCCGGGCCAGTTTTCTCAGCGGTTAGAGTATCTGCCTGCAGACGGAAGGGTTGAGGGTTAGATTCCCAGTCAAGGCCACGTACCTGGGTTGTGGTTTGATCTCAACTCTGATAGGAGTGCATGCAACCAATCAATATGTCTCTCTCACACTGATGTTTCTCTCTCTCTCTCTTCCTACCTCTCCTTCCTGCCTCCCCTCCACTCTCTCTAGAAAATCAATGGGAAAAAATATCCTCAGGTGTGCTCCTGTGTGAGCTGTGTGCACTCTCCTGTTGTAGTTGTGCCTTGATTGCTATTGGCATCACTAAGAGGAATTGACCCCCCAGGCCAATCGGCTGTGCAGACCAGCTGTGACTACAACAAAAGAGCTGCTGTGCAGGAAATGCCCCTGTGGAGCAGAACTTGCTTCAGTGGGGCTTTGGTGCTCACCAAGTCTGCCCCTTGAGTGCATCGTTCATGGATGTGGTAGGGTTGTAATCTGGCATGGTCTGAAACTGACCACTTGGTGCACTGACTCTGGGGCCTCCCGGGAGGTGCAACGTCAGCTACTGCCTGTGCTCTGCCTGGGCCACCCAGCTGGAGCTATAGAGAGATCTGAAGATGGCTGCTACTTGTGTTAATCTTTAAGGTACCCAGGAGAGGCCAACCTGTGAACCAAGGCAGGCTGCTGCTTTGACCACTTACAAGAGGTATGGGGCAGACTGAGGCCAGCTGCTGCTTGTTTGAGAGATTGTAGGAAATCTGAAGCCTAAGCCAGGACAGGCTTCAGATATAAATGAAAAAGCCACTGCAAACAGCTTGAGTGGGGCTGCAAACTGGGTGGGATGGGATCTCAGGGAGTCACCAAGGTGGGGGCAAACAGTGTGGGCCAGGTTGATGGAGACTCAGATATGGCTACTGCCTTTGGCACTGTCTCAGCAAAGAAACAATGGCCTCTTCCAACACTTTTGTCTGGGAGAAAGCTGCCCCCAAGTTCTTGCTCTGATGCCAGATAATTTAGTTCAGTGGTTCTCAACCTTTCTAGTGCCGCGACCCTTTAATACAGTTCCTCATGTTGTGGTGACCATAAAATTATTTTCGTTGCTACCCAACCATAAAATTATTTTCGTTGCTACTTCATAACTGTAATTTTGCTACTGTTATGAATCATAATATAAATATCTGTGTTTTCCGATGGTCTTAGGCGACCCTGCTAGCGGTTCTCAACCTGTGGGTCACGACCCACAGGTTGAGAACCGCTGCTGTAGAACTACATTTTAGTTCCTCTCATATGTCCCTGGATCTTTTCAAGTTGCTGCCCCAGCACTGGAGCTCAAAGGGAGTGAGTTTGAGTAAGTCCATTCACTGGCCCTTTAAGAGGAACTCCTTGGGACTTCAGCAACCCTCCATGTCACTCAGCCATAATCCTCTCTGGCCTTTATAGCCTGAAGTGATGGGGACTTCTCTTCCTGGCACTGGAACCCTGATTTGAGGGGTCTGATGTGGGGCTGGGACCCTTTGCTCCTCACAGGGGGGAGGGGGAGACTCTGCAGCCAAGATATCCCTTCCAATTAAAAAACAAAACAAAACAAAAAAAACCACATGTGGGTTTCAGGCCAGTCCATTCAGTGCCTCCACCCCCCGCCCCCTTCCAGTCTCAATGTGGCTTCTTTTTAATTCTCTAGTTGCAGGGTTCCATTCAGCCATATTTCAGGTGGTTCTGAATGATGATTGTTCTGTGGTTTAGTTGTAATTTTGATGTAGTTGTGGGAGGATGCGAATACCACATTTACCTATGCCACCATCTTGGCTCCCCCAAAGTTGTGGTTTTAAAGATGAGGCCTGCACCACTTCACAATCTTAAGAGGACTCTTGATGTTCTCAAATGCTGCCGCCTCCTCTCTTGTCTCAGGTAAAGGCTGCTTTCTCACGTGCTGCCAGGTGGAGAGGTTTCCTAATAACCGGAGCATAGTTCTGCTTCTTCTCCCTGAACAGTGTAATCATTTGCTCATCAGCAGAGTAGTTGCTCTTAGAGAAATTGTGAAGTAGGGAGCCTGGTCCTTAACATCCACATGTTTCTCTCTGGGGTCACACAAGCTAATCTTGCATCCTTCTGAGCTCACAAATACGGTACACAAAGCTCTCAGTCAGTCCCTGGTTGCTGAGGAGTCTCCTCTCTCAAATGTGCTTATGCAATTGCTCCCCTTCCTCAAATTCCAGCAGTGCCCCAGGCCTGCTCTTACCTCCCTCCTCCTCCACCTTCTCTGTTCTCTGATTTCAGGCTATCCTCCCTCCCAGGGGCAAAGGTGATAATGTTTTTCAGGTGACCTGTCATCATTTCTTATAGGTATTTTGGTTACCTTGGAAAAATACTGAATGTCACATGAAAAGATACTGAACGTCATTGGGGAAATGCAAAGCAAAACCACGATGAGACACTACCTCACAGCCACTCGGATAGCTATAATAAAAAAATGTGGAAAATAACAAGAATAACAAGCGTTGGCAATGAAGTGAAGAAATTAGAACCCTTGTGATTGCTGCTGGGAATGCAAAATGATGCAGCCACTCTGGAAAACAGTTTGGTGGTTCCTCAAACATTTAAACAGAATTACCATGTGGTTCAGCAATTCCACTCCTAGACATAGACTCAAGAAATCGAAAACAGGAACGCAAACAAATTCTTGTACACAAATGTTCCTTGTAACTAACACTATTCACAACAGTCAAAAGGTGAAAACACCCAAATGTCCATCAACAAATGAATGGATAAGCAAAATGTGGGCTATCCATCCAATGAAATATTAGCCAGCCATTAAAAGAAATGAAGCTCTGGTACTTGCTACAACATGGATGAACACTGAAAACATTATGCTAAGTCAAAGAAGCCAGACGTAAAAGGTCACATATGGTATGATTCCATTTATATGAAGTATTCAGAATAGGTAAATATATAGGGACAGAAAGCATATCAGAGGTTGCCTAGGGCTGGGGGAAGGGGAGGATGGAGAGTGACTGCTTCATGGGTATGAGGATTTATTTGGGAGCGATAAAAATGTTTTGGAACTTGACAGAGGTAGTGATTACACATTATTGTGAATGTACTAAATGCCACTGGATTGTTCACTTTAAAATGGTTAATTTTATGTTAGCGACTTTCACCTCAATTTTTAAAAAAATATTTATCTGTTTAAGACTATTAAAAGGGAACCTGGGGCGAGAATATATGGCCTATAAATATCTTGAGAGCAGAGTTTATATCTCATAAAAATTTATGTCCCTGATAGAGGCTGGTGAAGTATCTGGTATATAGATACTTAATAAATAAATCTCTGTGGTCTGAATGAATGGGCAAATGCATTTCTAGTACCGTATAAAGTATTTAGTGGCACGTGGTTACCCTACCCCCCATCCCCAAGGGCAGCTGCAGGTCTGCATCTCTCCGGGTGATGAGTCCATCGAGGAGTTGCAGAGCATCTGTGAGCTGGAAAACGCTTTCGGGTGTCTCAATACTTTGAAATCTAGTAAGGAATCTGTGCCATTCTTTTTCTCAACTTAAAATGGCACATTTTGCTATCCTGGTTAGAGAGATGACACTGACTGAAATATCGTGCCTCAAGAGTGGGTGATGTCAGCATCTCATTTTCAAAATTTTCCTCCCTGCAAAACATGCATGTTCTTTCAGAGAAGGTTCCCGTTTAACGTTAAGCCCCTTAAAATGCAGGGTTGTAACTAATTGCAAGGGAGAAATAACTCTGTCGCAGTACAAGGTGGCTAACTCATTCAAACCCTGAAGCAAAGTTGAATTTCCTGAAATAAGTTGAATCTTATCCACAGGTCCTGATTCTGGACTGAATTTATTTTGTAGCTCATTCAGTTCCTCAAGTCCTGAAGTCTCTTTCATAACCCTGTCGCTTTCTTTATTGCCCAACCTAATTATAGGTGAGATGACTTACAAGCATTTTTTGAGTTTTATATCTATACTAATAAAAGGGTAATATGCTAATTAGACTGGGAGACCTTCCGAGAGACCTTCCGGACATCCTTCAGGACAAAGCCATGGTGGCGGGGCCGAGGCAGAGACAGTTAGGGGCAATAAGGCCAGAAGGGGAGGGCAGTTGGGGGCAATCAGGCCTGCAGGGGGGCAGTTGGGGGTGATCAGGCCGGAAGTGGGAGAAGTTGGGGGCGAGCAGGACAGCAGGGTGGGCCTGTTGGGGGCAATCAGGCCGGCAGGGGTGGGGGGGCAGTTGGGGGTGAGAAGGCCTGCAGGGGGGGGCAGTTGGGAGTGAGCATGCCAGCAGGTAGGTGAGCGGTTAAGAGCCAGAGGTCCCAGATTGCGAGAGGGTGCCTAAACTGGCAGTCAGACATCCTCCGAGGGGTCCCAGACTGGAGAGGGTGCAGGCCAGGCTGAGGGACACCACCACCCCACCCCACCCCCCGCCACACACGAATTTCGTGCATCGGGCCACTAGTATTTTATAATAATCATAAGCATCATCTCCAAGCCAAATATGGGGTGAAGACAGGCTCCAATGAGTTCTTGAGTGGGGTGGAGAGGGGGCAGAGATTATGAGCAGCTTTATTGAGCTGTAATTTACATACCATACAATCCACCCAATATATGGAGATTTGAGTTTAAAGATTTGCATGGGGATACTTTGCCCATGTCTACAAGTATACATATGGAAACCCTCTTGAATGACTTGTGTTAGGATTCCTGATCATCATGATTTCACACCCTCTCTTCCTTCTCCATATCCCAGCTCCTCACTGCACCCCTCTACACACCCATATACACAGACGTACACATGCACCCACATACACACTGAAGCTAGGATATACCTTTTTGTTTAACAGGAAGACTCATAAACATTCAAGTATAACTGGAGAAAAAGCAGACACTCTTGGAATACTCATTAGCAATTGTTAATGGATTTGGGGGATGCGTGGGGACCCCTTTGCAGAGGGGACAGCTATTTTTCAGTTTATAACTTTTCCATAGGAACTGCTGCCATGTCCCACCAACCACTTACCTGCTTCACTGAAAAGGGGGACAGCCCCAATGAAGCCACAGGAAATGGACCCCCCAATCTGGACACTTTACCCCCGAGGAGCTGCTGCAGCAAATGAAAGAGCTCCTGACTGAGAACTATCCGCTGAAAGGTGAGCATTGCCCGGCCCCGTGATTCTCCATTTACCCGGGCCTTCCCGATGTCATCCTTTGTAATAAGGCTTGCAGGTGAACTCCCTGCTCTCTGTCTGGTTCCCTGGGAGCAGAAAGAGCACAGACTTCAGCTTTGGGTAAGGCTAACACTGTTTCCAGCTCCAATGCGTTTTTTGGTCTTTTGTTTCAATGATGTGGCATTTTCAGAATTTCAGTACAAGTTTACCAACCAACTCATACAACTCGGTTTCCCAAAGCCAGATAAGCTATTGAAAGAAGAATTTTAATGAGAAATGTCACTGTGCACTTCGAAGCCACTGCTTACACTTGCTCTTGGTAACCGTGGTTATCGCTCTTAGAACAAAAATACAGACAGGACTTTCTGTTTGCCAAGCCATTTCACAGGCCTTATCTAATTTGATATTTCCAATTACCAATGCGAAGGGTGGGACAGTTACATATTGTTATTTCTATTTTAAAAATTCAGGAACTGAGATTTAAGAGTTTTAGGAATTGACTCAAGGTCACATATTTAGTAAAAGCACAGACGAGGGTTGAATCCAGTTTATTTAAAGCCAGAACTGCAGCCTCTCGCTTCTGTGCCAATGCTTCTAATCCCTGTCCCTCAAGAACAGCATTAAACCACCAAAATAATTCAGAGTATTGCTGAAGCAATTTATCTCGCAGGAAGAGTTACTACGCCCTCCGGTCTAGCTGCTGCTCCCAACAGTTTTTGCATGGAATCGGCAATATTAAAGACACAGGGGCCGGAACTAAGTTCCTGTTTCAAGTTATCCATCTACCATCTGCACAGCGGCTGCTGTCTGAAGACTCTGGCAAAGAGCAGTGGGATTCCTACCGTATTCCTGATGTGATTTGTAATTTCCTGCTATTCCTCAATCTCTTTTCATTAAGTACATTTCTCCCCTGCACTGTGTTTGTACCCTTTCCAAAGGTAGAGAGGCTTGATGGCTGTGATAGCCCCTTTGCTGTGGATTTCCTTTTCTTCTCTCCTGTATTTAACAGCTTCCCTACCCCGGGCTTTCGCCTAGCAAGGTGCAGTGTGTATCCCAGTGAGTTTCCTCTCTCAGAGCCTTGCTCCCCCCGCCCTGGGTTGCTGCAGATTGCCAGGATGTCACAGACTCTTCCCCCACCTGGTACTTGCTCTGCTCCTCATGCTTTCCCACTGACGCTGCATGTCCCAGCCCTGGTGGACTGCCCAGCCCTGATGTCGGTATGGATCACACAGGGACCCCGCTGAATTTCTTCCCTGACACTAGCATTTGATCTGGTTAACTGCCAGTGCTGGTTCTGATTCTAAATATTGGAAGGGTCCCACGTTTGGTGAAGGATATTGGAGATATTTGGTGAACATCCCCAAAGGGTTGTCTTCCGTGGGGTCACTTGGTACCAACTCCTTGCTTTTTCCCCTCTGGCCCTTCTTTCCCTCCTGAGAGATCATTGACAATTGGCAGAACGAGAGAGCGAACGGGTTCACAAACACTTGGTTTGTCTCTGCTCTTTTGGACCCTGCAAGCAGGAGATATGGCAGCAGCTACCATGCCCAGGAAGTCTCCAGCACACACCACAGCTCAACCCTTCCAAGATGGGCTCAGGTATTGTCTTTGCACAAACTCCCCCCAAGCTCCATACCAGCTTCTGTCTCCCTCTTGTGGCTGCAGAAAGTCAACACTGTTTTTTAAATTCCTGAGTCCTCCCTGCATCACCCAGTATCAGAACAGCCAAAAAGATTGGTCTACTGATCCAGTTCATTCTCTTTTCACCAAGAAAACATCCACACAAATATTCCCAGATATCCATAACCACACACTAAACCCCTTCTAGGTGACCTTTCACCTACAATTGAGTGAACCCAATAATTTCTCCCACATTGAAAACACAGCCTTTCTTCCTGAATAGTCCTACCAAGTTCTCATCCACTTGATAAAAAATCTTTTATATATTCTTGTTTTCTAATTAAAAATATCCACCCTTTGATTAAGAAGTACTAATTGGTAGTATCACAGTAGTCTAGGGGATGTAAAGTATAGCATAGGGAATATAGTCAGTAATGTTGTATAACTATGTACGGTGCCAGGTGAGAAAATTTAGGGGGGAATCGCTGTGTAAAGTATATGATTGTCTAAGAACTATGCTGTACACCTGAAACTAATACAAAATGGTGTTGAATGTAAGCTGTAATCGAAAAATAAAACATTTTTTTAAAAGAGTATCCACTCTTTTCCCACTCTCCCACACTGCTGCTTGATCAGGGCTGCCCACCTTCTCACCTATATTCATTATAACTCTTCAAAATCGTGCTTTCTGAGGCCCTCGTGACACACCACCCAGCTAAGGTGGCCATTTGCTGAAAGGCGTGCTTCTGCAAATAGACCATGAGTCCATGAATTATCAGACAGCCCAGACTGCAGAGCCTTAAAGCTACTATTTCTGCCTTGAGCTAAGCAAAAAAAAGAAGTTGCTGCCCAAGTGGAAATGAATTCCCATTGTGACACAAAACAATGATTAAGAGGCAGCTGCTGTCATCACTGCCCTTATAAAAAGACTAGGATCAGATAAGTGGAATGCCTTGTCCAGATGTTCACGGCTGATAAATGGCAGAGCTGTGCCTCAAACACCAGGCTTCTGGCACAGCCATGACACCCAGCCAAGTTGCTTTGCCACAAATTGCAGGCTCACTAAGACTTCCTTATGGCTTTTCTCAAAGTGTAGAATTTGCTGACCAGCCAAAAAGAATATTTGGCTACATTTGAGCACTACATGTATCCATATAAATTAATAAGTTTATGGAAAATCTTAAATAACTATACTTAAGAATACTTATGACAAAAATCATAAAGGCAGTACATGAGTGCCTAAAATTTAAGAAGTCTGGCATTATCTCTTTTGATCTCAAACTATCCCAATCTAGAAAGGTGGAATTAGACCCAGGTTACAAAAGAGAAAACTGAGGTTCCAAGAAGTTAAGTAATGTTCTCATCACACAGAGATCACATGACAAAGGCTCTGCATCCAGCCAGCATGTCCAGAAGGACACTTCTGAAGTCCCCTTCCCTTTTCAGGAGAGCCACCTTTCTGAAAAATGTTTGACCTTGAACATTTCTTGATTTCCCCAATTCTCTCCCCGCACCCCCGCCCCCCCCAACTCCCCTCCCACCACCTATTATTCTGTTGATCTCTATCTAGGGTCATTTAAGAATGCTCAGTTAAGAGGAGCAATGAACATAAACAAAATCAGTAGACTTTGGATAGCCCTGCCAGCAATCCTACACAGGAGTGAGAAAAGAGCCAAAGACACTGGCAGGGGCTGTAACTTTATTTAAGGTGGCCTTCATTCTTAGAGGGAGCCATTGGACATGAGCATTTCCTGGAACAGGCAGACTTTGGGGAGATTCTGGTCTCCTCACTCAGAAAGTATGAATCATTTTCTTGGTAAACGTGATTCTGCTCTCCAACATCCTTGGAGATGCAGCCATGGCTGGTGAGTGAAGGGCTCCAGGCGGGGAGGGCAACCCCCCTGGAACAGGCCACTAACCCACCACTATGTCCAGCTTCTCTGCAGAAGGAACAGAGCAGAGGGAGAGAGTAACATGGAAGCAAGATTCCAGGACTTTTTAAATGTGAAAGCTTTTACAGAAAAACTAGCACCAATACATCTACAAATGTGAAGCCTACTTTTCTAAGCCTAATCAAGCAAACACCAAACCCGGACGTTTATCATGCGAGTCAGTTAAAATGGTGATTTTCACATTTTCTTCTTCCTATGTCTGACCTCACCAGACCTAACCTACCATTTTTCTTGGGGAAAAGGGGTCTTCTTTGGTCCCTGTGGGAGGAAGAGGAAGAAGTTATGCAGAACTCCCTTGAACAGAGGAGGTTGATGCAGAAGCATTACACTGGGAGCATGTAAAAGGCTGCTGGTGGGGAAGGCGGAGGGTGCTCAGAATCACAGTCAACCATGAAAGTGAAGGATGAAGTGCATTGGAGAGAGCTTGGCTGTGGGGAGGAAAATTACACAGCCCAGGGAGCAGGTCAGGGTTACTGTCCTTAGCACATATGTTGGGATTTGAGGACCATCACCGGCTTGCATGTGCCTCCAGGTATCTCCCAAACTTGTCTCCCATAATGACTAATATTCCCATGGAAAAACACACACACATTGCTTTAGAGGAGGGTGCTATTTCTCCAAAGGTCCTTACCTTGCGTATTAGTTTCCTGCTGCTGTAACAAATTACCACAAACTTAGTGACTCAAACCAACGCAAGTTTATTAGCTTACAGTTCTTTGGGTCAGGAGTTAAAATCAAGATGCCAGCAGGGTCACATTCCCTTCTGGAGGCTCTCGGAGATCATCCATTTCCTTGTTTCTTCTAGCTTCCAGAAGTTGCCTGCACTCCTTGGCTAGTGGACCCCTTCCTCCATGTTCAAAGCCAACAATGCCAGGTTGAATCTTTCTTGAATTACATTACTACTCTGATCTCCTCGTCTGCCTCTCTCTTCTATTTTAAAGGACACGTGATTACATTGGGCCCACATGGATAATCCAGAATAACCTCTGTTTTAAGGTTGGTTGATTAGTAGCCTTAATTTCTTCTGCAGCCTTAATTCCACTTTGCCATGTAAAATAACATATGCACAGGTTCTAGAGACTAGGACATGGATGTCTTCGGGCGGGGCATTATTCTGATACCACACCTACCATGCAGATTTATTACCTAGAACAGGTAATCATAAATTATCAAATAAATTAGATGTTATCCAGAAGAATGCATGAACTTGAGCTCCAGCACTTCGTGCCAGATACAGTCTAATGAAAAGGATCATGTCATTGAGTATATAAAGAGCTGCAAGTCCTAATGGGGACCCAGTGCTTACCATGGGAATGTGAGAAAGAAAACAAAAAAGTCAGTCTTTAAACCTGCTTGCCCTGTTCTTTATTTCAATTTTCAAGAATGCAGAAAGGTTCTTAACCTTGGAGATATTTGAACTATCCATTCCAAAGGCTCTGGGTGCCCAGGCAGCCTGATTGCCTTCTCCTAGCATGGTATCCTTTTTTTTCCCTAATCTCTGGTCAGATGAAGAAGAAAAAGGATACACTTTGGACCAGGGCAACTCTAGTAGCCAAGCAGATAACTACCAAAGGGGCCCCAGTAATGCTTTTCCATGTGCAGCCCACAATCCACTTGCATCAAAATCCCCTGACCCATTTCCTCTGGGAATGGGATTCAGGAATCCGCATTTTGAAGAGACCCTTGCTAATTCTGATGCAAACTAAAGCTTGACAGCCACTATTTAAAAATTCCCTTATCTATGTGTAGCCTCTCTCAGCTGTTAGCAGCTCCCATAAACTATTTGCCTAATCAATGTTCTATCATTACTGTGATTCTCAGACATATTTTCATTAGTTTATTCTTCTGCCCGGAGAGAAAAGAAGAGAGAGCATCGTATTCTCAGTGTGTCTATGGTCTATAACTGGGAATTCCCTAATTTATCTTAACTATTAACCAACAAGATGAAAACTGACGGATGTGTAATTCATTAGTGGCGCTAGCAGACCAAAAGTGCCTTTCATGATTTCACAAATTGTCATAAACGATTAAAAAATATTAAAAAAACAGTGTTGGTTTATGCAGATTGATCCTGGCTGCGAATAAATGAAGTACAAAAGGAAAATAATATTATGTCACTTCTGCAAAACAACTAATAAAAAGTTAAAAACAGTTTTAAAGGGGAGAAAAGGCAAAAGTCTGAGAAAAAAATTTAAGATCAGATTGGCATTTTTTATTAACAATTAAAATAAATAATTAAATGTTAACAGCAGTCTGAATTATTAACCATACAAAGGAACAAAATTCAGTTTTATTTAGGTAAGAATATTTTATAAGTAACAACCCTTTACTTTTTTCACGTTTGACTTCAAAATGTTAATTATTTTTGTAATCCTTAATCTACCCATTAGGTAACTTTCTCTGAGAAAAGACAAATAGATTGTCTTGACAATTTTTAATTGCATAAATATTACTAAATAAATCCATCATGTAAAAACAAAAATAACATTACTGATAAAGCTAAAGTCCCCTTTGACCATATTCCCAATTAATCCAATCCCTTCCTCCTCCCTCCAGAGGTAAACCCAGATATCAGCTTGCAAAATATTCTTCCAGGTCTTATTCATGGTGTTCACATGTATGAACATGTACCCATTAGAAACATTCGGAATCATTTTGAGCATTTTTTTACATAGTGTCATACTATACATATACTTCTACAACTTGTTTTTTTCACCAAATGCCTTAGAGAGCTCTTGCCATGTTTAATAGCAGCTGTGAACCAAATATTGTTCCAAATTCTGACACATATTATCCTATATAATAAAGGCTAATATGCAAATCGACCAAATGGCAGAATGACCTTTCGCTATGACTCGCACTGACCACCAGGGGGCAGATGCTCAACACAAGACCTGCCCCCTGGAGGTCAGTGTGCTCCCACAGGGGAAGCACAGTGACAGTGGTGGGAGCCTCTCCCGCCTCTGTGGCAGTGCTAAGGGTGTCCGAATGCCGGGTTAGGCCCGCCTAAGCCATCAGTCAGACATCCCCTGAGGGCTCCCAGACTGCGAGAGGGTGTAGGCTGGGCTGAGGGACCTCCCCCCGCAAGTGCATGAATCTCACGCACCAGGCCTCTAGGCTAATTTAATCCTCATTGCAACTCCTTACAGTGGATGCTATTATCATCATTTCCACAAATGGAGAAACTGAAGCACAAAGAGAGGTAAAGAAACACACTTCCACGGTCACTCAGGCTTGTAATCAATGTCGAGTTAAAAATGATAGCACCAAGTATTTTAAATTACCTTTGACCAAAATTATGTTGAGACAAGAAATTATCAGCTTCAATAGTGGGAGTCTTCAGATGAAAGTCCTTTCCAAATGTAATGTAATGAATTACCAATTAGTCTTTGTTTTGATAGGTAAAAGGGAAGGTTAGCAAATATTTAAATTCCAGTTATCAAAAAGGTCAAATAAATCTGCAATTATTTTGCATCTTGATGGCGTGCATTTTAAGTTGTTAGTCTGTTTGTTATGAAAGGCAAAGAGCCTTAATAAAGCCAAGGACTGACTTATAACCTTGAGATCATGAACGCTTGTTAGAAATATATATACACATTTGTCAGAATATTTATTGTAGAAACTGTCTCCCTTGACCTCATGGTGATTTGTCCACTGACTCTGACTTCACTGATCTGGTCCTAATTAACTCAGTAAGTGCAGAGCCACTTTAAATTAGGAGCATAACTAAAGGCATTCTTCCTTTAAAAAGTTATGTTACAAGTAAACAAATGATTCTAACATATTAAATTGAAATCATAATGTAGAGTCTCCGTTTCTTCAAAGTGGAAGAGCTGCTTTCAAACAGACAATCTGATTACTAACATTCTTAACCCCTACACAATGGCACGAATATATATATATATAGCTTGCTCTTCTTCCCGGCTGTATAATATTCCATAGGATAATTATGGCCACAATTTATTTGGCCGTTCACCTGCTAATAGTCATTTCAATGGTTTCTAATACTTTGCAGTTCCTACGAGTTCAACAAGTACGGCATACTCATTCTTCTACATGCCTGTGGGGCTACACAGCATTTCTCCAGAGCAGTGGCTCTCACATTGTTATTGCCATCAGCTAGAACTTACTAGAAATGCAGACTCTCAGATCTAACCCCAGAATTTTTAAATAAGAAAGTCTGGAGCTGGGACCTGGGAATCTGTGTTTTAACAAGCCCTTCAGGGGATTTTTTTTTTCAAGATAAATGAGAAATTTATTATAAAAGTTAAATGCAAATTGTAAAATGATTAAGAAAAATAAAATATATAAATTGTCATCAAAAGGTAGAATAGAAAATTACATCCTAACAGTAAAATCACTGAAAGAACACAAGATAAGGTGGGTAGCTTTCTTTTTTTTTAATTTAATAAATCTTTATTGTTCAGATTATTACAATTGTTCCTCTTTTTTCCCCCATAGCTCCCCTCCATCCGGATCCCACCCAATCTCTGCCCTTACCCCCCTTCCTCTGCCCTCATCCATAGGTGTACGATTTTTGTTCAGTCTCTCCCCGCACCCCCCACAACCCTTTCTCCCCAAGAATTGTCAGTCCACTCCCTTTCTATGCCCCTGATTCTATTATATTCACCAGTTTATTCTGTTCATCAGATTTTTTTATTCACTTGATTTTTATATTCACTTGTTGATAGATATGTATTTGTTGTTCATAATTTTTATCTTTACCTTTTTCTTCTTCCTCTTCTTAAAGAATACCTTTTAGCATTTCATATAATACTGGTTTGGTGGTGATGAACTCCTTTAGCTTTTTCTTATCTGTGAAGCTCTTTATCTGCCCTTCAATTTTGAATGATAGCTTTGCTGGGTAGAGTAATCTTGGTTGTAGGTTCTTGCTATTCATCACTTTGAATATTTCTTGCCACTCCCATCTGGCCTGCATAGTTTCTGTTGAGAAATCAGCTGACAGTCATATGGGTGCTCCCTTGTAGGTAACTGTTTTTCTCTTGCTGCTTTTAATATTCTCTCTTTGTCTTTTGCTCTTGGCAGTTTAATTATGATGTGTCTTGGTGTGGTCCTCTTTGAATTCCTTTTGTTTGGGGTTCTCTGCACTTCCTGGACTTGTAAGTCTATTTCTTTCACCAGGTAGGGGAAGTTTTCTGTCATTATTTCTTCAAATAGGTTTTCAGTATCTTGCTCTCTCTCTTCTTCTGACACCCCCATAATTCGAATGTTGGTACGCTTGAAGTTGTCCCAGGGGCTCCTTATACTATCTTCATATTTTTTTATTCTTTTTTCTTTTTGCTTTTCCTGTTGAGTGTTTTTTGCTTCTTTGTATTTCAAGTCTTTGACTTGATTCTTGTGATCCTCTAGTCTGCTGTTAGATCTCTGTATAATATTTTTTATTTCAGTCAGTGTATGCTTAATTTCTAGTTGGTCCTTTTTCATATCCTCTAGGGTCTATCAGCCTTTTCTAGAAGATTCTTGAAAAACCTTATAACTGTGGTTTTGAACTCTATATCCAGTCATTTGCTTTCCTCCACTTCTTTCATTTGTGATCTGTTTCTTTGTCTCCTCATTTTGGCTGCTTCCCTGAGTTGATAGAGTGGCTTTGTGTGCTAGGTGTCCTATAGGGCCCAGTGGCTCAGCCTCCCCAGTTACCTGAGGTGGACACTCTTGGTGCACCCCTTTGTGGGCTGTGTGCACAGTCTTGTTGTAGTTAAGCCTTGATTGTTGTTGGTATCACTGGGAGGAATTGACCTCCAGGCCAATTGGCTGTGAGGATCAGCTGTGTCTACTCTGGGAGAACTTCTGTGCTGGAGACACCCTTATGAGACAAGACTTGCAAAAGCCTCTGTGCTCAGCTTGGATGGGGCGGAGTCTCAGGGCGGAGCAGACAGCATTGGTTTCCCATTAGTCCTGCCCTAATAGGCCCCTGTGTCTCAGTGTCCCATGGTAATCGCTGCAAGCACCTCTGAAAGAAAGCTGCCCTCGAGTTCCACCCGCTGCCAGACAGTCCAGTTTCTCCCCAAATGAGTCTGGGTCCCCAGAGTCTCACCTAGAACTGGAGTTCAGTGCAGTCGGGAGCTTTTGTCTCCTTCCCGCTTGAGAAAGCCAGCCACGCACTCAGTTGCCAGTCCTCTCCGCACACGTCTCAGTACCTCTGCCTCCTGCAGCTCCTCTGTGTCTCAGTGTGCTTTTCTCTTTCCTTCTAGTTCTAGAATTTCCACTCAGCCAGCCTTCCTGTGATTCTGGATGATGTCCGTTTTGTCTTTTAGTTGTAGTTTTGAAATTGTTGTGCGAGGCAGCAGTTAGGTGTTTACCTATGCCGCCATCTTGGTTTCTCCTCCCTTCAGGGGATTTTAATGTACATTAGCCCTGAGAACCATCTCACTGGAGACACAGAGTGGTGCAACTGCAGAACACAGGAGCCCCTTCTTTGAGGGCCCAAAATTAAGCCTCCCAAAGTATCAAGTGTAAAGATGAAATGTCAGAAATGTTAGGATATTAATCTGACTGTTTAGGAAAATGTTCCCAGAGTTATGACTCCATTAAACTTGTCTAGAAAATATCAAGACTAGTTTCAGAACTCAAATATGTTATCTGACAAAGGATAGAATGGGGAAAAGTACATTTGAATTTAAAGTTTATATTTAAAGATTTATGTAATGTGAAAGAGGTCTTGAGAGATCATAGTCTGAGATCATCTGACACATGAAAGGACTGATCCCACAGAAGTTAAGCATCTTCTCTGGGTTGGGTAGTGGTAGTCCTAGATTATTCAATAAAAATAAAAATAAATTTAAAAAAAGCCAACACAACAATAGCCATCCGGTATGAATGAATCAAAATTATATCTAATTTTTTTGTATCAGATTGGGAAAAAAGTAATATATTTTTGGTGTGCCACAGAATTTAGTAATTAGTTTATGTGTGCCATGAGGTGAAAAAGGTTGAAAATCGCTGCTCTAAATGGAGCTTGAATGACACTGCTAACATTGGACTCTGAGGATTTTACTTTTCCTTGCTCCCAAGGCCAACACTCCCTTCTGAAGGACACTTTTCCCTTCAGATATGTTAATAGCTTAAATCAATTTTCAGTCAGGCTTTGTTGATCTGGGAACCATTCCATCCTGTTAGGGATGACTTTGCCTGCCTCTGCTCTTATCTCCTTTGTGTTGATTGATGGTCCATGCCCAGGTTAATGGGTTGCCAAATTAATGAGTTATCTCACCTTGCAATTACAACAAAACAAAATTAGCAACTCCCAAAGTGTTGTCAAGCCAGGCCTTGCCAGACTAGGGACTTCTAGAATTAAGAGATAGGGCATTTGAAATGAGCACAATTATTACTAGGATATACATAGATTTTTCTAAAATTACAAAAATCTTTTCCTCTCTTTAATAAGATAAGCTGTACTCCTGAAATCTTGTTTAACTATAAATTTGCTTGGCAAAACTTTTCTTCCACATTTGTAATTAATTGTTAGCTCAACTCAATCCCGTTAAATTATAAAAGATCCTGAATTAAATGGATCCAAATTGATGAACTTTAGTACATTTCTCTATGAACTGAAAAAAAATTATAACGTAAAAGATGGGTTCTTCTTCTCTGTCATAAACACGCCACTCTATTGAATTCCACTGTGAAGTGCTTGACAATCAAATTCTCAACTTTTTATTCTTACTTTCAGCACTTGCTAGTAACCTTATTTCTCAATCTTGTTATTACACAAGAGAACTTGACTCAAGCTATTTATCAGCTGCGTTTTTTGTAATTAAAATTATAGATATAGAATTAATCCAGAGTTTCAAAGAGGCAGAAGTAGGTGAGTCCTGACACAGTCTAGGGTGAGGGGAGAGTAACTGTTAATGAGTGTGAGTCTTCCTTTGGGGGTAATAAAAATATTCTGGAATTGGATAGTGGTGATGGTTGCACAACCTTGTGAATAAAGTGAATTGTGGTTAAAATTCACTTTAAAAGGATGAATTTTATGGTATGTGAATTATATCTAAATTTTTAAAATTCAGCACAACTTTTCAGAATACTGTATTTAGGCATTATTCATTGCCCATGAGCAAAAATTACAAGAAGCATAAGGAAAGAGAATTTTTGAAATAATCTTAACTTGAAAGAGATTTTAGGCATTAAATTAAATAGAAACCAAATCCATAGTGGGAGTTTGAAATCCTTCTCGTCTCTGCAGAGGAGTTGGTGAGTGACAGCAACTGGTCTGCCTGAGCCCTTAGAAAATCATGAGAAAACAGCATTACCTGTTCTCCAAGTGGCAAGGTTAGCAACATTTTATAAATTGTATTAAAACTTTAATAGCTCAACTCAAAACAAGAACTCAGGGTGGTCATTGGATTGATCCCACCCCAATAACCACAGATGGGTGCCCATCCTACTAAAGACCCATTTCAGTACATAAAAAATGGCATAGATATGAATAAGAAGTAGATATTAGATTTCTGAAAATATGTTCTGTAAACAGAATTTCTATAAAGTGAATCACCATTCCTTCACTCATTAACATAAAGATCTCAGAAATGTGTTGGGGAGGTGGTGATATTTGGCCTCAAGCAACATAACATTTGCAGTTAAAATGGCCTAGGTTTCTGTTGGCTTTCTAGACATCCAGCAGGAAAAGCCAACTGTACTAAGTGAAACACCTCTAAGAGTGTCTTCCTCCCAGATGTCATATAAGGATAGTTGACAGTTGGAGAAAAAAAATACATAGATCACAAAGAGTAATTGGCAAACATGGGGGTGGGGAACCTCTTAGGGCCATTCTGTTGAGATTAGGACATGCCCATCCTCATGTCTGACCTGAATATCCTTAAAGGTTTATAAGCATAAGTAGAGTTTCTCTGATTCTAGAGATGAAGAATGTGGTAGCAGAATGTGAATGGATTTGAACTAAATTTGGGAGACAAACTACAAGAACATTCTGTAATTAAAGTAATGCAGGGAGAAGAAAGGAAAGACCATGTCAACATACTATGCTAAAATAGAATGGAGCCTTAACATCTTCTCGTTCTATAAAAAAGAACAGAGGGCCAAGAGTAGGAGCAATGGTTCCAAAATACTTGGCTGATTTATAGCAGCACTAGAACCCAAACCCAGTGTCCTGGCCCTCAGTCTGATGATCTCATTTCCCTCCCTCTCCCCAGAGCTGCCAAACCACCCTCCTGTCCCCAAGCAGGTGAGTGAGAGCAGGGTGTTTGCAGAATGCCACATTCACAGCACGTCATCCCTTCCATCCTCAGACCTCTGGATGCTCTGGTCATGTGGACTAATCATTCCCTGCCCACCACTGTACACAAAATTATATCACTCGGTCCTTGACGTGGACATGGACTACATGGATGGTGGTGACTAATTTTAGTTCCTTTACTAGGCATCAGACATTGATCTTAATGCTTTGCACATACCTGACCATTTAATCCACACAACCATCCTATGAGTTGGGCACTATTATCACACTATTATCTGTATTCTATAAGGAAAATGGGACTCAAAATATTAAATGAGCTGTTCCCTGAGCCCCATGCACACTGTGCATTGTCCTCAGACTGTCCAGCTCCCACGTCCAGCTCTGAGCTGGGGACAGCTCAGGTGCCTTGTTGCTCCCTCAGCATCTGTTCTGCTCTTCTCACATTACCTGTTGCGTGGTAGTGATATTTTCTTTTTTTAGCTACATGCCAGGAAGTTTTCTGTGGGTAATTATATGGAAATAATTAGTCTTTATGTAAGCACTGCCTTGCAGGATATGAAAGACAACTCTCAGGCAGCCACAGAACCCAGGAGGCTGCTTGTAATCACTAGGTTTCATCGTCTCCAGGAGTAATTACAGATTTCAACCACTAATCACCACTTCAACTGGGTCTACACACCTTAGCGTCTTCTCAAAATTATAGTAGCAATTTTCTAGAGAAAGATTAAGGATAAAGGGGCAGACATCCTGTGGTCCTATTTCCCTGCTGGAGTTTTCTCATCAGGCATGGAGAGCAAATGCTGTTTCCTGGGGCATCAACGTCATGATCTAATCACAGCCCCCTGAGTCATAGGACATGGGGGCTCTCAGGGGCCTCCCAGAGTCTTCATTCAGGCTCTTGTGCTTGCATGTAACAGAATCCCACTTCAAACCACCTGAAGCAGAAAGGGGTTGGGGTATTTCAGGGCTCCAAGAAAGGAAGCTCAAACAAGTCACGTAGGACTCATGCCTGGAACTGAAAGTTGTCAGCATTCTCTTGCTGGTTTGCCAGAACCTCAGTGATGAACATAGTCACAAAGGTAATAGCAAACTCCAACATGTGTGCATACATACTCCCCAAAACCCACACTGTCCCGCCACACCTTCTCCCTTCACCATCCCCTACCATCACCACTGTCAATCTTCAAAATTGAGGAGTGCTCTGATTATCTAACGCTGTGTAACAACTACCCTAAAATTTAGTGGATTAAAACAACCATTTTATTAAATTTAAAGATTTCTGTGGGTCAGGAATTCAGGCAGGGCTCAAGGGGTGGCTCTTCCTTTCCATGTGGTTCGCTGGAGGTCACTTGGTGACAGCCAGCAATTGAATGAGCTCATGCAGGGGCCCAAGACGACTTAACTCCCAGGTCTGGTGCTTTGGTTGGCTGGAAGGCTGAGCTCAGCTGGGACGGTCAGCTGAGCATCTACTCATGGTCTCTCCATCATGGCTGCTGCAGAGTAGTCAAATTTCTTACATGGTAGCTCAGGGCTCCCCAGCAACTCAAGGAAGCTGCAAGGCTTCTTTTGATCTAGGCTCAGAGGTCTCAGAATAACACTTCCACCACACTGTCTAATGAAACAAGTCACTGAAGCAAGCTCAGATTCAAGGGGAGGCGAATTGGACTCTGCCTCTCCATAAGAGGAGTGTCAATTAATTTGTGGCCCTCTTTAATCTCCCATAGCCAGGTTGCTAGACAAGTGTCCACTCTACTCAAACATTTACTCCTTGCTATAAAAGAGAAATGGAAACAAATGTCTGACCAATGGTTTGGGGGACTCGGAAGACAAAGCCTCAGGATGGGCTGAGATGGAACTTCTGTAGGTGCTCAGGTGGGAGAGCTGGCCCCCATCAATCCTGCTCATTTCATTGGTGGGCCCTAGTTTCAAAAGTGATGGGAAAACATTATCTGTAAAGAGGGGATAAGGGTTGTGAGGACTGAATATATTTCAGATGTGTAAAGCACTTAGAACAGTGCTTGGCACAGAGTAAGTGCCCTATTAGAATTCATCATTATCATCATCTTCATCATTCTTAGCTAGGCATCAAAATTTAGCTCTCAGAGGCTGATTTTTCAGGACTATAATAGAAAGCAAAGGAAGAAAGAAATGTGGTTTACAACCACTCAACTTCATTTACATGCAAGTCACCATTAGTAATTTATTCAAGATTCTTAAAGTAAATAAATTTCACTTCAATGTGTTATATAATAAAACAATGATGTCGTTTTAAAGCCCTCAGGTGCCTGTCCCTACATGAATCACAGGAATGGTTACATTACATAAAGAATTGGTGATTGAGGTGACCATTTTGTGACACTGACCATTTTTCTTGCAATTCCCAGAGTCCCAGGGAGTCTTGCTACAAGCCAATGAAGTAGGAACAAGTGGATTTGCCTCCACAGCCATCAACTGCTCAGTCTAGCCTGATGTCAAACCTCATGTCCTTTAGTAAGCTGGAGGACATTTCTGCTTGTTAGAAAGTGAACTTTCTGGATTCCATCATTAGATTTTCAAGGCCCCACAAACTCCCAGGTGCCATGGTATCAATCTTCATTTCTAAAAAGAAAGACCACCGATATGAAATGCTCATACATCACTTTTCTGTAACTCAGGATACACTGCTCTGACAGAACACTTGATTCTAAGATGGTTTCTTAACGCCTGGACAGAACAATGACCTCCAGTAAATGCAGAAGAGATGCTGGAACTGCCTTGGCAGAGTGTTAACAGGATCAAAAGGCTGAGTGAGGTGGGAATGGTAGAAAGGATATACTGAGTGAGACCTGAACACCCACCAACTGACTACAAGCCAGGAGGACCCAGAGATACTCCCTTCAGTAAGACAATGAAGAATGCATTGCTGAGAAGGACTCTGAAAATATTTTAAAAGCTTCGGTTAGCTGTCCTCTGAAGGTCAGTATTGGAAATGGGAGGATCTGCCATTGAGCTGGGCTCCATAGAATGAGTGGAACTAAGAGGATTCTGGAATGGCAAATGGCAGTGTTGAACTGTCAGAGGCAAGGTGGGCGTGGTTATCTCTTGGTCCGCAAGACTTGGAGTGGCAATCAGGAGGCCTTGAGCAACAGGTGTCTGTAGCAATTGTACTGTTGCAAGGAGGGATAATAGATGGGGAGCAGACCAAGTATTACTTAACTTGTAAAACTAATACAATGAAAAAATAAAAACTGGAGCATAAGCTACAATAATGGAAAAGCATGGTCCTTCCCCTTGTTTCCACACCTAAGTCAGTACAGAAGCACAGAACCCATTGATTTAAGGGCAGATAATTCTGCTTGAGGAAGGAATCTACAGCAACTCTGTAAGTATAGTAAATATTTCCCCTAAAGGTACATGTGTCTACCTGCTAGTGTAACTATACTGGAGAAATAGGAATACTGTGCACCTGAAATACAATCATATTCCTGTAGTTAGAGCAGAAGACTGGGGAGGTGTGCCAGATGACAAATGGAATTCTGTTTATAATGTATAATTGGAATAGATATTCTTAACAACCAGTGGAACTGTCACATTGATTCCCTGAACTGTGAAGTAAGAGCCAGAATAATAGGAAGAGTTATATAGAGCCCTTGAAACTCTTCCTACATCTAGTCAAGATAATAAACCAGGAGCCATGTCACATCCCAGGTGGAATTGCATAACTTAGAGCCATCATCAAAGACTTAGATCATGTATGAGTGGCAATCCCCATCGAGTCACCTGGCTGTCCCCAGCAAAAACCAGATGAATCCATGACAGAGGACAGTGAACTACCATAAACTGAATGAAGTGATGACCCAAATTTCACCAGCTGTCAGATATAGTATCTTCACTAGAACAAATCAACACAACCTCTAGCACTTGGTATATGGCCAATGGTCTGACAAGTATATTCTTCTCATACTTTATCAGTAAGAAGGGTCAAAAGAGGTTCACTTTTTAATATGGAAAGGGGAGCACTAGACATTCTCTCTTCCTTGTCTAAGAGCTCTCCTTTGCAGTATAGCATGCAGAGATTTCTATTCTCTTGGTATGCTGCACAAATCACATTTGTCCATCATACTGATAATATCAAAGCCAATTTTAACTATGGAGCAAGAAATAAACTACTTTAGATGCCCTAGTTAAAAAAAAAAAGTGTGCCAGAAGTTAGGAAGAAAAACTCCACAAAGATTAAGGAGCCTGCCACATCGATGAAGTTTTTAGAGGGACAATGGTCTGGGATATGGTAGCAAATCCTTCCTTGGGTGAAGGATACATTGTAGTTCTTTGTAATTGCTACCACTAAGTAAAAGATAGAGTGCTTCTATATATAGTGGACCTTTTTGGATTTTAGAGGCAACATATATGGTTCTTGGGAATAGTGTTCCAACTCATACATCAAGTGCTTAAAAAGCTGCCAGTGTTCAGCGGCACTCAAAGAAGACTGATAAACATCAAGAGTGTGGTGTAAGCTGTCTTTCCATTGGGCCATTAGATCCAGTGGGCCATATGGATACAATGGACTAGAAATATCCATAGAAGATAAGGATGGTGTCCAGAGTCTGACAAAACCTAATAGAATCTAGAGTTCTGGAGCGATGCCATGCCAGATAAATATTTGCCTTTTGGGGGAAAAACAATTTCTAAAGAGCTACTTGGCACTGGTAGAAACTGAATGAGTATGTGACTAGAGTTGCCCATCATGAACTGGGTATGATTAGATCCATCAATCATATGGTCAGCAGTGCAGTTGCTGTAGAAGCTATACATTCAGGATCAGGATCAGGTAGGTTCCAAAGGAGGAAATAAATTGTATGAATAGCTGACACATGGCACCCAACCTCTGTTTGTCGAACATCTCTCTCTTAACTCACACCAATGGAAGGAGAGGATTCTCAGGCCCCTTCACAGATGGGTTTGCTCAATACTAGTATATGGGTGCCAGCTTTAAATGGGCTGCTTCTGCCCTAAACTCTCACTCAGGGTTGGGCTTGAAAGGCAGTGGTAAGAGGAAATCTCCCCAACTGGAAGAATTAAAAATACAACTCTTGGTGGTTCGCTGTGTGCGGAGGAAGAAGTGGTCTGAGGTATGGATATACTTTATATACTTGTACTTTTGGCCCATGGCAAATGGTTTGTCTGGTTGTTCAGGACCTAGGAAGGAGCAAGAATGAAAGATTAGAGGCAAGAAAGTCCAGGGGGAAAGCATGTAGATAAACCTATGAATGTATACAAATCTTTGTCTCTCACATTAATGCCCATCAGAGAACATCATTGCTGAGGAGACGTGTTTCATGCTGACAGGGAGAGAGTTCTGTGTGGGCCCAACAAGATGGTTTTCCTCATCAAGGTCGATCTATTTCACTATTGAAAGTCAACCTGCTAAGAAAAAAGCCTGACACAGAGCCCTCTGTGGAGCACCATCCATTTAGGAGACCTACCAGCCACTTGTTTGCATAGGACCACTTCTATTCTTTATGTTTCCTGTAAACCTAGGCTCTTCCCAAATGTGCATCCTGATCCCCTGGAATGGAAGTCAGGGGCCATGGTAAAGGTTCCACAGAGTGTGAAGTGGAGATTACCTCCTGGTCATCTTATGCTCCTCCTCCCTGTAGACAGCAGGCAAAGAAATGGGATACTGGACTGGGGAGATAATTACCTTTGAATACCATAAAGAGCAAGAGTTACTACTATACAATGGGAACATAGAGGAGTATGTCTGAAACCCATGGGATTCACCGTGCATCTCTTGTTGCTTTTATTAACTGTGATACTTGTGAATGGACTCTTGCAATAACCATAGGTGGACAAGAGTAAGTAAGATGAGGGCTCAATTCCCCAGGAATGGACATCTGTCTTAATTATCCCACCTGGTAAGCAACCTACACCAGCTAAAGGCTAGCTGAGTAAGGGCAATGTAGAATGGGAGATAGCAGAGAGACATGGTGTATCAAATATGACCTCTGAAACAAATGCAGAGACCATAGCTTGTTCTACTAACCCCTTGAATTCTTTGCAGATTTTGTCACTGACTGGCACTTTGAAGGGTGCTCCCTAATAGAGGGAGTTTAATGGGGGAGAAGATAAGCCAATATGAGTAATCCAAGAGATAGATTGTCTTGAAGACTTTCTTTTCTCTCAGCCCCAATTTTTACTCCAGCTGCTGTCAAAGTGACTGATCCCACATAGAATCCAAGAAACTTCATGCAGGAACAACCCAGTAATGCCTTGGTTTGGGCCACAAAACTCTTTTATCTCATTTCCTGATCCAGGACTTCTCTGAAGCTCCTGGAACCTGCAGAGAAATCTACTCCACCTTCATACAAGTGTACCCCAGAAGTGCAAGGACGTTAAGGCCCATGTGGCTGTCCTTGACCCTTATGGGAGGGAAGCAGATAGATAAACGCTTCCTCCTTTTGTCCTAAGAAGCCAATTCTGAGACGCACTTTCCAGCATTCCTCAGAAGTGTCTTTGGGATTGAGCAGCAGTCACCAATAGTAACGGTCAATTCTTGAAGACATCTTTGTACTGGCTTTCCCTCATACTAACTCATGAGAGCTCATTGTGTTCATCTCTTCCTAACTCAACATTCAGTGATTTCGGATTGAATTTGGCCCCGAAAAATCACAAAATCACAAATTGGTGTTATTGGGGTTTTTTCAGAGACCTGGTTAATAAACATTTATCAACACACTATGGTTTTTTTCCTTTCCTTCTTCACTCCCTCTGCTCCTTACACCTGCTTACTCCAATTCCATTACCAGATAAACTACCTGCACATAGGCCTTTGTATCTGATTCTGCTTTCACAAGAGTCCCGGTTAAGAAACATACTTACCTCACCGTGGTGTCATAAGGTTTAATGAGATCATAGTGTAGTATTGTGACTATCGCCAAGACTGAACAGCCAAGACTTAGGAAAATTTACCCACTTGAAATGGTTTTATATAACTTACTGTCTCTTAAGGACCATGAGACCATAGTACTTTGGAATTCAACGATCAGGCATCCTGAAGCAGAAAACAAGTGGGATGAAGGCAAGAGGGGCTTTCTGTCTTATTCCTGGACAGGGTGACGTGGAGAAGTTGAGTGACAAATGTTCCAGAGGTCTCCGACTGAGGCAGGCTGGGCATGTGCAGTATCTCAGGGCTGCCAGACTGTTCCATCCTCCTTGTTCCTCTGTCAGGTATTATGAAGCCTAAACTCTAGCTCCAGCCAGGAGGAGCACAAAGAACCTGAACTGATTCCTTGGAATTGATAGAGAGCTAATTACAAGAATAGCATGTGATTGAATTTGAAAACCCTCTGTTCTTTCCACCAACTGTATGGGCATATGCCTCAGCCAGATGGCTAGATGTGGATGTGTATATGTATGTGTCTTTTAGGATGAGAAAGCTGTATTCACTGTCCAAGATGGTAGCCACTGGCCACTTGTGACCATTTAAGTTAGTTACAATGAAGTAAAATGTTGCTCTTGGTTCCATAGCCAAATTTCAAGTTCTCAGTAGGAAGTAATTACAGGAGTGATATCATCAAAATGACGAAACTGGAGTGATGTGAGATGATGGATCCTATATAATAAAAACCTAATATGCTAAGTGTCTGGTCATCCGGTCATCTGTTCAACCAATCAAAGCATAATATGATGATATGCTAAGGCTGCTCAACCACTCGCTATGACATGCACTGACCACCAGGGGGCAGACGCTCCAACTGATAAGTTAGCTTGCTGCTGGTGTCTAGTCGGGGACTGAGTGAGATGGGCTGGACACACCCTGGAGCCCTCCTGCAGTCCCTGCCCAGCTGGCCAACCTCCTGCATCCCTCCCTGGCCCCGATCGTGCACCTGTGGGGTCCCTCAGCCTGGCCTACACTCTCTCGCAATCCAGGCTGAGGGACGCCCCCCTCCAAGTGCACAGATTTCGTGCACCGGGCCTCTAGTATGTTAATAAACCTTACTCTAGTAAGTAATCATTTGCAATATATAGCCATATCAAAACATCACATTGTCATTGTACAATTTATACTTACACAAGGTTATATGTCAATTTTATTTCAATCAAGCTTGCGGAAAAAGAAAAAAGTAATCAGTGCTCAATAGCATCACGTGGCTAGTGGCTGCCATATTGAACCCCACAAATATAGAATACTTCCATTAACACAGAAAGTTCTTTTGGATGGTGCTGTGAAAGAGCTGTAGCAGTTGGAACCCAGGTCTAGAGTGTCGTGGAACGACCATAGCTGAATGTGTCTATTCCCTACACTTGGAATGTTGTTGCTGAACCTCTGAGCCGCCTTCTTCCCCCTGAAGCCAGGGAGAACTGCACTAGTGGTTGGGACCACCAGTGACACCTTGTGGCAGCAAAAGCAACAACAGTTAAAAGATCCCCTCTCCTTAAAGACCTGAGCTGAGTTTCTGGTTTTCTGTTCTCCAAGCACATGTAACTAGAATCCGTCCATTGTGATAGAGAGGAATTATAACATTTATTATATCTTCCCATGCTACAGTGAGTGTGTAAGTTGTTCATGTGTATTTGTACAGAACAACCACCTTAAGAAGTGGATGCTATTAGTATGACCCCCCTTTTAGAGATGAGGTAACCGAGGCTCAGGGAGACTGATTAACTAGTCTGAGATCATCAGTGGTAAGGCTGGGAAGAAAACTATTCTTGTGCTGGTAGATTGGGTTTCATAGTCGTGTAGTTTGAATATTAAAAGGAACATGACCTTATTCTTACCCCCAAATGGAATGACTGGATATACAGAGCACAGGAGGAATGCTGTGCATCCCTTCTTCTTCTTTTTTTTTTTTTTTTTTTGGCGGGGGCGGGGGGAGAGGTTGGGGGTTTCTCATTAACCTTTTTTACCTTTAGCAGTAAATCATATTTCCCTGTTCACAGATTCCTAACTCCAAAAACAATACAGTCGACGATGGTACTTCAGCAAGACAGCACAGTATAGAAAACAAATTCCATTAAATTTTAAATAATAAACTTACTACCACGATACATTACCTCACTTAAGAGTCAAAGCATGTCAATGCTGGGTTCATTTGGCAGCCATTTCAGAGTCTTCTTATAAATGTATACCAAAGAACAAAATTATAGTGTTACCTGCAAAGGATTTTCAAGGTCTCCAATTGCCAATTTTTTTTATTTTTTATTTTATTTTATTTTATTTTGCAACTCAGACATTGACTTCTGCTGCATGTCAAGTGCACTTTCATGAGCTTCCCCCACCTGTCAATCATTCTGAGTCCTTAATTAAGGCTCTTCCAAGGAGACTCTGACATCCCAGAGAGTGATGCTTCCACGCGGCTCCTCACCCTCTTTCCCAAATCAAAACCCATGTCAGCAGCCATGGTCAAAAAAGGCACTCGCTATTTCTTGGGGAGATATTTTTAACGTGCAGTTGGGGAGATGGAGTGTGCTTTGGGAATGCTGAGTTGCCGGAAGCAGAGCAGTAGGAACTTGCTGTGCCTGATTAAATGGCTTCCAGAGCCCCACTCCGGCCAACAGCAGCTAAGTGTCATTCCGATGATTCTCTGTGGCTAAAAAGATCTAGGTGTTGCCTCCCGAAAAGCTTACACTCAGCAAAAACAGAGCCGGGCACTGCAGAAAGGGCTTCCAGGCACCAGCTGTGTCTAGGGCTGCTCAGCTTCCCAGCTTCCCTGACGAAGCAGCATTCTGGTTTTGGGCAAGGATTGTTCCATGGAGCCTCTGATTCAGAAAAGCCAATGAGAGCCAAGGGTGGGATATGAACGGAAGCAAAGGGCAGGTGGGAATAGCCAGATAATAAGAGGTAATGGTTTGGAGTGGGATTCAGATGTAGCCTGCTCTCTCTGAATGACACCCTTGTTTCTGGAGGACACCCTGGGTACTGGAAGAGTCAGAGCATTGGATACCACCCAGATGTGTGTGGTCCTTGTCCTATGAAGTATTTCTGGAGCCCTAACCCAAACCAGGCCCTTCTCTCCCCATTTATGGGCAATAGGTGGATACCCACCCTCATCCCAGCTGCTGCTGGTTCTGTTCAACATCTTGGCTTCCTGAAATGCTGGGGCTCTGCCCCCAGATGACCTGTAGCTCAGCCCTGCTCCCCGGGGAAGGAAGGGAGGAACACCACTCTTCCTGTCCTGGTACCACTATGGCTACCACCTGTATATGTTTCTCCTAATTGAGATGAGTGAGTAGAGCGGTGGGGTCCAGCAGTGGCCTATACATTATTCTTAATGTGGATAATAAGAAGCCTACAGGTATTGTTTCCAAAGTTTAATGAAGTAAAAATTCAAAATGGAATTTCTGTGATGGTTTCTGCTACATAAAAACCCCATAGTCATATGAACAAAGACCAGAAGGGAACAAGAAACAATGGAATATTCAGATTATAGCAGTGGGGGTGTGGTGAACATGGCTTTCTCTATTCCCTTTTTTCCTATTACAGCAGCTATACATTAGGAATAATTCAACTGAATGATGCACTTTTAAAGACCAAGCATTTTGAAGAGAAAAGAATAGCATGTATGCAGCAGGCTAGGCCTTACAGCAGGTGCTGGTGGCCCTCCTGGGTCGTGGCTCAGCTACGGAGCTTCTTTCCTTTCCAAGTGAAAGCCAGAGGCTAGGAGACATATGGACCGTGTGATAGTAACACGACCAGACTTCCCCGGTGTGTGACCAGACGCAGACCTCACCCACTTCTGCCCATCAGAGCCAAACCCGCTTCCATGTCTCTCTCAAAGCCATTGCACCTGAAGGACTGAGCTCCCCTTGATCTATTTCCTTCCGGGACTCAGGCAGAGTCATTCCTCTGTCTTACATCAGGAGACACGTTTCATCAAGCAAAACATTCTCTGGCTGAATCTTACTGACCTGGGTAAGGGTAGTTTTTGATTCATGCTACATCCTGAGTGAAGCTGTAGTCACTCTCTGAATGCTGGCCTCGACTCTATTTTGGGGGTGAAGATGAGAAGCAGAAACCCCTGGGACCTTTGCCATGTAACCCCCCATAGAACTTTGTGGGCTGGGAAAGGCTTTTCACACTTCCATAGGTGCCTGTGTATTTTAGGTTCTTTAAATACAGAGACAATCAATGCTAGCTAACATTTTAAGTGCTTACCATGTACAGGGACTGTGCTAAGCAACTCCTTACATGATCTCAGGTACTCGCTCCCCAGGGCAGCATGCCCTCCCCACTCCATCTACTCCAATTCCTACACTACTACCCATTGCTGAGCTCTGAGGGAGAAGGTACAATAATTATGCCCACTTTGCAGATGAGGAATGAGGAGCCTAGACTAAGAAACTTGCCCAGAATAACACTGACAAGCCAGGATTGGACAACAGGCCTTTGGACTCCAAAACTTGCCCTCTTAACTAATATGCTTGCATTGCTTCTAGTGAAATAAAAGACCTATGGTTGATCGGTGCGGTGTTTAAGCTAAGAGTTTCTTTTTTAGTTGTTTATTCTAACTTCCAGAATCTCTAGATCTGGAATGGACTGAGAGATTACTTTTATACATCTCCTAGCTTTAAAGAGGAAGCTGTCATCTCTGGGCCCCATTATTAATTCAGATCCAAGAGTAAGGTATTATGATTGGCCAGGCCAGGTTCCAGGGAAGGTGGAGGTAGGGGGCGTTCCCTTATCAACACAAAGGAAATGTGAGAAAAACTGGCAACTCAAAGCCACAGCTGCCTGGATCTGCGGGTTTGGCCTAGCTCAGACTCTCCACAAACACACCAATTTGTTATCCATCGGGGAAGGAGATTATCTATCCCCACCCCTGGGACTGCTCACCTCAGAGAATTTGAGTCTATAAATAAAGCTGGTCACCTCCATCAGACAGCCTAAGCCTTCATGTAGTTTGACATATTGCGTGTCAACAAGGCTCAAAAGAGGAGTGAGGAAGAGAGAGCTGCTGCCCCTCCTCTGACTCAGCGCATTACTCACCAGCCATGACTAGGTGACTAGGCGTCTACATCTGCCGCCAGACACAAGCCTGCCTGGGTTGTTCTGCAACAAGGAGCCTTCTTGACCTAGAGGGTGGGGCCTCCTGGAATCAGGGCTGCAATCTACAAAAGTGTCCTCTCCTGCTCCTGCAGCCCAGTGATTGCCTTTATCATGACAGTGATAGCTAACAACATGGAGCATGTACACTGCGCTTTGAGCTTTACATGCACCATTTCATTTAATATGCACAACCACCCCCTGAGGTAAGTGCCATTGCTGTTAACATCCCATTTTACAGATGAGAACATGAAGGGTTTTTTTTATCCTCACCAAAAAACTTACTTATATAGAGGAAGGGAGGAAGGAGGGCGTGGGGGAGGGAGGGAAGGAGAGAGAGAGAGAGAGAGAGAGAGAGAGAGAGAGAGAGAGAGAGAGAGAGAGGTGAGAAACATCGATCGGTTGCCTCCTGCATGTGCCCCAACCAGGGATCAAACCCACAACCCAGGTATGTGCCTTTACAGGGAATTGAACCTGCAACCTTTAATTGCACAGGATGATGCTCAACCCCCTGAGCCACTCTGGCCAGGCGAGAACATTAAGTCATTTTGAAGCTGGGCTGGTAATGCTGAGTTTGACTCTCCATATCTGTTCTGCTCCCTTCTCAGTCTCTGGGAGACAGGCCTCGGTGACTGCATCAACAGGACATTTCAGTTGATTTGGGCCAGGTGGGAGGGACCGGCTTGAGATGGGAAACCAGGGGATGAGATTCAGGTCACTCTGTTTTTTCCTCTTTTCCCTTCAGGTGATGATGGCTTTCCCTGCTCTTGGTGCCGGTGGGGAGGGGGTGCTTCACTATCCCTCACTAGTTACCATAACCTTCCCACACCTCTGAAAATAATTCCTTTTGTCAAACTCTCTTCAGCTAAGTTCTTTGAGTGCACCATCTCTTTCTCGCCAGGACCCTGGCTGAGGCAGAAACTGAATTTCTTGGTCAAGTTAGCACAGCTAACGATGTCAAAGCTGGGATTAGGAATCTTGGCAGTCTAACTCCACAAGCTACGTTTTAAATTGCTATCTACTTTGGGTAAAGCACCAAATAAAGCCACCAATGACAGGAAAAGAGAGGCCAATAGATCCAGGGACGCTTTCAGCTCTAAAAATGATATATCCTCTGGTTCCAGAGTTTCTAACAAGGAACCCTGTGGCCTAAATGTGTCATCTTCATTATTAGAGATCTCATAGCACTAAATTGGACTCTGATGTCCTGAAATACTCCTGCGGTTTAATACCAGATCAGTTACTTCCCTTGCTTTGTACCCCCAATTTGTCTTCTCTCTCTCCCTCTCACTGCCTTAGTCTGGGTTCTCCCAAAAACAGAATCTGAGACAAAGGCTTAAATGCAACAGTTTGTTTGAAAATGTGATCTCAGGGAACAGGAGTATAGGAGGGAGGAGTGAAGAGGAAGGAGGGAAAAGATTATCAAGGATGGATTTACCAAGTTGCCTCTGTTACAGGTGAATAGCTCCCATTCCCACTGGATTTCTGAAAAGCCTTCTAAATTGCAACTCAAAACTGTCTGCCTGAGAGAGAAAAGCATTTATCTGTCAATCTTCATCCCACCAGTCAAGGGTGGCCCCACAGATGTCAACTCGCTCAGACTTGGGAGTCACATGCCCTGCGCACTGATCTGGTGCCCATGCTGCGGTGTCAGGGCACACCAACCTCAGATTAATGAGAGGGCAACAGCACACGGCTTGTCTCTGTCAGGCTGCACCTGTGCAAAGCTGATTGAAGCCTTTGCCCACCGAAGTGGCATGAACAAGAGGACTCGGGTGTTGCACGAGAGGTGAATGGTGCAATCCATGTCTTGCCCTTGTTATGACTTCCTTTAAATTTGTCTTATCATAGTCCCCTTCAAGCTGGTGGCCACCCATCATTTCTGCAAAATCAGTTGCTGCTGTTGCAGCTGACCCCAAGTCCATAATGATATTCCTCATATCCCTCCTCCATCACCCAAGATGTTCGCCCTTGGCTGGCATCTTGGCTGATCTGGGTTTCCTGCTTGGAGGGTGACCTTGAGGACCAGCATTTCAGCACAACATGCAGCTGAGAGCCTCCAAAACATCACCATAGGGGCTTTCACAACGTTCCTTGTGTTGAAATGGACTGAGCCTGTCATTTTCTTTTTTCAAGTTTTTAGAGCAGTCTAAAACCACCATCCAACTCAATCCTTAAAATTACACAGCACCCATACTGGTTAAGGCCAGAGCTATCACACAAACCAATACTTTGCCTTCTGCCTGCACCTTATCCCCATCCACCACAGACAAAAGTAACTGAGGTGCTGCTGGCCAGGTATCACCACTCCACCTACCACCAATAATAGGGTCCTATTACCTCTGGCCAGTGACCAGTGATCCCACTCCAAAATTCCAGTCCCGGCTATTGCAGTCTGGGTTCCCTGAAAACAGAGCGTGAACCAAAGTCTTGCGTGCAGGGGGACATGAAACAGGGAAGGAAGAAAGCTAAGATAAGGATGAATTTTCAAGGTGCACTGCAACAGACAGACAGCGCTCCATCCTAAGAAATATTCTGGGGAGCCTCATGTAATGAACGTGAGAACTGGCCACATGAGCTACACATGGTGGGCACATTTACCCATCAGCTTCCATCCCCATTGGCTAAGGCCCACCAGGTTAGCTCCCCTGCATTTCCAGGCTGTGCATATACGAGTGCCCAGGAAGGCCCTACATCAACCCACACCAGGACACCAGAGCAAACTGGGCAGGAAGTAGAGGTGGGCAGTGCATGCCAGAAATGAAGTGCTTCAGGTTGTACCTGCGTAATCTAGTGGAAACCTGTGCAGAACCGATTGCTGCTGCAATGGTTGGAATAAAAGATAGGATTTTTTTTCTCTCTCTCTCTTTTAGTCTAACATTATTCCAATAAAACAATATTTAGAGTGACAAATCCTATTCCATCAGCTGTACTTACTTTCATTTGTAGACCCATCAAAGATAAGAAGGATGGAGAGAGGTTGGGTGAAAATGGTCCAGTGAAAAAGGCCTGGGGCAGCAGGGGGGGGGGGAGTGTGAAAAGCTGTGATTCCTCTTTTTAATAGTGACACAGAGAAGAAAACAATGGACATTACATGGAACATTTGCTTATTTATCTTTAGCCAAGTGCAATCAAATATAGAAAAGATGTGTGTACTATCATAATAAATGACACAAAAATACTAATTAGACTCAAAAGAATTGAACTGAACAGGCCGCTAATCAATTTAGATCACTATTGTAAGTGTATTTTTTCCAATATTTCTCACAGTACTACATATTATCTACACTCATAGTTATACAATCATACCATCTATAATAATAAAAGCGTAATATGCTAATTAGACCAGATAGCCGAATGACCTTCTGGAAGAAGCCATGGTGGTGGGGCCAAGGCAGAGGCAATTAGGGGCAATCAGGCAGGCAGGCAGGTGGTTAGGGGTGATCAGGCAGGCAAGCAGAGTAGTTAGGGGTGATCAGGAAGGCAGGCAGAGGTGGTTAGGGTGATCAGGCAGGCAGGCAGAGTGGTTAGGGGTGATCAGGCAGGCAGGCAGGCCAGCAGTTAGGAGTCAGTGGTCCCGGATTGCGAGAGGGTGCAGGCCGGGTTGAGGGACCGCCCCCCCACCCCCACCCCCATGCACGAATTTCGTGCACAAGGCCTCTAGTCTAATTATAAAAGCAAGAAGGTATTCTCTAACCCCTGAGAGCACAAGAATATGATGTGCTCACTGGCATTGTTTATGGAGCTTTTTCTTCTTTCAACTATGTTTTCATTTACATCATATGGAAGCATCTTGAGGTAAGTGGGCTGTCATAGGCAATCAAACAGCAAATAAATCTTAATGAGAATAAAACAGATTGTTTATTTAAATACAACTTCAGGATTTTCACAGGCTCTTTTTCTTTCTCTTCTTTTTAAAACAACCGTAAAAAATAGTAGCTACAGGAAGATAACAAGATAGCATGGGAATTTTAATCCTGATTTGTGTAAATATATATATATATATATATATATATATATATATATATATATATATATGTAGGGTGCCCCCAAAAAATGTATACACAGTTTAATAGCTGATAACTCAATTTTGAAAATGAAAAGTTTTTTAATAAACACTGCCTTTATAATTATTCAAAGTGTGTGTATACATTTTTGGGACTAGATAGATAGATAGATAGATAGATAAGAGATAGAGATATATATGTATGTATATGATGTGTCATAAATATGCAGAAAAAGTGATTAGAAAAATATAGAGCAAAATGTTAACAATGGTTATCTCTGGGGGTGGGACTGAAATGATAATTATTTTCTTCTTATGCTTTTCTGCATTGTTGCCCTGGGCCCTCCAGAATCCAGCCTTATGTTGGCATGGCAACCATGGAAAACTTGCTTTATATTTTATATGCTAAGGAAGATAAACTACTTGATGATCATCCATGACAACCATTAAAAAGCCACAGAAACCACTCTGCACTGGGACATGGGACATGCATTGCTCATGAGTCTTCAGGCTGCACCTAAATCCCAACCTCAACCTCATATGGGCCAGCTTTGAGAGAAGCTTTTTGGATTTGTTTTCAAGAAAAACAAGATCTTGGGGAATGGGGGAAGGGAGGTTGGATGAAGGTAGTTAAAAGGCACAAACTTCCAGTTACAAGATAAATAAGTACTGGGGAGGTAATATACAACATGATAATTGTAGTTAAACTGCAGTGTGATATATATGAAAATTGCTAAGAGAGATCCTAAAAATTCTCATCACAAGGGAAAAAAGTGTAACTGTATGAGGAGATGGATGATAACTATACTTATTGTAGTATTTATTTTACTATATGTGTAAGTCAGGTTATCATGCTGGACACCACTTCTAGAGCTTTATGCCAACTATGTCACAATAAAATGGGAAAAAATATTAGAAAACTGTTCCATAAGTATAAAATTGGTTCTTAAGAATAATAAATGATCTCATTTTTTTAAAAAGAAAAGGAAAAAAAACAGATCTTGAGCTTTGGTTTTCATGGCAATAAGAACCTCTCATATTAATCTTTATAATCAAGAGAATGCACCAGATCCTAGGTAGTGACTCCTACCTGGTGCTCAACCAAAGTAACAATCACTTGAAGGTGTTTGGAGGGTTTTCCCCGATGTTTAAGTTTTAGTAAATTTAAAGTTATTTCTTTGTAACCTACTATTAAAAGTTACAGAGAATGACCACATACTTACACACACTTTGTAGAAAGTTAAAGCTGCCCTCGCATTTTTGTCAGACTTGTCGATTATTTTTTCTCACGCTGGGCATGCTGGGATCACACAGGGTCATTCCCTCTGGAAGATGGGATGCTGGCCTCCATGATATCTGGAAGGCCTCAAAAGTGTCATGACCCTGGTCAGCTTAAACCACCATCTTTTCCTTCATCTCCACATCTAACCAACCCCCAAGTCCTATTGCTCCTCTGCCCCGAACACCTCTGGATCCCATCCTCCCCCTCCACACGCACTTCTGCAGCTGTGGTCCAGGCAATGGTCCTCTCTCATCTGCATTGCTGCACTGGCCTTTGACTGGTACCTCTGACTCTACTTTACCCGTGCCATCCAGTCTTCTCATGAACTCAGCCCTGATCAGATCACTTCTCAGCATAATACTCTTCCATGATTCCTAGTTGTCCTCAAAACAAAGTCCTAATTCCTTGGCATGACCTAGAAGACCCTTCAGACTCAGATTCATATTTCACACTGCATGCTTTCACCAACCACACCTCCAACCCTCAGTCCCCTAGGGTACCCAGCACTCCAGCCATTCTTAACTATTGAATTTTCCCTGATCTCTCACTACTGGCTTTTGCACGTGGTTCCCCTGGCTGAAACATTTATCCCATTCTCCCCTCTATCTGATTAATCTCTACTCATCCTTCTGGACACAGGTTGGATGTTACTGACTGCGGAGAAACATCCCAGATCTTGGCAAGGTTAAATGTTCCTTTTCTGGATCCCATCATGTCCCCGTGATGAAATGGCCCTTTTAATCCTTCCCCCACTAGTCCATAAGCTCCTTCTGGCCATGGACTATGTCTTGACCCCCAGCTCTTAGCACACTGCCAAACACTTGAAAGATATTCAATAAATACTGACTCAACAGGAAGCGATAACATCATAGAGCTCTTGGTTTACCAACGGTACAATCTCTAGCCATCCTCGCTCCCCTTGACACAGGCCTATGGGATTTGATCAGTTCAATTACAGAACCATTTCAGATTCCTTCTCCTTTCCTTTATCTCTTACACAAATAAGAAAATAGAGGAAGCTGATCACTGGAGGTTTTGTATTAAAATTCCTTTTTGGAAGAGAAAAGCTTTGAATCATCTGGTATTCAAATATCTCTCTGTGTCTGGGAGACTGTACTTAGACTTTCCTAGGTGTATATTTGGTCTGTCTGCTCATGAAAAAAAAGTCTGAAACTTCATAAACTCCATAGTTGTGCTGCATGGCACAAAAGTTTCACATGCTATTGGTCCCCTCCTGAATTTCTCTGTGAACTAGGAAGAAAATATTGATAGGCACAGGACACTGCTTAATAAAAACCCCCGTTTCCTGTCCTGACACCAGGCTCAGTCTTTTAAGACCAGAACAAAAGTCCTCTCCACCTTAAAGATAATAAAATAGTCCAAGTGAGTTCTCCCCTTCCCTTCTCTTCTGTTTGCACTCTCTTCCTGAACCTAGGAATTCTCAAAAGAAAAAGATCTTTCCCCCTGCAGTACATTCTTCTGTTTCTATTCCCCCATTCCTCCATCCTCATCCCACAAAGGGTTACACCTCTCAGCAAAATCAGTCTTGAACTGCATCCATATCTGGAGATTGCAATCTTAGGGTGAGAATTTATATGACAAATTATTAATGGTTATCATTTGTATTACTGCTCCTGCTGCCTCTTGAGGAAGGAAATAGATCTTTGCTTTACTAAGTGAAAGATTTAAGAGGGTTTTTTTTAACCCAAGATTATTTTGTTTTTAAGCAAACTAGAAAAAGGGAGCATATAATTTATTTTTGTACCTTCACTGCTGTTTCCTGGAGAAATTTTTTTCCTTCCTTCTTTCCTTGCTTCCTCTCTTTTATCCTACATACACTTAATGGAAATTTGGGCTAATTAATAAGGAATTGGATATATCTATTACCCAACATGGGATAATCCCAATGCATTTTTAGCCAACAGTGGTTTACAAAATAATTGCTGATTATTTTTTCTGCATGTACTATATTCCCAGCTCTGCTGACAGCCAAAGTTGGTAATCATCAAAGCAAATAATTATACTGGACCCGGATGAGGCTGGGTCCCTGGGCCCGGGTGAGGCCATGTGCCCCTGGGTCCGGGTGAGGCCTTGTGCCCCTGGGTACGGGTGAAGCCGGATCCTGGGTCCGGGTGAGGCCGTGTGCCCCTGGATCCATCCAGGTGAGGCTGGGTCCCGGGCCCGGGTGAGGCCACGCGCCCCTTGGGTCTGGGTGAGGCCAAGTGCCCCTTAGTCTGGGTGAAGCCGTGCCCCTGGGTCCGGCCGAGACCAAACCAGAGGGAGTCGGACCTCCGTTACCACCATTTGTCCACCATCCAGAGCTGAGGGGTCAGTGCTGACATGTACACATAAGGAACTGGTGGACATTGAAATTGGGTCTCAAAAGAACTGTTGGTCCAGAAAGAAACTCGCTACAGATTGATTCATTTGCCTGTCAGCATAACTATTATTGCTCGTCTCACATTCAGTTCTTATAAGTATATATCTAGTGACATATGATCTCGCTCATCTAGGGGAAATGATGAACAACATAGACTGAGGAACAAGAACAGAACCAGAAACAAGGAGGCATCGATCGGACTATCAGGCCTCAGAGGGAGGATAGGGGAGGGTGGGGGGAGGGGGAGAGTGCAACCAAAGGACTTGTGTGCATGCATATGAGCCTATCCAATGGTTAAGTTCAACAGGGGGTTGGGGCATGCGTGGGGAGGGGGGTGGGACGGGAATGGGGGGATGAGGACAAATATGTGACACCTTAATCAATAAAGAAATTTAAAAAAAAAAAGCAAATAATTAGATGTCCCTCCTCAGTCACCCCCAGCTTATCATCAGTCTAATAGCTTCCTCACCAAAAGGAGGTGTGTCCTATGGGGAGGGGGTGCTAAACATACAAATAAGGGCATATTATTTTGTTTTCAAATTATTTCCTATCCCTACAAATGCATATTGTCATCTGAACTCTGCATAATTAAAAAAGGGATTTAACTGAGCTTAATTTCATTTAAAGTAACCGAGCTTCTTTCACCTCCCCTCTTTCTCAGACTTCATTCCCCTCCCACCCATGTTCACTCTGCCTAGAGTAGGTAATTTTCTTTGATGAAGAGGCTGGACACCTGTAGACTTCTGTCGCCTCACAGTCCTGTCCCCAGCTAATGGTCTACCTCATGTGCATTCTTCTCTCACTTTCTCTATCATTTTTTCAAGCATCGGTCCATTCAGAACTTTGGCTTCCTCCAGCACTTTCTAATATTTGGTGCCATTTTCACATTGGTCTTGTATTATGACTTTTCTTCCATCTTCTACTCATATTTCTGACCTTGTAACTAGACCTTCATATACCCTAAAAAGTAGATTTTTTTGTTATTATTTTTTTATTGTTTAAAGTTTTACATATGTCTCCTTTTTCCCCAATTGACCTCTCCCCCCCCCCCCCCCGAGCCATTCCCACCCTGGGCAAGCCCCCACCTCCTCAGTGTCTGTGTCCATTGGTTATGTTAATATGCATGCATACAAGTCCTTTGGTTGCTCTCCAACCACCTGCCATTTGTCTCTGGATCTATTCTTATTCAGAAATTATGTTGATCATTATATCCCACATATGAGTGAAGTAGATTTTTTTTTCAAGTGGTAATCCTGCCTCTTCAGATTTTCCTGCAATCATAACAAAGCCTATCTTGCCAAGGCCACGTGGTTAAACCTTGTGCCAAGCAATACAGAGAAGGGAAAAAGTAGGTTTACAGATATCTGAACAGCTATAAACCTACTCTTGCACGCCCCGTATATCTTTTAAAAAGCTGGTGTTTTGAGCAGCTGGTAGGAACATGGACTGCACGTCTCCACAGAAACCCCAATGCTTGTGGATGACTTGACGCTTCTAGTCCAAGCCGTGGATGTGACTCCAAATAAGGGTTTCATTTGTACCTCCACATGAGGAATTATGTGAAAGCACCTGGAGAGAAGCAGTGGGCATCCAGACTACTCTGTATTGCTCTATATTATTTTCTGATATCTCTATCATGTTTGACTCTTAAGTCCTAGCTTAAAAAATGAAAGCATCAGCTTTGATTGGCCATGCAAAAACTAAATATTCTACAATTGTACCTTAAAAATGTCCCACACCATTTTTTACTATATAAGAGTCTCAGGCACTTTAAGAAAATGTTTCTGGAAGACTGGCTCTGAAGCAGTGTATGAGCAGAAGCCAAGGCTAAACCATTGCTAATGGAATCTGTGTCCCTGGGATACTAATTAACTCCTAATATTGCACATAAACTAAGCCAGCAGCTACTGAGAGAAGCAGCTTATTGGGAGAGGAAAGACTAAAGAGGTTTAAAAGAAAAGTACTCTAATTGGAGAAAAAAAAGACATCAGGGGCATAGGATGAAACTTTTTCTCTCCATCCCAACATTCTTTTGTTTCTTCCATCCTTTTTCCTTTTAAAAAAAAATATATTTTTTTATTGATTTCAGAGAGGGAGAGATAGAAACATCCTATATAATAAAAGGCTAAAATGAACATTGTCCTCTTGACTGAGAGTTCCACCGGGAGTTCAACAGGGAGTTTGACCAGGGGGCGGGGTCGGGCAGCCAACCATCCCCAGCCCCTCTCTTTCCACCCCCCCGCTGGACCCCACCTATGCATGACTTCATACACTGAGCCTCTAGTCAATGATAAGAATCATTGATAGGCTTCCTCCTGCATGCCCCCCACTGGGGATTGAGCCCACCTGGGCATATGCCCTGACCAGGAATTGAACCATGACCCCCGGTTCATAGGTCCGCGGTCAACCACTGAGCCATGCCACCCAAGCCCTTTTCCCTATTTTCCTTTCTCCACTCTGTGTAATTTCCTGAAAAGCAGACTAGAGAGAGGCTCTCCCCACCTGGAGCCTGCTCTCCCTATTCTCTTGAATATGGAAGTTGTTTGGGTAGATGCTCTGCTCCCTGGGTGTCTAACCTTGCCTGGGCATGAACATCCCAGCTTCTCCCCTAGAGATTCTGATTCAGAGGGTCTGGGACAGAGCCTGGGAATCTGTATGTTTAACAAGTGTCCCAGGTTCTTCTTATGAGTTTGGGGAATAACATTCCCTCTAAAAATACACAGTCCCTGGGCCTGCAGTGGGACCCCTGCAGTCATGTCAGAGTAAATACAGTTCAGAAGGAAGGTGTCAGCAATGGAAGCTGCAGCTATCACACCCCTTTCCAGACAGCTCTGTTTGTTTCACTATTAAATGTTTTAAGCATCGTTGTTAGAACAAACAGCTATTTATTTTTAATGTCCACATATAAGCATATGAATCCATTCTTTTAGGTAAACCCACCAGTGGCCTGATCTACTGCTTTTGACCTGGACTATATTGGCCAGCACCTCCTCTAGTGGCAGCACCCTATTCCCGGTTTTGTTAAGAACAGGACTATTCTGATGCTCCTGAGTAATCTAAACCACCCACCAAAAATCACTATTCCATAGCCACTGGTGCAAAAAAAAAATGGCAAAAACAAACATACCAGTTGAACCATCCACAGAATCTTCCATTCAACACAGATGTTCAAAAAGCTTTGTAGAAAATCTGTGATGTAAGTAAACTCTTTTTCTTTAAATAGTCACCTGTTCTAAAAAGGCCTGCAGAGACATTTCTGCTAACACCTAACTGCATATGCATGTCATCCCCATAGCCCTCTGGAAAAATAAAAATATATTATTTGTGACTTTATTATACTACTAGTGGCCCGATGCACAAATTTGTGCACATTGAAAGGAAATTAATTGGAAGAAATATTTTAATATCACTATTCACCCTTTCTGTATAATAGAAGTGTCAACCAAATTCACAATCGACAATGACAGATCAAAACACACGCGTGCGATTGGCGCCAACATATCTCACATGCGCCAGTCAACTTAGCCTTTTATAGACATAAAATAAACTTGCTTAATTAGACCTGCTTTCTGATGTAGCTAAACTTTTTCCATCCCAGTGAAGCACCCCAACTTCTCTTTCAGGTAATTGTCAGCAACACAGCAGTAAATATCAACACGAAGCAGATTATTGTTGTAGATCACACAGGGAGAACAAAGGATAAAATATTTAACTGCAGCAGTGTTTGACTATATTCTGCTCAGTGAGAAAAACCTTAAGTCATTTTCAAGGTCCACCATTTCTTACTTCTTTTCAGTCAGGATGTTTCTAAACTTTCTAAAACTCCATTTTCCGGCTAATGAAAAGAAAATATGATTCCACTAGGTCTCCTACCTACTCCAGGACTTCTGTGAGGATCAAATGAGATGAGGCACAGGAAAATGCTTCACAGACATTTGGTTAAAGTGTAAAATGTTTCCACCTGGCTATAAAGCAAGTCGTGTTCCTGGGCTGAAAGAAACTCCAAGGAGGCTAGTCACTAGGGAGAGGAAGCCGGGCATTGCTACATGATGTCATTACCTGGCACCCACAGCTACCATTTCCAGGCTGGGCTGTGGGCTGCATTTTGCGTCATGGGGTCTTGGCAGCATCAGCTGCGATTTGGTAGGCTGTCACTCCGGGATGGTGGCGGGGCCTGTGTCCCACTTGGGGGAAGCCGAGTGTTGTTTTGTGGGTGCCAGGTCCATGGTGCCATTTCTCTGTAAATGGCCAGTGTGTGTCACGGCAGCTCCTGCGTTGAGCATCTGCCCCCTGATGGTCAATGCGCATCATAGCAACCGGTCAGATAGTCAGACACTTAGCATATTAGCCTTTTATATATACAGATTGTTTGAGGTTCAGCCTATTAGCCATGAACTAATTAAGACTGAAGAGTAGCCTGGGGCATTACTATCACCCATGTGTTGCTAAATGAAGTGGCCTATTGTGTGTCCCCTATAAACAGACTGTCAAGAATAAAAGACAGTATTGTCACATCATGCTTGCCTCTTCCTACATTTAGGAATACTCACAGCAAAGGGCAGCTCTTAGAAAAGGAAAACATGCCTTCTGCAGTATCAGGAAGTCTCCACTCATGAAATTACAAATTACGTATGAGTGTCATGGTTCTGGATTCTATTTTTAAACCTGACCTTGAAGCTGATTTCTACTTACCTGTACAGAGCTTTTCTTTCTCTTGATCAATTTCACACATTTCCTTACAACTTTTAGCTAAAAGAATTTAAATTATTTGATGAAAACATTCTTGTAAGCCAGCTATTATTCAAGAATGGGTTCTGGAAAGATCTATTAGTTCCCTAGAGGTCATACTTACACTTAAGTGGTTGTAAAGGAAATAGCTGAGGCGGGAGAGGAGAGAGCTTGTGTGAATAAGCGAGAATTTAGTACAATGTCATTCATTTAACAAAGGCAGATACTCATATGAAATGTTCCTTGACTAACCAGCTATTTCCTTAGGAATCTGAAATGTCACTGATTCCTCCCCAGTGTTTAGAAAGGGCACTGAATTGAAGATATGGGTGTATGGTTTTGAGTCCAAGTGGGTTCTAGTCCTGATTCTTCCTGGATATAACTCTGCATAATCATTTCATGGCACTGCTTCAGCTCTGTCTTCAATTGAATGGGAAAATAAAAATATATGTCCTACTTCACACAGTAGCTATGAGGCATAACTGTGCAACTTGCCTTAAATATGGTAGAACAGGCTCTAATAAATGTGAACAAGTCCTGTAGAGTGTAAAGCACTAAGAACAGTGTTGTTAGTAACATTGTTTCTTCCATGGAAATGAGCCTACGCTTTATTAAACACTCATCTTACTGAAAGTCCCAAATACCCAGATTCAAAAGAGAGGGCAAGGAATTACATTCCAAGGGGAATAAGAAATTATCTAACATAGTCCAACATCCCTGAAGTGGAGCCTTGAGAGAGGCTGATTTTCATAAGCTTGGTTATATACCAGGACTCTGGCCACTGAGCCTGCTTCTACCCAAAATTGTCTGTTTTCCTAATAAAGCCAAATAAGGACCAACAGGGGCCCAATCCTCCCATGACCAAGACCACAGGCGTAGAAAAGCAACGCTCTGAATAATTCAGAACAGTGGCCGTGCAGGCACAGAGCAAAATGGTAAAGAGAAATGTTCTGGGAGCTTACCTACTTTTTTTTTTTTAATATGTTTTTATTTATTTCAGAGAGAGAGAGAGATCAGTGATGAGAGAGGAGCATTGATTGGCTGCCTCCTGCATGCCCCCTAATGGGGATCGAGCCTGCAACCACAGCATGTGCCCTAACAGGGAATTGAACTGGTTCATGGTTGTTTAACCACTGAGCCATACCAGCCGTATCCCTTGTGTCCTTTTTTATTTCTTCCTCATTTCTTCTTGACAAGGTCCACTGGTACACAAAAAGGACATCTCCCATCTCTTAATGACAAACACATAAGAATCTATTGATAACTTTGTTGGACTCCGTTACACTGTTTAAGAAAGCATACATGAAGATTGAGAGTCAATTTAATGTATTATTTATGGTGTATTTTTTTTTCCTTACCAAGAATAAGAATAAACCAGAAAGAGGAAAAATAATAAAACTGGGAGACTGAAATACATAATGCAAGACACATACAAATCTACATATAATCCTCGTGTGCTGGAAGATTTTCTTAACAAAAAGATTGCATTCCAAGTTGCTGCTAGTTTTGATGCAAATGTGGTATGTACCATGGCCCACAAGCCTATGGCTTCAAGTAGGTAGAGTACAGTCATCACAAGTTATTCTCTGTTCAAGATTTCTATTTCAGAGTTAAGCATGCCTTGGTAGCAATAATTGTTATACTTAGTGCAAGTAGACCAAACCAAGGAAAAGACACTGTGGAAAAATACAGAAGATTTACTCTACCTAACCTAGCAACTCCTACTGAACAACATGTACCCTGCATATTTACGAGTTGTGGCCCGTGGTTGTGGAAAATTCACTACAGAATTAAAACCAACACTGCATGTTACATTTAGTATACAGCATGCCTTTCCTGCTCAGAGCAAGAAAAATCTGCTACCCGGCAGATCGTGAGACTGATGGCCTGACAGCAGCAATGTGGCGGGATGTTGTTCTTTTTTTAGCCCCCAAATGAAAAATAATAATAATAACATGGTTGACTATCCCGATTAAATTCCAGTCCAATTCAAAACTCATCTTCAGAGCTGTCAGCTAAGAGCATGACTCGGTCTTGCATGCTGTTGAATTCTCTCTGCTGGAGAAAGAAAACAGAAAAGCATTAAAACCCTTTCTGCTGCAGAGCAACACTGAGGGATGCCCCCCACACACACACCTTTAAAAGACACACTCACGAGTGAACAAAGCCAAAGGCGGCAACTCTCGCAGCTAATCCCAAACCACTGGGCACATCCAGACCTTCCCTGCCTCATTAAGCCCCGTGTGCTTTAATAAGCAAATGAGAAAGGCAAAGAATGTTCTGAAATGGAAGAGTTTTTGCTGTTGTTGGTTCCATACCTTTCTTTTGTGCCTTTTGAAGCCATTTCGCCTTCTGCGATTCATCACCTTAATGCTGTAGAGCGCTCCCAGGATGAACAAGGCTCCCGCTATCCCCACCCCTACAGGCACCAGCATCCCGGACATATAGCCAGCCTGCAGGGAGAAGGACACCGCATTAGGACTCTCAACAGACCCCTGCCCTGGGTTCCTCATTTCTACTGGATGGCAGCGGGTTGTTAGACACCGTGAATTCTCCCATCTGCTTCATTATAAAATAAAATAGCGTTTAGAATACAGTTACTTTTGGGGGGAGACGGCAAAGGGAGAGAGGCTTGATGGCTATTTTGGGATATTTCCAATACTTAGAAGTATTACCATAAATCAGCCAGACCTACTGGCACCTCCAGCTTCTGATTATTCACATTTGTCAACATCAGGTTTGGGTGACAGAAATACTAGTATAATTTGTATTAAAGATGGATGAAGTAAGCTTCTCAGAATGCCAGGACTATTAAAATGCTATAAATTGGAAATGTCAACCTGAGTCAAGCTTTGGGGCGAGGCGGGGGTGGAGTGCCCTCTGGGATGCTGTATTTCTTGGAGGGTAGGAGGAGAGCCTTGACGTCGGTGGGCTGCTCTCCCACAATCCTAGCAGCATTACAGCAAGAAAGGACAGAGAAATGCGCTTGAGTGCAAGGTGAGGGCTCCTGGAAACAAGCGGGAAGAGAAGGACCCGCAGAGGAAAGAGGAAGGGTGTTTGGTGTTGGAGCGCAGGGAGAAATGACAGGGATGAGGAGAAAGTGTGCACAGAGAGTGGATGGATTAACCTATATGAAAGGGATAATCTGCCCAGTGGACATGCCCGAAGTTGGGGTTGAGAGGGAATTCTGAGTGTCCCCAGCCCCAAAGAAAGTGGCAGAGAAGGGCATAAAGATCTCTGCCACTAACAATGGTGCCTCAAAAGTGCCTGCAGATATCAAACCCATGCATGTCTCCAGTGTCCCCAAGGTGTCACTGTGGATACGTCGGCCCTAAGAAAGCAACGTGATCTCCACACATCCCTGGGCTTGGGTAAGTAGCTCCAGACCTACCCAAGCTCAGGGTAAGGCCATCACAGTAAGGGTGCTCCCTGCGTCTTGGCCAATAAGACACCTAAGGGCTAGGGGAGTCTTACTAACTAGAGCTCTTTCACAGGGGAACATGACACTAGTCTGCCTTCCAAGAAGGCCCTTTCTAGAAGCCTATCCAGACAAAATACATGAACAATTTAAAATCTTTAAGCTGTAATAAGTACATTAGATAGGCATTATTTTAAGGGGGAGCTATGAGTCTACTCATTTATTTATTTCTCAAGTTTCTAATATAGCACAATTTTCAGTATATTTCAGAATGAGCCAAGAACAGAGAGAGACAGAGAACAAAAGTTTTCTAAAAAGTGCTGAAATATGCAGTCTGTGACGTTTCCCCAACATTTTTAGAAGTAAGTGAAAGGGATAGACAAGGCTTTGCAAAAGTGCACCCTCTCCTGCACAGCTGGCTCGCTCACTGGTTCTGCTTCCCACAGTCTTGACTTAGGGCAGAATATAAAAACGTTTCCATTGATTTGAGAACAATAGCATTGTTCACCAGCATACTAAGAGTTTTTCCTTAGAGAAACAAAGCCCAGACATTTTTCAACAAATCACTATGCTTTGCATGAACCCAAACTTTTTTTAAAGTTCTTCCAGATCTACTTTAAAAACTTTATAATTTTCCATGCAAGAAAATATTGAAAATTTTGGGACTCTCACCACAACTGTGAATATTTTTTTAAAATTACCATTCCCAGTGCATGGAAACATATGCACATGTTGAAACTTGATCAACTTTACGCACAAGAAATTAGACTTTACATTCAAAGGATGATATCTGAGCTTTTGGAAGTTCAGCTTGATTAACTTCTCTGTGTGGGTCGCCTTATGCTCTGCAACTTATCCCCAATTACAACAGGCGAACAAAGCAACCTATCCCTTTCCCAACCTGGCTAATTGAAAATAAGCTCTCCTTTTAGAATTGTCCATAACTTGTTTCCTGCAGAAATGAAGACAAATACGATAAATGCACATAATTTCTAAGTGATCAATTCTGCCCAGTACCTTTTCTCTGTTCAAAATTATTGCTTGTATACGTGCCTGCACACATAACACCCTGAGGATACAACTGCACTGTGTATATTCCAGCTGAGAACACATAATTTGAATCTAATCATAAGAAAACAGTCCAAAAAAACCTAAAATGAAAGAGATTCTATTTTTTTAAAGGACTATATTCTTTTTCTTTAAATTTAAATATATATTATTATTGATTTTAAAGAGAGAGGAAGAGAGAGAGAACACCAATTTGTTGTTCCATTCATTCATGCATTCATTGGTTGTTCATTGTATGTGCCCTGACTGGGAATCAAACCCACAACCCTGGTGCATCAGGACAATGCTCCAACCAACTAAGCTACCCGGCCAGGGCAAAAAGGACTATATTCTTAAAACATGTCAGTGTCATGAATGACAAAAGATGGCTATAAAAAAATGTTTCAGATTAAAGGGAATTTAAGAATCATGACAACTAACTTTGTTACATGACTAGACTAGATTCTGTACTGAAGAACATTTTGGATTTATTGAAGAAACTGAAATATGGGTGCCAGATTAGATAAAAGTACTTCATTGATGTTAAATGTACTCATGCTGATAACTGTATATGTGGGCTAACAGAATGTTCCTGTTCATAAGAAAAACATACTGATGTACTCGAGATACAAGCACCATGACGTAAGCATGTTTTCCTCAAATGGTTCACAATGGGGAGACAGATTTTAACTTGGCTACCTATTGATATATTTTCAACATCTACATTGTACCAGTAAATGATAAAGCAAATGAGGTAAAATGTTAAAAAAAAAAAAAAAAAAAAAAACAAGCGCATCCGGGTAAAAAGTAGAAATTCTTTGTAATATCCTTGTTCTTGTATCTTGACATTATTTACCAATAAAGTTTTACATTTTTAAATAGACTGTAAGCCAAAATAGTACTAGATACAGTTGGTTTGTGTTTGTTTTGTTTTACATTTATGAGAAAGGTACCCTTCCTTAGGATAATGTATTTGCTCAGAAACATCTGTCTTCAAGAAAGCCATGAAAAAACCAAATGATACACTGTACTGACAATGCTCTTAGGATTTCTCTGCAACAGTGGTTGTCAACTTGAGCACACATCAGTCACCTTCAAGATTTGTTCAAACACAGATTGTTGGGCTCCATTCCCAGAGTTTGCGACTCATGGGGCCTGAGATTTTGCATTTCTAACAAGCTCCTCGGTGATGCTAATGCTGCTGCTCCACACCACACATGAGAAGCACTGCTGTGAAGTATACTCTGGGGCTTCCCCTTTCTGGACAATTCCCTAAAGCTAGAAGAAACAGAATGAATGGTCTTGGTGACATAACAACAGAGCTGGTCTTTAGTACAGAACTATATATCTTCACTTTTGAGAAGCAAATTAGATGTTGAAAAATATATCAATAGGTAGCCAAGTTAGGATTTGCCTAACAAGCACCACTAACTTGGACATTAACTAGGAAGAAGGTTAATGATGGAAAGAGGATAAGAGCTGTCCCTGAATACCCATTTGCCCTTTCTTCTAGCGCAATAGCACTTCCAGTTTGAGCTGGGGACAGAACAATGACATCTCTCTGCTTCCATGCAGTTGGGTGTGACCATACGATAAGTCTAACTAAGGAAATGACATGTTAGTGGCACATGTAACTTCCAGGACATGCTCATGGGGAGGAGAGCTTTTATGCCCCCTCCCCCCCGCCACTCACCATTTTAAAAGGGGAGGGATGTCTTAACCTCTCCTTTCCTCTTTTCTTCAGGCCAGAATATGGACTTAGCTAAGTTGAAACTGCCATCCAGGGCCATGAGATGACCTTAAAAATGAAGGTCACAATGTGGAGCATCAAATAGAAGGAGCCTGAGCCTTCACAGTGTTGCTCCCCATTAACCCTTGACTGCTACCTCCAGACTCATAAACAGGATACAAACTTCTATCTGGGCTAAGCCAATGTCATTGAGGATTGGTTATCTGTCATGCATAGCTGAACTTAATCCCAACTAATAAACAAACAATGACAACAAAAGAAACATTCAGAATTTTTAAAAACATCACCCTTTCTAGAGCCCAGCTAACTAACAGAGAAACCAATATTGGGAACAATTAAATGAAGCTAAACTGAGAAGTTTAGTCCTGGGTTGGCTGAAGAGCCAGTTAAATATGTAGTTTAGTTTTCCGTTCTAAGACGTTCTGTGACTTTCTTCAAAGAGGCAATGGTTTTGTTCTTAGTTTCTGAAGATAATGACTAATAAGACTTGTATAGGTGATAACTAGCTAGATGAAGAGAGAGAGGAAGGGAAGGAGGGAAGAAGAGCTACATATATATGTATGTGTATACATATGAATGTATGTGTCAAGTAAGTGCATAATATTTCTCATGGAGGATGAGATATATGGGAAAGATTAGAGTGAGTCCCTTCAAAATATGACGATATAAGGCATTAAATAAGTAAACCATGGTGGGAGTCTCAACTATTTTTCTTCCAATTTTTTAAAATTAAGACATAGTTGAAACAATTACTATGGGGAAAAAATGAAAAGAGGGCTAAAATTTTTCAAAATAACCCAGAAAACTAAAATCCATACATAAAATTATTTATCTTGGTGAAAAGGACCAGGGAAGGTACCAGGCCTTTGAGACAAGATCAGAAGGAAGTGCCCACAAGAATAAAACATATGGTCTTTGTCTACAGCTGCACAGATTTTTAACTGGAGTGGCAAAGCTATATATACATACAGGTAAGAAATTTTGCAATATCTAACTTCAAAACAGACTACATGCCAAAATTTGTTTTCTTAAGTCTATTTTTGTCCATTCTTGTAACTCAGCATACTCGCTATAGAAACAATGACATATGAATTCCTAAATTAAACTACCAACGCCTGTTTGCTTCTCATTGCATATTTTTCCCTGAAAAATAACAAGAAGCACTACCAATGTAAAACATACAGCTCTAAGCTTGTGAACTTTTCTTCCCCCCAAATCTTGTTCATCTTACCTGATCAGACACACAAATAGTCTCATTCTCAAAAACTATATTTGCTAAATTTTACTGAGAGGCAGAAAAATAATAGTGAGGAGAATTATCATGATAATCACACTTAGTTTTATTCTTGCATTCTTTAACATTGAACTACAGCAAAATAAATATTAACCATTCAAATGTGGAGAAAATTGACACCAAATAATAAAAAAAGATATGGAATACCATCAACACAAGTATATTCTAAGATAAGCGAATTAGAGGTAACTCAATATCTGGCAGTTGATAATATTTTCATTTAACTAACCCCCAGTTAAATCTGAGCTGGGCTCTGGTAATGGGATCTGACACAGGCTACAGCAACGAATTCAAGATGCCATCAGTATTTTCACAGGGAATTCCAATTTAAAATTACAAGGTAACCAAAAATGAAAACTTGGGCAGTATTGAGAACCAAAGAAAATGAAAAATATGAACCTGGAAGGAAGTTTTAATATTGTCAACCACTAAGTGGGTAGAAGAATTAAAGCAAGAGAGAAAAATATTTTCCTATATTGGCCATTCCAGACAAATCAGTTCATTATCATTTAGTAAGTAGTGGCACTGTGACGGACTACATAAAATGGGATAAAAGAGAGGGGTCGGGTATTCAGGTGTTTTTTGTGCCACCCCCCACTATGGTTTAAAGGTGCTCATTCCACCTCAAACTTTTATTCTTAAATCAAGTCTGCCCGTGAGTCAGAAGAATTGGTGCCTTCCAAAAGCCAAGATATTTCCTCCTCATAAAGGAAGATCAGGCTTAAAAGAGGCTTGCATTGGGACAAGAAATGCCCAATAGCACGGGATTACAGTCCTGAAATTCCCTAGAAGGAACTCCACTTTGATATGTTGACAATAGTTTTGAGTAGAACATGCCTCTTACATAACACTTATTCTCTAGAGCACCATTCATTCTTAAGGCAACATCTCGTATGCTCAATCATCAGATGTTGCTTTAAGAATGAATGCTGGCCCTAGCCGGTTTGGCTCAGTGGATAGAGTGTCAGCCTGCAGACTGGAGGGTCTCAGGTTTGATTCTGGTCAAGGGCACATACCTCAGTCACAGGCTCGATCCTGGGCCCCGGTCAGTGTGCATGCGAGGCAACCAATTGATGTCTCTCTCTCTCTCTCTCTCTCTCTCTCTCTCTCTCTCTCTCTCTCTCTCTCTCTGTTTCTCCCCCTTCTTTCCACTCTCTCTAAAAACCAATGGAAAAATATCCTGAGGTGAGGATTAGCAAAGAAAAAATAAAAGAGAGAATGAATGGTGCTACAAGAAGAAACTTACAAAGAAGACCTTTTTGCTCGGTCCTGTATCTTTGCATAGGTTACCAGAATCAGAATAATGAATTAAAGCTCCATTACTTTGAAGTATTTGTATCTGCCAAAACCATGTCCTCTAAGGTAAATCTGAAGGAAGAAAATACTTCTCTTACCTTGTCTTTTAGTTTTTCCATCCAGCTTCTCACTAGGGAAAATAAGAGAATAAAATGTAAACAGCCATCATTTTACCTATATTTCATTGTGTTAATTCTATAACATTTGAATAGCATTAAGTTAACTTGATACAATATGAACAGAGAATATTTTGGTTTGCTAAATGTATTTTTTATTATTATAAAATGCCTTGGAGGGAGGTCTGGGGAAGGAGAGAAGAAATCACCTTTAAAATACCAAGTTCATTTTTATCTGACATTTCCTCCTGAGCTGTCTTCTTCATTGTTTTCCATTGTTAAGTTCACTGGGAATGCTGTACTTGAATCGATGTCAGAGCAGAGTAAGGTCGGAAGTGGCAACGGGCGGGGCAGGCTGGCCCAGCACTGGCTCCAACGACAAGCACTGGCTTTCCCATTTGAAGAAAACTTGACCAAAGGTGCGAGAACAGAACGTACTTCTGAAACCTCTCTAGCTTGCAAAGTGTGCCATTCCATCATAATGTAACCACGATGAGAAAAATAAAAGCAATAATCAAGTAATATTTATAAAAGGCCACTGGAAGGGATTACATCCCCTACGAAATGTTTCACAGACCATTCTTACAACCATTTGGAATTACGTGTACCAAGAATAGAAGAAAGCATCGATCAAAATGAAAACGTGTTAGAATGACCATGTAAAGGGTAGTTTAAAGTTAGTGGTGGGATTTTTCATCCTCACAGACTTTTAAAGCTATAAAACTGAATGAAAATTCATTTTTAAAAAGCATCAAAAAGGAGAAAACAGAAAAATACATCCTCATTTTACATATTCACAAGCTCTGGCGATTAACACCCGGACATCTTTGCAGGGAGCACTATTCTCCTCACCATACCAGGTAAGTTCCCCTGTCTCCCCACCCAGAGGCGTGTTCCACACGGCATCTCAGAGAATTCCCAGCAGCAAGGAGCCCCAGCAATAATCCACTCAGGAACACCCCCTTCACTGGCTCTCCACTCACCCCTGTCTCACTGAAAACTTGGACAGTGTTGAAAACCAAAAGAAAACGAAAAATATGAACCTGGGAGGAAGTTAATAATGTCAATCACTTCCTCTCAGTTTGCTTTTAGGGAAAAGTCAAACTAAGACACTAGTCTAATTCTGCCACCATAGGCAGGTGTCCCCTTTGCCATGCCAATTTTATTTATCTTGTACATTAAAACAAACTCTTAGAATGAGCAGAAGGAGCAAGGAAGATAGGCAAGCTGGCCAAGCTCAAGGCAGATGCCATCTCTATTTATCTAAGTTAATTTTAACTGAAGGACTAAGGGCTACCTGAATTTATAAAATATACCCTTTCCATATAGCATTGTATGGTTCCACTTCGCTCACATTCAATTTTGAAAAGGTTATAAATACCATTTCTTTAATAATCAAATTTTCAACAGCATTTATACCTTTAATAATGTAGGAAACTTTCTTTTTATCTTAATCAGTGAAAAGAGAAATGTATGCTCCACCTAAATAAGTAATAAAATATCAGAGCAGAGTCTTTTGCTCAAAGCATACATAACGAAATTTCAATTACAGTATTTCTACAGTATCAATAAATAAATGGAGACCAGCTTATTCTTCCTTGTTATTTATAATCATAAGTGCCTCTTCTAGCCCAAGAAACAGACAAAGCTGCTTTCCAATTTACATAATTACACTTAAGAATAATAAAACTTACCAAGTTTTAAATACTGTTTGCATGTTTTTTAAAGGAACTTGAGTTTTTCCAGCTTTGGATTAGACTCTAATGATGCTAAATTTACCTGCTTTAAAATCACACAGAAACCCTATCTATCATCATTTGTTCTTCACATAATTACAGAACAGCAAGATCCTGATGAATAGAATGACCTACTTCTCTGCATAGGGCTAAGTAGCAGTAATCGTGCACCTAAGAAGCAATTAATTCTGAAGGCTCTGCACTAATATTCACAGAGAAGGGTGCGAAAAGCCGATACCCTAATCTCAACTTTCAAGTAATATTAAGTATATACTTAGTTAACTGCAAGCTAAGAATGATACTAGATACCTACTGGGAAGATGCAGTTGAGTACAAGACATTCTCTTTGCATCTTCCCAATAGGTATCTAGTTATGAACTTTGACCAAATGGCAATACAGGGTGCATAAGTGAAGAAGTGTGTGTGTTTTTTCTCTTCCTCAAAAGAGAACCATGATATCCAATATTGCTCGCTGTGGGAAAAACAACTTGTCTATGTTCCTCCTCTTTACCTGATGATGAGGGAAAAAATGAAAACAAAAAGTCACTGCGCTTTGCACAAGACATCCTTGAAAATTCTGTTGAGCACTGAGGTTTCTGGTCTCTGCTTTTACACTCCACAGCATCAAATCCACACCCAGGGGACCTGAAATTCACCCCAATTAACAGTGACATTTGCACTACCCAATTTTCAACTGACTGGTGAAAAAAAGAAGTTTGGTATCCAGGCTTTATTTTTAAAAGAAAGGTTACTGTTTCCTGAAGTGCATATCATCAGGCTTCCAGTGCAAGGTCAAGTCTGTGAGTTGCTTGCCAGATCCATTGAATCTACATCTTGCCATCTCATGTGAGGCTTTAACAACCATAAAGTCCATCAGCCCTAGCTTCAGTCTTCCATTACCAATTTTATGTAAAGCTATAGACCACTTCAGCTTTAAGACAGGTCCCCACACACCCCTCTTCTTTATATACATTTTGGGGCTTTCACTGATAAAAGTCATGGCTTGATCATAGGGTGAGGCCAAGAGAAGCCTGGCTATTGACTAGGTAAGTTTGAAATCTCGTGTTCACTGATGACCTTTATCTAAGCTTTCTGACATGATTCTACGTAATATACGTGAAGCTCCCACTTCCCTAGTGTCATAGCTCGGCCAATTGATGAAATCAATTAGAAGTGGAGAACTGAATGAGTCCTAGAGTGGTTCCCAAGGCAGTTTCAGGGTCTGCTTCCCAAAGTTCAAATTACCAGTTTATAATGTGTCACTCCTCATAATAAATAATGGGCAAACAGCAAGCGGCATGCACTCTCAAGAGAAATTAGGGCCAATCTTTGGTTAAGAGCACCTGAGCATTGCAGTTAACACTCGAAGACAGAGCTTTTCTGCTATCTAAATGGATTACTTCAAAGGCAAGTTAGAGAGCAGGCAGCTCTGGTGGGGTGGAAATTGCTGGAGGGGGAGGGATTCAGCAAAGAGAGAGAGAAAGAGAGAGAGAGAGAGAACTCATGGATACAGACAACAGTGTGGTGATTGTGGGGTGGAGGGAGTGGGTGAAGGTGGAAGAGGGTATAGGGAGGATAAATGGTGATGGGGGAAAAAATTTTTAAATAGACAGTTCGATTCTTGGTCAGGGCATATGCCCAGTGTGAGGCATGCAGGAGGCAGCCAGTCAATGATACTCTCTCATTATTGATGTTTCACTCTCTCCCTCTCCCTTCCTCTCCCTGAAATCAATAAAAACATATTTTTTTAAAAAAATAAAATGTGCAGCCATTGTAGAAAACAACTTGGCAGTTCCTCAAAAAAGTAACTACAAAGTTACCATATAACTCCACAATTCCACTCTTAGGTATATATACCCCAAAAATTGAACGCAGGTCCTTAAACAAATATTTGTCCCATTATGTTCATAACAACACTACTCACAATAACCAAAAGGTGGAAACAATCCAAATGTCTGTCAACTAATGAGTGGATTTTTAAAATGTGGTATATGCATATAATTATATACATTGGAATATTACTAAGCCTTAAAAAGGAATGAAGTACTAATACTTGCTACAACATAGATGAACCTTGAAAACACTATGCTGAGTGAAAGAAGATGGGGTACTATGTGAACCCTCCTGGAAGCTGGGTAGTAGCCACAGAGAAGGGAAAAGATGGGATTCATATTCCATCCACACATACTCAACTCATTGTGCCTCGGGCCCCACATGACAGCCACCCGCTGCACTCCCTGTCGGAGCAAACACCCAAGTCAGCCTGCCTGGCTGACTAGAAAACAGGATTTTCTCCTTACTGAAACATGCAGAATATAACATTTCACACTTAGATTATTTCTCTGGAGTAATCATAAAATGTATAATATCTACTACCAGCAAGAAACAGAGGAACCAGGAGCAGTCTTACTTAGATTTCTTATTTGATAGGTTTTTATTTAATTAGAAGAAGAATCCAACATATTTTAGTATTTAATAGGTACCAAGTATTGTGTCAGGAAATATCTACGAAGCCTTGTATATTTATAAATTAAAATTAAGACTGCAGTTATGCTTAAAAGAGAGGAGGAGAAATTGAATTGTATTTTTTTCAGCAGACATAATTAAACCCCAAAGCTCTGAGCATCGATTAGACACTAGAAATAAAATCTGATTATCTCAGAGACTCATTTCCATGCAAACACTTTTATGAGTTATCTAACTGCGCATGGCCGTGAATTAGCCATCAACCAAAATGAATTTGTTTTTACCTAGTAACAAACCTTGATCCCACTTACGAGTTACTTATGAAGAAGCAGCCAGAGAGCTTTCATTTAATTGCAAGATAACCATCTACATTATTAATAAGTTTATTTTCTTCTTAATGTAGTAGTCAAAAAGCCATCAATGCTACGTGACAAATGTACACCAAGAGAGCCTACGCAAACAACATCCACTTTCTCCATGGCCCGGCATTACGGAGAAATAGTGTTCCAAGATGTGTGTGAGGTTTTATGTTCACACAGAGCATCTTCAATAGACTTCACAGAGAACTACAGCTACGGTGAACATCTGAACTCTAGGAGAGATGCTTCCAAACTTTTAATGCAGTTTATGAGAGACTAACAAAATGAAAGTCAAGACCCAGTCATTTACACAGAGCCAAAAAGAAATCAAACAAGAATAATTTGAATAGTCCCTCTTGTCACTGTTTTCTCCAACCACATACTTCATAGGAAGCTGCCATCATGTTTCACCTTAGTACCACAAGAGCCCCGCATGTTTCTTTCCAAGAAATACTTTTGAAAGGCAATGCGATCACATGACTCCCTGTTTAAAACTCCTTTAAAGCTTCCTATTGCAGGGGGTGGGGGGGGGGGGGGGGGGAGAGAAGAGGGAAGGAGAAGGAGGCTCTAAACTCCTTCACATGGCTTACAAGGTCTGCATGATTTCAGTTCTCGCAACAAGCTCAATCCACCTCTCCTCCAGATCTTCACACTTACTCTAACTTCTATCTCCACCTCCTCTTCTCCCAACTCACTCCTAGTCGCTCTCTAGGGTACTATTCAGGGAGGTCTACTCTGACCCCTAGACTAGCTCCCTCTCCTGGAGCATCCAGAGCGTCGTGTTGATCTCATATTGTTAATATCACATGCCACATGTAATATAATCATGATTGTCCTTATTTAATGAGTGTCTTGCCTATTGGCCAATTCAACTCTCTGAGGTAGAGAATATGTCTGTCTTGCTCACTGATGCAGCTCCAGCAACACAGAGCCTGGCCCAGGGTGGGGACACTGTTGAATTAATGACTCGTCTGCCATTACAGTACATTCTTGCAAGGACTGGGGCAGAGCGTACACATTTGGAGCCAGGTAAAGGACAATCGAGCTAATATATCTAATATGGTCCTACTGAATATTATCTGTAGGAAGGGTTCTTACCCATTTTTGTGCAATGAACCCCTCTGTCAATAAAGGCTATGGACTCCTTCTTGGAGTAATGTTTATAAAAAATCATAAAATAAAAAATATAAAATACGAAAGAAACCATTATATTTAAATTCCACTATCAAGCCCTGACCAGTCTGGCTCAGTGTGACGGAGACAACCATTCGATATGTCTCTCTCACATCCATGTTTCTTTCTTTTTTTTCTTTCTCTTTCTCTTTTCTCTCTCTCTCTCTCTCTCTCTCTCTCTCTCTCTCTCTCTCTCTCTCTCTTTCTCTCTCTCTCCACGCCCTCCTTCCTTCCATCCCTTCTATTATCTCTAGAAATGAATGGAAAAAATATCCTTGGGTAAGGATTGAATTCCATTATCAAGTTATTTTTAAATTTGTGATACTATAGTAAATCAGCCTTTTTACTCTCTCATTAAATAAGAAGGTCTAGTGGCAGGTCTAATTACTACCCTAATCCCAAAGTAATGAGCATGAGTGACATTGAGCTATCTGTGATAACTATAATGTAATCTAAAACTATCTGTAATATTTGTTGTGAGAAAGACACACTGCTATTACTGCTGTGGATACTGGCTACAGTTATTAGACAAAACACTAAAATTCAGTTAGAACAGTGATGGCGAACCTATGACACGCGTGTCAGCACTGACGCGTAGCCATTTCTGATGACACGTGGCCGCATGCTGAGGATGAAACATTTGCTGCTCCTGAGGATGAAACATTTGCGACTAGAATCTTGGAGTTAGTTTTTTCCTCAAAGTGACACACTACCCGAGTTATGCTCAGTTATTTGGCGAAGTCTGACACACCAAGCTCAAAAGGTTGCCCATCACTGAGTTAGAAGTTAGTGAAAATAAGGATATAATTTTGACCATCCAAGTGACCATCGAGGAATTGCACTGGTTAGCTCTCCTGCTGTAAAGGAGTATGGGTACGGATAAGTTTGTTTTACACTGAGAAGAAAACTTATTATCCCTACACAGATGGCCATATAGGGTTAAGACCAAGGACTAGCCTTCCCTTCACCGATCCCCAGATCCATAACCACATCTGTGCAGTGTCTGTGTGTTCCCTACTCTCAGACATTGACTGCCTGAACATGGTGGGGTGCCAGTGCAGCCCATTCCTGTGGGCCAGGGGGTCCCCTAGTGAGCAGTTTTGGCTCAAAAATTCAGTCAGCCTGGCCAAATCATCCTCAGAACTGAGCTGTCATCTGGGTCTTTTCCTACTCAGTCTTTCTTCTTTTCCCCTCTCCTTTCACTGAAGCCAAACCTGTGCTGCAGTCAAAGCTCTCCCAACCTCCTCCTGCTCCCTTCCCTTGATCCTCCAGGTGTTCCTCCCAGTAAATCTCCTGCACACATAATCCCATCTTGATTCTGCTTCTTAGAGAACCTGAACACAATTTCTTTTAATAAGGAAAAGAAAATTCTATTTGGCTGAGTTGATTCAAACCTGGTTATTCTCAAGATTGTTGGACACACTGCATTTACAACACTTTCCCAATATCTACTTCCTGATTTCAGAAAAGAGTTTTACAAAGAATTTTTATTTTTTTTAAAAAGAGCTTTCCCATTAGCTCTTTGTCAGCTAAAGGAAGGGTCCTATAGGGTTAAGACCAAGGACTAACCTCCCTACACAGATGACAATGGCTCCTTAAGGAACAGAAAGAAGAGGGCTGAGACCTGCAGCCAACAAAAAGACTTGGTTTAAACGCTATGATTTGAAGGAGACACAATGTCAACCCTTCAGGACACCCTGCTTCTCATTCTTTTTTTAAAATATATATTTATTGATTTTTTACAGAGAGGAAGGGAGAGGGATAGAGAGTTGGAAACATCGATGAGAGAGAAACATCGATCAGCTGCCTCCTGCACACCTCCCACTGGGGATGTGCCCGCAACCAAGGTACATGTCCTTGATCGGAATCGAACCTGGGTCCTTTCAGTCCGCAGGCCGACACTCTATCCACTGAGCCAAACCGGTTAGGGCCTGCTTCTCATTCTTGAGAATCCTTCTGACTCAGTACTATGGGACAGGACTCCTCATATGCAATAAAGAAGTCAATATACTGGATGGGTAGGGTAAGTTAGCATTGCAGAAAAGATGCTGAGAAAACAGGGTTAGGATAAGTACATTTGAATCGGGAAGAGGGACAAAGGCTGTTGAGAGCACACTCGCTCCACACGGGACTGCAGGAATAATAACAACCTAAAAAGTAATATTGGAACCAAAATAGGGAATAAGAACACACCAGAAAGGGGGACTGGGATAAGCACAGAAATATCAAGATGAGAGAAATAAACACAAATATGAAGTTTCTAAGAGTTGATGGGGAGAAATGTGTTAACATCCCAACTTGAAACTTGGAACATATTTTTCCACCGAGACCTTTTCTGGTGCATTGGTTAGATTTTCTCAGCTCCTTAGAAGAAATTCTACTTCTGGTACATTGTGAGCTAAAGAGCTGTTATGGGCTGCCCCAGGGACCTTACCACGACATATAACATGGTTTCTAAGGGGTAGTGTCCTTTGCATTTCAATCCATTTTGGGGAAAGAATTCACTCAGAAATACACAACATCCCGTGTTTCCCTGCGTAGGAAGAAACATGGTGCTATTGGTTGAATTGTGTCTCCCAAAAAGACATGTTAATATCCTAACCTTCAGTACTTCAGAATGTGATTTAATTAGAAATAGGATGCTTGCTGATGTAATTAGTTTAATTAAAAGGAGGTCATACTGGAGTAGGATAGGCCCTAATCCAATATAAGAAGAGAAGAGAGACACACAGAGAAGAGATTGCCGTGTAAACAGAGACACTTAGGGAGGATGCCATGTGATGACAGGGGCTGAGACTAACGTGATGCATTTACAATGCAAGGAACACCAAGGCTTCCCCATAACGCCAGAAGCTAGGAAAGAAGCATCAAACAGACTATCCCTTCGAGCCTCAGGCAGGAACCAACCCTGTTGAAACCTTGATTTTGACTTCTAGACCCCAGAACCGTGAGAGTGTCCATTTCTCTTGTTTTAAGCCACCCAGTTTATGGCACTTTGTTCAATGACAGCCCAAGGAAGCTAATATAAGCACAGGGCTCCCCACCACAAACCTTCCTGCCTTTGTTACCATCGAGTTACTGATTTGTAAATCTCACAGTCATGTACCAGGTTTCACGGGGCTGGATTCCATGCCAGAGATGGACAACACCTTTGGGAACTGGGTCCCTGGTAGCAAAAATCAGCTTGCTGATGCTCTCTAAGGACCTGAGTCACCTCTTTGTTCCTCGGGAACAATTTGCATGCTGAGATCATCTAGTTCAGTCCTGGCCCCAATATATTACACTTAAATTGTGCTTTTATCCCAAGAACACTTATGAAAATTGCCTCATTAATTCTCATGGCTCCCCTGTACTGAAAGAAAGGGACAAGTACCATTATCGCAACTCTGAAGATGAAGACACTGAATTCTAAGATCCCAGGACTATGAAAAACATTGACAAGTCATCCACTCCAAAGAGGCCCAAACCTGTTGTTCAGCAGAATTACCTGAGCAACACAGCAAAAGCACAGATTCCCAGGCTCGGCTCAGCAGCCCCAGGACACAGCCCAGGAATGTGTATGTCTAACAAGTTCCCCAAGGAATTTTTTTTTTTTTAAATAACCTGACTAACACAATTTGTGAACTGTCATTTGGGAATCACAGAGAGGTCTAGTCTTTCTCAAGTTTTAGAAAGATTATGACATTTGTCAACAATTAACCACATATATGACAATGGTTCCATCGGGTTATAATGAAGCTGGAAAATTCCTCTCACCTAGCAACGTCATAGCTGTCATTAATAGAGAGAAATGTTCGTGGTGCTTTATCTGCTTACAAGCAAATCTATGGTTGAAAAAAAGAAACAAACCAAGTAAACCACCATGGACATATTGCTGAAATTGACTGAAACCTCCGCAGGAAGAGCCTCAGGCAGGTCCTACAGGAGGTTTTCCAGACGAAGGCACTGTTATCAGAGGAGATGACAGCTACATGCATGTGACTGTCCCTGAAGACCTCCCAGTGGGACAAGACATGCAGGCGGGAGACAGGGATACTGATATCCTGGCCCTGTGAACGCCTAGGCTAATGTGTGTGTTTGTGTCTTAGTTTTTAACAAAAAAATGTAAAAGTAAAAAAAATAAAAGTTTTTAAAATAGAAAAAAAAGCTTATAGAATAAGGATATAAAGAAAGAAGTTTTTGTAATAGCTGTACAATGTGTTTGTGTTTTAAGCTGTGTTATTATAAAAAAGTTTAAAAGCTTAAACAATTTAAAAGTTTATAAACTAAACATGTCACAGTAGCTAAGTTTAATTTATTATCGAATATTTTTAATAAGTTTAATGTAGCCTAAGCGTACAGTGTTTAAAGTCTACAGTCATGTACAGTAGTATCCTAGGCCTTCACAGTCACTCAACACTCACTCACTGACTCACCCAGAGCAGTTCCCAGTCCTGCAAACTCCATTTATACTAAGTGCCCTGTACAGATGTATCATTTTTTACCTTTTATACTGTATTTTACTGTACCTTTTCTATGTTTAGATATGTTGGAAACACAAATGCTTGCCACTGTGTTATTATTGCCTACAGTATTCACTACAGTAACATGTTGTGCAAGTTGTAGCCTAGGAGCAATAGGCTACAGCATGTAGCCTAGGTGTGTGGTAGGTTATACCGTCAAGGTTTGTGTGAGGGCATGCTATGATCGCAGAATGAAGAAATCACCTAATGTACATTTCTCAGATAAAATCCTCATCATAAGTAACACATGACTGTGTATGAACAGATCCCTTTTACACAATTAAATTTCTTATGATCCTCCAGTACTAATAAATTATTTTTATTATAATCTTACTTAAAAAATACAATCGTAGAATAAAATAGAACCAGAGGCACAAAAAACCATGGAACAGACTGATGAATCTCAGAGGAAAGGGAAGAGGGGGGAGGGAAGAGATGAACCAAAAAACTTCTATGCACTCAATAAAAAAATGTAAAAAGAAAAAAAAAAACTTCTATGCATACATGCATTACCCATGGACACAGACAGTAGGGTGGTAAAGGCCTGGGTTGGGGTGGGATCCAGGTGGAGGGGAGCAATGGGGGGGGGGGGGGGAAATACTCTCAACAATAAAGATGTTTTAAAAATACAACCCTAAACCTAGATTTTTTTTTAAATCACCTAATTATGATAGCTCTTTTATATGACCATAAAACCAGGACCAATTTAAAAATTAAATAGAATCTCAATAAAATCTAAATTGCCACCACCAGGTTCTATGTGGCCGCTACGGAACTCTAGATGATCTTTCACTGCTGTAAGACCAGTGGCAGGCTCAGGCCACCTGTGCTTCCAGAAACTCCATTCCCACAGCTCTTCCCTCCAACAACCACAGCCAGGACTGCCTTCCCACAGCCCGTCTCAATGTCATGGCCTTTGGTGCAGGAGAACGTGATCATCAACACAACACAAACACAGGCTTTCCAATCACATGGCATGCTCAGCTATGGGGAGTCATCCAAATAATCTAAAACATGCTTATCCTAATGTGTTCACATTTTCATCCAAATGTGTGCACAAGATTTAAAGCTTCTCAGAGTAAATTTGTGGAACTCCCTTTGATAAACCTTGATCTAATCCATCTGACTTCTTTTGGGTAGTGTCAGAATTCAGTAAATGTGGGTTTCAACTTCTTAGTAGAGTTAACCCTATACTGTGCTTACTGTATAGCAAATAAACTGTTCTAAGCCCATTACATGGTGTACAAGATGATGTTTATTCCTCAGAGCAACCATGAAAGGCAGGTTCAACCATTAGCTCCATAGTGCAGATGAGAGAACTGAGCAAGAGAGGGTAAGTAATTTGCCCAAGATCACACAGCTCTGAAGTGGCAGACCTGGGAACTGAGCCCAGGAAGTCTAGCTGCAGAGCCACTGCTCTTCACCACTAAGTACAAACACTCTTCAAGTGATGGATTCACATCCCAAGATTAATGGTAGAATCTGGCTTCTCTCTGCTCCCAACAAGTGGGACTGTGAGGCAATGGATCCAGGCCAGCATGAGTTGCAGTAATTAGAAGCTTGGGTGAGGGGTGGGAGGTTATGCTGCATAGAGCTAGGAAAAAAAGGGCCTCAGGGACTCACCAAGTCAAAAAGCCAGGCAAACCACCCAAATAGGCACCCAACCAGAAAAGCTAGGTAAAGTGGAAAAATTCAGGTAAATATCAATAGGACAGAAACCAAGGAAACCAGATGAGTGAGCAGGTCTGAAGCCAGTGAAACAGAGCTTAGAAATATTCTCTAAGCAGAAAAGAAAAATGCCTGCAGCCTTGAGAGTGACAGGGAGGAAGCTGTTAAAGTTGCCAACTTAGCTCCAATAGAATTCTGCAAAAAGGAACCCCAGTCCTCACAAGATAGATAAAGGTGACACTAGACTCTCTGGAGAGTGAAAATCATAAAAGCTGTGCTGGCTGGGTGGCTCAGTTGGTTGGAGCATCGTCCTGTACACCAAAAGGTTGCAGATTCGGTTCCTGGTCAGGGCACATACCTAGGTTATGTGTTTGATTCCCTGTCAGGCACTTACTGGAGGCAACCAATTGATGTTTCTTTCTCCCTCCCTCTCTCTCTAAAATCAATAAAAATATATCCTAGGGTGAGGACTTTTTTTTAATCATAAAAGCTCATAACAGGAAAAACCCAAGGCTCCATCCTCAGAGACAATTGTATCTTTTGTCTTGTCATCTGAACCTTGCTAACTAATACTTACTTCTCATATTCTAAAGATATAAAGACAGCAAGCTACATCATTGTCATGGGCTCAATCAAAGATGAAGCATGGAGATTCAATGGCTGTGCTACTCCAATGAATAGCCTGCTTTTTTAAAACCTTATCTGGATATAATTCATAGGAAGCTACCTAAAAGAAAAACTGGGTTTGTGTGGTGAGGATAAAATATACCTGCAATACTGACCACCATGGCTTTCCTCTCCCCTTCAAATTAGCTGACATTCACCTTGGCAGTCAGCACTTTATGCCTGTCTGCTTCTGGAGAAATAATGCCACTTTTTCTAATAGAAGGGCAATTTTTTTAAGGGAACAGCAACAACAAAATCACAAGAAAAATATGGGAAATAAGAAAGACTGGAAAAAATGTGAGAGTAAAAGCAAGAGGAGCAACATGAGACTTATGATGTAGGAAAGCTAGAGAAGGGGTGGGTGGGGAAGAGGAAAAGAATATTTTAAATGACTGACATTAAGTAAGAAGAGAGAAAGTAATTGGGCTTTGTGCCCATAGTTAAACCTTTTACTTCAGAGATAAGAAAATCAACCCACCGGACTTTTGATCACTATAGCACTAAGCCTCACTGATGAGAGAAGAAGAAAAAACGTAAGCAAAATCAAAGGAAAACTGTGCCATAGAGAATAGATGATCTTTCACTGCTGCAAGATACACTTGTTTCTGAACTATAAAAAATTGTCATTAACGCAGATACTCACATTTCTTTTTTTTTTCCCAGAGGGTGTCTTTCCCAATCTATGTCAGCACTAAATTTTAGGTATGATGGTTTGGCACCAAAGGTAGCATCTATTTTAGATTACAAAGTAAAAGCAAAGATGTAGATTCCGAAGAGCCGAATGTTTTGAACCTGATGAGCCTACATAGGTTCTCCGTGCTAGCTCAATTTGACGACTTAATAAGCTTCTTCTAGGACGTGGCACTTGCTGGAGGTTCGGTACAGAGATGATCAAGACGCAGCCCCTGCCTTCAATGAGCTTATGTCTCACAGGAAAGACCCTGCAAGAATTAATATCAGGTTAAGTCCCCATGATGGCAAAGATGTCTGTCACAAATAATGAATAAAGACACTAATTAAGGAGTGTTTTTACTTCCATGGGAACTCAGGGAGAAACTCGCTTCCCTCTGAGGATTTTCCAAGTTAATGATGGTGACAAGAGGGTGCCATACACTAAGCTCATCCTTTCCACCTACACAGGCACTTCCACTGCGGCTCAGAAAAAAAAAGCAACCCTTGCTTTCTTTTAAGTCTCAACCATTGAATTCTGATCCTGAATCCCTAGTTGGTTCCCCTTACGATTCCCTGTTCCTATGGCTTAAAGAGTGAATGATTCTACCCAGAATCATCTCTGGTAAAGGATTTGTGTCCACCTAGGTTCTCACGTAGAGTCTCAAACCTGATTTCACACTCGTCGGTCTGCAGTGGCCGCTCGGCTCCCACCGCATGACGTTCACCTTCTAACTGCAGCCTTCCCGTGGAGCACTTTTCAGATGGCTTCACCTCTGTGCTTGATTTTCCAATGGCGTGGCAAACGCCTTTAGTACAACACGGCCTCACCCTGCAGATGCAGTGATGTGGAAAGGGGAGCGGATGAACAGGCCCTACTCCAAGTCTGCAGAGGCTGGAGTAAAGCTCTTGGCTGCTTTACTCGCATCCAGTTCAGTCCAAGCAAGTCCAATGGGGGCCATACTGCTTTGCTCATTATTATACCAGCTAACGTTTACTGTACGCTTACTGGGCATCAGTGCTGTGCTGAGCATTTGGCAAACATCTCAGCAAGTTCTCAAAACAACTCTACCGCCGTCCCATTTTACAAAGGAGGAAGCTGGGGAGGTGCAGGCCTCATGGGGCCATTCTACAAAGCCTTGACTGAAACTGTCTCTTGCCTTCAGAGCTTTTTGTCAAAGCATATTCAGAACTGTTGTTGGTTTGCCTCTCTGCTGCATTCCCTCAGTCAACCACTCTCTCTATTTTGAAACAGTCCTTTCCTTTATGTTCTGTGACATCATGCTTCTCATCTCTCCTCCTCAGGCTTCTTTGGGAGGTCTTTCCTACTGCTGTATCTCCCCTTGGAGTTATTAAAGTTTCCCAGAGTCCTCTTCCAAGCCTTCTCCCTCTAAACTCACTCCGTAGGCATTATCATCTACTCCCATGGCATCAGTACCATTCAATGCTGATGACTGCAAAATGTATAGCTCCAACTCAGCCTCTTCTCTAAGACATAGCTCTCTTGCAAGTGTCTCTCATGTACCCAAAACTTAAGTCATGATCTCTCCTCCTCCCCACCCGTGCACTTCCCCTAACTCACATCCTACCCTGGTCTTACCCATCTCAGTAATGACACCACTACCCACTCAACTGCACCAGCCAGAACCCTATGAGTCACCTTTAACTCTTACTTTCCCTTCCTCCCAAGATCATAATAGAGGCCATATATGACAAACCCACAGCCAACATCATACTCAACATGCAAAAATTAAAAGCACTTCCCTTAAGATCAGGAACAAGACAGGGATATCCACTTTTACCACTCTTATTCAACATAGAACTGGAAGTCCTGGCCACAGCATTCAGACAAGAAGAAGAAATAAAAGATATCCAAATTGGAAAGGAAGAAGTAAAACTGTCATTATTTGAAGATGACATAATACTATATATAGAGAACCCTAAAAATCCCATCAAATAACTACTAGAACTGATAAAAGAACCCAGTAAAGTAGCAGAATACAAAATAAACATTCAGAAATCAGTTGCATTTTTATAAATCAATAATGAACTATCAGAAAGGGAAACTAAGGAAACAATCCCATTTACAATTGCATAAAAAAATACCTAAGAATAAATTTAACCAAGGTTTGAAAAGAGTTGTACTCGGAAAACTATAAGATACTAAAGAAAGAAATTGAAGAATATACAAATAAGTGGAAGCATATTCTGTATTCATTGATAGGAAGAATTAACATCATTAAAAGGTCCATATTACCCAAAGCCATCTATAGAGTCAACATAATTTCTATCAAGATATCAATAGTGTATTTCACAGAAATAGAACAAATATTCCAAAAATTTATATGGAAACACAAAAGACCCCAAATAGACACAGAAGTCTTAAGAAAGAAGAACAAATTTGGAGGAATCATGCTACCTGATATCAGACTATATTACAAGGCCATAGTAATAAAAACAGCATGGTACTGGCAAAAAACAGACATACAGATCATTTGAACAGAATAGAGAGGCCAGAAATAAATGCCTTTATGGTCAATTAATATTTGAAAAAGGAGGTAAAAACATACAATGGGGTAAAGATAGTCTATTCAATAAATGGTATTGGGAAAACTGAATAGGTACATACAAAAAAATGAAACTAGACCACCTTCTTACACCATACGTAAGAATAAACTCAAAATGGATTAAAGACTTAAATGTAAGATGTGAAACCATAAAAATCCTAGAAGAAAACATAGGCAGTAACATCTCGGACATTTCTCATAGCAATCTTTTTTCTGATATATCTCCTTGGGAAAAGGAAACAAAAGAAAAATAAACAAATGGGACTACATCATGCTAAAAAGTTTTGCACAGCAAAGGAAACCATCAAAAAAATGAAAAGACAACCCACTGAGTGGGAGAATATATTTGCCAATGAGCTGTATAAGGGGTTAATATCCAAAATTTATAAAGGATGTATACAATTCAACACCAAAAAAAACACACAATCCAATTTAAAAATGGGCAAAGGAGGAGGTCATGGTTCGATTCCCGGTCAGGGCATATGCTGGGGTTGCAGGCTCCATGCCCAGTATGGCGTGTGCAGGAGGCAACTGATCAATTATTCTCTCTCATCATTCATGTTTCTATCTCTCTCTCTCCCTCTCCCTTCCTCTTTGAATTCAATAAAAATATTCGTATCTCAGGGCAAAGGACCTGAATAGAGATTTCTGCAAAGAGGACATGCAGATGGTCAATAGACATATGAAAAAGTGCTCAATGTCACTATTCATCAGAGAAATGCAAACTAAAACCATGATGACATGTCACCTCACAGCTGTCAGAATGGCCATCATCAACAAATCAACAAACAAGTGTTGGCAAGGCTGTGGAGAAAAGGGAACATTCATGCACTGTTGCAGGGAATGCAGACTGGTGCAGCCACTGTGTAAAACAGTATGAAGGGTCCTCAAAAGATTAAAAATGGATTGCTTTATAACCCAATGATTCCACTTCTGATAACATACCCAAAGAAACCCAGAACACCAATTCAGAAGAATATATGCACCCCTATGTTCGTTGCAGTGTTATTTATAATAGCCAAGGTTTGGAAGTAACCCAAATGTCCATCAGTAGATGAGTGCATAAACAAACTGTGGTACATTTACACAGTGGAATACTACTAAGCCATAAAAAAGAAGGAAATCTTATCCTTTACAACGGCATGAATGGACCTGGATAGTAGTATGCTAAGTGAAATAAGCCAGTCAGAGAAAGATAAACACCACATGATTTCATTTATATGTAGAATCTAATAAACAAAACAAACCAACAAACAAAATAGAAACAGACTTGGATAGAGAACTGACTGACAGCAGGGGTTTTGTGGAGCTGGGTGAAAAAGGTGAAGGGATTAAGAAAAAAACTCATAGATAAAGACAACAGTATGGTGATTATCAGAGGGAAAGGGGGTGGCAGAGGTGGGAGAGGGTGATGAAAGGAGACTTGACTTTGGATGGTGAACACACAATACAATATACGGTGATATATTATAGAATTGTACAATGGAAACCTATATAATTTTATTAGTCAATGTCACTCCAATAAATTCAGTAAAATTTTTTTTAAAAAACGAAAACACTGTTAGAAAAACAAAGCTTGGTCCCTGAATCAGCGGCATCAGGGCATCACCTGGGAGTATGTAAAAAATAGACAATCTCAGGCACTACCACACGTACTGAATCAGAATCTGCACTTTAATCAGATCCATCCTCAGAGACAATTGTATCTTTTGTCTTTTCATCTGAACCTTGCTAATACTTACTTCTCACATTCTAAAGATATAAAGACAGCAAGCTACATCATTGTCATGGGCTCAATCAAAGATGAAGCATGAAGATTAAATGGCTGTGCTGCTCCAATGAATAGTCTGCTTTTTGAAAACCTTATCTGGATATAACTCATAGTAACGAGATGTGTCAGGAGGATGAGTCAAACGCTCAGTAAAGTTTAGAGAAGCACTGCTTTACATTTCTGGGGCCCAGTCACTGCCCACCAGTAACAAATCTGATGGAAGCCTACTTCGAAACAGGACTCGATTTTTATAGAACAAACGCTTAATACACTGTTTTAAGGTGAATTTCTGAGAAATTTGTTTTAGAATTTAAGTGTACAAAATGTGATTCAAAAGCTCAGCAAACGACATGGCCCTGCATTTTAATGATCTGTGATACTCAGACCCTTGCCTGAAATGCTAAGGGATTTAAAAATATAGCTCTAGTCATAGAAGTGAGAATAATTTCTTTTAAAGCTTTATATGTATTAAGTTGACCTCGCAAAAGCCACTAGTGAATATGAAAACTTTTATTCAGAAGTTCAACTTGATGATGAAAAACTTTTAGAGGGAATGTCACCAAAGGAAACAAAAATGGAATTCCTCCCAACTGGAGCTGCTGAGTCACAGCATCACAAAATGTGAACACAGAAAAGACCTTAGAGGCTGCTCTCAGCTCTGCTTCACTCCCAAGAACACCATTCTGCAGCATTTCGGTTCTATAGTTTCTTTTTCCAATGAGCTCCAAATGATTCCCATTTATCAACGAACCAATCAGCTAACCCGTAAACATTTCTTTTTTTTTTTCTCTTCTGACACCTGCAGAGTGCTGTCGGGGGCAGAAAGGTACACTTGCTCCTCATAGTTTCTTGAAATGGAATAAAAGTGTGTAACAAAGCTGTGTGCCGTGAGATGCACAGAAGCTGCTTTAGGAGAAGAAAGAGAACCCTTGAGATAAGGTGGTCAGGGGGGCTTCCCATAGCTAGAAGGACTCCTGGAGCTCATCATACTAAGGACACTGAGGAGCAAGGGGTCAGGCGCTTTGGCCAAGGTCATACTGCAAGTCTCTTGAACTAGAGTGAGAAACCAGGCTCCTGACTAACTCCTTCTACCGTGCCACACAGCCCCTCCTCAGTGTTGGCTTCCTGAAATTGGGCTCTAAGACAATGTCTGCTAGTTGTCCACCAACATCCATTCTCCAGTCCACAGTAACAGAACCATTTCTGGGCATGTATTGCCCGGCTGCCCTAGTTTTTCATTCTTTTGCAATTAAAGGGGTGACCCTGAGACTAAGTTGTGGCCAATGAAAAGTAGAGGAAGTGACATATATGACTTTGAGGCCCAGATGTGCTTCCTTCACCCTTTCTGTCCCTTTCCCACCAACAGCAACCCCAACATCAACAATACCCTAGCGCCGTGGTCGGCAAACTGTGGCTCGCGAGCCACATGTGGCTCTTTGGCCCATTGAGTGTGGCTCTTCCACAAAATACCACGGCCTGGGCGAGTCTATTTTGAAGAAGTTGGGTTAGAAGAAGTTTAAGTTTAAAAAATTTGGCTCTCAAAAGAAATTTCAATCGTTGTACTATTGGTATTTGGCTCTGTTGACTAATGAGTTTGCCGACCACTGCCCTAGGGGATGTCAGAGCAGCAACTTTAGAAGGAACCCTCATCCCTGAACCATCCGTGGAGTAGAGCCACCTACCAATCTGGACTGCTTACCTCGGGCTTTTATGTGAGAAAGAAATAAACTTCCCTCTTCATTAAGCCACTGAATTTATTTTGGAGTCCCTTTGTTATAACAGCCCAGCCTTACCCTAACCAATAGAGCTTATAACCAATATCATATAACCAAAGTGAGGTTAAATGAAATTGTATAAGAGTTGTTGTTAAGAAGTCTTGTGCTTTCCTACTTTAATGAGAAGTAGCAATTTGCATTAACTCCTTGTTCCAGCTCATTGCTTGTATACATGGATGGAGATAAAAGTAGACATTTTAATGGACAGACAGACAGACACGTTATTCGGCACTGATCAGGTGCCAGATGATTTGTTAAACAACTTACATACACATTAGATTAATCCTCACAACAATCCCATGAGCTTGGTACTCTTATTTACACATGAGAAGAAAAAAAGAGACTTAGAGCTATGAGCTAACTAAGTCTATAACTAGTGTTGAGTGGAATTCAAACCTAAGTATGACTAACTGTAAAGCCAGTGCACTTTTCTGAAATCTATAGTGTGTGTGTGTGTGTGTGTGTGTGTGTGTGTGTGTGTGTGTGTTGATAGTCAGGGATCAAGTGAATGAAATCAGTGTGGTGGCTGAACGTGGTGACCAAAAACATTGAACTGAGAGACCTGGGATTTTTGCACATTATAACTCTGTCCAAGCTATTTATCTTCTCAGGGCCTAAGTGTCCTCTGCGGTAAAAAGTTACCTGAACCAGATGATCTTTGAAGAAACAGCTCTAAACACTCATCAGAAAGAATATATGCACCCTATGTTCACAGCAGCGCAATTTACAATAGCTAAGATTTAGAAACGGCCTAAGTGCCCATCAGCAGTAGAGTGGGGAAGGACTGGGATGAGATATCAATAAATGAACTCATATACGTATATGCATAACCCACAGACCCAGACAATAGGGTGGTGAAGGCCTGGGGCACAAGGTGATGGGGGAGCAGGCTGGGAAAGAGCTCAATGGGGAAAAAGGGGACATATGTATGTAGTACTTTCAACAATAAAGATTTTTTAAAAAGAAGAAACAGCTCTAACAGTCTTCAGCAAACATGCAAAGGCCCAGTTGTCACTCACACACTCCCATCGATGCAACCACTTTTACTCTCAAATCCAAGCCAAGCAGAAGACCTTGCAAGAGAAATAAGGGTTGTGTTGCTCTGAAGGAACAGCCTAGTAAGAACATTTGAACAAACTGTATAAAACAACCACAATACGCCCACAAACTCAAATGCATGGAGTTTTAAAGTGTCATAGATTATGACCCTTCTTTCTGTTCAAATCTGGTTCTTTACTTTTCTTTAACAAAGGAAGACAGTACTAATAACTGTCCCAGAATGAAAAGATAGAAAAGTTGGTTCTTTTCCATCACTGTTTTTCATTGCAGGCTTGCTTATAAAGCAATAAAATTAAAGAAGTGAGCATAGGAACATTGTATAGAAGGGCCCATAGAGAAGAATTATGAAGAGTGTTAGAAATAAGCCCTAAGGGCTTATGAAAGAGGTGACCGATTCCCATAGCAGGAATCTGTAAATGCTGTGTAATGTGGTGGAGAGAGGTAGACAGAGCGGACTGTTTAAAGTGAGGCACATGACCCATCCTAGAGACACAAAGAGAAAGGTCTGTGGGGCATAAATGGGCATCAGAAAAGAGCTGCATTCGCACAGATTAAGGACAAGATTCTTCATGAACAGAGAGGCTGCATAAAATATTTAAATAGCCTTTCTGGTGTTTCCTGTTTCCCATGGTACATGTAATCCAGAAGGTCATATTCTCGATGAACCTGCTGAATATCAGATGCTAAGTCACTTTGCCAAACACTTTATCCAAATCTGTAGAAAGAGGAGCAAGATTTCAGGAGATTCCTGGCAAGGATGCTAAAGCTCATCACAGAGTCAGCAATAATTTTAAGGTCAATATTTATTACCAGCCTTTTACATGACGTCTGCATACCCAAGATCTAGGGAATGTAGATCAAAACATCTCTTTAGCTGCTGCTTACAGATAAGGTTCCAAATGGACTCTTGGAAACAACTCAATTCATGTCTAGAACACTAATCATCTCAAAAGTACCCTGCAAACCCCCATTCACACCACATCACTCACCAAAAATATACCACTGAAAACCCTCTGAAGCAATAACTCTCTCCACGTATGGCATTTATGGGGAATTAATGACCATCTGGAGTCTATGCACTACGATGACAGCCAGCAGTTATTAATGCGTAGGGGAAAATTTATATTGTTTCATTTTTCCAAAGGTAGCATCCTTTGGTGTGTACAGAATATAAAACCCTGGATACTGCATAATAGGTGAGTTCCCTGGTATTTTTATACAGACTGGTGGGCTCCCTTGTGACCGCAGCTCCAGATTTCAAACAATTGGAAAGCTAAGTAACGAGATGTGTCAGGAGGATGTCTACAGTTTTAAGCCATGTTGTCAACACACAGAAAACAAAGTGAGAATTCAGACAAACTAAAACATAAAAGTGTCCTAGAATCTGCAAAAAGGAAAAATGTTTTCAATGTCTTCATAGTATAGTCCCTGTGAATCCATACTGGATTCATTTTTAAATCTTATTTTATACAATCACAATTGCATCTGCAACATTTCCTGAGCTGTATTTTATTCACTCTTCCACCTGTCTGCCTACACGGAAAAACCTGGGTCATTCATCTCCAGGGTCTTCTAAACAGGGGAGTAAAAGCAGCGTTAACGGGTCAGCTTTACTGCTGTTTCTCATAACTCCTTGTTACTAATAGGGAATAGCTTGTTCTTGGCTTTGTACTCCCACTGCACTCATTTGCCTCGTTATTCTAACCCCATGAACTTGTGGAAGGCAATCTGGCCCTAATTCTAATAGATAAAATGACTACCATCAGCAAAGACTGGTGATGGTCTGGTAGGGATATAAAGATTTTGAAAATATCTTTACCCCTTAGTAACCGATGGCCCTCCAAACCCATGGTGTGATCCCTAGAAACTGCAGCATTTGGGAGCCTTAGGTCCAGATAGTGCAAACAAGGAATAACTGGAAACTCTGACACTGATTTTGTAGATTATCCCAATAGAACTGCGCAGTGAATCTGTAGCAAGAGCTGTAAAAATAAAACAACCACAAAGAGCATTACTGAGTCAGAATATCACTTACAAAATACTTCTCTGGCTGCAAGAGGCCACTGCTGTTCGCAGCAATCGAGACCAGGGGGAAAGGTATCTCCAGGGTGTTTGGGCTGGCATGAAGCTTTTCACAGAATATGGATAGTAAATGCACAAAAGGAAGATGTTTTCTGAGTGTCCAGATTCCCAAACTTCCTCGGTGAGTATCTGTCAGACTTATTTCCCATGTCTCTCCCTCTCCCGGTCTTCCCTGCTGGGACCACTGAAGCAGCCTGGGCTATCCTGGTTCCCAAGGGAATGGCGACAGAGTTAGCCTGCACCAATAGCCCCTACTTCAGCCCTTCACTCCCACATGGTGAGGCTTACAGGTAATTCACATTCCAGATCCCACGTTGTGCTCCACCCCATAAGGTTCCGGAATGTCTAGCCTGGCCTACGATGGACTTGAGAGGAGTGTGGCCGTCCCTACTGCCCTTACTCCCTAGCCCTGTGCAGGCTCAGTCCAAAGCATCCAATCCTCAATTCAACCAACTGCCCCATCAAGGACCAGAGACCTTCCCTAAGCCCCAGCTCACTGAAATCCCGCCTGGTTTGTGCCAGTCCCTCCTCCACGGCTTAATCCTGCCACCCCACCCACCAAATCCAATTCTCATACCTCTAATCCACTTCCTACTGGTGACAACCATCTCTGCAGAACATCTCACCTGCACCACCCCTGGATTTTCCTCTGCCTTGCTCAGCTGCCTCATCGCTTCCCCCACCCCACCCCCCCCACCCCACCCCCCGTGAGTTAGAATCAATTATTTCTAAAATCAGGACTGAAACTTGATTTCTATCAGGCATCATGCCTGGTCCCCCTACTGTCCCCTCCAAAGCCAGAGTCTGTTTTCTTCAAAGAGAGGATGTTTCTAAAAACAATAGGAGGAATCAACGTCATGAGACCTGGCAACCTTGAACATAGAGACTAGTAAGGTCAAATATCAAATACAACTGAAGTGTCCATCTGGTAGGACTTTTCCCAGCTCCATAAGCCTATTCCACAGATGTCTCTCCACACCAAAAGATCCAGGGCGACTGCATCGCGTGTTACTTCAAGTACATGACTTCCCTGAGAGCTAACCCTAACCCTACATGGAAGCTTTCGACTAGGAGGTCAGAGGTGGCATCAAAAGTCAGCATCAGCTTATATTGAACCCTATGTTTGTATCATCTCATTTACTCATTACGCAAGCCCAGTGAGGTCAAATTATCCCCCATTTTATCCAAAAAACCCTGACCTCGTCCAAAGTCACTCATTTAAGTACCAACTGAGAATTGAGCCCAGATCTGTTAGATTCCACCACCTGAGCTCTGTCCACCAGCTACAATGTTTTCCTAGGAGAGGCTTCCTCACAGAGCAGCCAGAGGCAGGGAGGATAACCAGAAGGGAAGGGAGCCCAGGAATGCTGGAGGAGGAAGTGACCAGCAGAGCCCAATACTATAGAAAGGCCACATAGGAACAGAAAATGGATGACATATATGGTATTAATGGGAATAAGTGGACATTAAGTATTAGCTCTGTGCCAAGAACTATGCTAAATGCTTAGCTGTATCAATTCTTTTAAGCCTTACAACAGTCCTCAAGGGTAGGCTCATTTAATTAATAAACACAAACGAAGACACAAAAAGGTTAAATAATTTGCCTACATTTATACAGCTAGCAGGGAGTGGAGTCTGGACTTAAACCCAAGCAAGCAGGCCCCAAGGTCTGCAGGCTTAGCCTCTGGGAGGCCCCTGAAGGCCTCAGCAAGAATAGTTTCAGTGGGTGGTGTGATCCAGCCAACTTGCAGGTGGATTGTGAAGGGAAGAGGAAAAAGAAAGCAGGAACCCAAAGGGGGATGTGCTGGTTTCCTGGGGCTGCCAAAGAGAGGACCACAAACTGGGTGGCTTAACCAACAGGAATTTATTCTCTCACATCTGGAGGCTACATGTCCAAAATCAAGGTGTTGACAGAGCTGTGCTCTCTCCAGAGACTCCTTCCTTGCCTCTTCCAGTTTCTGATAACCCCAGATATTCCCTGGCTTGTGGTAGCATCACTCCAACCTCTGTCTCAGTCTTCAAAGGACTCCCTAGCTCCGTGTCTGTGTGTCTCTGTGCCTCCATATGGCATTCTCCTTGTGTGTCTGTGTCTGAGTCCAAATTGTCCCTCTTCTTAAAGGGACATTAGTGATTGGATTATGGCTCATCCTAATGAGCTCATCTTAATCTGATTAAGTAAACAGATTGTATTTTCAAAAAGGTCAGATTCACAGGTCCTGGTGGTTAGGATTTCAACATATTTGGGGATGAGGAGGATACAATTCAACCCATAAAAGGAGCTATAGGTTAAAAAAAAAAAAAGAGTTTTCAAAGAGAAAGATGATCTACTTGTTCTTTTAAAATAACATTTTATTAACAATGGTAGGCAGGTCCTGGTTCTTTATAAATGAGCCAAAAATCTGATTATCTGCATCCCAAGAAAGGCTTGCCATGCCTGGCATATCATTTTTAATATTCTGCTTTGATTCGATGAGTTGAAGAGGGACACAGCCTCATAGCATTTGCCAAGAACATTCTGATACTATCCATCCATCACATCCTCCCCAGCTCACATCTCCCCTGATCAATAAGGAAGTGGAATCAATGCTCATGTCAAGCTGCCCAGTTAACTCTCAATCAAAGGGCCCAAAAAAGGCAGCCGTTGTGCAAACACTAAAACTAACAAACAGAGACTTGCCACCTGGCTGGAATTTGGTTGGTGTTTTTATTGGTATTTTTCTTAGGCGATTTAAAAACATAGTTTGAGCCCGGCCGGCATGGCTCACTGGTTGAGCATCAACCTATGAACCAGGAGGTCACGGTTCGATTCCCAGTCAGGGCACATGCCCAGGTTGAGGGCTCGATCTCCAGCAGGAGGCGTGCAGGAGGCAGCCAATCAGTGATTCTCTCTCATCATTGATGTCTTTCTCTCTCTCTCTCTCTCTCTCTCTCTCTCTCTCTCTCTCTCTCTCTCCCTCTCTCTTGTTCTCTGAAAGCAATAAAAATGTTTTAAATAAATAAATAAAAATAAAAACATAGTTTGAAATCCCTCTGTTTATATCAAATGCAAGTAGGAGTCCAAGAAGTAGCCTAGAAATACCTAGATTGGCAAAAGGAAGCCTGCTTGAGAGTAGACAGTCAATGCAGATAATCCACACATGACTAACCAAGAATTAGCTATACTTACAACATCAATAATAGGCTGATCCAACTCCCAAAATATTAGCATTAAAATTTTTGCCTTAATTCCAGCACAGAATTAGTTATTACATAAATTGTCACTCATAATATTTATGCATTCATTAACTTTCCCCAAAAATGCTTGTTTATTATCCACTCCTCCCTGACTAGTTTAGAATAGTATACTAAGCATGGAAATTTAGCAAAACTCTAATTAAAAACGCCTATAAAGAATGAGCAGGTAGTAGCTGTCAAACAGTTCCTGATGCCTTGAGACACCTCTGATTCTCACCATCTTTGCTCTTTAAATTCACAACCACTGTAGTCGCTACAGTATTGGAAAGCCAAGAATGACAACTCCCAGCTGAGGCAGAAGACAGCAATATTATCAACACGCAAGAACGCTCTTAAAACAAACATACAACTACTTAGACAAAGGGATGCTGTTCTATTCAACCAACTCAGAAGCTACCATTTATTCCAATAATATCTATTATTACTCAAAACTTTTAAAAGACCCCTTTCCTATGATTACCACCAGATTGTGTCAAATATTTTGCATTCATTGATTTAGCAAATGATTATTTAGTGCCAGCCATGAACATGATGTTGTGCTGGGTGTCACTGATTTTTGAAAGATTCAAGAATAGTTCAGAGCAAAATCAGATGAGTGACATTGTTAATTAAGCAAGGTAATGCTGTTTGGGATCAAAAAAACGTTTCACACAAAAAATACACTGCCAGTCAAAGTATAGTTCACTCTATATGTATCAAATACAGCCCTTTAGTGGTTTCAGAATCTCTTCAGAATAAGTCTAGCTGACAGGGGACCTTGGAGGATGAATTCTTGGTAAAAAAAAAAAAAAAAAAAAAAATGGCATTGATTTAAGAGAATCTACTTGCTTTGTCTTATTGTGTGGTTGCAGCCATTCTGTTCCCTTAAGCCTCAAGGCTCCAGGAAACACCCCAAATCAGACACTTAGGCTGAGCCCGCCAGCCATCATCACTATTTATTATCTTCCTCAGAGACGGTCCAATTTTTTCCAGTTTCCTTTGAGAGATCAAAACTAATGGTGAGTCGTGGTTTCTGTGCATCTCGCCACAGAGCTTCTCCTCATGCCCACGTGTCCTTTAGAATGAGCCTGTTTCCTTCCCTAATTGACTCTTCAACAGAGGATGGAAATGGGCCAGCTCCACAGGCAGATGTGAGTGACTGGATGACCCATTTATACAGCAATATGGCTCCGTGTCGTCCCCACCACCTAAGACCACGTCCTTGAGTGTCCTGATACTCATCTTGAGAACCTGTGGATTGCTTCTAATCAATCGAATATGGCAAAGCTGATGAAATAAATGTCCACGGTACATAAGACTGTAATGTCTTTCTTGCCCCCAGACTTTCTTGTTGGATTTGAAGAAGCACGCTGTTATGTTATGAGCTGCCCATGGTGAGGCCCATGTGGGAAAGAACTGAGGCAGCCTTAAGCCAACAGCCAACAAGTCCCGAAGCCCTCAGTCCTACCACCAGCAAGAAACTGAACTGTGTCATCAACCAGCTGAGCTTGGAGGCAGATGCTCCTCCAGTGCAGCCTTGAGATGAGACCACAGCCTCAGCTGAGACCTGAAAGCGCAGATCCTGAGGCAGAAGACCTAGCCAAGCTGCGCCTTAACACTACTTCATCACCATTAGCTTTTCTTACCACGGTGGTAGTCTTGCTTGTTTATTTACCTCACATAAAATGACTCCTAGTTTTTAGAAATTCCCAGGACAATTCTACAACTGCCAACAGCAGTTATATATTTTTAGTGGCCAACTCTGATACTAGTATCCCAGCATGTATAATAAACGTTTTATAACATGTCACAGTCATGTCTGTGCATTCTCTGCCTCCACCTGAGAAAGCTAAACATTTTCTTCACAGTTACCTTCAAGAGTAAACCGGGCCCTGCCAGCGTGGCTCAGTGGTTGAGCGTTGACCTAAGAACCTGGAGATTAGGGTTCAATTCCCGGTCAGGGCACATGCCTGGGTTGTGGGCTTGATTCCCAGTGTGGGGCGTGCAGGAGGCAGCCAATCAATGATTCTATCTCACCATTGATGTTTCTATCTCTCTCTCCCTCTCCCTCTCTGAAATCAATAAAAATACGTTATAAAAAAAAAGGAAGAGTAAACCAGAAATCGAAAATAGGTAAATCCAGAGACAGAAAGCAACCTACTGGTTTGCAGGGTTAGAGGAAGAGAGGAATGAGGAATAACAGCTTACTGGGTCCAGGGTTTCCCGACAGAGTGATGAGGATGTCTTAGAACTAAGTAGAGGTGGTGCTGGTACAGCACTGTGACTATAGCAAATGCTATTGAGTCGTATGTTATGTGAATTTTACCACAATAAAAAAAATTAATGTAAAAAAAAATTTTTAAGAGTAAACAGAGAGTGTGGAGATCCAGGAAGCTTTAAAGCAGCGGTCGCCAACCGGTGGTCCGTGGACTACTGGTGGTCCGTGAGGTCCGAAAGGCTGGCAACTGCTGCTTTAAAGGGTTCAGAGAAATATCTTTTGAAGCATAAAGGAAAGTCAATCTGGTCACTTTCCTATGAGGAAAAATCAAAAGTAAGTGTACTACATACTGTTTCCATATACGTACTAGATTCATGGACCCTAAGAGGTCACTGATTATAAAATTTACCACTGCCATTAAAAATACACATTGACTGTAATAGTCATGCATGATTATAGAAGCATTAAAATGCAAAAATCACTGCTATCAGAATCAAAGGAAGATACTATCACAAATAAACACAGTTACTACTAGTTTAAGTGGATACAGTTTACTTGACTAATCCACAATGTAACTTAGAACGCAGTGATATAAAGTGAAAAAACCATAATGTCGACTATGGAAAAAACGCATAGAAAAAAGTCTGGAAGGTAATAAATAGGTCATTCGTTTCCTCTGAGTAGAGGGATTGTGGGTGAATTTTCCCATCTCCTTCAAACTTTTGCAATATGGCAGGACAGGGTATCCTTTTCTTTCTTTCTCTTTCTCTTCTTTCTTTCTTTCTTTTACTTTATTTTTATTATTGACACTATTACAGATAGAACGACCACAACCACATTAGCACACCAAACAAGAAACAAGATGAAAAAATATGTGAAGGTGTTAATCTCAGTCTTTGGAGGGTGGAAGCAAGAGTGAGTCTCTCTTCTACATTTCTGCAACTTCCAAGTTTCTATAATGAACACGTTCAGTGTTTATAATGCAAATATATATAATAAAGGTGGATTACCAGAACACTATGATAAAGATCAGTCAGGGGTTCCTTTCCTTTCACCTCCTTTCTGCCTTCCCATCTTCTCCTCCTAGTAAGAGGGCCTCTGGCCTTAGGCGCCAACATTATGCAATAAGAAGGGAACACAATGGCAATAGAGAGGTTTGTTTGTCTACATTGATACTTCCCACTGACAACTTCATTTAATCAATAAAAACTTACTGAGGATCAACCAAAGGACTCATATGCATGCATATAAGCATAACCAATGGACACAAACACTAGGGGGGTGAGGGCATGTGCTGAGGTGTGGGGGTGGCCGGGGAGAGGTCAATGGGGGGGGGGGGGGAAGGAGACATATGTAATACTATATGTAATACTTTAAACAATAAAGAATTATTAAAAAAACTTATTGAGGGTCTATTATGAGGTAGGCCATGGATAACTATGATTATGCAAAGTCTCCGATTGTGACAATCAAGACAGAGGGTGAAGCTGGAGTCTCAGTGGGAGAATGAGGAGGAGGAAGTTGGAGGAGACCAAGCAAGAGGGACTCCGGACCATTCATGGAGAGGGAGTCAGCACAGCCTGAAAAGCAACCCTGAATAGTGGTTGCACAACATTCCCAGCATTCCCTGGCCTCCCGGTCTGTGGTCTGCTCTAATAAGGATTATTCCTGGTGGTGGGCAGAGCCAGCGTCTACCCAGCTGTTCCTGGGCATAGTGCCAGGCTTATATACTTTATCCAAAATTTTTGCTTTGAGCCATCTATTGCTTCACAGTCACAATAAACAAACAAAAACAGGGGAAGTGAACTAATATTAACCCTTGCCTTACTCCTTTTAGCCAACCAAGCAGATGGCTTTAGGAAGTGAGGGGTCATTACATGCAAAAATAACCTTATGGAAATGTATGAAATAAGAACTCCCAAGAGAAGCTGCAATTTCTCTTCAAGTCAAGAAAAAAGAGAGATGTGGTACATTTACACAGTGGAATACTACTCTGCCATAAAAAGGGGGAAAAGTTTACCCTTAGCTGATAGCATGGATGGACCTGGAGAACATTATGATAAGTGAAATAAGTCAGTCAGAGAAAGACAAGTACCACATGATTTCACTCAGATGTGGAATTTAATGAACAAACTAAACTACCAAGTAAAATAGAGACAGACTCATAGATAGAGAACAGGCAGACAGCTGGCGGGGCGGAGGAGGGGAGAGACAGGAATAATGGGCGAAGGGGTTTGTGGAGGCATTGAGCCAAAAAGAAAAAAGAGAGAACTCATGGACATGGTCACAGTGTGGTGATTGTGGGGGTGGGGGTCGGGGGTCGGGGTGGAGGTAGAAAAGGGCATAGAGGGGATAAATGGAGATGGAAAAAAAAAATAAATTTTGAAAAAGAGAGAAATAATAACTAAAAGAGTATCACACTTCCTTTTGAAAAGTGCTGGCTTTTTCTGAATTCTAACAGACTGTATGTCACTGAAATATCATTTAAGTGGCCTGAATGATTTTTCTTGTCAGGATAATAACGGATGTGACAGTGCTGGAGGACTAAAAGGAAGTAAGAATATAAGGCAGGCAGATACCGAAAAAAGATCTTGTAGAAGCTTTCAGTTCTTTTTATGTTTCACATCCTGAAAATGGATATATCTGCAAATTGATTATAAAAATCACCTTTGGAAGTGAAGTGGTAGATTATTAGTTCATTCTCCTCCCTGCTCAAAAAAAACAACAACTTTTAGTTGTTGATGCTTTTGCATTAAATGAAGCATTAATGTTCCCACCTTAAGCTTTACATATTGATTACCACTCACTGACTAGCGTAATTGCCTACACTTGAGGTATGTTATAGTTTTGAAAGATGTTCTTTGCTCCTCCACACACCACATCACCATGCCTGTCATGAGGAGATAGCATCATCTCTGCCCTGCTCAGCTGAAACTGAGATCTTTCACTAGCCTTAATGATGCCTACCTGACAACCAATTCATTTGGGAATGAGCCTAATGATTTGTCATAGAGGGACACAGAAGTCAATTTCAGGGAACTAAGAGCCCGTTGACAAGTTGAATAAAAGCACCCTTGTCAACTCATCCAGCAGGCAAAAGTGTTCCAATTCTTGGATTTGAAGTGGAATAGCCAAAATAAAGTTATCAACTCCTACAGCTTAAAGAGGACTCTAAAGATCAAGTCCAAAGATTCTCTGGCCATCAGCTCAGAATGTACCTGCAGCTTAAAGAGGACTTGCCTGGCCATCAGCTCAGAATGTACCTGCAGCTTAAAGAGGCCAAAGCCTTGCCTGGAAGATCAGCAAGTCAGTTGTATCTTCCAAGTTCCTTCTTTCCACAGTTACTGACATTTTCATTGAGAAATACTGCAGTAACCACTTCCATCCATTCATGTATACATATACAATTCACTCATTTAGTCCATCAACAACCACTTACTGAGCAGCTAAAAGGTGCTATAACTAGGATAGGTTACAGGGAAGACAAAGATTAATAAGGCATGACTCCCTGCCTTCAAGTAGCTCACAATCTTATAAGGAAGACAGACATTAAACACAATGTAACACAGGCACAAAGGGCTATAGAAGTATAGACAAGGAAGCAATCAACCAGGAGAATTCTCCCAAGCAAGATGACGTTTGCATCCGGTATTGCAGAATGAATAGGCATTCTCAAGACAGACCGGGGAGACAGGGGGAAGGAAAATCCAGACAGAAAAACCTGGACATGCAAAATCTCATAAACACTAAAGGACATTGCATGCTCAGTTTGAGACGAGGTCTGTGTGCAGGGATGTGAAGCACACACACAGCAAGAGAAGAGGTAGAAGATGTCTTAGGAAAGTCAGAGTTGAGGCCCAAATGTGCACAGACTCAACTGCCATGCAGAGGAGACTCATTTTATCCCATAGGTACATGAGGTAGCCAACACAACAAGGTTTGGATCTAAATGGCACCGTGCTGCCTTATACAAATTGACTCTCTCTCAGAACCTGGCATAACACCCTCTCACAATATCAATGCAGGGTGTCCCAAAAATATGTATACACACTTAACAGCTGAGAGCTCAATTGATGTTTCTTCCTTTTCAGATTTAACCCACTGAAATATATAATTATTCAAAGTGTATACATTTTTGGAGGCACCTTGCATTTGTTCAGTGGGGTTGCTGATGCTCAACAGACATCATCAGAGTTGTGCTTTAGAAAGGTATCACTGAAAACAGTGTAGGGAATGGACTGAAAGTGGAAGAGACTGCAAGAAAGGAAATCGGTACTGAGGCTCCTACAATAGTCTGGCCTAAGGAAGATGGGATGGCAAGGAAGGATGAACTCAACAGTCACTTAGGAGAGAGAATGAATGGGACTTTGCTCTGCCTGGATGTGGGAACTGAGTGAAACAGAGAAGAATTAGAGATCACAGCCAGATTTTAACTTAGACAAGTGACTATTCCCAACTGGCTCGGTGACCCTACTTGCTCGAAGAAGAAGAGGTTGATAGGCTCCAGGTCACCTGTGGAAGGTTGAGACTTGGACAGGGGCTGGGTCCTCTCTTCTTTTGAGTGTGAAAAAGAAAATAGGCTGGAAGTGAGCACAGGGGAAAATACATAGTGACCGCAGATCCCTGTAAGGCCCCTTCACATATATGGAAAAACTAAGACTCAGAGTAATTAAGAGAGTTACCCAAGACCACACCATACATTAGAAGCAAAGCCAGAGCAGAATTAAAAGTTTCCCCAGGGCTCCTCCCATGATATTACAATGTTTCCTTTCACAATTTAAGACATAAGACAATATCAAACACTTTCACTTCCTGGCATGGAAATGGAAGAGGGGACATGTATGCAAATTAAAAGAAATTGTATACAACTATCCCCTTCATTATTCTGAATGTCCAGCTCCTGATAATTTGTTTCATAACCTGGTATATTGGAACACTTAGTTTCTTTATTCTAAGGGAAATATTTGGAAAGATCAATAGACGGTCATACTAGACTTGGAGCCATGATTTTTGTAATGTGAGAAATAAATGTTTTTGAATGAATTAAATAAAGATGAGTACAGATCGATCCCAGAGTTAAGTTTAAAAAAAACACACACAACTTAGTTTTGTAATTTCTTAACTGAAAAGGACGCCAAAAAAAAGTTGCTACTGATTCATCAGAAGACATTTCTGCTGTCTCTGCAATACAATTTTAAGTCTCTTAAAAGGAGGCATTCAGATTTACTAACTTGTTTTTACTCATCCAAAAATCAATATTTGGGACTCTTAATAAATTGAATTTAGGGTTTCCAAATGCAATTCATGAGTCGCAGGAGATACAGCAAATATTGAACAGAATAACTTCGTGTTCCTTATCAATATTTCATTCCTTATTATCTGCTTATAATGTCTGTGATCTAATGCATAGCCAGTCCTTCCCTCCAGCCAGGTCACGTACCTGTCGCCAAAGTGGGTCCCTCTTGTGTTTTAGGCTGACTTCAACATCCTGAGGGAATATGAAGCTTCTCGTTTAATCCAAAACCCCAGTGAGGAGTGAAAGTAGAAGTAAGAAAAGACAGATTGCTTCACCATTCAGTTTTATCTTCCATACAGTATCCACTAATAAACTATTCCAGAGTATTTGTCAAAGTACCTGACATATAAAAGACACTTAAGCAGTTTTCAATAGCTCAAGTGAAAAGTAATGATGGCAATATCAATTATGGTTAATTTCTTAGATCTTTCAAATTGTCTAAGTAAAATTAGGAAGGGAAGTATTCTTTTAAATGGTGCTAATGACAAAGAAGGTAAATTAAACCCCAGCAGGAACCTGTGAGAATCTTAAGTAGAGTGAAGGAATCTGGACGCTGGCTTCCTCATTTATGACTTGGCACATGATATGGGCACCTTCTGAAATAGTTTAAAAAATATATATTTTTAATATTTTTTTAGTTTAGAGAGGAAGGGAGAAGAGAGAGAGAGAGACATCAATGATGAGAGAGAACCATTGATCAGCTGCCTCCTGCATGCCCCCCCCCCCCACACCCGCTGGGGATGGGGCCGGCAACCTGGGGATATGCCCTGACAGGGAATCAAACCATGACCCCCTGGTTAATAGGTCGACACTCAACCGCTGAGCCATGCCAGCTGGGCTGAAGCACCATTTATCTCATCCCTGACCCTTCCACTCAACCAGGTCCCCTGATCATCTGCTTCTATTTCATCTAGCACATGCCCTACAATTACACTAACCTCTCTGTACTGTAATTACTTCATTTTTGCTATTATATCTTTAATAACCTGTCTTTCTGACCAGACAGGAAGCTCCATAAAGCCAGACTATCTATACTGTTCATCATTGTAAGCCCAGAGCCTGGCAAGTGCCTCACACTTAGTAGGTGCCCAATAAGTATTTCTTAAATGAACAAATGGCTAAATGAATGGAAGGTGAAATGGAATGATTTGTTGAATCAACCTTTTTTTTTTTTTTTTTTTCAGAAAGAGACTTGTCCATATAATAATATAGGTTACTGAAAATAATAAATAGTAGCATAATGTAAAGGATTTGAGTTTGGGGTGGGGAAGAAAGCTAGGTGCTCAGTTAAGTTTAATAGCTACTATGTTTCTTTTTCCTAAAGGAATGTTTGGCCAGAGCTTTCCTGGGTTTTAGTTGACTGCAGCGACATCTACTGCTGAGTTGGAGGAAGATCCATCTTTCCCCTGGCTGATTGCAGGTGGCGCTAGAGACTAGACTCCAGGGCACTCAGGAGTCACCCTGTCAACCTGTATAATAAGTCTCTGAGACCATTATTCTCCATTTCACAGAGAAAACTTGACTGCATGTTTCATTACTATGTCCCACAGCAAATTAGGGACAGAGCCCTCACTGGCAACTCCTGGCTACAATGCTCCGCGTGGGAGCCCTGCCGAGTGAGAAGGAATGGCTGCGGCACAGTAAATGCCTCGCTAGAGGAAATGCATCACTAGCCCAGCTCCTCTTCATCTGAATGCCACCTCTATGTCTGTATTTGGCTTTGAGAAATTCTCACCTCTTTAGGAATTTGCCCATAAAATGTGGCAGCTCCAAACTAAACGAATGGGGGGAGAGGGGGACAATCAGGAGACTTAGAAGAGTATACGTAACGAAGCATCCTTATGCCATTTTGCAAAAATAATCTACTCTTATTTTTCTAGTGCCCCTTGTTCATGTAAGAAGTCACTCTGTGTTAGCTCATCACTGAAGCCAATCTGCTGGTTAGGCTCTAAGAAGCTAAAGAATACGAGAGGCAGCGTTGCTTGTGATCACAGATGAACATATCCCAGGCTGTACACCCAAATGCCTACAAAATTTCAAATTTTACACAGGACTACGTTTATTGCCTGAAATAAAGTAAAAAGTCGAACACCACCCACCGCGTGCTGCTGTCTCCTCAGCAGGCTGTTCTGTTGACAGAAGCCCACTGTGGTGTGTGCACATTCATGCTCACTGCCTTGAGTTTTAAAGCAAGTACTGTCACTTCTCTTCCCTTCCTTGCGTGATCTGAGAGAGAATAGATTTGTTGATTTCATCAGGAAAAACAATCATCTTTCCAAAGCTTCAATCTAACTTCAGACAGACTTACTTTTCAACTTGGGCTTAGAAGACATATGCCTTGGAAGAACTCCATAGTAGCATAGTTGCAAATGTTCTTCAGTTCTACAGAGGCCCTAACCAGTACGGATGGTGGTGATATACCGGTAAATGCTTAACAACCAGCTCTACTCATTCCTATACGAATTATATTTATTAAACCGAAGCCACTCTTGACTTTGGCACTAGACACAACACACTTTTTTAAAAGTTTAACCTGCATTATTAACATTTTCTCCGTCACTGTAAGTCTAGACAACCAACGAAACAATAAACTGAGCCCTGATTTGCAGCGTTCACCCATTCCTATGGTATAAATAGTCCCACCACAGCCAATTTCAAGCTACCAATATGCCATCACTGAATGCAGATGGGGAAGATGCCCAGAAGCACCCATTATATGGTGTTATTTCCCCCCTACAGACACAGTCAATGCAAACAAACTCAAGAGCACAGACAGAAGTAAAATATAGTAAAATCATTGGGAAGTGAAAAGTTTTCAGTATGCTTACCTGCATTTTTTCAAATAATTCATTTAATTTTAAGTTTATATAATTTGATTTTTTAATGGCTATGTCTAACAATTGGCTTATAAAAATTCCTGGAACTTTAACAATTGGCTCTTGCAATTCAGTACAAGCTGGCTCCATCCAGCATGGCACTGGAAAAGCTCCCAAGACTGAGAGAGAAACTTGGGTTCATGTACATGTTAAGAGGGGCATCTTTACAACCAAATAGACGTGGATTTAATTCTTGGCTCTGTCACTTACTGGACCGATATATGAACTTGATCTTCAATTTATTCTTATAAGCAAAAGTAATAATCATGGGAATGATCAGTCTGAGAAGCTGGGTTCATGGTAAGATTTAGCAGTAAGATTACACAGTAGTTGAGAGGAGCGTAGTTCATCCCCATTGCTTCTCTGCAGTAGGGAACAGACGGCCAGTTTTACTTTTGCAGACATGAAGGCAGAGACTGATGAAATGCCCTTGTCACTATCATTAAGAATAAATATATATATATACATATATGTATGTGTGTGTGTGTGTGTGCATATATATATATCCTATACAAAAAAGGCTAATATGCAAAACGACCGAACGGCGGAACTGCTGGTCACTATGACGCGCACTGACCACCAGGGGGCAGATGCTCAAGGCAGGAGCTACCCCCTCGTGGTCAGTGCACTCCCACAGGGGGAGTACCGCTCAGCCAGAAGCCGGGCTCATGGCTGGTGAGTGCAGCAGCGATGGCGGGAGCTCTCCCACCTCCACAGCAGCACTAAGGATGTCCGACTGCGGGCCTAAGCCAGCAGTTGGATATTCCCCGAGGGCTCCCGGACTGCAAGAGGGTGCAGGCCTCTAATGACATAAATAAAAATTGTTAACAGGGCCAAAACTAGCCAGTCTAGGGTCTAATGAATTCTGTCTTTAATGGGAGATTGGGAGGGCCAACCAACCGCAGCTTTAATAAAGGCAGACACTATAAAATTTCCTTTTTAAAAACACCTTTTGGACCCCTTAATCTCCCAAGTGAGGCTTCCTCGATTTCCCAGATAAAAAGTGTGTCCACTGGCCCCTTGCCCCCAACAGTGTGGTCCACAGATTGGTAGCATTGGCACCTTCTGCAAACTTAGTCCAATTGCTGCAAATGCCCCACCTCAGACCTATTGAGTCAGAACCCACATTTTATCAGACTTTCCAGAGGATTCCTATGCATGCTAATCTTCAAGAAGCACCTCACTTGCTTTTTCCTAAGGATTGTGTTCATCTGTATAAAATTATTAAGACATTCATGCAAAGAAGTTGAATATAAACTTGCTACGAGGCTACCAAGTAGAACAAAACATTCACTATTCAAGTTCATAGCTTAAGGCTACTGCCTTTATACTAAATATCCTGAAGGTATGCACATTATCAATTTTTTTCTTTCTTAACAGAATCCTATAATCATCCTACATGTTCTGAACATTAAAATAAATAATTAATGTGGGAGGAGGAGAAACCTTAAAGGCAAAAAATGTAGAAAAGACAAAGAAACCTCATCGATAGCTTGAAGAAGTAATTTCTGAAAAGTAAAAAACTCTAATCAATTATTTCTGCTGTTTCTAAGGCAATCACTTTAAATCTCCCACTATACTGGTTAAACCTAACAGCTAACTGGGTGTTGTGCAGACCATTGCTGGGTCCTGTTGAAAAGAATGAATCAGCAAAGGCTGCTAGAAATCCTTGTCCGATTTTTAAAGAGTTCACCTATTATGCTCTCAAGAAGCTTCAATCTAACTTTAAGCTAGAATTACAGTTCTGCTTTTCTAACTTGGATTTAGAAATTATGATAAGTGAAATAAGCCAGTCAGAGAAAGACACTGATTTGTGGAAGTGGATTTGTGGAAGTGGATTCCCTTTTCTCAAATACAGTCTTACTGGGAACTCCCAACGTGTGAACAAAGCTCCCTGGGGAAGTCCTGAGGAAAGGAACAGAATCTAGGGGCCTTTTGTACCAGGCCCCTCGCCCTTCTCGGCCTGGTGAAATCAACCTAACCTTTAAGGTCTCATAGAAATGAGCTTCTGCTTCACTTTGTACATATATATCTGCTCATGCAATGTTACAACAACCCTGTGAGCTAAGAGTTATTACGCCCTGTTTAGAGTGAGGAAAACTGAGGCTCAGAGAAGGTGAAAGTTCACCCAGGGCCAATGGTGGTAAAGCGAAGGCTTGGATTTCCTGACTCCAAATTCTAGGCTCTCCACTGCCATCCTGCGTGTTGTCTCCAATGCTTTCCATAGTTCCCCTTGGTTGAAATTATTATTTCACCTTTGGTACTTTCAGAGTTTTTTGGGGGTTTTTTCCCCACAGCATCTGACACATCCTGCCTCACATTGTAGATCTTTTTCTTCCCATGACTCATGCTCCCGGAGAGCAGACACTGTGTTCTGCTCCTCACTAATGACCTGGCAGTGATTTATAAGCAGCAAACCATGTCCTGGGGCTTGCCTTCTTAAGGAAAGTGCACCCCTGGAAGCAGACCCCTGAAAACGCAAAGTGCTCTCCAAGCTGGGTTTGCTTCAGCTTAAGCTGAATTTACCACCCCCTGTCCCACCTCCACCCAGGTGGGATCTTGTGACTAGTTCTCACCAATGGAATGTGAGTGCAAGGAAGATGAGTCCATTCCAGGCTGAGGAGTTCCGAACAGCCTTCCCTAAGTTCTCTGTTTTCCCTGCCTTCTGGATGGATGCAGAGGATCTGGTGAAGTTGCTTCGGCCCACAAAGGTGGTAGAGACACTTGGAGGAAGTGTAACTGAGTGACAGTGGGAACTATGAGGAGGGCAAGTATAAGTCGACTGTGCTAAGCCTCTGACACTGGAGTTGTTTGTTACAGCAACTGACCTTCCCTGACAGATATAGTCCACTTACCCACTTGGTTCTTTTAGTAAACAAGTATTCTTTCACAATATAAATGCTTTCAAACAAATTAGGGTTCCTAGGTATTCTTACATCCTACATAATAAAAGAGTAATATGCAAAATGACCCTAACAGCGGCATGACCGGGAATGACCAGTTGCTATGACACGCACTGACCACCAGGGGGAAGACGCTCAACACAGGAGCTGCCCCCTGGTGGTCAGTGCGCTCCCACAGGGGGAGCTCAGCTCAGCTCAGCCACAAGCTGGGCTGACAGCTGCGAGCACAGCGGCAGTGGCGGGAGCCTCTTCTGCCTCCTCAGCAGTGCTAAGGATGTCCAACTGCTCCCCATGGGGAGCAGGCCTAAGCGGTCAGTTGGGCATCCCCTGAGGGCTCCCAGAGGGATGTCTGACTGCCAGCTTAGGCCTGATCCCCTGGGGAGTGGGCCTAAGCCAGCAGGTGGACATCCCTCAAGGACTCCCAGGCTGCCAGAGGGATGTCTGACTGCCAGCTTAGGCCCAATCCCCCATGGAGCAGGCCTATGCTGGCAGTGCTGGCAGGTGGACATCCCCCGAGGGGTCCCAGATTGCGAGAGGGTGCAGGTCGGGCTGAGGGACCACCCCCCCCGCCAAGTGCACGAATTTTCATGCACCAGGCCTCTAGTTAATATATAAGAAAACATTTAAAATTTGGGATAAGAAATGAGATGACTGGATATCCTTTTAATGGTGTGCTATAATTATCTGTTTCTATCAGAGCTCTGTACCACCTTTAGACTATTTTACAACCCTTTACATTGTAGATAACTGATTCTTCTCTAGACAAGCAAACTGACTGCCCAGTGGAAGGAGAGCCTTCACTCTTGAAAAAAAGTGAGTCCTGCATCCATTTGTAAATTCATATGAATAGGCCTTGACTCCAGGGAAATGTGTGATCCTCTGATCTCTCTTTTGAACCAGTGGTGGCGTCTGCCTGGTTCCTTTACTAATTAGTGAGTGTTTAAACATCTCTGACACACATTCATTTTGTATCTGAGAATCATGATGCTATCTTCTTTGAAGATTTATCTTTTAGCAATTATGAGTTATTTATGGTCCCTCAAGAAATCTTTAAACCAAGGTCTTAAAGAAAGAGTGTACTGATATAGGAAGAGGGATTAAGAGAAGAATAAAGCCTACTTGGAAACCAGGGTGGGTGCCACTCATGCTCCAAGGAAGAGGGCAAAGCGAGGATGATGAGGATGGTGACCAGGGAGAAGGCAGAAGGAAAGATTCCACTGAAGACAAACCTCCCTGCATCATGATTTTCCCAGGGTGTGCCCCCACCTCCTTCTGATCAATGGGTTAAGTACATGAGTTGTCTTTATATCTCTCTGTGGTTCCTAGGGCTCAGCCTTAAATAGCAAGGCCTACCTGGCAACAACCTCCACTTAACTCTGAGAGCTCGACCTCCATTACCCATCTGCTTCCACACAGCAGGCTCGGAAGTAGGGCCTTGGTCCTGCAGGATGTGCAATAGCTTATCAGGCCCGTGATAAACAAAGCAGGTGGGAGTTCACCCAGTGCCTGCGGCTGATTTCACATCACACTTGAGGCAGCTGGAAGTCACCAACATTACTTGGGGTATTTATCCCCAAGGAGCCATCAAACCCATCCTGTTCCAAACAGTTGCTGTCTCCTTTCAAGAGAAGCAGCTTGAAATTCAAATCCCATTTTTTCAGAAAGATTTCGACCCTGCAGGAAAACTTAAGAGAAGGAAGGTGTAAATGAAAATTCCCTGAGCTGTGAGCACGCCTCCGTTTTAAGTTCCTTCCCTGGGTCTTGAGGATGAGTATGTTTGTCAAGTTTATTTTGAAGATTCTTCACATGAATTGCAACTAGGACCCCTTGTTGACCATGTATCTATTATTTGGTGCCAGGTTCTATCAAAGAATCTTTCTGTCCAATAGAAAAGCGGGAAGTTCTGAGTTAGAAAAGCAGAACCCAGCCCTGGCTGGTTTGGCTAAGTGGATAGAGTGTTGGCCTGCGGACTGAAGGGTCCCAGGTTCGATTCTGGCCAAGGGCACATGCCCTCCTGCACACCCCCTACTGGGGTTCGGGTTGCGGGCTCGATCCCCAGTAGGGGGTGTGCAGGAGGCAGCCAATCAATGATTCTCTCTCATCATTGATGTTCCTATCTCTCTATCCCTCTCCCTTCCTCTCAAAAATCAATAAAAATATATTTTTTAAAAAAAGCAGAACGCTGTGGTTATGAATTCTCAAATGCTGAAATGAAATGATCAAGTTCACTGACTGACTTCAACTTCACCTGCTCACTCAGCTTAGCATTGAGGCTTTAGCATCCTTCTATAGTCTCAGTTGGAGAAAGGGAACAATCACTGAATTACTCCCGTTTCTGAAATGCAAAAGTTTACTGCATTCTTTCTTTGATCCAGATTAAGAAAGACAAATAAAATGTGGGACACTCCAAATGTTCCAGATTCTTAACAGTTTCAGACACTTCATTAAGTAATCAAATTAAGTAACCTGAATTTAGCATCATCTACTTTCAAATCACAAGGTAAGGACACTACTTGCTCAATTTTGTTTTAACATAATTAGAAGCTTTTTAACATCATCTTTGCTTACTTTCCCCTGTAGTTTTCAAAGAGGACAATTTTAGTTTCTTCCTTTATGAAAAACTTTCCCGTTTTCACAGTATTTCTTCTGGTTTAATTCTCAGAGAGCCTGCTAGATGTTTTCACATGATAATAATCCCCCAACTGAGCCTTACGAGTGCATTCTGATTACAAAGAAATTGGTTCACAGCACTCTCCTCAGATGTAATGTGCCTTATTAATGTTTTTATTAACTGTAGCTGACAAAGAGATTACTTCCTGGCTTAGTTCCAAGACTCCTTTTCTAGCTCTCCAAAGGAAAAGTGACTGCTGAATTTTCAAATAAGAAATTCATTCCTAGTGAAAGAAGTGAGATTTTTTTTCCAGTTCCCTAATTCAACATAATCTAATTATGAAAATACAGATAAGGGCGCCAGCTTCTGAAAAGCATTAGGTCCATTATCTCATACAGATCATTAAAAGAAATAAAAATGAATCACTTGGAGCTGAGATACTTGGGTTTAGGTTTCGATAAGGATATTCCTGATCAACAAGTCCAAGTTTATTTTTAAGGAATCTTTAATACAAGAACCCAATATCTAGGATCTGCTACATGGCATTAAAGACATGAAAAGAGAAATTATTTTTCAAACCAAGACTCTAAAGCACTTAAAATGCTATATTATAGTTATAATTTTGCTTCAACCAAAAGTGAGATACAATTCTCTGATTGGGGAAAGCAATGAACCAGTGGCAGAGAGAATCAGGATGAATAAACTTCTCACTTGCCTCTAAGTGATGCTGTGGCTGTTTTATTCTTTAATAAAAGCTACCAAAGTCCTCGTCTCTATTAAGCCACCTAATTAATCAGGGGTTATGTGTATAAAAGAGACAAACACATTTTAAGAAATGCTTCCTATCCAAGAATTGTCAAACCCAGGAGTTACCTGATCTAAATCTCTGATTCCTTGTTTTAACATTTAATCCCTCCTTCACTTTTGCTGCATTGTATTTTTGCTTTTCACTACCCGTCCTTAGAATTTCAAATCCTTTGGCTTCCTGGGGCCAGCCTGAGAGGTTGGCAGTTCTTTTCAATCACACAGAATCCACTGCTTCAGTACAGGGGGGACCCAGCTGGTACAGCGCTTTATTTTAACACCCAAGGCTGATTTCCCTCCCTCAACACAGGAACTGCCCAAGGAGGCTTTGTGCAGAAGGGCGTTGGTTGAATGCTCTGGACATACAAAATCATACAAAAGTGTGGCTGCCACTATGCTGTAGACACACTCTCTACTATTTTTTGGATTTCCCTCATTAGCATTTAAGACTTAAAGTTGACTTCTCTCTCATTTTTCTCAAGAGAAAACTGACAAAAAGAAAAAGGAAATTTGCAGTGTTCTAGAGCTGACTTGGGCAAAAGTAAATGGTGTGTGTGTATATGTATGGAGGTAGGGGAGAGAGAGGGAGGAAGGGAGAGATAGAGGGAAAGAGGGAGGGAAAAAGAGAGAGAGAGATGGAATATGACTTGAATTCTGCCTATGACTCTTGAAATTAATGAATTTCTGAAGCTTCAGGTCTGCCTGAGAATTTTGGTACGAAAGTCCAACAAAAAGCTGTGGAAAATAAGTACGTGTCAGTCTTTAATACAATTTAGCACAACCCACAAAATTCTCCATGCCATCAATCCTTTCCTTTTTCCAAACAGCTAACATTTCCTATGTTAAAGGGACACAAAAATGTGACTGTAGCCAATATACAGAACTGTTCATCACCAGTGTCATAAACATCAAAATGAAAGGCAAAAACAGAAGAAACCTGAAACACTAATTTGAAAGAATATATGCACCCCTAAGTTCACTGAAGCATTATTTATAACTAGAGGCCCAGTGCACAAAATTCGTGCACTGGGGTAAGGGTTGGCCCTAAGTCCAGCTTGTGACCTCTCGCAGTCCAGGACCCCTCGCTCTTACCTCCCACTTGCTCCCTGCTCCTTACCACCTGGCTCGCTGATCCTTAGCACTGTGGCGGAGGTGAGAGAGGCTCCCACCATCGCCACTGTGCTCGCCAGCTGTAAGCCCGGCTTCTGGCTGAGCAGTGCTCCCCCTATGGGAGTGCACTGACCACCAGGGGACAGCTCCTGTGTTGAGCGTCTGCCCCCTGGTGGTCAGTGCGCATCATAGTGACCGGTCGTTCTGGTCGTTCTGCCATAACGGTCGCTTAGGCTTTTATTATATAGATAAGCAAGATCTGGAAACAGCCCAAGTGCCAGTCAGTAGATGAGTGGGTAAAAAAGCTGTGATCTACAAGGCCATAAAAAAGAAGGAAATCTTATCTTTTGTGACAGCATGGATGGGCTTGGAGAATATTATGCTAAGTGAAATAAGTCAAGTCAGAGAAAGACAAGTACCATATGATCTCACTTATATTGGAATCTAATGAACAAAATGAACTAACAAGCAAAATAAGGATAGATTCATGGATAGAGTGGGCTGACAGCTGTCAGAGAGGAGGGGAATTGGAGGTGTTGGTGAAAAAGGTGAAGGGATTAAGAAGGAAAAAAAACAGAGCACACTAAAGTGTTTTTAGTCCAGCACCTGAATTTCTTTAGGCATGGCCAGCGCTCATTTTGATTTTTGGTCCATATAAATTTCTGTATTTGTGGTCCTCAGGACACACCTGTGAGCACAGTTGGAAATGGGCAGCAGGAAGGAAGTCTATTCATTTTTATGTATGTAACCTATTTATAGCCTACCTCATGCTGTAAAGAGGATTTAAGGCTTCTGACAGAAATAACAACAAAATAACAGGATAAAAATATTTCACTACAAGCATATGGACAGGTTTTTCTCCTCTAGAAGTCCCCAACTACTACTAATCTGCAAGCCAGCAACAGCTCAAATGGAAAGATCTCTGAGGAGATAATATCTTGGACTTGGAATGCATCCTCCTCTGCAGACCTAATTTCCCTTATGCCCTCATCCTCATGAGGCAGGGAGAGGCAGAAACCACAACCTCTACTTAAACTCTGGTACCAGAGGGTCTTGCCTATATGAAAAAGTCTGCACCCAAGTCTCCTGTTCTCCCCATCTAGGAAAAAATAATTCAGTTCTTTCCAAAGAAAGAGTGCATGGTATCACTCTCAAATCCAGAAACCCTGGGGACCACCCCAGGAAGGGAAGGAACCCACCCAAGTGATTAGCAAGATGCCCACTCATCCCGGGAGATGCTCAGTCATCCCAGATGCAGGAGTCTTGGCACCAACCTCCATGGCCAGATTTAGGAGTGGGTAATGTGACTGTGGGCTTTCTGGGAAAACTAAAGCACGAATACTGAATTTAAATTTTATCTCTGTGTGACTGTAAAAAAGAAAAGCTAAAAAAAAAACGAAGACACACTAGTCCAATACACAATAGATCATGAAAAGCAATGAAAATCTTTGCTAATAGGGATTCCATTCATAGAAGATATAAACACTTCTTAAAATTCTCTTTCTCCATCCCCTCTGCATTAGCAGAAGCAGCCTCACCCCAAGGGAACAGCCAGTGGATTTGGTCCAGGTCAGCTGTCCTCTAGGTAGAACCCAGGCATCAGCAATTTTATAGCTCTCCGACGTGCCACCAAGACTGAGAACCACTGGTCTGGAGGCTTTGGCCAATCTACCATTCATTTTGTGCTGGTTACACTGGATTAAGGTTCCATTCCCCACTCTCCTCTATACTCATATTCAATTACGTTAGCCCGGCAGCTTCCCCAGCAACCTTTTAATCCATAGCTTAATATGCTATACATCAAAACACACTGACATTTGTTGCAATGAAGAGTTCTTTGAAATCTCACACTTCCCACTATCTTTTTGCTGAGCATCTTTTTTGTCTTTTTTTTTTTTCCTGCCACAGCCCATGTTGCACTATATTTAAGTGTTCAGTCTTAGCTGCATAGTGTTTTAAAAGAATAAGAAGGAGGGGGTCAAGGAGAAGAAAGAAAAGAGCTGACATGTTTTAGAGGCAAGAGTCTGACTTTCTCACAATCAAGAGCTCGGTTTCTATAAGGTCTAAATACCACACCCTTTGCCTGCAGCTCATCCTACCTTCCTACCAATTCAAAAAAAAAACCACACGTTTGTCTTGTGTTCCTCTCTCTTTAATCTTAAAATCATGCTCAATCACCAGCTAATGAGCTTGATAAATTAATAATAATAATAAATAATGATAAATATGTGACACTATCTTAATGGATTATCTACCCAAATAGCAGATCTGCATTTTCTAAAGCCTTCTCAAGATACTTTATCTCAATGCAAAGGAAGGCTCTACCACTGAAACTTAGCACCAAGTTAAGGCAGAAAGGGTGATATAAGTTAGGGGATTGGGCAAAGCACTCCTGAAGTTGCACCTCACAGATGGCTGCCCACTCGGCAATCCCTGGTCATAAGTGATGACTCAGTTCCCTGCTGTGGAATTGCTCGGCCCCCGACCTCACATCTATGGGACCACTGTCTGTCCCATGGTAATTTACCTCTTTATAAGTCAGCCTTACAGTGTTTCTACAACATACAACACACACTTGGCAGGTACTCAATGAATGAATGGTAAAATAAATAAATAACTATGAGTGCTCTTCATTCTTTTTGCTTTTCACAAACATCCTTAGACTGTTAATAGAATATCAGGTTTTTTTAAAGACCTCCAGAGAAAAATATTCCATTTTCCATGTCGACCCATAAATCAAGAGCCCATTCCTATGGTAGATTTCTATATTTGAAAAAAATGAAGACAGCTATAATAATTCTGTGCCTAACTAATTGATGGCTTTTGCAAGACTTATCTATCCAGAACATCAACCAAGCTGTAAAGTGTCCCAATGTGATCTCTTCCTGAGGAAGAAAATGTAGCAATGCCACCCTCAGACCCTCATCCAGAACTCGTGAACTCAAACATACTTAAAAAGGGACATTAATTTCATAAGATTGTTCATAGGATTCCTGGAGGATAGGAGAGCATGGATAAGTATTAGCTACAAGAGGTAAAAAAAAAACAACAACCAGAAATCATGGGTGACAGGGATGATGATTGAAACTCACCGCCATCCATTCACATGATCAAATTCCTTTTGCCAATGATTGTTTAGAAATGACCTAATGTCATTTCAATGTGACCTAATCCTAGGCAATTAGAAGCAAGAAGAATTCTACTAAAGGATTCTTAGAAAGGCTTCCTCTCTCTTAAGAAAGTGTGGCTCAGGGTTGAGTGTCGACCCATAAACCAAGAGGTCACTGGTTCAATTCCTGGTCAAAACACATGCCTGGGGTGTGGGCTCAATCACCAGTAGGGGCATGCAGGAGGCAGCTGATCAATGTTTCACCCTCATTGATGTTTCTATATCTCTATCCCTCTCTCTCTAAAAATCAATAAAAATATTGTTTTTAAAAAAGAAAGAAAGAAAGACAGTGAAAAGACAATGTCAATCTTCTTTCCCTGGACAATGTCTTGTCTGGGCGTGACACCTGAAACTACTCTAGCCATTGCAACCAGGGGGTGGGCAAAAGTAGGTTTACAGTTGTGACTACTCAAAACAGTTTATTCTTGTATTATTATTTATTCATTTTTTTGTATTGTTTTTCATACAATCAACTGTAAACCTACTTTTGTTCAATCCTGTATAAAGTGGTCAGCCTGGGGGCAAAGTCAACACACCAGGGGGGACAGTGCAGCAAGATGGAGAAAACTTGGATCAGCTGATGACCATTTAGCTACTGACTCAACTGACTCAAGAGCTCTATCTCTGGACTTCCTGTTTTGAGAGAAAATATATTTCCTTACTCTTTAAACCAATTGATTTTAAGTTTTCTGCTACCTGTAGCTCAAGGAATTCTAACAGAGATAGAATACAAGTAAAGAATCTCCACGTATTAATTACATTGGAAATGTTTCAACATTAAAATGGATATGTTGAATCAACTCTGGTCCTGCTGATTTTATACCCCCAAAAATATATGCCCTGGATGGTGTGGCTCAGTTGGTTAGAGCGTTGTCCCATGCACCGAAATGTCTCAGGTTCAATTCCTGGTCCGGGCACATGTCCAGGTGCAGGTTCAATCCCTGGTCAGGGTGCATACTGAAGGCAACAGATCCATGTTTCTCTCTCTCTCTCTCTTTCTCCCTCTCTCTCTCTCTCTCTCTCTCTCTCTCTCTCTCTCTCTCTCTCTCTCTCTCCCTCTCCCTCTCCTTTCTTCTCTCTCTCTCTAAAAAGAAAGGATAATGTGTGATTTATCATAGTAACAGGATAAGAAGTGGTGTCAGTCCAGCATCTGCTCTTTGTATAGGCTCTTATCAATACATTTGAAAATGAACTTATTAGATCAGAAAAGAAATTGATTCTGTACATGTGAATAAAGAGCTTCCTGTAAGGTACTAGCATTTTACCAATCAATCCATTCACCTCACCTGTAACATGGAACTTTCTCTCCTGATTCTCTCTATCTTGACAAGACAGTTCATTCCACAATCAAAAACTGAGCGCTCTCTTTCCAAAGCTTTAGAGGCAATATGTCTGCGACAGTGAGTATTTGAAGCCATGAATCTACTGCATCACCTTAGAAAGTCATCCAAGTTTTCTACTTTTCTCAGGAAATGAGACTATAATCTACTCAAAGACTTTGCATTGTTTTTAGCCAATCCCAGCTACCCACTTCAATCTGTTCATTTTTCAGTGTTTATGTGGGTTTTAGCACTTGCTTTAGAATACCATTCATATTGTAAAATAAAGTGTGAAAATCTATTTAAAAACACTTAAAAATAGGAATGAAGACGATGGCCAAGTAAAGTGTTATTATACTAAATAGGTTTACGTTCTAAAGGGTCTCGATGCTTGCATTTTTAATGATTCATTAAGGAAAAACTATTGAATTTTACTATGTCCACACTCTGACTACAGCTATCATGCAACTCTACTTTCTAAAATGATGCTGCTGCCGAAACCGGTTTGGCTCAGTGGATAGAGCGTCGGCCTGCGGACTCGGGGGTCCCAGGTTCGATTCCGGTCAAGGGCATGTACCTTCGTTGCGGGCACATCCCCAGTGGGGGGTGTGCAGGAGGCAGCTGATCGATGTTTCTAACTCTCTATCCCTCTCTCTTCCTCTCTGTAAAAAATCAATAAAATATATTTAAAAAAATAATAAAATAAAAATAAAATGATGCTGCTTATGAAATACTCAGTGAATCTAACAGTTTCTAATTTCTACTGAAACAAATTACCACAAACTTAGTGGCTCAAGACAACAAATTCATTACCTTATAGTTCTGCAGGTCAAAACCTGAAATAGGTCTTGAGGGGCTGAAATCAAGGTGTCAGCGGGGTTGTGTTCCTGCTGGAGGCTCAAGGGGAGAATCCATCCCTTGCCTTTTCCAGCTTCTGGAGGCAGCCAGCATTCCTTGGCTCCTGGCCACATACATCACTCTGACTTCTTTCTGTCATCACATCTCCTTCTCTGACTTTGACCCTCCTACGTCCACCTTATAAGGACACTTATGATATACTGGGCCCACCCAGATCATCCAGGATAACATACTCATCTCAAGGCCCTTAATTTAATCACATCAGTATAGTTCTTTTTGCCAGGTAAGGTAACATAATCACAGAGTCCAAGGACTAGGACATAGACATCTTTGGGGAGTCTATCACAAAATTCATCACAAGTAGGGGAGGTTTTCCTTTATCTCATCTAATCTGAGAGTATTTAGGATACTGTATCAATTAATATTGATCCAGAAGTTTTTACTGGTTTTGAGTTATGAAGAGATACTCCTGACACTCCAAAGAAAAGTTAATGAGCTAGTAAAAATTTCAGCCCCAGACACTACTCAAACAGTCTTCCCACAATGGGGAAAAAAAAAAACAGCTTGAAAGATTTGTTCCTTGTTTTGGTTCTCAGAAACAATACTAAAAACATGTGGACAAAATGAATTTGTCAGGAAAAGAAGAGACAGCAAAAGGTAAGAAACATTTAGGAAAATGGTAACTTATTATAATATGAAAAAGTCTGATATAAAACAAATGTCTTTGTCAACCCGTGTGTATGCAACATGCTCTTTCAACCCTCCAATGGTGCATATTCCTTCTTTGGCCTCCTTCCCCTGCGCGCTATCTCTTATCTACCCATCCTACAAGTGACAGCTCTGCTCACTCCAAGCTCATATAAATAACCCCCTTCTACATTTCTGCTCTGCCCTCTTATAACCCACTTTTCCTACAGAAACCCTCCCTGCATTGAAACCTTTATGAAATGGGCTTTGCTCTAGTCAAGAAAAGGCACTGCCTTGTTTTTTCTCTGTGTTCCAAATGCCATGGAAAGTTCCAGGAACATAGTAGGTGCTCAATTACGTTTGTTAGAAAAAGTAATCAACCAAATCTAAAAGACGGCTCGTCAAAGACTTCTAAAAGGAGAAAAGATGACTTTAAACATCCTCATGCATGTTTTAGTTCTAGCGATTATGAAATGTATTGCTTCTGAGATTGCAAACCTTTAAAGTTTTTACCAATTCCAGTTTGAGCTTTTTAAAAAAAAAAAAAAAAAGAGCTTATTTTAAGCTACCCAATCCTGCGATAAACAGACGCTGGGACTTTCCCATTCCATACTCATTTGAATGCGCTCACCCTTTCTCACCACTGATCTAACAGAGAGTTTTCATGGGAGGTGAGAAAAACAATCTTCAAGAAATAAGATGTAATAGGATTCTAAATTAGAAGTTTCAACCAGGCACCAAACACACTAGTATGATATTCAGAGTAACATCCTGACCAACATCCAATTTTTCAATGAAATTCCCCAAAAGTAGTTATATGACTCTTCAAACCTAACTCCTGCTACACTGAAGATGGTCAATGGAACTGGCTGTTAGGACAAAGGGAATTTCTTTGGAGAAGGCTCTTTGCCTCAGGTCAAGAGAGTGAGGCCTCAAGGAGTCACCCAAACTTTAATAGTGTCTCTTAAAAAAAAAAAAAAAAAACAAGAGAAGAGTTTCCCTGCTGACAGGGAAGAGAGTGTCAAGTGGGGGTCTGCCTGCATTCAGTCTCTCACATAAAATGCAGGAGTCTCTCACATAAATTGTGGCCACAGCCACATACAAGAGAGAGTAAGCAAGGGGTTGTTTGCTCAGACACTGACTGCTAAAATGAGACTGTCTGACAAGGGAATGCCACCACAAAAGTGAACAGAAGTCACTGGACTCGAATCGCCTGGGAAGTATATTCTACAAGGACAAAGGGTGACTAAGTACATGTTCTCTGACTCCAGACCATTCACACTGTTTGTTAAGTGTATGGGTTACACACACTTTCCTCCCCATTTGGAAGTTTTACCAAAGCTGGGAGATGTCCCCCCCCTGGGAAGGAAAGATGGAATTCCTTCCAAAGATTAGGGAACCAAGCTCTCAGAGAGCAGGTGGAGACTGTGGGGCCTGGTTATTTAAGAGCATTAAACAGAAACATGTTGAAGAAAAAAAAAACTGACCATTTTTCCCCAAATGAACCTCCCATCAACGTAAACAGAGAGTTCCCTTTGCTCCAAAATCAATGTCACCTTGGAAAAGTAAAAGGAGGGGAGGGAGCAGGGAAAGGGAAACACTCAGGACTCTTACCCAGGCCCTGATTCTGCTGCTCCCACTCCAGGGCATCTGGCACCTGGTAGGTGACTCCCTCCAGAAGGTCCCTGCTTTCCTGCTCTAAGTCAGGGTCCTGGGATGTGACGCCAGGGAGAGTGAACCCACGCAGCTCAGTGTCACCACCCAAGCTTTCATCCAGGGAGTCTGCATCTTTCTCTTCTTCATCTTCCTCATCATCTTCATCTTCTTCATCTTCCTCCTCCTCATCCTCTTCATCCTCGTCTTCTTCTCCCTCTGGACAAAAAGAAATTAATGATCAAGGGACTGCAAATGAATCTCTTAAATGACCCAAACACTACAAAATAAGCCTGCTTGGCCTTTTAAAACAAATTTTATAGCCAAATGGAGCAATCTGAGTTTTGTGGAATTTTGTGACCATCATTTTTTAAAAATTTTTATATTGAATTTATTGGTGTAACATTTTTACTAACATTATATAGGTTTCAAGCATATAATTCTATAATGCATCATCTGTATACTGCCTTGTTTGTTCACCATCCAAAGTCAAGTCTCCTTCCATCACCATTTATCCCCCTTTACCCTCATTTACAAACCCTACCCCTCTTTCCCTCTGGTAATCACCATACTGTTGTCTGTGTTTACGATGCTTTTGTGTGTTTTTGGCTTAATCTCTTCACTTTTTTCACTCAACCCCCAAACTCACCTCCTCTCTGACAACTGTCAATCTATGAGTCTCTTTCTACTTTGTTCATTGGTATATTTCGTTCACTAGATTCCACATATAAGTGAAATCATATAGTATTTGTCTTTCTCTGACTGGCTTATTTCACTTAGCATAATACTCTCCAGATCCATCCATGCTGTTACAAACGGTAAGATTTCCCTCTTTTTTACAACTGAGTGGTATTCCATTGTATAAATGTACCACAGCTTTTCTGCCCACTCATCTACTGATGTGTGCCCATCATTCACCTACATTTTAAACTTTTTAAATCACAGTTTTGTCAGATGATTATTATACATCATGGTTATTTGTAGTCAAAGTTCAGGTAACATGAATTTTTATTCATTGTATTTATATTTACTATGGTAGGAAACAACCTCTTCCTGTTTTCTGGAGGTTATTAAAGATTTATCCATCGGAAAGCACACTAAGATGCTAACAGAACTTAAAGGAAGCGTCCCAATCCCTTTATATCTTACAACTAGAGGCCTGATGCACGAAATTCCTGCAAGGGGCTCGGCCCTTGCAGCCGTGGTGGCTGCCTTGGCCCTCACAGCCCCAGCTTTGTCCAGAAGGTCGTCCGGAAGGACGTCCAGAAGGTCGTTCAGCTGTCCGGTCTAATTAGCATGTTACACTTTTATTATTATAGATGCTAAATAAGAGAATTCATTATTTTGGCACAATTGTCTTTTCATTCTTCTTCGGCATCAGTGAGCAGAACGCACAATCATGTTAAGGGAGAGGTACCTAGATCCAATCCTGAAACTACTCTCTTTACGGAGGAGTGACCCACGAAGTGGAAACAATTACCTCAATGCTCCAGTCCAACCCAGAAGGAACTGGGAGATGGAATATTGATTAAAGACATTCAGAAAAGCAACATGGTTAAAAAAGCATTTTCGTTACTATCATCATAAATTACATTCACGATTTGTCATTTTCAGTGCTTCCAATGGGGTAGGTTTAGGGGACATATGATCTCCATTTCATTGTGTTTCACTAATTTTAATGATCTAGGAATACTGTGGGCCCCACGCTCACCATGGATGCACCCCTGGAGCCACCAAGGAATGCTGACACTCTCCTTTGCTGCTTCCAGGCAATTTTCCCCACACATATCCCTTCTCATCCATCATTTACAGGGTTTGGGTTTTTGTTGTTGTTGTTTTACTTTTAAAAAACTTTTTAAAAATCTAATATTTTTCACTCCTATCCTATAACCGCGCTCTCTCTCTGATGCCTTACCCCTCAGGACATTCCTCCAGCAGCTATCTCCTCTCTCTCCTGCACCATCAGTCTCCCTCCCCCACTTCCACCAGATCTTCCCCATCAACCTACAAGCAAATTCTAACCGTTCCTATCCTAAGCACCTACCCTTGACTTCATATCTCCCTTCCAGGGCCCCCTAGTGTCCCTTTCCTTTTCAAATTTCTTGTGACAGTTATAAAGAAAACAGGCCTGCCACTGTTTCAAAATTTAACACATATTAGTCATGCACCTGGTTCCAGGCACTAGGAATAGAGCAAGAATGTCTCTGCCTTCGTGGAGCCGATCTGACACCCAGAGGGGTCATACAGCAAACAGACAGATATATGACATAAATTACACCTCCATTAAAACTGGCAAAAAGGCACTGACTGGTTTGGCTCAGTGGATAGAGCTTTGGCCTGTGGACTAAAGGGTCCCAGGTTCGATTCCGGTCAAGGGCATGTACCTTGGTTGCGGGCACATCCCCAGTAGGGAGCGTGCAGGAGGCAGCTGATCGATGTTTCTAACTCTCTATCCCTGTCCCTTCCTCTCTGTAAAAAAAATCAATAAAATATATTTTTTAAAAACTGGCAAAAAGACAGAAAAAACCAGATGCTCTATTTTTTTATGGGAGATCAAGGAAAGCTTTTCTGACAAGGGGAAGTCTAAACAGAAATCACACCAAAATAATGAGTTCTCTTGTTTAATTTAGGTTCATTTAGGAAGCACATCCCCAGGCGCAGGAAGCAGAGGGAACAGCAAGGACAAAAGCCTTGCGGCAGATGTGTGCTTGTATTCAGAGAATGGCAAAGATGGGCTGGGGTGAGGGGCAGGGAGGGACAGAGAGAATCTAGGGAATGAGGGCAAAGGGGAAGGCAGGGGCCAGGTCTGACATGTGTTTATAATGAATGTCTCTGGCTTCAGGGTAGAGAACAGGCTATGTCAGAGCAAGAGACAAAGCAGGAGACCCATTAGGAGGCTATTCCAAAACCCCAAAACCCCAAGGGTAGGGGATGGTGTTCTGGACAAGGGTGTAGTCCTGGATGTGGGGAGAGGTGGTCAGATCTGGGATGCAATTTGAAGGTAGAGCCCTGCTGATAGTGACAATGTGGAATGTGGGAGGAAGATCCCACTTTTCCAAAAGTAGGGACTAAAGGATAAAGAGCAAAATCAAGAATTTTATTTGAGCCCAGCCAGCGTGGCTCAGTGGTTGAGCATTGACCAATGTACCAGGAGGTCACGGTTCCATTCCCAGTTTGATTCCCAGTCAGGGCATCAGTTGTGGGCTTGGCATGGGTATGGGATGTGCAGGAGTCAGCTGATTCACTCTCATCATTGATGTTTCTATCTCTCCCTCTTCCTTCCTCTCTGAAATCAATAAAAACATATTTTTTAAAAGAATTCTAGTTGAGACAATAACTGTGTGATGGCTATGCCTACGACCTCCAAGTGGAAGTATTGAAAGCCCAGGAAAGATCAAAGCTAGAGATAAAAATCTAGGAGTCATCAATTAATAAATACTATTTAAAGCCTTAAGACTGGCTGAGATCACCAAGAGAATGAGTATTGGGAGACAGAGAAGTTGACAGAGAAAAATGGGGTCACTGGATTATCGAACATTTAGAAGTTGGCCAGCAGAGGGCGACCCAGCAAAGGAGACAGGGAAGTGACAGCTGTGTGGGAGGAAAACCAAGCGAGAGTGGTGTCAGGGAAGCCAAATGAAAACACCTCTGAGAGGCGGAGTAAGACACTGAGAACGTCCATCTGCCTTTGACATTACCTCTGCCTTTGACATTTTGGAGGTCATTCGTGACCTTGACAAAAGTTGTTTCCGTGCCATCGTAGGGACAAAAGGAGGACTGGATTTGAAAAGGATATAAGAAAAAGTTAGCGCAATAAATATAACTCTTAGAAGAAATTTGAAAAGGAGAGGGATACTAAGGGGCCGCTGAAGGGAGATATGAGGTCAAGGATAGGTGCTTAAGATAAGAGCTCCTAGAATCTGAATGTAAGTTGATGGGGAAGATCTGGTAGAGAGGGGCCTGATGGGGCAGGAGACAGAGGAGACAGCCGCTGGAGGAGTGTCCTGAGGGGTGAGGCATCAGGGAGGGGGCGGTTACACACATGAACTCGGAGCCACGCACACTTACCGTGTCATTTTGAAAGGTTACTGAATATTGGTGTGCCTCAGCTGCCTCGTCTGTAAAACGGATTCCGACCTCACAGGGCTGTTGTAAGGATGGCATTAGTTGATACACAAGGTATTTAACACTAAGCCTGGCACACAGCGGCCAGTCTGTAAGGCTGACGCCGCTCTGCCATTACTGCGAGGGGATGGGGGCCAGTGTACGGGCTGCTCCAGGTGCCTCCTCCACGGCAGCGGCGGCAGCAGCGGGCAGACCTGGTGAGGGGAGTGTGTGAACGTGATCTTCATATTGCTTTATTTTCTGTCAAATAAAACAGCTAGAAGGGGAAAGTGAGATGTTGGTGATTTGAGACGAGAGGAGAAAAGTGTGAAATAGTCATCTTGAAAAACGCGTGAGAAGATTCTCCGGGAATATGTGGTCGGACTACCAGGCAGCCCTACGGGCCCCCTAAGATGTGACAGCAGAAATGTAAAGTGAGGCAGCGAAGATGGTTGTGTGGTTTCTGCAGCCTCATTCAGCTGCTTGGGTGCAGGCACGGGTGGAGGGGTGGAGTTCGCAGACAGATTTAATGAGTGGCACATTTTGCTAAAAGAGCTCAACTGGGGAGGGGTTGGAGACAGAAGCAGCTGATTGAGTATGAGGCGAGTGATTGTAAAGATGGACCAGGCAAAGGTACAAACTCTCAGCAATAAGATGAATAAGAACCGGGGTCTAATGTACAACATGGTGACTACAATTATCAATACTGTATTATATACTTGAAAGGTATTAAGAGAGTGGATCTTAAATGTTATCAGCACCAAAATAAAGGTAATTATAGGAAAGGATGGAAGTTAACTAACCTTACTGTGGTAATCATTGTGCAGTACATACATGTATCTAATCACGCTGTACATTGTACACCATAAACTTACCTATGTTACATGTAAATATCTCAATAGAGCTGGAGGGGAAAACTGACAAGCCAGGGACTCTTATTAAAGAGAAGCTGAGGAGGAGGTTTGATAGAGAAAAAGCAATGGGGTCAATGGATTGTGGAGAAAACTACCACCAAGACCCGTGGTCGGCAAACTGCGGCTTGTGAGCCACATGCAGCTCTTTGGCCCCTTGAGTGTGGCTCTTCCACAAAATACCACGGCCTGGGCGAGTCTATTTTGAAGAAGTGGCGTTAGAAGTTTAAGTTTAAAAAATTTGGCTCTCAAAAGAAATTTCAGTCGCTGTACTGTTGATATTTGGCTCTGTTGACTAATGAGTTTGCCAACCACTAACAAGACCATTTGACAGCTTTACTGACCCCTGCAGACAGAAATTGGTCATAGGCTAAAAAATATTTATTTGTAAAACATCGTAAAATCATTTTTAGTTACCTTTCCTCTCCACAAACGGAAGAGGGTTGTACCTGACCGAGCACTTGTGACAGTATGATACCGGAACGCAAAGGCAAAGGCAGAGCTCGGAGCCCTGAGTTTCAGCTCTCCTCACTGAACCACTGTCTTCTGAGCACTACCACCCCCACGGACAACTTCCACTTGGTCCTCAGTGTGTTAGGTTAACTCACTTCTGGGTGTATATCCAAAGGAAATAAAATCATTATTCCAAAGAGATAAAATGAACTCCCATGTTCATAGCAGCACTATTCACAATCCAAGTGTCCATCAATATGTGTGTGTGTGTTATATTTATGTATGTATCACATCTTTATCTATTCATATCTATATACCACACATGTATATATAATGTACCTATATGTACATTAATGTATATAATGGAATATTATTCACTCTTTAAAATATTATTCACTCGTTAAAAAGAAGAAAATCTTGTAATTTGCAACATGAATGGCATTATGCTAAGTGAAGTAAGTCAGACAGAGAAAGAAAAATACTGCATGCTGTCACTTATATATGGAACAAAAAAGTCTAACTCACAGAAACAGTGATTGCCAGGAACTGGGAGGTGGGGAAATAGGGAGAGGTTGGTAAAAGGATACAAACTTTCAGCTATAAGATGAGTAAGGTCTGAGGGTCTAACGTAAAACGTAGTGACTACAGTTGATAACACTGTATTGTATAATTAAAATGTGCTGAAAGCAGAACTTCAATGTTCTCACAAAATAAAAGGTAAATAGGTGAGGCAATGAATGTGTTAATGCAATGGTAGAAATCCTTTCACAATGTATGCATATATCAAACCACCACAATGTACACGTTAAATACCTTACACTTTGTCAATCACAGCTCAATAAAGATGGGAACATATCAAGTTCAGAGCTAATAAAAACAATGCAAGGGACCTCAAAAGTCATCTCACTCCATCCTTTTGCACCTGAAGAGAGGGCAGCATCTCAGCAAGTCTAGGCCAACAAAAGGTTGCTTACGTTCATGATGTGGTTTGGAGGACACTGCTTAAGCCAACCTGTGTCATGTGTCATAATCTCCCCTACACTCACCCTCTAAGGTAGCGTCTTCCTTCTCTTCCTCCCTGCCCTGAAAGGCCTGACATGACACTCTACCTCCAAGTCAGACAATAAACCCGGGGAGGACTCCCTGCAGAAACACCCTATCAGAAGGCCCCTGACTGACAGCTGTTTCCTAACCCATAACAATACTTCGTACTTCCACGGGCCTGTTCTTCGAAGGAACTCAGATAAATTGTAGGCATCATCTGCCAGACTTGCATTGTTGGCTCAACTGAGCTCTGTTTTCCTTACAGCCTACTTTGCCGCTGATAGAACTGTCGTGGGTGCTCAAGCATCACAGCGGAGCCTCCAACAGGTTTGTTAAACCTGCTGGAATTTTTGACTCTAGGTCAGGTCTTTTTTCTTTATTTATTGCAAACATTTCTGCCTGAGGTACCAAAACCCAGAAATTTAATTTTGTTCAGGTCCAGGGCCATCGGTTAACTCCCAACAAAATCAGTAGAAGATAGGGGAGGAAATTTGCCCTATGGTCCCAGCCTGAGTGATCTCACCAAGTCTAGTTGCCATTTAAAAGGCAGTTCCCACCGAAGGTGTTCGGTTTTCTCATTCCACTCTCTAGATATGATTTCGATATTTTTAGATTTCCAGAAGAGACAGACATAGCTAGCTAGCATTCCCACCATATTACTAAGGGGTCAAAGGGGAACCCTTGGTTGAGACCATGTCATCTCAACAATGGGAGCTGGAGGAACCCCAGGAGCAATACTTGCTCCCCAACATAACTGGACTGACAAGAAGAATAGGATCTCTCCTGTACTTTCTGCCTCTTTGGAACTGCAAAGACTCATCTGCACCTACTCACTCACTAGTTTTAAGCGCCAAACCTCTCCTTTGAGCGGCACTTTTCTTTCCTTGACAAAATCTCAAACTCGTTCTAAGGAAAATAAATTAGAGATATAAATCAGAGCATAGGAAGAAGAGGAAGGATGGCATGAAAAGAGACGGGGTGGCCCTAGCCTGTTTGGCTCAGTGGATAGTGTCAGCCTGCAGACTGAAGAGTCCCAGGTTCGATTCCGGTCAAGGGCATGTACCTTGGTTGCGGGCACATCCCCAGTAAGAGGTGTGCAGGAGGCAGCTGATCGATGTTTCTCTCTCATCAATGTTTCTAACTCTCTATCCCTCTCCCTTCCACTCTGTAAAAAATCAATAAAATATATTTTAAAAATAAATAAATAAATAAGGAAAGGAAGGAAGGAAGGAAGGAAGGAAGGAAGGAAGGAAGAGAAAGAAAGAAAAGAGACGGGGTGGCTTCACTGGGCAGAGGCTGAGCATGCATTAGCCTCTCTCCCACTATCCCTCGAAAGGGAATGGCTGTGACATGTCTAAAAGAAGAAGCTGCAATGTGTTTTCCTGGGAACCCTTATACCTATATAACCAAAAGCCACTGTAGCAAGGTTTCCACACATAAATAGCGGCTAAAGCACTAGAAATAGCACTGCTTTTATTCTCCAGATTTTTTTTTTTTTTAACTTGGGCATCAAATTGGGCACAAAGCTTAAAAGCCAGAAAAGAAAAAAATTAAACCTGTTTTGAGGACAGAAAGTGACTCTCCAGCAGATGGCGCTCTGGGATCACGAGGGGTTGAGGAACCCTGGAAGCTGCTGAAGAAGGACAAAGTTCAGCAGCCCACAGAGTTAAGCTGACTTAGAATTTATAGGCTTTTATTATGTTTCCAACATCTTAAATATTCCTGCCAGCTAAGTGTTTTTCCATTTTTACCATGTAATATTAAATACATACAAAAGGAAAGATATACAACATTTATGTTATTAAACTTAATACTGAAATAAACCCCAGAGAACTCACCATTTAACTTCAGAATTGGAATAGTACTAATGCTGTTGCCTGTCTTTGCCTATTCTCCCATCATCTTAACCAACTTCTTCCCCTTAATGCCATAAAAATATCACTGGATGTTCTTTCCTGGGACATTTTTTCCCACTTGGATTTGTGGTTTTAAGTTTCACACATCTTGTACAAAATACCGGCTTGTTTATTGCACACTAATTTATGGTATTCCATTATGCACATTTGTCACTACTTACTTCTTTATCCTCAGGTCAATAAACATTTGGGCTATTTAGTTGTTGCCAATCTTTTCGTGTTATGTATAGTACCGCTCTGAACTCTTACAGATGATCTCTAGTGTATCTCTTCAAGGGCTTCTCCAGAGTGTATTCCTAAAAGTGTAACTGCTGGGGCAAGTGTTCAATGCTCTAAATAATGTCTAGATAAATTTCCATATCTCCACATCCTCACCAACCTTTGGTCTGATCAAACATTAATTTTTTAATACAGTGTGTATAAAATATGTCGCTATAGATGTAATTTGCATTTCTCTAATACTTTGAAGTCATGTATCTTAATCATATGTTTGTGTCACTCAGTAATATGCCTATGCATGTGTGCTCCTTTTTTTTTTTTTTTTTTTTGCTCCTTTTTCTTTTGGGTTGTCTATCATCTCCTATTGATTTTATTTTTTTTTTTTAAATATATTTTTAGCCCTAACTGGTTTGGCTCAGTGGATAGAGCGTCGGCCTGTGGACTCAAGGGTCCCAGGTTCGATTCTGGTCAAGGGCATGTACCTTAGTTGCGGGCACATCCCAAGTAGGAGGTGTGCAGGAGGCAGTTGATGGATGTTTCTCCCTCATCAGTGTTTCTAACTCTCTCTCCCTCTCCCTTCCTCTCTGTAAAAAAAACAATAAAATATATTTTAAATATATATTATAATATATAGATAGATAGATAGATAGATTTAAAGAGGAAGGGAGAGGGAGAGAGGGATAGAAACACCAATGATGAGAGAATCATTGATCAACTGCCTCATGCACACCCCCTACTGGGGATCCAGCCCGCAACCCAGGCATGACCGGGAATCTAACCGTGACCTCCTGGTTGATAGATCGATGCTCAACCACTGAGCCATACCGACCTGGCTGATTTTTTTTTTTTTTTTTTTTTTTTTAGTTCTTTCTATTCTAGACACAGATCCTTTATTAGTTAAATGTAATACAAGTATCTTCTCTAGTTTTAGAAGTGTCTAACAGAGCTGAATTTGGCAATATTTCCTTTTATGGTTAGCAATTTTTGTGTCAGAAATTTTAAAAATTCTTCTGTATTATTAGTTCAGAAATGTATGTTATAATTTTCTCTGATTTCTAAGTTTTGTCTTTCACATCTGTTTTTAAACCATATGGAATTGATTTTCGTGTATCATGTTACATTCAATCTGATTTTTTTTCCCATATGGACAACCAATTGTCCCAGACTTTTATGGAAAAAAAATGCTTTCCCCTCAGCTCTGCAGTGCCATCCCTATCATATGTCAAGGACACCTACAGGAGTGTCTGTTTCAATGCTTTCTATTCTGTTCCACTAATCATTTTAATTACCCCTGTCCATCACCACATTGTCTGAATATACACAGAAATAATGAGAGTTTTCTAAGTCTTACTATCTGGTAGGGCAAGCGCCCCACTCCTCCCATTTATTCTTCGTTAGCAGTGCACTGGCTATTTGGGGGGCTTTTGCTCTTCCGTACACATTTTGCAAAAAGTTAGTCAACCTATTATGAAATAATGAAATAGAAAAATAAAATCTTATTTTTATTATGTCCGTTCTTCTATTTTCTTTGGGGCTTTTTTGCTTTTACAGCTTAAGGTAGAGGCTGTTTAGCTCATTAATTTCCAGGCTTTATTCTTTTCTAATAAAAACTTTGAAGGCTAAAGATCTCCCTTTAGACATCCCTTTACCTTCATCTTATAACTTTTGATATAATAGTTCACTATGATTCAGTTCTAATTATTTTTATTTTCTACTATGATTTTTGCTTTGATCCATAACTTTTTTAAAAAGGTTTGGGACAATTTATCTTCTTTTCTTTTTCTAACTGAATTGAACAGCCATCAGGGAATGTGGCCTGCATGTATCAGTTCTTTGAAATTTATTGCTTTATGGACAAGTACATAGTTTTTGTAAGTATTTAATGTGTGCTTGAAGATAATGTGTGTTCTGCAATGGTTGGATACAGTATTTTATATATGTCCATTAATGCATTTTGTGTTAAATTTTATTTTGTTGGAAAATTTTTTAGCAAATCAAATTCAATACATAAAAAGAACTATGCATCATGACCAATTGGGTTTACCCCAGAAACACAAAGCTGCTTTAGCATTTGAAAATCAAACAGTGAAATTCACCTTGTTCACAGAAAAACCTTATCATCATCTCAATAGGTGCGGAAAAGGAGATGCAATAAAAGCATTTGAAAAAATCCAGTATCAACTTAGGACCAAAAGGCAATTTTTTTAAAAAAAGTTCTAGCAAACTAGGAAAAAGAGAAAACTCCCTCAAGCGGACAAAGACATCTACAAAAAAAAACCCACAGCCAGCATCAGACTTAGTCCCCTTGCATTTACTGTCACTATTGATATATGAATTTGTTCTCTTATTTGTCCTGCCTTTTCTGTGCTTTTCTTTCATGTCGTCCCACTTGTTTCTTTGTGCTGCACTCTCTATGATGTCTTCAAATTTATCTTCCAGGTCACCAACTCTCTTATTGCATACTTAACCATTTAATCACTGAGAGTTTTCCCCCCAACGATTTTTTTTTTTTTTATGCTTTGTTTGGTTCTTTTTAAAAATCTACTGGATCATTTCTGTTAGACTCTTAGGACTTGCTAATTTTTATGATTTCATCTTGTATTTCTTTAAACCTTTTACACATGACTATTTTATATTCTATTCTGATAGCATTAGTATCTAAGGTCTTAGGTAGGGAGTAGGCCAATCAATTGTTTGCCTTTTCTGCTGACTCTCAGTCATGGCTGTCTGTTTCCTTGTTTGCTGATATTTTATTACAAGCTTATATTTGCTTGGTTTTTACCTGTGGAAATCCGATGGATCTCAATTGGGAATGATTTTTTTCCAAAGAGGATTTAATTTACTTCTGTAGGAAGTCAAGTTGTGATACAAACTTGGACCTACTTTATTCCCCTTTTAAAGACACAGGCTTAATGTGGGAATTTCAATCCAGGTCCCTCTTTTTGCTACTCGCCCAAGGGTAGACTCCTGATATTTCCATTTCTCCTCGAGCCCCTTTACATTTCCAGTTTGCTTACTCCTTATAGTTCATTTCTTGGGTTTCAGCTCACACTTGAGATGGGTCAAGCTGAAAAGTGCAATCTCATTCATTAAAGCATATGTTTTACCCAAGATCTATTCCTTTTGCTATGGTAGGTTCCGTCATGTGCCCAAACTACAGAATCGAACAGTGACCTCCTGGTTTCAACCACGGAGCTATACCCACTGGGCCAAATAATGTGCTTTCAAAAGCACCCATGTCTTCTGCATTTGAAGTGCAGCCAACAAGTTGAGTAAGAGCCCTTATTGGCTTTTCAAACTCCACTTTCAAATTCTCCAATTTCAAACACTCAGAAGAGCATCTGTAATCCAGGGTGCATTTTAAAATTAGATAGCATCTCAAGTGTTACTGTTCATTACACATTCTGCTTTAGACATTTCTGTTAATTTATTCAGTTCTCTCTTTTTTAAATGCCTCCTCACAGTGATTTTTAAAAACCTCCTATATTAATATATACAAATTTCATGAAAACTTCTTATTAAAGTTTAAACTTCCTATGAGCTCTATACTACATATAATAACTAGAAACTTCCTCCATTCTAACCTTCACAATATTTAAAAGGTACATGCATGAGAAAATAGAAAAGCTTGAGACAAGATAATCTGTTCACTTCAAACACCAGTTGCAAAATGTTTTAGATTCAACCCACATTTCAGATAGATGTTTAAATCTTTCCTTATTTTGTTTAATATTACTTCCTTTAAATTAGAGGAGTCTGCTCTTGATAACATCATCTCCTATATCTGGTTAGCAAGTGAACAAGACCAGTGTGCATAACGACCCTCACATTTACTGGTCATGACAGAATCCCTTTTCAGCTTTGATGCCATATAATTGGTGTTCTCCAATATCTTCTATAAATCCTATCCCAAATCAAATTCAGTTCTTAATGGATTCAGCCCTAGAGCAATAATTATAAGTTTTAGGGTCTAACGCCTGTTCATTAAACAACTCACTTTGGATTCAGATGACAGCCTTTCATCTATTCCCCTTCGGAAAGTAAGACTACAGCAATACTACTCTATTTCTCAAGGGAGCTATAGAGAGAAACATAAAAGCTATACTAATATTGTATCTATAAATTCTGAACCATACAGAATAAACCTTTCTCTTCAACAATTTAGTAGTCTTAAAGGAATGTTTGCTTAAAGCAAACATATACAGAACTTGTACATAAAAATCCACATATACTCAAAAGATAAATTATAGGTTAGTTAGGTTGACTGTCAACTTTTCAAATCTATATGTGAAAAGTAGATTTCCCCTTCAAACTTCAAAACATGACTCAACTAATCCAAAATGAGATTTACATATTAATTTGTGGAAACATGTATGTTTTATCATACCTCTGTGCATTTAGCTCCTGGAAACCAGAGATCATGTCTTCTCTTTTTGTGCCCCACCTCCCAGGATCAAGCACTGTGCCTTGCACAAAACAAGTCCTCAATATAAGTTGATTGAACAGAAATAAAATGAATAGCACTTTAATTATCTTCATCTTCAAAATAGATAATAATTCCTTTAAGGGCTCTGATATAATTTTTGAATATATATTCTGTATATGCTTCCAATGAGTAGATATCAACTTTCTAAGGAAAATCCAACTACATGTTTTAGTCACACTAGGGTGGGGGGCTGGCCCCACAGGGAAAAATGACCTTTGTACAGACTAGCTCCAATAATGTTTCCAGAAAAGGGTCTCCCTCTTCTCACCTTTCCTTTCTTTCCCTGCCTTCCACTCTGGCTTCCCAAGGTGGGTTGAAAGAATCACTTAAGTTTATTGACTTACCCTTACCTGCCTCAGTGCAGAGGTTGGTATGGATTCCAACAAGAAAGAAATAAAATAATGTTCAACCCCACCACGGGATGCAAGCAATCTAAGCCAATTCCTATTGACTTTCTAACAAAACGTGACTGGGAACCACTGCTTCATTCACATTAAAAGGGCTCAAGTTCAGGCCCTAAGAAAGCACTGGATTTAACATAGTAGCAACAACAAATAGGGCAAGTCAAATAGGAAGCACATCAAGTAAACAAAGTAATGCTCCTAAAACCACCCCCTCCATCACTGATCATCATTTACTTATCAGGTGCCTACAGGCCACTGTGGACACAAGGCAGAAAGATCTGACTCTGCCCTTGAGGAGGTTTTGGAAAATCCAGCTGAGAGCACAAACTGATGGTCAATGGCTGAAGACATCCACTTTGGGTGTGTGCATTCATAAAAAGAAATGATAGGCAGACGCTTGGATTCATCTCCAACACTTTTTTTAAAAAATCAGAATATTTCACATAAAAGTCAGAATTCTCAGCTTATCTTGGAAAAATTCTGAGATCTGGCATCACTGAGCTCACATTCTCCTCCTGGTAACCATGCGGGAGCAGCTGCCTGAATGGGAGGGAGTGTGTGCTCCCTACTGCACCACTCCCTGCTGTCTTAGGCACCTTCCTTTTTGCTCACTTACATTACCTACCTGGCCCCGGACCCAGGGTTGCAAGGAGAGGATGTGAATATCTTACCTTATAATAGACAAATATGCAAATTGACCGCACCTCCGCTACGCCCAAGCCACGCCCACCAACCAAGCCATGCCCATCAACCACGCCCACCAGGAAACCGTTGCAGGGACGTTGGGGTGTGGCGGAGCCCAAGGCCGGGAAAGCCGCCCGAGGCTTTCCCGGCCTTGGGCGCCAGCAGGGAGCCTGCGCCGATCACAGGAGACCACTGGGGGTCGGCTCCTGCGATTGGTAGCAGGGATGCTGGGTGCAGCTGAGCCCAAGGCCACCGCCCAGGGCCAAGCCCGGACCCTGAAAGAAGGCAGAAGGCGGTGGCCACAGCCAAGACCTGGGTCCCCGGTGCCGGCAGAAAACTGGTGCAGGCAGCCAGGTGAATGAAGGTCTATTGCACGAATCTTCGTGCAAACGGGCTACTAGTTTCATTATAACAATTAACCCTGGTGGCCCTCTTTAGGCGCTGCACCCCTGCCTGGATCCGCTGTGAAGGAGGAGAGGAAGAGGAAAAGGAAGGGGAGGGGGAAGGAGGAGGGGGGCGAGGAGCAGCAGCGATTCTCTTATGAACACATTGAACATGGAAGATGGGAAGCTCTTAGCCAGGAGGAGTAATTCGCTGCTTAAATACATCACAGAGAAAAATGAAGAGATCGCTCAGTTTAATGTAGAACAAAAAGCAGAGAAGAAAAAGAAGTTAGAGGATGAAAAGCTCCAGTGGAGCCAGCAGAGGCTGGAGGCGTGGAAAGTGAGAATTAAACTCTATCACTGTTTGGAAAAGAGCAAGCCCTCAGCAGACAACTATTATTTTATTCCTTTCTCTCTGGAAAATGAAAAATCCAACCGTTTCTTTCCCTTTTGCTTTTGCCCAGAAAGGAAAGGTTGGTAAGTGGTAATTTTAAAAAAGAAATTAATACATAGTAGTACACGATAAGTGATATATATATATATAGTTATAATTGGTAAATGATGCAATATTTATTATGTATTTAGTATTTAGTATGTATTTGCCCAGGTCATGCATGTACTTACTACATATGCAAGATTTCACCTTATTCTCACACCAATATCCCTGCTTTACTCACAAGGAAAAAACTGAAGTCTAAGGAAAGCACATAACGGGATCGAGACCTCAGTGCTTATGCACGATGATGCCCATTTGAGACCAGCACCAGAGCTAGTGCCACCACACTGCTCATCGCGGCGGGCGGGTCTCAGAGGCTTCGTAACGGAGGAGGAGTTTGAGCTGAACTGTTTCCATTTCCGCTTCCCATCTTTTTAACTTGAACTTCACAGCCCTCTGTTTATGGAGTAGTACCAATATAGCTGTAGGTATTATTTGCCATAGAGTGTAACCAAAGGACCCTATTAGCATACAGGCGTATCTCTTGTGTGGTGGGAACACTGCGATATTGCCTAGACGTGAATCATGCCCCGCTTTTAACAGAAATGGGATTTCCTCCGAAAGGTGGGATGGACATGGTGTCAATCATGAAGCGGTCTGGCTGTCAACTGCCCAGGGATTGAAGGTGAGTCCTTCAAGCAGGGAAGTTGGGACAGACAATATGCGTAATAACTGATTGCTAGTGTTTAGAGTGCTTCCCACCATTTTCCATATATTTTCCAAATATACGTATATGGGGTCGGAGGGTCCCTACTCAGTGATGGACCCTGGACGAAATTTACATCCTGATCTCGGCTCTTCTATGTGGAGGCAGGGATGGGGAGGAGGACACAACGAGGCACCGAGAAGCCAGAAAGCCCGACAAAGTGCCTGACAGAGTTGTTGCAGTGCTTTGGGTATAGAACATACAAAACTTCCTCAGGCAGAGCATGGAATGGGAGCATGGAATGAGCCCTGGGCGCCTGTTAACCAAGGTAAGCTCAGAGGGGGCTGTGTGCCTTTTGAGCCTAATTCATTTTATGTTTCTTTTCTTTTTTCTGATTTTATTGCTTTGTGCTCCCTTAGGTTGGAGCCAAATAGTTTTAATTTTCCTACAAATTTCAGTTGGAAAAAAAAATGAGTTTTCATCTGCATTAAGAGTTTTAATAGGAAAGGGGGCTCAGAGGGTGTGAGCAGCAGATACCTTGAGAAAATCCAGAGGGAGCAGGGTCAGGCCCTCTGTGTACCTGGACAACCTCCTTCTCACGCTAAAACCGTGGAAGTTCTTTATACTGTTTTTATAAAAGAAATTTACGTAGAATATTTTGTTTGCAGGCATCGAACCATGTAGAATGGAGGTAGAGTGGCTGAAGAAGAAATGGCACTGAAGATAAATGCAGACAGAATCAATGTAAATCTTTCAGGACAAATTGAATGTCTCCAAGTGTGAACATGTGAAAATCTCCTAAGGCCATTCACATTAATGCATTATATTTTTCTTCCAATTTTTTCCTTTGGGGATATGTATGCATTTCCATGGTAAGGCGTCTTCTCATGCCAAAACAACCTCATGTTATGAATACAGTCTGGGAAAGTGCGGTTGATGATTCCCACATTATTTCATATATGGTTAAGATTTCTAATTGTTTATACTCCAAGGCAATACAATTCTCATGTTTACACTAGTAAAAGGAGAGTTATGTCTATCATTATATTGAAACAAATCGTGTCTTTAAAAAAAGCCTTAATTTTCTGCAAACATCTAAAATGTCTTTGAAATCTCCACAGCCCAGGATGCAGTTGCAAGCTACATGTTTGCTTCAACAGCTGCATAAAAGCCCCCACAAGGGGAAGCCCTGCTTGGACCAGTGCTCACAGGGATTCTCAACCCTGGGTGTGAGCCAGCTGGACCACTCAGAACCAATCCTTTGGCCTGGGATTCTGAACATTCCCCTCAAGACAGACATGGCGGTTTCCTATAAATGAAGTATTTGTGAATCCAAGGCTAGGTACCTGGTTGACTCTGCTACATTGAAAAACAGCCACTTCTGTTACTAAAAACTATTCTTAAGAAGTAACTTATCTACCCAATAAGCTAAATCAGAAAAACCTACTCAATTATATGTATAAAATAATTGATTGCTAGTGTTTAGAATGCTTGCCATAGTTTTGGATTCATCACCATTTATTTTCTTTTTATTATCAATAGAATTATCTATATACATATATATACACAAGTCTATACACCTAAACACAACACAAAAGACTCACAAGCATAAATATCAATTCCTTATTTCTGTAAGCGGGATATTTTTCTACTTTCTACTTTGCATTTCTGTTATTTATGTACCTGTCTTACTTCTACTAAAATTTATGCTCCCTAAAAAGCAAGATCTACCCCCATTTCTTCTTTGTATTATCTAAATCACCAAATAATTATAAAATGCACACATAAATAAATGAATATATAAAACTGTTGAATATATACAAAGTTAAATTCTTTTGTCATCATTATGTAAAATTTCATGAGTGTCTATGGGCGAGCTTACTAAGCAGTGCTAACTTTTTGGTTTTGGGCAACGAAGGTGCAAAAGAAATGATGGGAAGAATCAACTCTAGAACAATGTTTACTTGAGGTGATTATACCAATAAATTAATTCCTTATATTAAAGAAGCATACCAGAAAACTGAGAATGATTTCTGGTATCTTTCTTCAACAGAATATTTTGTAAGCAAAGCTTTAGGGTAGTATATCACAGTATGGATTTTAAATACTTTTACAATACCACTGGCTATATGAGCAAACATGTGATGACCATGCTGAGCGCTACGAAATTTACTGTACATCCTTACAGAGCACGCGGGTAGTTAAGAACAGATCTATCATAAATGCCAGAGAAAGTATGATGATTTCAGGACAAGACAATAAAGGCAATCAATAACTGAAATCACCAACAATTCTGGGTTTCACAGTGTCACATAATACACTCGAAAATAAGGCAAAGATTAAATTGAGTACTCTTTTCCACATCTTCCCCACTTGTATATCATTTTAGTGGCTCTGCTACTGAGACAAAATTTAATCCAAAGCATTTCCAAGAGCAAAGGCCAAACTTGAGCCCATTCTTAACAAAATTAGAGTGAACATCCTTAACTTCATATTAGTAGGAGTGATAGTTCAAATTCACCACACTCTGCTTGATCTTTAATATCACAATCTATATAGCAGCACCCAGAGGTAAATCACATAAACTTGGCCTCAAGATGAGATTTTGAATGCTCCTTTTCATTCATCCATTCCAGCTGCCTTCTGAATTGAGAAGTTACATGAGAACTGAGAAAATACTTTTATAAATGCTCTCTGAAAATGAGTACTGGGAAGATCCCAAAAATTGATGTTTTGAATTAAAGTGCAGGTGAAAAGCAAACATTTCTCTCATAAAAATTACATGAGTTAAGTATCCTCAGTGGAGCTATTAAAGAAAAACATCTCTGAGACTTCTTCATAATTCCATTTAAAAAAATGCGTTTCCCAATTCATTTCTAGTTGACCAATAAGAGAAAGAGACAAAACACCTTGACTTCAATACCAACTATGAGGCAACACACAGACAAAGATACTATGCAGTCATTTGAATGAAAGTATGTTTTTCAAACAAGAATTTCTCCTGAAATTTCAAACCAAAAACATCATTTTTAAGCCTTGACAAGGATCATAATTTAGATAAAAAGCTGACAAAATATATTCTCAAAAAGAAGTTGGAATTGAGTTGTGTAGAAAACCTAAAACTCCAGGATACCTTCAACAAGTTAAGAAAATTCTCACACACTTCAATACAACTGCCATCATCTACTAAATTTAGAAAATTATTGCAGTTTCGCAAGTATAGATTATTCACAAATATAATTATTTCTTCTCTGATTTAATAAGCCCTGCTGGGTAAAGCTGTCATCTCTAATTCAGGTTAATTTGGGGAAAATGGCTGTTTCCAGATGGCATTGTGAGCAGAGAGCTAATAGGAGACTGAGCTCAAAGTCATACGATTTTTATCTTAATGGGAAGTGCAAGAGCTGCTAGCCTCTGAGCTCGCTTTGATCCATTTCTTAAAGCAGCATTCTACTATGGAATTCTCCACATCACTCCTAAAATGTCATGTTTCGCTGTCAGAAAACTACAGTGTAACCCTGAACGTCTGCAACAGAGTCTGCTGCAACCTGGCTGAACCGCCTTCCCTGCTGTAGAGCAGACAAAATACAAGATAACAGCAGAGCCTGTCTTCACCGCATCAACCACATGGCTAATTCAGTGCCTAAAGGTTACGTGCCTTCAGATTAGTTTAAGAAACTTGGGTCCAGCCCTAACTGGTTTGGCGCAGTGGACAGAGCGTCGGCCTGTGGACTGAAAGGTCCCAGGTTCGATTCTGGTCAAGGACATGTACCTTGGTTGTGGACAGATCCCCAGTAGGGGGTGTGCAGGAGGCAGCTGATCGATGTTTCTCTCCAATCGGTGTTTCTAACTCTCTATCCCTCTCCCTTCCTCTCTGTAAAAAATCAATAAAAACATATAAATAAATTTTTGAAAAAGAAACTCGGGTCCAGCCAGTGTGGCTCAGTGGTTGAGCATCAACCTAGGAACCAGAAGGTCATGGTTCGATTCCTTGTCAGGGCACATGCCCAGGTTGTAGACTCGATCCCCAGTGAGGGGTGTGCAAGAGGCAGCCAATCAATGATTCTCTCTCATCATTGATGTTTCTATCTTTCTCTCCCTATCCCTTCCTCTCTAAAATCAATAAAAATGTATTTTTTTAAAAAAAGAAAGAAAGAAGCTCAGCACTGCAAATCTCTGGATATTCTGCACCTCCAGCCAGGAGCTATTCACCTGCCAAAATGCTGATGAATGAAACAGCCTTTCATCATATTCCCAGGCTTCCTGTTTGGGCAGCTGTGCTCCAAGCATCTGTTTGATGCTCAACGCCAGTGTCTTGGAAAGTATAATCTGGCATGAATTTCTCAATCTTAACATGGGAGAAGACTGTCTCTTTCCAAACAGTGAGACATCCTAACCAGGAGATGTTATGAATAAAACAGAATAGCCCGACATGAACAGCCAGAGCAGTGTTATGAAAATACAATCCACATTAAAACTTCCATCCAAGAAAATCAGATGGGGAAACTCAAGTTTTCCATGTAAACCAGTATTCTCGATACAACTGCATATTTAACGCACCTCAAACACTCTTTTAAAATGTGAATGCCCGGCTGGCATAGCTCAGTGGTTGAGTGTCAACCTATGAACCAAAAGGTCATGGTTCGATTCCCGGTCAGAGCACATGCCCGGGTTGCGGCCTCAATCCCTAGTGTGGGGCGTGTAGGAGGCAGCCAATCAATGATTCTCTCTTATTATTGATGTTTCTATCTCTCCTCTCCCTCTCCCTTCCTCTTTGAAATAAATTTTAAAAATTTTCTTTAAAAGAAAAGTAATAATAAAATGTGGATGCCCCATCCCATTCACACAACCAAATCAGAATCACTGGGAGAAGGACTCAGGCATTGGGGTTTTTTAAAAGTTCCCCAAGGTGATGCTAATGTTCAAATGGAGTGGAGAACTACTGATCTAGACCAGGGGTCAGCAAGCTTTTTCAGTAAAGGGCCCTATTGTAAATATCTTAGGCTATGTGGGCATTCAGTCTGTCCCAACTACTCACTGCTGCTCTGGCACCAAAGTAGCCACAGACACTACATAAATGAACACTTGTGGCTGTGTTCCAATGCCACTTTCTTTAGGAACACTGAAATGTGAATTTCATATAACTTTTCCATGTCACAAAATACTATTCTTCTTTGGTTTGTATTTACAATAGCAAAGATCTGGAAACAGTCCAAGTTCCTATCAGTAGATGAGTTGATATACACAATGGAATACTATGCAACAGTAAAAAAAAGAAGAAGCTCTTACCCTCTGAGATAACATGAAGGGACCTGAAGAGTATTATGCTAAGCCAAATGAGCCAGTAAGTGAAAGACAAGTATCACATGATCTGGTTCATATGTGGAATCTATTGAACAAAATAAACTGGCAAACAAAATAGCTCCAGAGACATGGAAGCATGCAACAGTCTGATGATTCTCAGAGGGAAGGCGGGTGGGGAAGAGATTAACCAAAGAACTTACATGCATATATGCATAGTCCCTGGACACAGACAATAGTGCATACAGCAAAGGCCTGAGGAGATGGGAAGGAGGGAAGGTGACGGGAAGGAGGGGGTTAATGGGGGACAATAGGGGACATCTGTAATAAATTCAACAATAAAGATAAATTTTAAATAAATAAATAAAAATTAAAATGCAAAGACCATTCTCAGCTTACAGGCCACAAAACAAAACAAAACAAACAAAAAAAAAACAGATGGCAGGCCACATTTGGCTGGGCCATAGTTTACTGACCCCTGATCTACACTGCAGGTTGAATCCACGTCTTACTCTTTTCTCAATACATCATTGCTCAGTGACTCATTCAATCCGTCCTAGGAAAGATTCCCTTCAAAGCATGGGTACCTTCAGATTCAAGTTGGTCCAGGCCATATGGGGCAGCTGTATTAACATCGCTAACGGATGGAACAACGATTCTTCTCTCAGAGGATGCCTCAGAATCAGAAAGTGCTGGGGAGATGCTGGGTGCCTCCTCCATTATTCCAGGGGGTGTCACTGGAGAGCCCAAAACTGGTGTGAACAACTCCTCTTTTGGCCCTGTGACTGTGTCCATTAGGTCTGCCAAACACAAGAGATAGGACTTGACCCAAAGATGATCATGTTGGGAAATGTACACATGTGTTTTTACTTTATACGCAACCTGTGATTAATGACACTTAAACCAGCTCCCCATTTCCAAGACAAACTCTTCATCTTGCAGGAAAATATACTGTCTCAAACCAGAACTTTGTTTTTAAATTTCAGTCTCCCATTTATTCTATTGACAATATTATGGATTTAATGTATTACCAAAGATAGAAAATTTTAACAAAAATTTATTAAATGGTATACCAAAGACTATTTTAAAAATCAAGTCAAAGGAAAAAAAAAAATCAAGTCAAAGAGTAAGAGTCTAGATCTGTGTCTGGAATCTGCTCAAGTTCAAAGCAGCCGAATTTAGCTCCAGGTCTTCCCAAATCTAAAAATCCTATGATAGTAGCATTTGGCAAGCCTGGATTGGTCATCAGAATCTTTTGAGATAATTTTCTAATGTCAATTTCATGCTTTCCACATATCCCAACTTACTGAATCAGAATCTCCTTAGTGGTAAAGCCTGAGAAAATATTCTTAAAAGCTCCCAAGATAGTCTCACATATATTGTTGTTGGGAGTATAAATTGGTGCAGTCACTTTGGAAAACAGTGAGCCATTCCTCCAAAAGTCAGACAGTCGTATAGCTTATGGCTCAGCAATTCAGTTGCTAAGTATATACCCAAGAGAAACTCCTCCACATGCACAACGGAGAATATGGAAAAGAATACTCATGGCAGCAAGGCTCGCAATAGCTAAATCTGGAAATGACCCAAATGCAAGTCACTAGGAGAGCCTGGAGGAAGACTGGATGAATAAACTGTGATATATTTTCATAATGGAGTATTAAAAGCAGTCAAAACAAAAGAGCTAGAGTAAGTAAATCTTAGCCATAGAACATTAAGAAAAAAAAAAAAAGTAAGTCCAAAAAAGACTACCTACAGGACAATACTGATTTTATAAAGTTAAAAAAAAACTAAAATTTTTAAATGTATAATTTTAGGAATAAATATAGATGCAATAAAACTAAAAGAAAAGGAAGTCAAGTCCAGCCAGCATGACTCAGTGGTTGAGTGTCGACCTGTGAACCAGGAGAGGTCACGGTTCGATTCCTGGTCAGGGCACATGCCCAGGGTTGCGGGCTCGATCCCCTGTGAGGGGTGTGCAGGAGTCAGCCCATCAGTGATTCTCATCATTGATGTTTCTATCTCTTTCTCCTTCTCCCTTCCTCTCTGAAGTCAATAAAAACATATTTTAAAAAGAAAGAAGAGGAAGTCAAGGAAATGATGAACACCAGATTCAGGATGACAGTAACCGTCAGAGGAGGAAGGGGTTGAGATGGGAAGGGTCATGGCGTTACATGTAGATTATTGACAAGGCCCTGGGGGATTTCTGCGGGGGGGGGTGTGTGGAGAATAATAGGATTAGAAGGCGTTTATTACATTGTTAAAAATAACTCAGTTAATAAATAAAAGAGGGCTTTACTTGAACCAATGATGAGACAAACATGAGGCCCCAAAAAATAATTAAATAATAATAATTTTGTAATTATTAAAAATTACAAATTTAAAATTATTGACAATAATTTTTGTCATCCTGATAATCACCCAAATTTGAAAACTTCACTGTCTTTAAGATATCAGAGCATTTGAGGCCCTCCTATGTAGAAAGCAGTGTGTATACATTATTTCAAACCCTTAAAATAACATTTAAGATAGATAGGCATTATTTAAAGATGAACAAACCAAGGCTTGAAGACATTAAGAAACTTACTTGAGGCCACAATACTCATGAGGGCCACAGCTGGGATTCAAACCCGCGTGCTTGCTCTCTTCGTCTCTCCCCCTTTAACAACTCCGAGCAGCCAGAGCTGTCCAACTAGGAGAGAGGTCTCGGGAAGTGAGGCCTTCCTCCAGTCCCTAAGATAAGCCACCAGGAGATTTTTCTTGGGAACTAACACCTCATTCTTTGAGGCTGTGTGACATCTCTCCAAATAAGAGTTCGCCCACCTTCCTATTCACTCTCCAGGTATGTGCGCATACTCTGGTGACAGGGCCACCATCTGCCTCTCTCATTCTATTGCTCATCAACCCACAGGAAAGATCCACCCCCATGACACTGAGTCCCACTCCCTCCCTTACAGACCTTCCACCGCGGGAGTAACTTCGAAAGACAGAGGCGCAGCTGTAGTTGAAACTGCAGTGGCCAGAGGCTCCCATCTTCTCGGCAGCTGAGTAACACCGGGGACATCAGACGCGGCAGAGGGGACCTCTTTTCCTTCCTCGGTCTCACCATCTCCTCTGCTCACTGGGAGGGGAGACACCTGTGGCTCCCGTGTCACCCAGGAGAAAGTGGCCGCTGCCTCTGCAACAGCCGTCGGCGGCTCTGGACCGAGGGTGTCTTAAAAGAGGGGAAACAACATTTTAAAATAGATCAAGTTCCTATACCTCAAAAAGTCACTATATAATTGATACATTGAAAAAACAATCAGATAGCTATTTCAGGGGATGGGAAGGCAAAGGGATCGCTCAGGAATAAAATGCTAGTAAACACATGCTCTCGGTGTTGCAGCTCTCAGGAGCAGTGAATCAATCTCAGGCAGAGATAGAGAAGTTCACAGAAAAAAAATTTAAAAAGACATAAAAAATCTAAAACAAAACAGGAAGATCAACTGAACTCCCTTTTATGATTTTCAACATAATCAGTTTGTTAAGAACTAAGTCACAAAAATTCTCAGAAGCATTTGTTTAAATTAATTTTCACACTGGCAATTTTGAAAGTTAGCATTTTGAATTAAAGGGATAATAATGCCAATAATTAATGTTTCCTGACTTTCTATTAAGGCCAAACACACACAAAAAAAGCTAAGTGCATGGTGGACATTATGTTATTTTATCTTCCCACATGTAATAAGGAGAGGTACGTAGTAATATCATTCCATGGAAGCCATCTATCATAGTGGTCAAGAATGCAGGTTCAAGAGTCAATTTGCCTGGGTCTGAATTCTGACTCAGCCACCTACCAGCTGTGTGACCTAGAACAAATTACTTAACATTTCTGGGACTTGAGTTTCCTTAGCTAGAAAATGGGAAGAATAGTATCTATCTCACAGAATTGTTACAAAGATTAATTACGTGACACATGCCGAAACCGGTTTGGCTCAGTGGATAGAGCGTCGGCCTGCGGACTGAAGGGTCCCAGGTTCGATTCCGGTCAAGGGCATGTACCTTGGTTGCGGGCACATCCCCAGTGGGGGGTGTGCAAGAGGCAGCTGATCGATGTTTCTCTCTCATCGATGTTTCTAACTCTCTATCCCTCTCTCTTCCTCTCTGTGAAAAATCAATAAAAATATATTTTTTAAAAAAATTACGTGACACATGTAAAACCTTTGGAACATGCCCAGTACTTGATAAGTATTTAATAAATATCAGCTATTATTACTTGTTTTATAAACAACTTAGGTTTAAAGAAGCTAAGGAACTTGCCTAAGATTACATCGGCAGTGCTCTTAACCACTGTGCTAACTATGCCTGTCAATGGATGAATGAATAAAGAACTTGTAGTACATACACTGAGTGGCCAGATTATTATGATCTCTGAACGCATAATAATCTGGCCACCCAGAGAGTGTGTGTGTGTGTGTGTGTGTGTGTGTGTGTGTGTGTGTGTGTATTAGAGGCCCGGTGCATGAATTCGTGAATGGGTGGGGTCCGGCCAGCCTGGCCAGGGGGAGGGGACATGGGCAGTTCGCCAGCCTGCCTGCTGGTCGAACTCCTGGTCGAGGGGACAATTTGCATATTAGCCTTTTTATTATATAGGATATACACTGAGTGGCCAGACTATTATGCGTTCAGAGATCATAATAATCTGGCCACTCAGTGTATATACACAATGGGACATTCTTCAGCCATGAGCATGGACATCCTGCCGCAGTCCGAGGAACAATCCATAGGTCTGCGTTTGCTTTTAGATCATAAAAGAGAATGAAACAGACCTGTGGGATATATGTATCTGTCCAAGGTCCCTTTCTTTATGTTCTAATCCCCTAAAATAAATTATTACAGATTATTTATAAGGGTCAATATTTGCCCCCTTCTTAGAGAGGAATTGTGCTGCAAATTTCAAATACTGAGCCACTATTAAAATTTAATTTCTAGAAGACCCTATTATCTCTCTTTTTTAAATACTAATTCTAGATTCATAGCTTATTAGCAAGTCCAGTAAGTGATAAATTAAAAAATATATAGCATTCTAGGGATAGCTGAAAAGGTTTCCTCTAATATTTATTAATGACATCATGGTACTTCCTATTACTTAAAATACTTTTCTTTGGAAACAATTTATGTGTTTTAAAATAGGGTTTGTAGGTTTTTCAATACAAACAGTTCCTTTTCCTGGTCCCCATTCAGTTTAGACTATTTTTTCCTTTGAAGTGAAGAGATGTTTATATTTGATGTACTGACATACCTGTTAAAGGGCAATGTGAGTTACAGTAAGGTTCTTACACAGACTTCATATTTGCACTTTGTACCATTGTTTAAGTTTTGCTTCCTTCTTCCTTTCTCCAATGAGACTGTAAATCTCTTGAGAGCCAGGATTCATTGCCCTTTTTGTACCTCTAGCACCTAAGACAATACTCCACCATAAAAAGATAATAATGTATAGTTTTATCATTTTAAGCAGTAAGCATTCTTTATGTTGCCCTCATTTTTGAAAGCATAATGAACACTTTTGAGAACAAATATGTAAAAATAAATTTACAGTCTATTGTCATAGTTTCATGAAATAGCAAGAAATCAAAATGACATAGTACTTTGGAATAAGTGACTACTGTTAGAGAAAAAAAGAGTGAGAACTATAAATAGTAATGAGAATTTAAAAAATAACATCCAGCCAGGCTGACGTGGCTCAGTGGTTGCGCATCGACCTGTGAACCAAGAGATCACAGTTCGATCCCCAGTCAGGGCACATACCCCAGTTACAGGTTCGATCCCCAGTGGGGGGCTTGCAGGAGGCAGCCCATCAATGATTCTCTTTCATCGTTGATTTTTCTATCTCTCTTTCCCTCTCCCTTCCTCTCTGAAATCAATAAAAATAGAAATATATATTTTTTAATTAAATTAAATTTTAAAATAACATCCAAAATTTCTCTACCAAGCAAAATAGAGACAAATGCATAGATAGAGAGCAGGCTGACAGCTGGAAGGGGGGAGGGGCTAGGTAGAGAGAGATAGGGATTGAGCAAAAAAATTTAAAAAGAGAAAGAAGGCATATACATGGACAACAGTGTGGGGATTGTGGGGGTGGGGGAGGGGGAGAGGTGGAGGTGGAAGAGAGTATAGGGGGGATAAATGGTGATGAAAAAATATAAAATTTTCTAAATAAAAATTGGGGGAAAATTCTCCACATTTCTCATTCTTTCTACTTCCTGTAGAAATAAAATATAGTAATTATCATAATTACTTTTAAAACCTGATCTTCAACTGAACCAGCTGAAGAACAGGCTGAATCCGAAGACTGATAATCTCAGGGTACTCATCCGTTCATAATGCCCCAAACACCAAGAAATCATTGCATATACTGAAAAAGATAATGTCCTAAGTAGTCCCGAGAACTAAAATGATTGGCATTTGAATTGCTTAATTTTGAAAAATACTTATAATCACCAGAAAATGGGTAGAAAGCTTTTTGGCTATTCCTTAACTACTGTTGCCAACAATCTCAATTTTTCACACATTCGTTTTAACTCTATGGGACTAAATAAATAAATAAATAAGCGAAAGGAATTATTTGATTGCTTCTCTATGAAGAACGTTTAGAAGCTGTTTGATTAATTTGGACAATGCAGACAGTCAAATTGGATAATTTCAGTCTGAAAAGTTCTCATTCCTCATTTACTCATTCACTGACCCAGTATTTATTGAGCACCTACTAGGCACCAGACAGTGTTTGTTTTAGAAATAAAAAGAAGTTGCCCATTAAAAGTGAGGCAGTCACACCTCAGTAAGGACTACACTCAATACTCAAAATAATAATCAGACAATTACCAAACTCATTTTACTTTTTAGGCTGCATTAATAGAAGCTAATGCAAGTCTAATACATAAGAATCATGGATTAAATTGTGCAATGAATAATCTGGAACTATATGATTTAATGCTCCAGGAATACCTTAAAGTGTTACAGAGAATTTAAGTAAACTTCTTGTTCTGTCATATCTAATATCTTCCTGGTCATGTGAACTCAACTCTCTTCATGAACTTAAAAACCAACTTACAAAACATTTTCTGGAAGCTTCTATGAAAACTTACATTATAGTGGGTCTTTCAGTTTTTTACATATTTTATTTTTTTAATATGTTTTTATTGATTTCAGAGAGGAAGGGAGAGGGAGGATGAAATAGAAACATCCATGATAAGAGAGTATCATTGATCGGTTGCCTCCTGCACACCCCCTACTGGGGATTGAGCCTGCAACCTGAGCATGTGCCCTTGGCCGGACTCAAACCTGGGACCTTCCAGTCGCAGTCCAATGCTCTATCCACTAAGCCAAACTGGCTAGGGCGGTTTTTCAGTCTTTTAAAAAAATGAATTGGACATGTAAAATTCAATCTTTTATCATTTAATTCAATACCAATAACATTTTATAAAACATATCACTAATTTGATAGTTTCCATTAATTAGTCTACTTAGCAGAAGTAACAAGCTGTACATATTCCAAAACAAATCGGAATGAGCATATGCAAGTTACACTGTCTTTCCTTGTCCAAGCTGTTATCTAACCAACCACACATAATAAAAGAAAAATATTATCCATCAGCAACAAATGTAAGGCTTGTCAGTTGGTAACACTCACGCATGTAAAGGCCAAGAGCCATACGCAGTGCAGAACCGAGGCAGCTGAGAAGACTTACCTGTATAGGTTTTTTCTCCCCCTTATTTCTAGATGAACTTCTTTTGGGGAAAACAAAGTAAAAAAAAAAAAACCCTATATGGTTAATACTTTGAGATAAATATTTACCTAAAGCTTTTTGGCAAAAAAAAATATCAAGGATAGGAGTATTTTTACATCCATCTGTAAATTAGTATCCTACATTGTTTATTATACCACTTAAACATATACCTAATTCCTTCACATTTTCCTATATATTTATACATTTTCATAATGAAGTGTTGGAAGAATATTAAGTCTATATCAGGGCTTCCCAGCACTGTTGACATTTTGGCTCAGTTAAATCTTTGTTTTTGGGGAGCTGTCCTGTGCTCTGTAGGGTATGTAGCAACATCCGTGGCCTCTACCCACTAGTGCCAGTAGTCAGCAGCACCGCTCTGCTGGGACAACCAAAAATGGCTCCAAACATTGCCAAATGATGGGGTGGGGAGAGACAAACTGTCCCCATTTAAATACCACTGGTCTATATATACCTATTTGGGTATAATTTTTATGTATTTTTATTTGTGTACTTTTGCTTTTCATTAAAACTTAGATAACTTCTTTTTTTAATAAATATTTCATTGATTTTTTACAGAGAGGAAGAGAGAGGGATAGAGAGTTAGAAACATCGATCAGCTGCCTCCTGCACACCCCCTACTGGAGAGGTGCCCACAACCAAGGTACATGCCCTTTTTTTTTTTTTTTTCTTGTTTTGGTTTTTTATTAATATATATCTAAGGGTGTCAGAGTGCGGCCCATAGTGGACACTCAATAAATATTTGTTAAACCAATATTGAACAAATGAAGGGTACATGCCCTTGACTGGAATCTAACCTGGGACCCTTCAGTTCGAAGGCCAACGCTCTATCCACTGAGCCAAACCGATTAGGGCAACAACTTATTTTTTTTAACAGAGATCCAAAGTCATTTTAAGGCAAATAAAAAAATGAGTTCATCTGTCTCCATCTATAACCCCTCAGTGAAAGAATTACAGTACTTAAATATCCTAAAATGCACAAAATACAGTTCCTTTAAATTCAGTTGCTGCCAGTAATATATTTGGTTCTAATATTTGCTTCATGGATGTCTCAGCTAATTTTCTTTGTTGTTGCTGTCCTTGGATAACTGATAATAAGCACCAAGTGAGGGCTGATTCTGCCTACAGGTAAAAAGATTAGATATTTTATCTCTCACACCATCACCTCTTCCTCACTTCCCCAGTGAATGTTACACCTTGGGGAGGTTGGGGGGGGGAGGGGGGGGAATGCTCTCATGTTGCACAAAACCTTGGCATCACAGATGGATGTGGGCACTGAATGCTACACAGCTGTAGCAGCCAGCCAGGAAAATCCATGGGGTCATTTCAGATTATCACGATTCCCTGAAGTTTTAGGAAAGAAAATTCACGCACTGCTTGGGAATTAGGCTTCCCAGATTTCTGGTTCTGAGGGTGGTTTGTTTCCACTGTGGCCACCAGGAAGCTATAGGCAATCCACCCGGGTAGAAAGCTCAGGGCACTCCAGAGGCTCATAGAGCATCCTGCACACACAGGGTGTGACCCTCACTCCCGCCCACCACATGCCTAATGACAGTTTCCCATGGAAGCAGGAGGTGGCATAGAGAAGTTATTTTTAAATCGTCACTTTTAAAAAATAAAACACCTAAAACTCGTACAATGTTAAATGACAATTATATTTCCATTTTAAAAAAATAAGAAAACCAAATTGAAGCACGCCAAATTAAACAAAGCTTGTTTTTTGTTTCTTTTACCTTCAAATGCATTTCTCAGTGGTTGATAAGCCTCAGACTCATAGTCTGAGATGGGAACAGTGGTCTCTGAGAAAAACATGGCATCGTCTTCCATGGTGGGTTCCATGGAGTCGGCAGTGTTTTGAAACACGTTCGCAACAGAGACTTTTGTGTCTTCCATCGGACTTGTGGGAGTCAAGGCAATCTGATCCGTGAAGGCAGATGATCTCCCCTCCCCATGTGCTATTAGCAGGGCCGTCTCCGAGTGGGTCTCCCCTTCAGGCAGCCCCAGACCCATCTGTGCAGCCTCTGTCAAAGCTTCGTCCCCTTCCATGCCTTCCACACCATGAGGGCTTACTTGGGCTGTCGGAGACGTTTCCATTCTCATCGGAGTCTCTGTATTGTCTCCAAGCCTGGGGGTCTTTATCTGGCTTACGCTCTCTAATTTGGTGTCATCCCACTCATCGCCTGCGACAGAGGTCGCTGGAACAGCTGTGCTGACACTCACTGTGACTTCTGGGGCTCCTAGCAGGCTGTCAGTTTCTGCCTCAACACTCAGGCTGTGCTCGGAGGTTGCAAGCCCGTGCGTGGTGGCAGTAGCCTGGGTATTACCAGCTGTCATCTGTGAAGGCTTCTCCCTATCAGACTTGAGGCCTCCGGGCTCAGTGCCCGCTATGGGCTCTGCACCAGGAAAAGGAGTTACCCTCTGATCTGTGTCTGCTTCAAATTTCTCAGTCCTTGGATCGGTGGTTGGTATTTTGCTAGTGTTCACATAGGATGAAGGTGAATGCCCCAGACTAACGCCTCCCTGACTTGCAGTTGTAAACGACTGATTGTCCACAGACTTCAGAAAACGTTGTGTTGCTTCGGCAGTCCCTTCTCCAGTGGGCTCAGTGTTGGTACTACTAAACAGCTCCTCCTTCTCGTCCACGTTCCAAGAACCAGTTGCCATGACAGGGTTGCTCACCATGGCCTTGGGAAGCAGGCTTTCGGGAGACGTTCTCTCTGGCTGGCTGGAACCAACCACTTCTTCCCCCGCTGGGACCACTGGCTCAGTAGCAGTGTCGACACCAGGGCTATTAGGCTGCATGAGCCCAGCTCCTGTAGAATGGGCTTCTTTGTTAAGAGGGGACACTTTATTTAACGGCATTGCTGATGGTCCCGCCAACACTATCATTGGATCTTCGGAGACCACGGGTTGGGGAGTGCCCTTTGAAGCAAGGGAGCTATTTTCTAGGTCATCCGTGTTTATCCTCTCAGGCTGCCCTCTTCTTTCATGAGCATGTGCTATCTCCCGTCTTTCCACTTTGGGGAAGGCCAAACATTGTGTGGCACCGTTGAGAAGCAGATGGCTACAGAAAGCCAGGCAGATGTACAATACTATTGGACTTCTCATAGTGGAAGAGAAATGTGCACATAAAATGGCAGAGTTGACAACTGCAGTGATTGAGTCCTGCAGAAAAACAAAGCATATCAAACTGTCATATAAATATATTTTGTAAATAAGCCCCTTTGAAACCATGAGTTAAATAATCTCCTTGACTTTATGCTCAGAGATGGCGTGTAAGAGAGGACTGTTCTATTTCTTTGTACCTTTGAGACATGGATAACCCAGTTCATTTTTCCCTTCTGAATTCTGCAGCTGATTTAATGTGATGCTCTCTGGAAAAAGGTACACATAGTTCAAGTACTCAGTTCATTGTTTCCTAAATACCTACTTGAAATAAACTACCTTTGGAGTCACATTATTCTCCCCAAATTCCTCTATTCATCATGTAGTCAAGTGACTGCAGAAATGTCCAGGATATAAAAAGTAAATCTTACATTTACTTACATTACAGTCAAAGAACGTTTTAAGTATATTTTAAAACTAGAGGCCTGGTGCATGAATTAGCACACAGGTGGGGGTCACTAGGCCTGGCTGGTGATCAGGGCCGATTGGGGCCAGAGGGACTGTGGGAGGTTGGCCAGCTGGCCTAGGGGAGGGACAGCCGGAGGTTGGCTGGCTGCGGGAGGTTGGCTGTGGGAGCACACTGACCACCAGGGAGCAGCTCCTGCATTGAGTGTCTGCCCCCTGGTGGTCAGTGCGCATCATAGTGACCGGTTGACCAAACAACCAGTCGCTTAGGCTTTTATATATACTAGAGACCCAATGCACGAAGATTCGTGCAAGAATGGGCCTTCCTTCCCCTGGCTGCTGGCACCACCTTTGCTCTGGCCCGGAGCCACCTTTCTGCCTTCCCACACTGCCCAGAGGCTCAGAGTGGCTGGGACGGTGCAGAACGCCTGCATCGTCGCCATGGCGATGACACAAGCATCCTGCCCCAGGCCGCTCTACACCTGTGTATGCAAATTAACCCGCCATCTTTGTTGGGTTAATTTGCATACTCACTCCTGATTGTCTGGTGAGCGTCACGAAGATACGGTCAATTTGCATCTTTCTCTTTTATTAGTGTAGATGTCATCACAAAATACTGAATACCAGTTACATTCATGAGTTTTTAAAAAAATATAAATGAGTGCTCACTTTGGCAGCACATATACTAAAATTGGAATGATACAAAGATTAGCATGGCCCCTGCAAAGAATGACACACAAATTCATGAAGCGCTCCATGTTTTTAAAAATAATAATAATAAAATAAAAATATGTAAATGTTTTCAAGTAAATTGTCTTTAAATTTAAAAAATTATTTCTTTTCTCTACAACTATAAAAATTATAAGCAAAACCTTCATGTTTAAAATGTAGAAAGAAAAGGTCAGCGTTAATGTAAGTGTATTTATTAAGAGAAATAAATATTTTAAGAGAACCAATACACATATTAAATTAACAATCTTTACTGAAAACACATTCTTGTAATATTAAGATTCACTGTATTAAAAAAAACCACACACTACTCACTCTCATCACAACTAAAACTATATCAAAACTGATCATTTTCCCAAAAACTTAAAAGGTTTTAGTTCTTTTTCATCTATTTGGCTGAGTAGAGCCCTTTCTTTTCCCATCATCAGAAATTTCTCAGATGCTGCAGGTATGCTAGAAAATTAAACCTACGAATGAAAATTCTAAAATAAGAAACTTTATAAAAGTTAAACCTTTTCTTTCTTTCATGGCTAATGATTAAACTATCTGGTTTAAGCATGTGGTGTGCACACATAAAATATAAAATTTCACATTTTCATAAGGCCCTTTCCCCTGAAGGCGTTCAAAGCTTTCACAGTGTTATCCCATCTAGTCTTATAGATCCTTCTGAAGCAGAGAAAAGGTCAAGTCTCTAGTCCTCGATGGCTGCTGAAAAAAAGAAGGGTGAACTTTTCTAGATGAGGAAAGAGGAACCCCTGGATGCAGACCTGAGGCATCTTGCCGAACTCCCAGCACCACATCAATGAGTCATCTTGGAAGCGGATCCTCTGGCCCCAGTCAAGCCTTCAGATGACTACAGCCCCAGCTGACATCTCAACTACAACTTCTTAAGAGACCTTGAGCCAGACCACCCAGTTAAGCTATTCCCAAATTCCTACTGCACAGAAATGGGATGAGATAATAAACATTTATCGCCACCAAGTTTGGAGGTAATCTGTTACACAAAAAGCTTGAATCCACAGTACTTTGGGAGAATACAGGAATGGGCTGATGTCATGAGGTGCCCTAGGGCCAAGTAAAGAAAAGCAACAGCATGTCAGGGAACATAAATTTAGCAGCAGAAGACCATCAAAGCCAAAGGTGACTAGGAGAAATATAAGCCACTGCCCAGCCCCTGCCAAGAATCCTCAGAGATAGTGAGATGTTAAATTTCCCCATAGGTAGGATGAAGGTCTGAACCAATTTTATTTAAATATTAAATTACATACAGTCGTGTAGCTAGCATGGTTTTAAAACGAGAGAATATGGAAAAGATATCTGACAAAGAGGGAATGGCAAGGGCTATTAGTTATCACTTTAGATGAGCCACAAAGCATCCCAGTTCGTACCCAGGTAACAGATTTGGTAACAGCAGTTGGCCTGCTGCCTCTATTTTCCTTCCTTAAAACAAAAATACATGAGAGCTGTAAAGCATGAGTGCTCATAGTTGATGACATTACACCTTCATATTTCTGTGCAGACAAGTTGAACTATGAAACCCTATATAGTGGAAGATATGAAAAAGCTGCAGGACTCTGGTTCATTTCTGATCTGTTCAGAGAGCTGCCCTTTCCTAAACAAATATTTTCCCATTCCATGAAATCTTACTAAACATCCCAGAAAAGGGAGGGTGTAGCCTAAAAACTTAGCCTACAAGCTCCCATGCTTCTGGATAAAAACCTGGGAGTGGGGGTGGGGAAGGAGCCCTGGTCCGTTTGGTTCAGTGGATAGAGTGTGGGACTGTGGACCAAAGGGCCCGGGTTGGATTCTGATCAAGGGCGTATACCTTGGTTGCAGGCTTCTCCCCAGGCCGGGCCCTGCTCTGGGCACAATCAATCTATGTGTTTCTCTCACATCGATATTTCTCTCTGTCTTTCCCTCTCTCTAAAAACAAATGAGAAATTATCCTCTGGTGAGGATTTAAAAAACAATAAACAAATAAATAAATCTGAAATTTAAAAAAAACACCTGGGGGGGGGGGGGGCGGGGGGAGGCCCATAATGGTGGCAGTAAAGTTTAGAGGGTCGTGGACTAGCATCAGAAAAATGATTCCTGACTCCTAGCTTCACTGTTGTTAAAACTTGCTATGTGAGCCCTGGCTGGTTTGGCTCAGTGGATAGAGTGTTGGCCTGCGGACTGAAAGGTCCTGGGTTTGATTCCAGTCAAGGGCACATTCTTGGGTTTTGGACTCAATCCCCAGAAGGGGGCTTGCAGGAGGCAGTGGATCAATTATTCTCTCTCATCATTGATGTTTACCTCTCTTTCTCTCTCTCCCTTTCTCCCTCCCCTTTCTCTCTCCCACTCTCCCTTCCTCTCTGAAATCAATAAAAAAATAAAAATAAATTTTAAAAAACTTGCTATGTGATATTGGCCAAATAGCTTCAGTTTCTCCTTTGACGAAATGAGGAGTTAAAATAATCTTTGAAATTCCTTCTACCTCCATTATTCCATTTTCACATTTTTATCTATATGACATAAAATAAAAACACAGTATCTTTATATTCCCACAATTTTGCCACTGAGCAGGCAAGGCACCCAAATGATTGAACGAATGCTTTGCATTTTATTTAATATGTTCTAGAGTTATGTGGACCCAGAGGAGAATTTTGTGATCAAATCAGACTGGGCAGGGGAGAGGCAAAGAATTAAGATTTAGTATAATCTCAACTGCCTTCCAAAACCAAGTTTTCCTTCAAGGTTTTATGTTCACCTAGCTCTTGAGCTTTAGAGTATTTGTGTGGAAGGAATTCTGCCATTGCTCTAAAAGACTTTCCTTCTGTAATTAAGTGTTGGCCACCTGCTTTCTAAATCCAATTACAGCAGGAAAGTGGGGTGAACTGCTAGCCTATTCTATGTCTGTGTATTGTGGCCATATGCTCCTTCTCTCCACTATTCAAAAGGACGCCTGAACTCTAAAAGAAGCAGGAAAGACAGCCTGTAGAAATGGCAGCAGGGGACATGCTGCAACTCAGATGAATTGGTAGATGACCTTCAAGTTCCAGGTCTTCCTCCATCTTTCAAAGCACAGAACAGCTTCACGTAGTCCCTCCCATGAGCTTGGTGTCCCCCACGGGGAGCTGCAGGACATTACAGAATAAATAAAAAAAAGACTGACCATTGTCAATTCAATGACAGTATTTCTAAACCTATATAACCACCTGCAACCATATTTTGAAGGCCTTTTCTTTTGTCCTCGGCATGGTATCCTCTCCCTGGCACAGAGGAAATGCTCAGTAAATATTGGCTGAACAAACAGATGAATGTCTATGGCTCGCTGTGCTGGGGGAGAAAGAGAGGTGGGACTTCATTGCCTATTAGAATCATTTGTCTCAATGATACGAATATTTAGTAAACAAACAAAAGAAGATTTCTCGAACGTTTCCTTCACACTGTAACTTTGGATGCTGCTTTCCCTTCGTTATATCCATCAGGGCAAATTAATTCAGATAAAGAAACTCTAACCCAACTGCTAACTGATCATGGATATTAGCTTCTAACAGCTTAAAAAGCGTGCCTGCCAGAGCACGTCAGGAGCACCTTGTCCATCACTCGCTATCAAGGTATGCTAATGGCTCAGCAGTCCTGGCGGCATTTCTGCCACCAGCGGGCAGATAAGCTGTCCTGTCAAGCGTTATCTCTGACGATCTTAAATAGATACAGTCCAGAATCTGGTTCTGTGTCAAGTCTAGGCATACTCGAGTTTCAAAGACACATGAAAGACAACATAAAAATAAATAAAGCCTTAGCCATCTTGCTAGACTTAATCACCCGTTTTTTAAAACACTCCGTCACTATTCTTCCAATTAGAATTTATACTTGCATTGTTCGGTGTATTACCCAAACACACACAAAGGGGACCAGCATGAAACACATCCGCAGCAGTGACAATGCCACTTTGTTCAAAGTAAAGTGGGTTGCAGGTGTAATTCATAAGGAACATGAGTGTTACCCTAAGAGTACTCAAGACATAGGAGGGCTGTGGAGTTTGCAAAAACAAAAAAAAAAAAAAAAAAACTGGTGACAATCTGCTTGATATTTTTATTTTCTTGGGATAAACACAAATACCATAAATAGCTGGTTTGGGGTTTCAGGAAGAAAGCTGCCTAACCTCAGATTCTCCTCGTCTACTGGAAGTTACTTGGATGCCACCTAAAACATGCCATCTTCTTCATCTACACTTCACCTACACTATGCTTTGCTGGGGGAGATGAGGGGGAGAGATTTCATTGCTTATTAGAATTGTGTGTCTCAATTATCTTAAAATAAACTCAATCAAAAATCTTCGGTGTCATCTTGAACTCTTCTCTCTTTTATATTTTAGATTCACAACTCCTGTGGATCCTTCCTCACAATATCTCTTGGAATTGTCCCTTCTGTCACATCACTGAAGTGTTATTATTTTAATTGCCTCTTAATTATCGTTTTCAGACTCTCTCCTCTCCAATCCATTTCATACAATCCAGTGGTTTATTCTTAAGAATAAAAATGACAATAATCAATTAAAAATGACTACCATTTGGCGATGCTATAAGTCAAGTGTTGTAAGTGCCTTGTATAAATTATCTTATTTAATCCTAACAATAACCTAATGAGATAGGTACTACCATCATCCCATTCTTTGTTAGATGAGAAAACTGCAGGCTGGTCGAGGAGAATTAAATTGCCTATGTGATCATGTCTGTTTCTAAACTTGTGAATTCTATCAGACTTCCAGTTCCCTGCCTTTGCCACTACAACTCTCTGCCTTCCGAAAATACATAAGGTCCCCAAACATACAACTGCCAAGCTCCATATCAGTAATGCAACCCCACAGCACTAGTGCCCAATACAGACACCATCGCCAAGTGGGTATATTGCCCTCTTCTGTGCCATACTCATTTCAGGTTCCTAAGTTTTGCTCATGGCACCACACTAGTCAGAGTTCCTTCCTTCTCCCCTACCCTAGGTAACCACACCCTGGCCTCCCCCAGGTCACATCCTGTGTACTAACTCTTGTCACAAAATTGCCTCGCCCATTCTCTTCCCACCCTTCTCCCACGTTCTCTAGCACAAATAATTATGTCTGTAAATCTGGTCGCCTCAAATAAAGTTATGTTCCTTCCATACAAACACTGATCTTTTAGCTTCCTCTGCTTGCCATATAATTGCTAGGCACATAGAGGAGGTGTTCAATAAATATTTGCTGGTGTGAAGTGAATATAAATAACCACTTAAGAATGTGAAAAAGAATGTGAGCAGAGTCTCCATTTTATATTGTAAGATTTTCAATGACATTTCATGGTCTATCCTATGCAATAAAAGCCTAATATGTTAAGTGTCTGGTAGTCCAGCCATTCAACCAATCAAAGCATAATATGCTAATGATATACTAAAGCTACTCAACCACTCGCTATGACGTGCACTGAACACCAGGGGGCAGACAGTTGACTGGTCAACCAGTTGCTATGATGCGTACTGACCACCAGGGGGCAGACAGTTGACCAGTCAACTAGTCGCTATGATGTGCACTGACCACCAGGGGGCAGACACTCCAACCAGTAGGTTAGCTTGCTGCTGGGGTCCGGCTGATAGGGACTGAGCGAGACGGGCCAGACACGCCCTGGAGCCCTCCCTCGGTCCCTCTCCGGCTGGCCAACCTCCCGGGTCCCTTCCTGCCCCGATCATGCACTGGTGGGGTCCCTCAGCCTGGCCTGCGCCCTCTTGCAATCCAGGCTGAGGAATCCCAACCCCTGAGTGCACAAATTTTGTGCACCGGGCCTCTAGTCCATATATAATTGTATGTCATGTTCTTCACGTAGTCAATTTTGGCTACACTGTCAATGTGTTATTTTAATAATAATAATAACTTCAGTGTTCTCATCTCTGCTACATTTTAGGTTTTCAGTGTTTATTTCATTTTAAAAACTAGATCAACAGTAACAAGTGACAAGTTTCAGAGCTTCAGATCGACTTGCTTCCCAGTTACCATCTCACCTTTAAAAACCCAATTAGTGAATCTGTGATTGATGAGGGAACAGGAAACTCTTTCCCTTCCTTGTCTGTGTCTTGATCATCTTTCCTTTTTGTGTTTTTCCTGACCCTCAATGATGAATTTGTCATTGCCTTACCTTTTCTTGTAATCCTGAAGACCCTCACTGCCAAAGCTTTTTCATTTGTCTAGAGCAGTGGTCGGCAGATTCATTAGTCAACAGAGCCAAATATCAACAGTACAACGATTGAAATTTCTTTTGAGAGCCAAATTTTTTAAACTTAAACTATATAGGTAGGTACATTGTTATTAACTTAATTAGGGTACTCCTAAGCTGGCCTTTGCTAAAAACTCAAGGGGCCAAAGAGGCGCATGTGGCTCGCGAGCCACAGTTTGCCGACCACGGGTCTAGAACAAGGCTTATCAAGACTCTAATCCTATTAGCCCAACAGTGGCACACAGCATTAAGGTACCCTTCCGATTCACTGTGTTTTGGCCCGATACAGTGGCTTTAAGATCATCTGACCCGTCATGTTTCACTATAAATTAAGTAGCTGGAATGACTGATGATCCTTTCAGCAGCATGTCTGACCACAGAGGAAGGAGGGAGAATAGAGTAACCACAAGGAAAAGCATGGTCCCCCAGGAAGAGGGTAAGTGCGCAGGTTCAGATGGTTACTCTGGCAACTCCCTGCGCAGGGCTTCCCGTTCCTGCAGGTCACAACTAAGTTCTACACATTGAGCCCACAGCTCCATTCTCTGCAATGTAGCACTGGAGACAAGTGAAGATGTCTGTGCTTATCACCCCGCCCACATCATCTTATTCCTAGTAAAAGAAGCTAGATTTGAAGATTTAAACACTGGCTTGAAGTGCCAGCTCTACCTTAGGCAAAATCACTGAAACGTGGTTTCCTTGTTGCAAAAAGGAGACAAGAATGTTTATTCTGTTTTCTTCAAAAGGTGGAAGAAAAACCAAGCAAGTGATAATAGACATGAAAATGGTTTGAAGAATTTAAGTCACATTAGCGTGGTTCTGACATGCATTGCCCTCAAACTACAGAAATGTGAGCAATTTGAAGCATCCATAACATCCTTTTTCCTCCTAGCTATGTCCATGGAGCCTCGCCTTTCAGCTTCTCATACAGACAAAGTGGCCAGGGAATCATCTGATATTTGCAGAATCCTGCCCTAATCAATCTTGATCAGCAAGCTCCTGTCCATCCATCATACAGTTATTTTCAATGACCCAATCTGACACTTCATTTCTGCTCTTTGTGCTTCACAAACCTCATTTGCTATACAAGGTCTCTAAGTAGTAGCTGCATTTAAGGAGAAGGTAATCCAATCCCCAGGTAGACATTTCAAGGAATAAACATAATATGTAACATTTCAAGCAGAAATTTGATTCAGATACTCTTCTTATAATCACCAAGTAGACACAACAGGGGGGGGGGGAAACAAAAAACAACAGGATTGACCACGCATCTTAGTAGGAAATGAGTTTCATTTTACAGAGATTAAACCCAGGTTCCCTGGGAACACCAGCTTCCCTATTGTGAGAATAAACAAAATTCAGTGAACAAAAATACAATTCCACACACAAATTTTTCAGGCAAACTGCTGAATAAACAGTGCAGTACACCTTTAGTCAAAGAGTGGAAATAGGTAAGCCCAGCTTCCTCCTATTGATGCTATCCTTACATTTAGCACCACACCGTATCTGTAGAACCAAATTATGACCTTGAAAAATTTAGCACGAAATGCCAGAACATAATGGTAAGAAACTTCCTATGAAAACAAAGACAAATCCGCATCTCCCTAGTTAGCTGTTGCTGTAGCCACATTAGACTCCCTCAGCCTTGGGAGTTTTGTGAATAAACACAATCCGTATCAAGTCTGCCGCAGAAGTGTTTGGCTCATTCTCAGGACAAATGTGACAACCCTGCCTTATTCATAAAAGTAAGTCTACCTTAAATCTCTACTGTGTGTAAAAAAAATGAGTACCAACGTTCTGATGCTGTGACACCTTACCCCGGTTTTGAGTTTCTTTCAGTAGATGCTGGTGAGGTTCTGCGGGCGAGTGAGGAAGTCTATGTGTGACTCTGTAGGCTCTTGGCTTAAATGAGACTCCTTGGAGCACAACAGCCTCCCTTGTGACCAGGGAAATACACAAAAAGGAGGGGGAGGCATGCAAACGCTGGCCACACATTTTGCTCCCTGTAGAAGAAATCCTTCAGGGGTCTATGGGTGGAATTGTGAACCACTCCCTCTCCCCTTTAAGTTTCAAACTAAAACTTCCAAACGATGGAGGCAGACACTTTAAAGCAGCCTCTCTCCTCTCCTCCACAGCAGCTCCGCCCTGAAATGAGGTGCCAAGATCCTGGCAGACCCTTGGGATCAGCTTGGGAAGGCAGGTTTCTCATCTTGAAGAACTCCAACTCTTAAAAGTCCTTGGCTGCTTCCTCACCAGCCAGGGCTCTACATGTTCAGAATCTACACAGGTCAGGTTCTGCCAGTGCCCAGGACCGTACGCGAGCCATCTGGGCACCTCCAGGCAGCACCTCCCAACAACCCGTCCTGGATTCTCAGGCAGAGCCTGACCTCCGAGTCTAATCCGCAGGCCCTCCTTCCAACTAAGTGCCCTTTCTAAGGAGCATCCTCCTGCGGGGGGACCGGCCAGGGTCTGAGGAAGGAGGTTCAGGGACATCTCTGCGCTAAGCACTCAACTGTTTGTTTTCTGCAAAGTAACAAACAACACATTTCGGTGGCCACCGCAGCCAGCCCTCATTGGCTCCTCAGCTGCTGGGCACTGTGTGGCAGCGGGGACACTGCGATCGATGCTTTGAAAAGAGCAAATCGCAGCCTTCGGGAACTTCTCTATCACCGCTGCGAGACTGGGAGGGGAGGAAGAGAAGAAAGAGAAGCCCACACAAAAGCAGCTAGTCCTGCAAGCTCCGCCAGCACAAAGGCCCGCTTGCCGGTGCGGAGCGGGGAGGCTGGGCTGGGCTGGAGCGAAGAGTGCGGCGAGTCCTGCGAGGCCTGCGCCGCGCCCAGCGCTCGCGGAGCGGCCCCGGTGCACCCCGCGCCACGCACCGCGTTCCGACTGTGGGGCGCAGGGCGCACGCCTGGCGCGCCCCTGACTGCCGCGCTCCCCGGACAGCACAGCTCCCGGGCGACCCCCCGCTGCCCGGGGCTGGGGCTCCGTCTCTGCCCGGCCCTGGGTCTGCAGCCACGGCCGCCCCGGTGGCAGGAGCCGGGCCGTCCTCACCTGTGCGCCTTCAGCCGAGCAGCGCGCAGAGAGCGGCGGCGCCCGCGCTCGGCATCCCCGCGGCGGCCCCTGCAGCGGCGGCGGCCCGCTCCTCGGTCTGCGATGCCAAGGGGGAGGGCGCTTCGCTTTGTTGCTTATTCATGAGGCCGCCCTGACGGCTAGGGATTGGACGGACGATGTGCCCGCCCCGGCTTCGCTGCCCCTGACACCCGATGCGGTCGTCCCACGCCCCTCGGAGCCCACTTACCCGCCTCTGCTTTTGCGCTGGGGACGGAGCGGCGGGGGCGAGTCCTGCTCGGGGCGGGGCGCCTGAGTCCCCCTTCCCGAGACCCCCCACCGGGCTGCCCTTCTTTGAAGCCTGGGCTTCTGCGACCGCTTTCCCTCTGTGTCTACGAAGAGGAAACCAGGCTCCGTTTTCGCTCTAAGAGCTCGAATTTCTCTGGTCCTTGGTTAGGGCAAAGGGCGCAAGTAGGGGACTGTAGGGCGTTCCTTATGGAGATTGTACCGCGTAGCCGTGCCCCTAAATAGGACCCCGTAAAATAGCCCTACACAAAGTGTTCCTTTCACAATCGCTCCGAGAAGTTGAAAATAAGTGCTAATAAGGAGTCGGTTTATTGAGCCCTTTGCTCCTGTCAGGCACAAGGCTATATGTTTCCTTCCCTCATCACCAGCTTGATCTCCCCAATAACCCTGAAAGGTCGATTTGGGTAATCCCCATTTACTAGGGGAGCAGGTTGAGGCTGAAAGCTATATAACTTGCCCAAGGTCTTATGGCTAATGGCGGGTTATTCATTACCTCCTTTCTTAGTATCTCGGGGACTGTTTTCTTTTTCTGTTACTCCTAACTGTAGGTAAAAAGAGATGTCAGGAACGAGGGGCCCATTCTAGAACAATCCTCACAACGCTTTCTATTTGCAAAGCACTTTCCACATGCCTTATCTCTTGTATTTAGTAACTACCTTCTTTTAAATAGCTGTCTTAGTTCTGATTCAGTTATTTGTAAACTCCTTGAAGTCAGAGTTAAGAGCTCCTTCACCTTTGACCCCCCCCCACACACCTAACACAATGCACGATTGTGTGCAGTTATCTTACCTATTCCACCCCTCTTTAGAAGATATTATCTTTGTATTTCTAAAAAAGATAGTCAACAATGTTGCTAAATGGAATGTGATTGAGTTGAATTGACTCTATAAGATAATGTTTTTTTTATGTGTATTCAATGCAATACAATGTCACACATTGTACTGTGACCAGGCCTTCTACCTGGATTCAATACCCACCAGGTGAATAAGTCACACCCAGCCTGCCCAAGTTGTGTTTCAACATTTTATTTGTAAGTCATGTAGTATATGGTGAGATTCCCAGCTAGACCACAAAATTGGGTCTACTTGACCCAGATGCAGCAAATAATAGTACTAATTAAAACAACCTAATCAATGAGGTTGGACCAGAGGGCCAAATACAATAGAAGACAGAAGAAGGAAGGACTTCCAGGTGCCGGCACATGCCAGCCCTACACACAAACAAAATGTTCAGTTTCTTTGACATCTTTGTCCCGCTCATTATGAACCCCTCTAACATTCTTGTGTTCTCTTTTTTAGAAATCCATGATACTGTAAATCCTCACTACAGAACTCCACTACCCACACCTGCTTTACACGCTAAGTTTCGTTCTCCAAAATTACCTTTCTCCCATAATAGAATTCCTAGTAACCTTTTCCTCGATGCACATTATTTCAGCTATGCACAAAAAGTAAAGTGATCTTATTGGAACTCCTCTATACTAGTCTTTTATCCTTCCCAAAATAGTTTATATTGCTTTAAGCAATCTGATTAATGCAGTTCATCTCAACAGCTAATGCCGGTGTTGTAGGCAGTTAATGAGCAGAACAAGGACCATGGGCCACGTACAGGAGGTCATCAGGGTGGAAAGCCCCGGGTCCCTAGCAATGGACTCCTTGCCCCCAGGATTATTTTTCCTCCCCTAGCATATCGTTTGTCATGCAGTTTGGACCCCCTGACTTTTCCTCCCTAGAGATAATATCTAGGCCTCAGTTGTATTTTAGCTCCAGGCCCAGGTAAGCAACAAAACCACCAGGGCTGACATTAGAACCCCCTGCCCTGGTGCCGGCCAATCAATCCGTGGAGATCACAACCCTGAAAGGACACACCTGGAAAGCTACTGAATATTCCATTAAGATCTTTCCCTGGGACCTCCCCTAAAATCTCTGCCCTTAAAACCCTTTGGACAGAGTTCCCAGGGCACTTTTCCTCCAAGGAGCATGCCCCTGCCTTTCCCTATCCTATTCCCCACCCCCTACAACACTTTCCCTATCCTATTCCCCACCCCCTACAGCAGTGAAAATAAGGTCCACTCTTCTGCCCAGCATCACACAAATTGTAAATCAGGAAAAGTGTCCTCTAAAAGTCAAATCAGTAAATCCACAGGTAATGGATGTTATTAACCTTTTATAGGTGAAGCAAGAAATTGTATGTGTGCATCAAAGAGTTTGGGAACACTCAAAACTACAATCAGGGTAAGTAAGCAAGGAAGTTCAGGAAGGCAGATTTGGGGTTGCCAGAGTTAGTAAGTAAAAATAGAGAATTTTGATTCAGTATTTGGGACATACTTATGCTAAAAATTATTTATTGTGTATCTGAAATTCAAACTTAACGGGGCATTCTGTATTTTATCTGGTTAACTTTGCAGTATTAGGTGATTGCTTTGTCCTGGTTGGTAAAAACCTTTATTGTAGGGAGCGGCTATAGGGTCAAGCCTCGGATTGACCTGTGGCAGGGCCACATACAAGTCCCAGCTTAGAGAGCAGAGCCCTCCTAGCAAGTCCTCCCTTGTTCCTAGGTAGCTAGTGGGCTGTGGGAGGTACAGCAAGTGCTGCCAAACAAGGCTTGAGTAACGAAATAGATTTGAACCTGGCAAGAACATTGTAAACATGTTGACCACTCCCCTTGTTTTGCTTTGTGTGCTCTGACTATAAAATAAAGACTCGGCTTACAGGCTGTGTCACTGTTTCCTCATCCAGGCAGTGATCCACCTGGTCCCAGCTGTATTCTCTTGTCTGTCTTCTTTAATCCTTCACCGCCCCTCCTCAGGTTCACCCCGGCCGTGCTGGACGCAGTTCACTGTATATCAGAAAGGAATTGGTCGCATATAGCAAAGGACAGGACAATCAGTCCCAAGAGCCAGAAGTGGACAATGTCCATTCAAATGCCACCCAGAGGGGAGAGTATTGGCGATGCAGGCTTGAGCATTAGGGTGTCCTTGGTAAGGCTATCACTAAATTGGGTAGAAGTCCTTCACAGTATATCAGCTAATTCTCTTTATTCTGCTTCACAGATACCAAGTAACTGACACCTTGATTTCCCATGTATAATGCCCATAAGGCACTGCTGAAATGAGATATATGAGCTGGATTGTGTGTGTCTGTTTGTAACAGACCTACTTCTGATGCCCACAAAAGAATGGGTTTCTGGTCTCGCAAAAGTGAGAACAAGACCGTGAGTGGAGCTGACGTTTCCAAGGTAAGTGCCACTTAACGGCTCACACAAGAGCTCTTGACAAGCAGCCAGCAGGACCTCCCCAGACTCTGCACCACTGTTTCCTGGGCATGTATTTTGTTTTAGTTTGTTCAGTTTTGTTTTCATTTGAAATTACATGAGTGACAAGTACATGAGGCAACAGAACAAAATGAAATGAAAGAGACCCATGAGGAAAAATCTTCCTGGAAGGCTGAGTTTACCTAGAATCTCCTCAAAACCTTTCCTGTCATCCCGTGATTTCCCCCTCCCTTTAGTTTTGAGCCTCTAAAACTCCCTCCTTGGCTTCTGTTGTTCTTATAGGCTCCCAAGGCACCCAACAAGGAATCCAGGCATGAGTGGAGAGGACAGGAGCTTCTAGGTAGAATAGGGGTCTTCCACAAATTGGATATTCTTCACCACAAAAGATTGTCTTTCCTTTCTGGCTTTCCGAACACTTTTATGAACATGAGCTTTTCAGCATCTCCCAATGTTCTCTGCCCAACCGCTCCCTGACTCTCATTCTTGTTTGGAGACTTCCTGGTTGCTTTTAATTTTTTAAGTTGAAATTCCCAGGAGCCAAGTCTAGTGTAAAATAGTATTGCTAAGTATACTCTACTCACTCTGGACATTCAATAAATATTTGAATGGTAATGGTGATGGTGATGATGATGTAAATAATGGTAATATGGTTAGAATCCGTTTCATTAATTCTGATAGATGTTTTCATTGCATCCGAAACCCTCAGAACATTTGATGTGACTATTTCAGTGATATTGAGCTTAAATTTTTATTTCCTACTAAATTGTCTTAAGTATGCAGTTTATTGGGAAGATAAGTAGGTAGGAAGAATCCAATAACAAATGATTTTCCTTAAACAAAGCCTTAGAACAGCAAGTTTTTATACACTGTAGTTGTTTTTAACTCTCAACATGAGTTCATTATATTTACCTATAATATTCAACTCTTATTATGTAAATACCCAGAAGAATTCTCTTACTTCTCTGCTCTCCCCCAAGAAATCTATTATTATTGTAGAAGCAGAATATTACATCCTTTATACTTCCTTATTTTTAAAAAATTTGTTATTTTCTATATTCCCTTAGTAAGTGTTAAATTTCTTTAAGCCCCAAATGTTCTTATTCGGTTCTAACAAAAGTTTTTATGCTGTTGCCTTGAAATAAGCAAGATAAGAGAGGAAGGAGTTACTAATGCAGGTACACAGACAAAAATTTCTGAATAGTACATCTATTTAAAAAGATACTTTTTAGATAAAGCCAAGGGTGAAAACATTTACAAAAAAGAAATCTTGTCTTTTTCTTTTTTTGGCAGCCATAAATAATGTTCTTGTGAAACTGTTTGTAAAAATTATTTTAAAGAGATTTGAACATTAAAGGTTTAATGTCTCCTATGAAATAGACTCTTTAATCCTAAATGAGTTGGTCATCATGAGTAACTATATTCAAAGTGGTGTCTATAGCTATAGAAAAGATATGAACTGCTCTTTACGATGTCAGACAAGAGTCTTATCTCCATCCATGTCTCTTTTTCTAATGGTAAATAAATTGATGACTTTAATATATTTCTTATCTTAAATAATTGGCATGAGGTATTTATTATTAACATAATGGTATGCATATTTTCTGCCTATGTTGCAAAGAAATATTTACTCTTCTCTGCCTTTACCAAGGATAAAATTAAAGAAAATTACTTTACTAAGGAATAGCAGAGCTCAAGCTCAAGGAATCATTCTTGTAAGAGAGAGTTCTTGAAGTCTGGAATAGATTAGTGAAAGACATTATTCTCTTTTGTTCTAAGTTTCTAAAAAAGGATAAATTTCGAAAGATGGCGGCGTAAGTAAATGCCTGTACTCTCCGCCTCCCACAGCCACATTAATATTACAACTAAAATACAGAACAATCATCATCCAGAATCACTGGAAAGCTGGCTGAATGGAAGTCCTACAACTAGAGAAGTAAGGAAGAAAGCACACCACCTGGCCAATGTGGCTCAGTGGTTGAGCATCGACTTGTGAACTGGGAGGTCACCGTTCGATTCCTGGTCAGGGCACATGCCCAGGTTGCAGGTTCAGTCCCCAGTGTGGGGCGTGCAGGAGGCAGCCAATCAATGATTCTCTCTCATCATTGTTGATTCTATGTCGTTCTCCCTCCCTTCCTCTCTGAAATCAATAAAAATATATTTTAAAAAAGGAAAAGAAGAAAGCACATTGAGACTGGTAGGAGGTGCGGAGGCACTGAACCGGCTGGTCCAGCACCCATGTGTGCCACTTTTTTAACCAGGAGGGAGATCGTCTCTGCAGAGGCCACCCTGAGGAGCAAGGGGTCCCAGCCCCACACCAGAAGACTAGCCCAGGGTCCCAGAGCTGGGAAAAGAAGTCCCTACAGGCAGTAAGAACTACGGATGTAAAAACCAGTATGGATTTGGACTCAGGGACACAGAGACTGCTGGAGACACAGCTGTTCCTCTTAAAAGGCTAGCACCATGAACTGAAATTACAAGGTCCTGCTTCCTCTGAGCTCCAGTGCGAGGGCGAGACTCTGGGGGACACAGACACATATGAGGAGGAACTGGATTGTCTGGCATCAGGGCAGGAACTCGGGGGCAGCTTTCTCCCAGATGAAGGTGTTTGCAGAGATCATTGTTCCTAAGCTGGGACTTCCCAGTCACAGTGCTGACTGGCAGCCATTTCTGTTAGCTCCACCCTGGTGATTCCCTAAGACCCTGCCACATCCAGTTGACAACCCCACCCAAGCTGCCTGCAGCGGCTTTTGCATATGAGTGGCCTTTCCTTGCTTGGGGTAAAATCTCTCAAACAAGCTGCAGCTGGGTCAGGGAGCCCCAAACCTATCAATAAAAGGCCCAAAACCTGGCACCAGCATCAGCCTGCCTTGCTTTATAGCTGGGCCTCATCTGGGCACTTCTAAACCCAATACAAAGAGGAAGAATCTGCAGATCTCTCTGTAGCTCCTGCTGGGTGGCCATAGGCAGTGGCTGACTTTGCACCTCCCTGGAGACCCAAGAGCCAGTGTACCCAGTGGTCAGTGTCAGACCATATCAGATTACAACTCTACACATCCATAAGCGACACACTCAGGGGCAGACTCAGTGAGCACCAAAGCCCCACTGAACCAAGTCCTGCTCCATAGGGTAGTCTCCTGCACAGCAGCTCTCCCACTGTAGTTGCAGCTGGTCCTCACAGCCAATTGGCCTGGAGGTCAATTCCTCCCAGTGACACTAACAGCAATCAAGTCTCAACTACAACAAGACTGTGCTCAGAGCCCACAAAGGAATGCACCTAGAGCTCCCACTCAGGTGACTGGGGAGGCTGAGTCACTGGGCCCTACAGGACACCTACTACACAAGGCCACTCTACCAGCTCAAGGATACATAACAGCTCTACCAAATATATAGAAACAAACACAGGGAAGCAGCCAAAATGCAGAGACAGGAAGGCATGTCGCAAATGAAAGAAATAGACAAGAGCAGACTACTGATATAGAGTTCAAAACCATGGTTATAAGATTACTCAAGAATCTTCTAGAAACCTCCAAAAAAAATGGAAAAGGACTAGTTAGAAATTAAGCATACCCTGACTGAAATAAAGAATAATATACAGGGTTTCAACAGTGGAGTGGAAGATTCTGAGAATCAAATCAATGATTTGAAATATGAAGAAGCAAAAAACATCCAACCAGAAGAGCAAAAAGAAAAAAAGAGTCCAAAAATGTGAGGATAGTGTAAGGAGCCTCTGGGACAACTTCAAGCGTACCAACATTCGCATTGTCAGGGTGCTAGACGAGGAGAGAGAACAAGATATTGAGGACCTGTTTGAAGAAATCATGACAGAAAACTTCCCTTACCTGGTGAAAGAAATACACTTACAAGTTCAGGAAGCACAGAGAGTCCCAAACAAGAGGAACCCAAAGAGGACCACACCAAGACACATCATAATTAAAATGCCAAGGGCTAAAGACATTGAGAGAATCTTAAAAGCAGCAAGAGAAAAACAGTTAGTTACCTAAAAGGGAGTGTCCATACGATTATCAGCTGACTTCTCAACAGAAACTATGCAGGCCAGAAGGGAGTGGCAAAAAATATTCAAAGTGATGAATAGCAAGGATCTATAACCATAATTACTCTACCCAGCAAAGCTATCATTTAGAATTGAAGGTCAGATAAAGAGCTTCACAGGCATGAAAAAGCTAAATGAAACGTTGAAAGGTATTCTTTAAGAACAGGAAGAAAAAAGGAAAAAAAGAAAAAAAATATGAACAACAAAATGGCAACAAATGCATACCTATCAACAATTGAATCTAAAAATCAAAATAAACAAATAAGAAATCTTATGACCAGAATAAACTGGTGAATAAAATAGTATCAGAGGCATGGAAATGGAACAGACTGACGATTCTCAGAGGGAAGTGGGGGGCCGGGACAGGAAGAGATTAAACAAAGATCTTATATGCACATATGCTTTACTGATGGGCACAGACAATAGGGTGGCGAAGGCCTGGGGTGGGATGGGGTGGGAACTGGGTGGAGGGAGGCAATGGCGGGGGGGGGGCATCTTTTTTTCCCCCATTGCCAATAATCTCAACAATAAAGATTTTTAAAAATAATAAAATAAAATAAGAAATGATAAATTTCATCCTGGCTGGGTTGGGGTTTCTGATAAAACACCATTAGCTCACTCAACAAGGAAATAATGAGGATAGTTGCAAATGTGGGAAAACTACCAAATATATTTACCCTGGCTGACTGTATTATTGTTTATTATCTGCCTTCCAACAAATTTTGTTTATTTTACTTTTTAAAAATATGATTCAGCCCAGCTGGCAGGGCTCAGTGGTTCAGTGTTGACCTACGAACCAGGTCACGGTTTGACTCCTAGTCAGGGTACATGCCCAGGTGTAGGCTCTATCCTCAGGAGGAGGCGTGTTGGAGGCGGCTGATCGATGATTCTCTTTCATCATTGATGTTTCTATCTCTCTCTCCCCCTCCCTTCTTCTCTGAAATCAATAGAAAGTATTTTTAAAAATATGATTCAGGCTGTGACAGGTGTGGATCAGTTGGTTGAACATAGTCCTATGCACAGAAGGTCGCTGGTTCGATTCCAGGTCAGGGCACATGCCCAGATTTCTGGGTGGGGGGCATGTAGGAGGCAGCCAATCCATGTTTCTCTCTTTCACTGATGTTCCTCTCTCCCTTCCTCTCTCTCTCTAAAATTAATAAAAACATTTTAAAATAAAAATATGATTGGTATTAACATCACATTCAGGATACATAGTGTACATTCAATCTGCAGCACATTGACAGCAAAAGCAGAGAACACATTATTATCAATACCATGTAATGAGCATGTACTTGAGGCTCATAACCAGAATGATATCAACAATTTGAACACTGGTTTACTAAGGTTTAAATATGGCATGGAAATCAGTACCCCCAAAAAAAGACTTGGCTTTCAGGGTAACAATCAATCTCCCGTTACATTCCTGATCCCTATACATTTTGACTAATTCTCCTGGCCAAAACTGTCTTAGATGACAGGAGAATTGAGTTTGTGACTCACAGTCATTAAGCAATGAGCAGTCCATCATTTAATGCTATTATTTTGGCATTGAGTTTAGCTCCATGGCTAATCAGTCAACAAGTGTTTTTGTGTTGTGGAAAGTATTGGTATAGATGAAGATACATAATTGAACACAACTTTTCTTACAGATCTTAAAAATAGTGGAGAGGAAAAGGTTGTACACACATAAACATTACCGATAGTACCTAATATAAAATTTCCTCAGAGACTTCTTCAGTGATATAAGTGTGGTACTGATTTTCATCATCTTTCTTCATAGTACTACTACAGAGAGGGAATATTTATTAAAGCCTATGTGGAAACTCCATGTCTTAATATAGTCAGGACATGTTAGTTATGTAACCACCTTCCCCACAGAAATTGCAAGTTGTCTGAATTAAGACTGTGTTTTATGTAGTCTCACATCTCCCACAACACCTACGGCAGTGCCTTGACTTAGCAGCTGCTCAGAAAGAATTTGTTGACTATTTAATTGTGGCCATAAGCTTATTACCAAAATAAACACTGTAATGCTCATCATTTTACTATGAAGCACAAACTGAATGCTACTAACTTAGAAAGGACATTGGACCAGCTTCAGAATGAGACATATTAACCTCACACAAATTAAGAAAATATATTCCAATGTAAGTTGCTCTGAGACTCGGGATTTAAATATTTGTATATCTTCTGAGAAGGGATGTAAAAATATTTACATGTATATGGCCTGTCTGAAACCAGAGAACTGAGCCAGTTGATATTCATGTTTCAAATCCCCTTCTAACCACAAATCTACAACCTTTGTAAGGGTAAAGTTCACATTCATTTAAAGAGGAGTTGCACATAAACAAGAAATACCTTGCGTGTAAGATTTCAAAAAAGGGGGGGGAAAGCTGTTGCAAGCAGAATCCAAAATCTATATTCCATCCGGGTTCAAATCCTTAGAAATAGCCACAGCAATATGTTTTGTTTTATTTATTTTTGTTAAGACCTACAATATAAAGTAGACATAAAAGGTGCATTTGGCAGAATCAGTTCAAAGCAATTCCTCCATAACTTGTTTACAAAAATAGCCAGAGGGGAAAAAATGTTTCCTTCAGAATCTGAATGACTCTCATACAGAGGAAATTATTTACTTTTGGACCGGTCTAAAGCGCCAGGCATCACCACAAAAGAAAAAATAAATTTGTCTCCAAAAGATTCCCAGGAAAGATAAATAGGACGGTCACGTGGTGTTCTTTCTTTTCTCTTTTTGCTTTTAGGAGCTTTCTATGAGTGGTTTTAGTGACATAGTGGCATAGTGACAGGTTTTGTTTACCTTCCATTTTCCTCTTTGTAAAAGGCATTTTAAGGCACTTTCCATTGCCTGCTAATGTTCACTTTATGGCATTGTTCTTGGCAGTTCTCCTACATAGATGAGCACTTGTCACTCAGATCGTATTCTGCTTGGTTCATCAAAAAAATCAAAACTCCCCCCCTCGGCCCCCCTTAGACTCCGCTTCTTCTGTAAATTATATTTCTCTGGTTTTCTTTTTTTTATACTTCTCCGTGCTTCCTAGATTCTCTACTGCTGCTCTGGAAATCTCATGCCTTCTCCAGTGTGTACACTGCTCCTCGTTTCGAAGATGCAAGCATGAGCATTTTGGTCTGATCCTTTTTGATTTTAGAGCCTTGAACTCCAGTGTGCTGCTGTGTTTGAGACAGCCTTGAGGGCTATAACTAAAACCCATGTGGTGCAATGCATTATTCATTCATGAACAATTTTACAGGCCCATTCTTTTGCCCAAAGCTTAAATATAAGCAACTGATTTCCTCTCTCCTCTCCTCTCCTCTCCTCTCCTCTCCTCTCCTCTCCTCTCCTCTCCTCTCCTCTCCTCTCCCCTCCTCTCTTCTCATCTCTTTTCCTCTTCCGTTTCCTCTCTTTCTCCCTCTCCCTAGGCAGAGGAAATGTGGCAGATGTGAAGGGCATCTAAAGCAGAAGTTATGGAAGAAATAAAAATATTAGAAGATATAAACATTTTCCCCGTCACAGAGCAAGAAACGAAGGAAAAGATGGTTACCTCCAACCACTTCCTCCTTTTCCATTTCTGCCTCCAGGCCCAGGAGGTGGACTTCTGACTGGGAAAGCAAGGGACAAGGCACTTGAGTTGAGAGATAGGAGACACTTAGATTCCTTCTTTCCATTCCTAGCCTTCTTCAGGAGCAGCCATCGGGTAGGAACTCTGAGGAGGTGCAGTTTGGGACTGGAGGTGATAGGCCTGAGAGGTGCCCTTCCTCCTGGAAAGCTCAGTGGGGTTGGGGCAGGATGGAGTTTTACTTTATACACAGTGGCACACTCACGCTGGTTATTAATCCTATATAATAAAAGCCCAGCGACCAAATGGCGGTCGACCAGTTGCTATGACAGACACTGACCACCAGGGGGCAGACACTCAATGCAGGAGCTGCCCCCTGGTGGTCAGTGCGCTCCCACAGTGGCTGACTGGGATGAGCGGCTGCTCCCACTGCAGGGGCAGCTGCTCAGAGGGCGGGTCCACAGCCACTCCGCTGACCAGTGGGCTGATCCCCACAGGCCATGCCACCTCCAGTGCACGAATCCTGTGCACCAGGTCTCTAGTACTGTATAATTAAGCACTTCCATATTAGTTGGTGAAAAGTCGTGTTTCCAAGCTGTTCCTCCAATGCCCTCCCCTTCCCAGCCTCCACTCCTCCACTACCTCCCCACCATCCCCAAGTACAGGGGAGGTGGGTGGTGCCTGCCACAGACCAGGATCTCTTCTGATTTGTTAGTGTAGTGCTGGAATTTCCAAGTATTTTTAATAGCCTCCCTGGTTAAAGCAGAACTGTGACATATTTAGAAAGGGAGTGTGAAAAAGACCTTCTTCTCCTCCTCCCTCCCCGCCTCCCCATAAAAAGCCCATTTTCAGATCTGAGTCCACAGGTGGGACCTTTTTTACAAAGTGGCTCCCCATAATGGTAGATTCTGGTCGTGCCTTTGAGTCTGTGCCTTGTAGAAGGAAGTAGAACTTGCTGCGTAGGTTGCCTGGAAGGCAATCCGTATGCCTAACCATATGGTGGCCTTCTAGGACAAGAGAGCAAACAAGTATTCTAGAATTTAAGTAGAAGTACTGCTTAGGAACGAAGAGTGTGCATTTAGCTTCAAACTAGGATGACAGCCCTGATGGAGTATCAACCTGTGCACTGAAGGGTCCCAGGTTCGATTTCAGTCAAGGACATACCTGGGTTGCAGGCTCAGCCCCAGTAGGGGTGCATGCTAGAAGCAACCAATCGAGGTGTCTCTCTCGCCTCAATATTTCTTTTTCTCTCCAGCCCCCCTCCCTCCTTTCCATTCTCTAAAAATCAATAGAAAAATATCCTTGGGTGAGGATTAACCAAAAATAAAATAAAATAGGATAACAATAGTTCTGATATCCTAGGTTGTTGAGAGGATTAAATGAGATAATGTAGAAAGCACTTAGCAGTGTGCTTAATACCCATTACACGTTCAGTAAATACTATTATTTGAAACAGATTGCAGAACCAATTGATGAGATATTGATTTTCAGGTATAAAAGCAGGTATTTCCTGAGTTGACGGCTAATGGATGTTTTTTCCTTGAGGAACTTCTGAGAGAAGAAGGGAACCTATTAATATTCCCCTATTTAAATTTCAAATTATAATGGAAAGAATAATCTGGGGATTAAAAAAGTGGTAGTTTGGACATAATTCTGAAATTTTTGGAATTTCACCAAACAACTTTAATCAATAAGGCTCTTGAATTTAAGTAATTTGGATGATGTCCATCAGAGACTTCATTAACACTATTTTTCCCCAAACAGAAATATTCTTAAATAGGCAGAAAACATTTTCAAATTTGCTGAGATTATGCTATTATTTAAATGATTTAGCATTTTATGAAAATCCACTTAACTAATGAATAGGTTGGCCCTCTAGGATAAGAGAGTGAACAAGTATTCTAGAATTAAGTAGAAGTACTGCCTAGGAACCAGGAGTGTGCATTTAGCTTCAAAATACGATGGCGATAATTCTGATGTTTTAGGATTATTGGGAAGATAGGACCAATTCCATCATTTATGTAGCTGAAAATAGGTTCAAACTGTAAAAGGGTCTAGCCTATTACAGATATTCAATATTGAAGTATCTCACAACACCCTATAGTTATGGAGGTGTATTTCTGCTCCATTTCCTTATTTACCAAACTAGAGGCCCAGTGCACGAATTCATGCACGGGTGGGGTCCCTCAGCCTGGCCAGCCCAGTGGGGCCAGCTGGGGAGAGGGACCATGGGAGGTTGGCCAGCTGGCCTGCTCCCAATCAGGGCCAGGCTGGCTGTGGGGGGTGGGGAGGCACAGGAGGTTGGCCCGCTGGGGGGAGGGACTGGGGGAGGTTGGCCGGCAGGCCCCGATCAGGCAATCGGGGCCTGCCTGCTGGGGAGAGAGGCCACGGGAGGTTGGCAGGCCACCAGCTGCAGGAGGTTGGCTGTAGGAGTGCACTGACCACCAGGGGGCAACTCCTGCACTGAGTGTCTGTCCCCTGGTAGTCAGTGCACATCATAGCAACTGGTTGTTCTGGTCATAATGGTCGCTTAGGCTTTCATATATATAGATGTGATGCTGCAACTGCAGAAGATTGCCCAATGCCAGGCCAAAGCCCACACCTTTGGATTTGTACTCCAGAGCACTTCTTCACCTACACTGTCTTCAATGGCATTGCCTTATTTCACAGGAGTGAAACAGATTCACTGGCTTAACCAAAGACTTAGCTTTACAGCTAAGCATCATAATTCACATTAACAGCTCTGTGCCTGGGCCCATGTTCCTTCATCTGACTTGAACACTCGTTTCACCTTTCTTTTTTGGCTGGCTAAGGATGCTTACTCATCTTCAGGACTCAACTTGCGCATCACTTCCCTGATTACCTAGACTGGGCTGAGTGCCACTCTTCAGGCCCCCATCCCACCTGGCATACCTGTGTCGAAGCACTGAAGTTCAGAATAGGTACGTCTCAGGCACCCAGTCTCTACATTGGCCCTCGGCTAAGTCAGTCTCCTGCATCTCACTCCAGCTTCTGTCTCTTTCTAGCTTGCAGTCTCCGCTTAGCCTGTATCATGCATCTGCCTGTATTCCTCCTCATTTTGTCCCACTCCCCAACCTATATCCCTCTCAGTTTTTATCCTCTCAGCCTATATCCTCCCACAACCTACATACTCTCAACATAGTCCCTCACCAACCTCTATCTTCCCAACCAGTAGTCACCCCAGCCTGTATCTCATTTGTGTCCCCTCTGCCTAAATGCACCCTTGCTTGCATCTTTCCCCACCAGCCTATTTCTTCCAGTCCAGATTCCTCCAGCCTGTATACCCCTGTGAAAGGAAGAATTCTAAGACAGTCACAAAGATTCCTGGCCATATAGATGGATATGTGCACACCATCTCCCAGTTATTCAATCAAACTCTAATCTAGATGCTGCCATGAAGGGATTTTGCAAATGTAATTGAGATCCCAAATTAGGTGAGTTGAAAACAGATATTATCTGGGTAGACCTGATCTAATCACATGAGCCCTTTAAATCTGGGTCTAGAGATCAGATAGAGAAGTCAGAGAGATATGAAGCATGAGAGGGCACATGGCGGGGGCCATATGGCTGGGAACTGCAGGTGACCTCTATTTGCTGAGAGTGGCCTCTGCCAACAGCCAGCAGGAAAGCGGGGCCTCAGTTCTACTACCACAAGGAGCTGAATTCTTCCAACAACCATGTGAGCTTGAAGGGGGGTCCCTGAGCTCCAAAAAGGAACACAGAGCAGCTGACACCTTGATTTTAGCCTCGTGATACCCTGAATGGAGAAAGAACTTGGCCACATCATGCCTGGACTCTGACCTACAGAACTGTGAACTAATAATTGGGTGTTGTTTAAGCCACTAAATTTGTGATAATTTGTTACAGCAATAGAAAATGAACACAACCCCACCCAGCCTGTATCTCCCCAGTTTGTGTCCCCTCCTTCTACCAGTATATCTCCCAGCCTGTATCTCCCCAGGATGGAGCTCCCCAGCTTGACTCACTTCTGCAGCTTGTATCACCCATCTCCCAGCTTGTACAGTTCTCTAGCCTGAATTCCCCCCACATATACACCTGTCATATGCAACCCCCCTCCTTCATCCAGTCATACATACACACACACACACACACACACACACACACACACACACACACACACACACCATAGGCACCACGCACACCACCACTGGTTCCCTGCACAGCACGGCAGCCTAAGTGATTTCACCTGTCAAATTCACAGTCTGCATTACCAGATAGAAATTTTGTCTCCTTTCCAAGACCAGGAAAACTGTAGTCTTGTCTCCTTTGTTCCCTTGAGTCTCAAGCCAATCAATCCCAGCAGCCAGTCAGTCCTACCTCCTCAGCCCTGAGCTAGTTTCTCCGGCGCTCTAGAATCAGAGGGCCCCTGCAGGTGGCCGAAGGCACTCCCTTTCCAAAAGAAAGAAACTGGGCCTCAAACCCCCAGCCCAAGTCCTTTCCTTTCTTCTCTGTAAGGACCAGAAAATCCCTTTCCTCCAGGGGTATTGCTGATATCCCTCTGTCCCCCACCATTTCCCACCTCAATTCCAGGGCCAAGCACTGTCTGTTCTCTTTCTGGACTTTTCCATGTGTGTTGTCCTACAACTTACATTTGCAAGATGGTGCTTTTCTCAGTCATGTGTTCCTCCATAATATATCCTTGTACCAGAACCAGAACTCCTTTGGCTCAGTTTTTGATGATTCGAATGAGCGGCATAAGTAGCCAATAGCCTACCTTCAAAAAACGAACATTAGGTGAAGCAGGTGGAATCTCTGCATAAAATAACTTTACATACAACAATCCTGTGAGGTACAATTATTACTCTAAAGACAGATGAGGAAATTGAGGCTCAGAGAGGTTAACTATGTTGTCAAAGAGCACACAGCAAGCAAGCAGCAGGGCTGGGTTACCAACTCAGGCAGTCTGGCTCCAGAGCCCATCTTCTTGCCCACTCTGCTGAACACTTCCTAGGTGTCAGGATCACTGTGCTAAGTAGCAGATGTGCATGACTTATGTGACAAAGAAGAAAAGAGAGAAAATAGAGAGAGCTGTGTGCTGAAGTGATTGGGAAGTTTTCCACAGGGAAAGTGGGGCTTGAGCTATCATGACAGGAAAATTAGGACTCAGGGTTATAAGGATGAGGCATTCAGGTAGGGGGAATGGAATGAACTAGGCCTAGGAGTGGGAACATGCATCTTCTAATACCATAATTTGTATAGGGCAGTCATGGGAAATAAGGCTGAAGAGATAAGTGGAGACTGGATTGTGGCTACCTTGAATGCCTAGCCAAAGGATTTGGCCTAAATTACAAGGCAACTGGGAAGGTTTTTAAGCAACTGGTTGGAGAGAAGGGAGGGACAGCTGAATATGGTGCATGACTGAACTTGGGAGATAAAAAGAATTAAAAAATCATGTGGCTCAGTGGTTGAATGTCGACCTATAAACCAGGAGATCACAGTTCAATTCCTGGTCAGGGTTGTGAGCTCGATCCCCAGTCGGGGGGTGTGTAGGAGGCAGCCAATCAATGATTCTGATCATTGATGTTTCTATCTCTCTCTCCCTCTCCCTTCCTCCCTGAAATCAATAAAAAACAACTTTTAAATCATTCCAAGTTTTAGTGCTTGGGTGTCCAGAATGATTTTTGTTTTAATAATAGAAATTATTAAATTCTATTTGAAACTGAAATTTGCCTCCTTATAATAATCACATACATGGGTAGGTCTTTAGATTCTGTTGGGATAGAAACTGCATTTGCTCTCTCCATAACACAATTGAGGAAAAATTTCATACAGGACCAGACAAGTATGAAGAGGGTCATCAGAATCCTATACAGGCTCCTTGCCCTATAGAAAAATCCCAAGAGTTCAGCTGTGCTATGGGAATTTTGTCAATGAGCCAGTAGTCTCCCATCAATAGGACAAGTGAGGAATTCAAGTACAGGAGTTCCTTTCTTGCTCTATACGTATATTGAGCAGGTACGAAGTGAGTTTCTGTTGACAATGAGACCAAAGAAGGTCTAATTTGCTGAAGACATAGAAAATATTGCTGGTCGATATTACAGATTACAGGCCATCACTGCATACTCTCTAGCTTTTAAAAAATACTTGAGTGTTTTAAGGAGCGTAGTTGCTATCAATATGCAACCTAAAACATGTACTTTTAACTTTTTCATCCAGAATAAATTAACATTAAACAAGAATGTAAAGAGCATGGGAAAAGTTACTTCGTGCCAGCTCTGGAACACACTGCACTCACCAAACCACGAGAGGTGCCTGGTGCCCGCCAGCACTGCTTGGCACAGGAGATGGAACTGAGAGAGAAAGGAGCATGGACACCTGAAACCTGTCATGTCACTCCCACTTGCACCCGGGGATAGTCCAGACCTGGGTGATAAAGTCAAAAGCAGGAACATTCTAGAGCCAGTTCAGATTACACTTAGTCTTGGCATCTACCAGTTGCATTTACCTTGGGCAAGTTACCTTACTCTTTGTCATATTCTTTTTTTTTTTTTTAAAGTTAAATTAAATACCATCTGTAAAGTACCTAGCACAGCAGCACCCAAAACATTGAAGAGGGCAATACCTGTTATTTCCTTTTCCCTTCCCCTCAGTGGGAAGCAGGAAGCAGCAGAGTTAATGGGGCATTCCAACTGGTGTATGTGTGGAACCTGGGACCAGGGAATCCAAGAGAAGGCAAGTCCTGGAGAATGAAGGCTGGGGCTGGGTGCCCCTGTGTTAGGAGATGCCTCCACAGCTGGCCTGTCTCTTGCTGGGATATAATATTCATGGAAAGGTAAACAGAATCAGAAGTGGTGACTTAAGGAAGGCACCAAATACCTGGAGATCAAGTGGGAAAGAAAGGGGATTTAATGCCCTGGTCTTGGCTGAGTATCATCCTGTGCACAGAAAGGTTGCTGGTTCGATTCCCGGTTGGGGCACATGCCCGGGTTTCAGGCTCATCCCTGGTCCGGGTGTGTGCAGGAGACAGTTAATCGATGTTTCTCTCTCACATTGATGATTTCTCTCTCTCTCTCTCTCTCTCTCTCTCTCTCTCTCTCTCTCTCCCTCTCTCCCTTCCTTTCTCTTGAAAATCAATTAAACATATTTTTAAAAAGAAAAGAAAGAGAATTTAAACAGGAAGTATGTGTATTGGAGGCAGGATTAGGAGTGGGGAGGGATTGGGGAATAGAGTGGGGTTTACAAAGTGCTGAAGATGAGTGCTTTCAATAAAAACAAACAAAACTAAGCCAAGACAGAAAAACCTTTGTCCTGAGACCAAGATTCAAGAACAGTCTCCCCTGAGAAAACTGGTAAGAACAGACAGGTGTTTGGTGAAGAAAAAAAAAAAAAAAAGACCCAATTATCAAAACTGGGATAAAAATGGGAGCAAGGTTGAAGCTGGGAAACAAGATCAAATCAGGAGGAACAGCTGCAATCTGCTGCTGAGTCACTGTGACCTGGTGTTGAGTCAGCAGAAAACTGTCTGATTGGTGTCCAGGCTTGGGGTACAAAGGGAAGTCAAGAGCTTGCTCTGTGAGCCAGAGAGACGGAGAGTAGGGACCTAACCTTGGCATTAAAAGGGCAAAGATTCGAGGGAATCTTGCAGTCAGGGGCTCTCCAGGCGATAGGAGAAGCTAAATTCTCTTCACTGTTTTTGCCTCAAACTCACCTAGGGGGAGCTTGTTAAAAATATCAGTGTTCCAGCAACTCCAGATTTAATGAATTAGTATTTTTTTTTATTATTATTGATTTCAGAGAGAGGAAGGGAGAGGGAAAGAGAAATAGAAACATCAATAAGAGAGAATCATTGATTGGCTGCCTCCTGCACGCCCCCTACTGGGGATCGAGCCCACAACCCAGGCATATGCCCTTGACCAGAACCCAACCTGGGACTCTCAGTCCACAGGCCAACCCTCTATCCACTGAGCCAAACCAGCTGGAGCAATGAATTAGTATCTTTATGGGTAAGGACAAATCATGTGGATTGGTGAATCTGATGCAAACTAAAATTGGAAACCAAGAGGTTTAGATTCTAAATTTCAGAAGGATATTCTTCCTCATCTTGATTCTGAATTTATGTATTTATGTCTCTCCCCTCACTTTCTCTAGAAAGTAACTAGCCTCTAATAACCATATAGGGCTCAGACTCTGAGATAGGTTTGAATGGGTTCTTCTGTGCTGTGGTAAAATATATATAACTTAAAACATGCCATTTTAACTATTTTTAAGTGCAAAAATAAATAGCATTAATTATGTTGTACAACCAACACAACTATGTTTTTTCATGCCTCTTAACAGAAACTATAACCATTAAGCAGTAACTCCCCAGTCCTCCTTACCCCAGCTCCTCGTAATTTCTAAAGTACTTTCTGCCTCTGTGAATTTGTCTATTCTACATATTTCATAAAAGTGGAATCATGCAGTATTTGTTCTGTTGTGTCTGACTTCTTTCAGTTAGCATGTTTTCAAGGTTCATCCATATGTAGCATATATCAGAACTTCATTCCTTTTTATGGCTGAGTAATATTATATTGTGTGTGTGCCTGTATGTATTTTATTTATCATCCATCTGTTGATAGACACTTGGGTTGTTTCCATCTTTTGGCTATCGCGAATAATGCTGCAATAAACATTGGCATATAAGCATCTGTTTGAGTCACTCTTTTTAATTATTTTGAGTATATACCCAGGAATGAAATTGCTGGGTCATGTGATAAGTCTGTGTTTAACTTTTTGAGGAACTGCCAAACTGTTTTCTACAGGGACTGCACCATTTCACATTCCCACCAGCAATGCATGATGGTTACAATTTTTCACATCCTCAACAATACTTGCTATTTTTCATTTTTTAAATTAGAGCTATCCCAGTAGATTTGAAGGGGTACTTCATTATAATTTTGATTTGCATTTCCCTAATGACTAATTCTGTTGACATCTTTTCATGTGCTTACTGACCATTTGTATACCTTCTTTGAAAAAATGTCTATTCAAGTCCTTTGACCAACTTTAAATTGAGTGTTATTTTTTCCAGTTGTAGAAGTTCTGTATATATTCTGTATATTAAACCTTTACCATATATGTGATTTGCAAAAATTTTCTCACATTCTGTAAGTTGTCTTGAATTTCTTGATATCTTTTGATGCACAAAAGGTTTTTTTTTATTTGATTAAGTCCAACTTACCTAATTATTTATTGTTGCTTGTGCTTTTAGTGTCATAGTAAGAATTAAAAAGGAAACATATGTAATACTTTCAACAATAAAGAATTAAAAAAAAAAGAATTGCCAAATCCAAGATCATGAAGGTTTATTTCTGTGTTTCCTTCTAATCATTTTACAAGTTTTGCTCTTATATTTGGTTGTTGATCCATGTTGAGTTAAATACTGTGAGGTCCAACTCCAGTCTTTCCCATGTAGAAATCCAATTGTCCCAGAACCTATTGTTGAAGAGACTATTCTTTAAAAAGAAAGAGAGATTTTAAAATTGATTTTTAGAGAGAAAGGAAGGTAGAGGGAAAGAGAGAAACATAGATGTGAGAGGGAAACAATCAGCTGCCTCCCGCACGTCCTTACCGGGGAAGGAGTCCATAAGCCCAGTGTGTGCCCTAACTGGAAATCAAATGGGCAACCTCTCCATGCAGGGGACAAACCCCCGCCCCAATCAACTGAACCACACTGGCCAGGGCTGAAGAGACTATTCTTTCCCCATTGGATAGACTTGGCACCTTTGTCAAAATCATTTGGCATACTACTGTTTAATGGGTACAGAGTTTCAAATTTGCAAGATGACCGCTGGCTGGTCTGGCTCATTTGGTTGAGTACAGTCCTAGTCACCGAGAGGTTGCTGGTTCAATTCTTGGTCAGGGCACATTCTTGGTCAGGGCACATGCCCGGGTTGCAGGTTTGTTCCCCAGTTGGGGTGCAGCCAATTGATGTTTCTCTCTCACATTGATGTTTTTTTCTCTCTCTCCCTCCCCTTCCTCTCTCTCTTTCTAAAGTCAATAAAAACATATTTTAGAATAAAAATTGCAAGATTAAAAGAGTTCTGAAGGTGAATGGTGGTGATGGTTGCACATGTGAATGTATGTAATGTCACTGAACTGTATACTTAAAAATGGTTAAGATGATAAAGTCTATGTGATATGTATTTTACTACAAAAATCAATTGGCCATATATGTATGGGTTTATTTCTGAAATCTCAATTAAATCCCACAGGTCTTTATGTCTATCCTTATGCCAATACCATGCTGTTTTGATTACTGTAGCTTTGCAATAAGTTTTGAAATCAGGAAGTATGAATGCTCCAACTCTATTCTTTTGTTATTCATGTCCCCTTGAAACTCCATATGAATGTGAGGCCATCTTTTCCATTTCTTCAAAAAACACTATTGATATTTTGATAAGGATTGTTTCAAACCTGTAGAGATAGCTTTGGATAGTATTGCCATCTTAACAATGTCAAGTCTTCCAATCCATGCATAGGAAATGTCTTTCCATTTATTTGGTATTTATTTCAGTAATGTTTTTCAGTTTTCAGTTCAAGTAGGTTCTTAAGCTAACATTTTTCTTCCCTTCAATATGACACACTTGGACCACATAAGAGAGAAATACAACTCATAAGAAGACAATCAGTATTTATTCATTTTTTTGGTACCCACTCTTGAAAATAAAAGACTTATAGATTCCTCAGCATTAAACCAGCATTCATTGCCCATGATTTTTGTTCTAAGTTCTGGACTAGTTGCTAGAGGGCACCTGATTTACGTAAGCTTAAAATAGTATAACTATCAGATAGAACTCTAAACAGTGATGGTATAATGGTGATGGTAAAAAATAAAAAACAGCCTTGTGCAGAAAGCTGAGGGCACACAAACAAAGCAAAACTCAGAGCCCATGAGGGGGTTGAGTTGGGAAAGGTGTCAAATAGGAGGCTTTGAAGGTAGAGCGGGATTTTGCCAGTCAGAAGAAGGATAGGAAGAGAATGGCATTTGGGGAAAAGAATGTGATACAAGTGTCAACCAATGAAAGCATAAATAAGTGAGACAACAAAATTGGTCTCTCTCTCAATCTATCTATCTATCTATCTCAAATCAATTTTAAAAAAAGATCTTACAAGTTATGTCATATAGACTTAAAAAAAATAGAGGAACACCTTTCTATTAGAGAGGAGTTGGTAAGAAAAGATATTTTTTAGATAAAGAAAAATACATGCTTTACATATATACATAAAGATCAACAAATATACGTATGTCAATATGCAAACAACTGTTGGCATTTAATGAGAATGATATTTTTATGTCCATGAGAAGCATTTTTTCAGAAACTGAGAGCCTGAAAATCTTACCACATTGTTCTCCCAGACTGGTACTACACTGGTAAGGAAAATCAAAGAAACTCTTAATAATTAAGCAAAAAGCCCACATCTTCACCTTAATCACTGCCTACATTTTGCCGCAGGTAAGGTTGTTTCTGTTCAGAATGACTTCTGTGGGCTACATAAATAAAATCACAGCCTGTTGTAGTTTCCCGAGCCCACCCACATGCATGACCAAACTGAATATAGCACTCATTAAAATCATGTACTTAAAAAGAGAGAGAAAAGAAGTCCCGTTTATTGTGTGTGTGGATGAAAGGGGAAATATAAAAATGACATGAACCAGAACCCAATTTCCTGTCCATGGCCCCAGAAGAGAAGATCACCGAGTCACCCTCTCTCCAGGGTTAGATATGGCTGAGAACAGACGTGATGTGGAAGCATCTGAACCACAGCATGGATGCCCCTCCATCTTTCCAGTTCAGGAGAGGGCCAAAGGAGTCTGTGGGGAGTATCTGATGCCAACCTCAGAAACTGCAGCTGATCAGGGCTCAGACCTTTTACACTGTTTTAAACTGTTATCTTCCAACTTACTCCTCCCACTTCTGGGCACTACTGACATGGTCCCTCTGCCTCAAGGACCTAGGTACAGGAGCAGAGCCTTATCTGTTAGCTCCCAAGACTTAGCAAAGGGGACAGCGGGCTTGACTAATCTTTCCTACTTAGGATCCTTTTAATAAATGAGAACACTCTTCTGTTTGGATTTTTTGTATCCAAGTACAATATTATCTTTTGACTCCTGATATGTTTTGCACTAAAATATGGTCAGTATAAACTCTGGGCATGATATGACCTAGGTTTCTTTTTCTTAACAAAAGAAAAAAAAAACCTACAAAAAATATCCCCAATCACAGGTTGAAACCTACTTCACTTCTTAAAAATTCTAAATCCCAAATTTTAATGATTACAAATATGCCTGTTAAAATATATATTCTACAGTTTGACATGCATCTAGTTATTAAAAAATTATTTTTTGTCTCACTATGATGTTAAAGTTTACTCCCTGCCTTTAAGACTGGTATACTCCAGGAAACTTTTTTTTTAATTTTTAAAAAGAGGGCAATATAAAAGGACCTGAATAAATCATATTACTCTACCAGTTAGATCAGGGGTCCTCAAACTTTTTAAACAGGGGGCCAGTTCACTGTCCCTCAGACCGTTGGAGGGCCGGACTATAGTTTAAAAAAAACTATGAACAAATTCCTATGCACACTGCACATATCTTATTTTGAAGTAAAAAACAAAACGGCAAAAACACCTGCATGTGGCCTGCGGGCCGTAGTTTGAGGACGCCTGAGTTAGATGATAGATTCTTTGGGAAAATTTGCTGAGTGATGCAAAATTAACAGAAACTTGTTCTCAAAGAATTGTCTTGTGTTGGTGACAATAAAGTCCACTTCAGGTTGAGCTACACTATAAGGATGTATATGGCCATTTTGTATTTTGTTCTCCTGTGGCATCACTTTATTTTAGCAGCATTTGTGTTAAGGTGTTTTCTAAACCAGAATAAATATTGGAAAAGGAGTGTCTTCATTGACATGTTGTCAAGCAACAAAAACAAGTTCTGAGTAATTACAACGAAAGGAAGTTCATGTGTTTATTTCTCTAATTAGATTGTTAGAATTTCAGAAGGAACTTTTTTTAAAATATATTTTATTGATTTTTTTACAGAGAGGAAGGGAGAGGGAGAGTTAGAAACATCGATGAGAGAGAAACATCGACCAGCTGCCTCTTGCACACCTCCTACTGGGGATGTGCCCGCAACCAAGGTACATGCCCTTGACCGGAATCGAATCCGGGACCCTTCAGTCCACAGGCCAACGCTCTATCCACTGAGCCAACCCAGCTAGGGCAGAAGGAACTTTTTTTTAAATTGTAAACTATATGGGACAACCAGATAACCATTTTTTTTAAAGCTGGACTTCTGCCGAAACCGGTTTGGCTCAGTGGATAGAGCGTCGGCCTGCGGACTCAAATGTCCCAGGTTCGATTCCGATCAAGGGCACGTATCTTGGTTGCAGGCACATCCCTGGTAGGGGGTGTGCAGGAGGCAGCTGATCGATGTTTCTCTCTCATGGATGTTTCTAGCTCTCTATCCCTCTCCCTTCCTCTCTAAGAAATCAATAAAATATATTTAAAAAAAAAGAAAAAAAAATAAAAAAAAAAAAAGATAACCATTTTTTTTAAAGCTGGACTTCTGCCCAGCCGGTGTGGCTCAGTGGTCGAGCTTCGACCCATGAACCAGGAGGTCAAGGTTTGATTCCCAGTCAGGGCAAAAGTCGGGTTGTAGTCTTGTTCCCCAGTGTGGGGTGTGCGGGAAGCAGCCGATCATTGATTCTCTCTCATCATTGATGTTTCTATTTCTCTCTCCCTCTCCCTTCCTTTCTCTGAAATCAGTAAAAACAAATATTTTTTAAAGTTTTTTTTTAATTAAGTAAGTAAAAAAGCTGGACTTCTGTCTTTGCTGCCGAAAATATATCCCAGGTGGATCAGAAATTTAAACATAAATATATGACATCATAAATGTATGAGAAAAAATGGGCAAAAATTTTATAGTCTTTTATTATGGAAGTATTTTCTATATATGACCGTTATTCCAGAAGCCATAACAATGATAAAATAGTTCATATAAAAAAATTAAAATTTTAAAGGGTAAAAATTACTTCAAACCGAGTTGAAAAAAGAACCAGGAAAAACATTGGCAACAAACATGACACAAAAAGGACTGATTGATTTAATAAAGAGAGAGCTCTTATAAAAACAAAAGCTGTGTTAAAATCAGGAGGGACTGGAGATGAGGAGGCCCCTTCCATCCCCTGCCCGCCATTCTCTGATAAGGACAACGGACGTTTTCTCAGTCTTATGTAAAGCACTGTGCGATCACAACCTCAAGGCAAAGTCGTTAACCTTTCCAACAACGTTGCTTATTTTTCACGTTTCTAACAAAGGTTGCTTATCTTAAACTCTTTCTACATAGAAATTCTGGTGTTGCTGCTAATAAGATGACATTATCTCAATGGAATAATGGGCAAAGAACATAAAGAAGCAATTTTAAATACCCACATGAAAAGGTATTCAACCCCTGCCATAGTTATAGAAAGTTACAGTAAAATAATAATGCGATACCATTTTCAATACAGGGTAGAGCAAAAGTAGGTTTACAGTTGTGAGGACACGTGAAACACAGAGTTCATTCTCATATTTTTGTTGATTGATTATTGTATTATTTTCCATACAAACAACTGTAAACTTACTTTTGCCCCACCTTGTAGATAAACTGAGCAAAAATTAAAAAAGACTGTTGATACCCTGTGCTCAAGAACATGAAGCAATGGGCACTTGTATTTATGATTGGTGGGAGTATAAACAGGTGTAACTTTGGGGGCTGCATTTCAGATATATAAAAGATATATACATACATTTGTATCCTTTGACCTAGCAATTCTATTTCTAAGAATTTATCCAAGCCCTAGCCTGTTTGGCTCCGTGGATAAAGCATCGGCCTGTGGACTGAAGGGTCCTGGGTTTGATTCCGGTCAACGGCACATACCTTGGTTGCAGGGTTGCAGGCTCAATCCCCAGCCCTGGTCGTGTGGGAGGCAACCAATTGATGTCTCATCCATGTTTCTCTCTCTCTCTCTCCTCCTCCTCCCTTCCACTCTCTCTAAAAATCAATGGAAAAATATCCGCGGGTGAAGACTAACAAAAAAACAAAATAATTTATCCGACAGATATACTTGCCCAAGTATCCTATAAATATACTTACACAAAGATTTTATATTTTTTTCAAGGATGTTCATTGTAGCTTCAGATAATAATGTAAGAGTATATGTACAGACTTAATTGGATTTCTAAGATATATCAAGTGAAAAAAAATGTTTCAGAATATTTCTATCACCCCAATAAAATCCCAATGCCCATTTACAATTAATCCCTGTTGCTATCCCAGGCCCCAGGAAACTACTAATCTTTTTTTTTAATCTCTGTAGATTTGCTCTTTCTGGATATTTAATATCAAATAAAACATACAATATGTGGTTTTTGCTTCCACCTTTGCCCCTGGATGACAAAGCAGACTGACAGTCCTCGTTTCTTTTTAATATGTCTATTGACAACTTTCAACAATGTGGCACATCATAAAGTGAGGCTTTGCCAGAACTGTTATAGATTGCTGAGGATAGACATAATGATTAAACCCAATCATTATATCAGTGCCTCTCAAATATTTCCAAGCTACAGACAGCTTCAACAGAATGAATGTATACTTGCCACCTCCACGGGATTATACCTCACACACTCCCAAATTGTTACCACTACAAAACAAAATATCAAAAAATAATAGTAACAATGACAATGGTGACCACTACCATAAAACCTCCCAGGAAATAATAAGAAGAATGATGCTATTTCGGGTGACCCCCAATGAGAAAAATAACATCAAAATGTCTTGTTAAACGTGGATGAGACATCAATTGGTTGCCTCCCACATGGTCAGTGTGGCTCAGATGGTCGTGTATCCTCCTGAAAGATTGCTGGTTTGATTCCCCATCAGGGCCCATGCCTGGGTTTCCAGCTCAGTCTCTGGTAAGGGGCGTGCAGGATGGAAGGCGATTCATGTTTTTCTTGCTCTCTCTAAAAAATCAATTTTTAAAAAATGTCTTATGCCAAAATAGTAATAAAAATGTCCTGAGCCCAGCTGGTGTGGCTCAATAGTTGAGCGTCGACCTATGAACCAGGAGGTCACAGTTCAATTTCCGGTCAGGGCACATGTCGCACATGTCAGGTTGCGGGCTTGATACCCAGTGTGGGGCGTGCAGGAGGCAGCGGATTCTCTCTCATCATTGATGTTTCTGTCTCTCTCTCTCCCTGTCCCTTCCTCTCTGAAATAATAAAAAGATATTTAAAAAATAAAAATGTCCTGAAATATTGTCCTAGATCAGTGATAGCGAATCTATGACACGCGTGTCAGACTGACACGCATAGCCATTTCTGATGACACGTGGCCGCATGCCGAGGATGAAACATTTGCTGCTCCTGAGGATGAAACATTTGCGACTAGAGTCTTGGAGTTAGTTTTTTCCTCACAGTGACACACTACCCGAGTTATGCTCAGTTTTTTGGCGAAGTTTGACACACCAAGCTCAAAAGGTTGCCCATCACTGTCCTAGATGTACTGGTGCCCATGGATAATAAGCAACACTCTCAGAACAGACTTTGAGAACTGTATGGTGGACTTGAAGGTAAGAATTATCATTAAATGAATATATATCCCAAGAAGTGCTTCAACCTTGGATTTTAGATTTCTTAGTGATTTTTTTTAACTTTTACTTTTTTGTTGTTGTTAACCCTCACCCGAGGATATTTTTCCACTGATTTTTAGAGAGAGTGGAAGGGAGGGGGAGAGACAGAGCGAGAGAAACATGGATGTGAGAGAGACAGATTGGTTCCTACTGCACATGTCCGGACCAGGGCCAGGATTGAGCCTGCAACCGAGGTACGTACCCTTGTCCAGAATCGAACCCAGGTTCCTTCAATCTGCAGGCTGACGCTCTATCCACTGAGCCAAACCAGCTAGAGATAATTTTTACTTTTTAATACATAAAAGTATACAAGCCAGTGTAACCTCTAGCCCCTTCTTCCAAGTAGCTATCACCCAGGCCCAACAACCATCAATGCATGGCCAATCTGCCCCATCCACAAATTAAATCTGTCCCTCCACATTTTTGGAACAAACTTCAGACATCACATAATTTTACCCACAAATATTTCATCATGAAATTATACTATATAATGATTTTGTAATAAAAATACCACAATCACATCTAAGATATTTCAATGATAATAGCTTAATATAAAATTTCTAGTGATTGTTTCTGTTATTTGAATTTACAACAAAGCAATAAGCCCAGGTGGCAAAACAACCTCTGTCAGATAAGGACTTGGAGAAGAGGGGCTCCAAGCTCATCCTGATAGAATACACGTGGGCCCTAACTCGTTTGGCTCAGTGGATAGAGCGTCGGCCTGTGGACTCAAGGGTCCCAGGTTCGATTCCGGTCAAGGGCATGTACCTTGGTTGTGGGCACATCCCCAGTAGGGAGTGTGCAGGAGGCAGCTGATCGATGTTTCTCTCTCATTGATGTTTCTAACTCTCTATCCCTCTCCCTTCCTCTCTGTAAAAAATCAATAAAATAAAAAATAAAAAGAATACACGTGGTAATATTTCTTCACATTGCCAAGTGATGTTGTCAGGCTGGGAGTCAAAGGACCGAAAAGAATGCAGAAATTAGCTCAAAAAACGTATGCCATATGGGCATCCCCTTTTGGTTATGAAATGATGAATTAACTACTAGCAGCTAAAATGTGTGGGATCTTTTTCAGAAAACGAAATATCTTTCCCTTACTGAGCACATTGATTAGACACATAATCTAGACTGTCTGGAAATAGTTTCTCTGTAGATGAACAAATCACACCCTTCAAGGCACTGTTTAATTTTAGATATATCTTGTCACATTTATTTAAATGCTTTGGCTCTGAAATTTTTTTCCCTTTAGGCATGCCTGATGTCCACATTTATAATTTAGCTGTCATTTTCCTCAAAAGGCAGTGTGGGGCAATAGCAAAAGCAATTCCAGGCTTTGTCACATACAAACAGTATGACCTTACACAAGTGACTTAACCTCTCTGAACAAGATTTTTTTCATTTGTCGACTAATGAGGTTTTGTGCGGATTAAATGAGATAATGGATTTAGCACTGTGTCTGCATGTATTAGATAGTCACGAAATCATAGTTATTGTTGCCCTGACCAGTGAGCTCAGTGCTTTGATTCCCGGTACCTGGGTTGCAGGTTTGATCCCCGCCCCAGTCTAGTTGCATACGGGAGGCAACCTATCCATGTGTCTTTCTCATCTCTCTCTCTCTCTCTCCCCACCCCCTACTCCCTCCTTCCCTTCCACTCTATCTAAAAAAAAAAAAATCAATGGAAAACATATCCTCAGGTGAGGATTGGGAAAAAAATCATAGCTATTGTTAATACAAGAAAATTTTTCTATAATAAAAATGTATAATTTATCAAAATTCCCCCTAGAATGACTTTTTCTTTAGTATTATTATTTCTAACTGATGCCTAAACAAAGCCATAATGCTACTACACATGGATGGGATATCTAAGGAATAATGTTCCTCCCATCATTGCCTTAGATGTAAACAAGAGCTTAGAGTAATCGAACTGTAACTGATAGACACTCAAACCATTTTATTTCTAATCTGTTTTTTTAATCAGATCAATCCAACCATTTTTATTGATTCTATGCTCTCAGAAAAAAATATCAAACTATTGTGTTTAAAATTAACAAAAGGAAATAATGGGAAAAGGCCAAAAAACAAACAAACAAATAAAAAAGCCTCATTTCCTCCTAAGCGATAATACAAAAAAAAAAAAAAAATTCAAGTCTTTGGGTTCTATTCCATATCTGACCTTGGCCTGAGGTATAAATGTGAAGAAACCAGAAAACATATTTTTCCATCCACTTATAGACACAGCATAAAAATCATTTATAGTATAATATATGAAATAGGATGCTAGTTCAGCAAATACTTTAATGTTCAATGTATGGTTTATTAAAGCTTTGTTAAATATTTAGCCAATTTTCTGTCTTTATAAGTTTAAATATGGTGGGTAACTGATTCTGTGATTGATGGTTCAGGATCTTGCCATACCTCATAGTTAGCAATAAATTTTCATTATGGATTTCTACAGAAATGAAGAGTGTGATAAATCAGCCCAAATCTGTCCTGACCTTAACACAGTTCCTGGTACAATTCTCTAGTGAATTGCTTCACTTTCCAAAAGGGGACACTCCATCATAATTCCAGCACATTGTGAGTTCTGATTCATTATTTAAAGTTTCATTACAATGTGACATGAGCATTCATGAAGTGTGGCATGAAATATCCTTTGAGAGATCAGCTTGAAAAGCACTATTGTGGTCAGTCACGCAGATGTTTAGCTACACACTAAGTCTAAAGCAGTTTTCTCTTGTCCCTGACCAACTGGCTGCAGGGGGAGCTGGGAGCAGTTCAGCTGGCCCCCTTTCCATGCCACTGCCATCCATTCAAAAAACGACTCTGCCTACCCCTTCTCACTCCTATACCAGGTGCTGGTCTACAGAGTCCCTGCTCTCAGGGTGAAGGCACCGTAAACAAGACACTACTTTGCAGTAATACCTGTCAGTCACTTATCAAATACTTACCCAGAACCTACTCTATGCCAGGTGCTCTCTAGAGACACAACAGTAAGTTGAACAGACAAAAATATTTTTAAATATATCTTTATTGATTTCAAAGAGGAAGAAAGAGGGAGCAAGAGATAGAAACATCAATGATGAGAATCATTGATTGGCTGCCTCCTGCATGGCCCCTACTGGGGATTGAGCCTGGACCTAGGCATGTGCCCTGCCCAGGAATCAAACTGTGACCTCCTGGTTCATAGGTCAACGCTCAACCACTGAGCCACACCAGCCAGGTGACAAAAATATTTTGTAACGTGCACAGGATGCCATGGAAGCCTAGATAAAGAAGATTTAAATAGACTAATAGACCAGGGGTCAGGGAAAGCTTTTCGGAGGAGGTGATACTTTAACAAAATTTGGAAAGACAAAGAGAAAAGATACTAAAAAAGGCGTTCTAGGCACAGTGAGGGAGGTGTGAAGCTGCAGCTTACATTTGGGAAACTACAGGCAGATTATTATAACCCAAGCTTTATCTGAAAACTGCAGCATGTCATTGAAAGGCTTTAAACAAATGCCATGATTGTGTTTGCATTTTCGAGTGCTCACTCTGCCTGCAATACAGATAATGGGCTGTGGAGAAGGCAGAGAGAACAATTAAGTAGCTGTTGTCATAATCCTGATTGCAGAGTAGGAATGGGTAAGATAAGGTTTATACAAAACATACTACAGGCCTTTGCAACTGATTAGGATAATGAGAGGGACCTAGAAGACTTCCAGGTTTCTGGCTAGAAAGGCTACTACTTGGGTCCTTGGTGCTGATGAAAACTCGACATCAGCCAAACACGGGGAAGCTTTTACAGTGCATTCACGAAATCTAAGATTAGGTTACCTTCCCAGCCACTTGGACTCAACATTGACCTCCAAGTTAAAGAAGGTGAACCCTAACTGGTTTGGCTCGGTGGATAGAGCGTCAGCCTGCGGACTGAAGGGTCCCGGGTTCGATTCCGGTCAAGGGCATGTACCTTGGTTGTGGGCACATCCCCAGTACAGGGTGTGCAGGAAGCAGCCAATCAATGACTCTCTCTCATCACTGATGTTTCTCTCTCTCTCTCTCTCTCTCTTCCTCTCTGAAATCAATAAAAGTTATATAAAAAATAAAATAAGTTTTTAAAAAAAAGAAGTTGAAAAATAAAACTACGTTATGAAAGCTGGGATTCTGATTAAATCTTGTACTTTAGAAAGGATTAATTAGGAGGCACTAATATAACTGGAACTATAAAACCCCTCAGACCATGTAATTCAGTTGATTAAATCAGAATATTAAATATTTTTCTAACACAGTGCTTGAGAAAACAGCTCTAAACTGTGATCAAAAAACTAAAAGGGCAGGGGAAAAAACCTATGATGAATGCTTTATTGCATTTTATTGTTTTAAATACAAATTTGTGTCTTCTCCCCTATGAATGATATTTAAAAGATAATTTGTCACATATACATAATTATTCCCTAATTAAGGATCATCATTTCTCTTATGGATTCTTGCAATAGCTTGCAGATTGGTTTCTTGCTACCTGTCTTAGTCCCCTCCACTTCACCCTGGTCTGTTCCTCTTCAAAAGCAGTGAACACAGACTGATCAAACGACACACAAACATGACATTGTCTTTCCCTTATTTAACATATTTTGAATGGTGACTGTAACTATAGGATAAAGTCCAAACTCCCCAGCATACCAGTAAGGGGCTTAATGATTTGAAGCCATCACTTCCTACACATGACAGCATCTTACCACTCCCTCTAGTCTTACCAAGTTTCTTTCTTTTTAAAAAAATATATTTTATTGATTTTTTACAGAGAGGAAGGGAGAGGGATAGTTAGAAACATCAATGAGAGAGAAATATCTATCAGCTGCCTCCTGCAACACCCCCTTACTGGGGATGTGCCTGCAACCAAGGTACATGCCCTTGACCAGAATCAAACCTGGGACCCTTCAGTCAGGAGGCCGACACTCTATCCACTGAGCCAAACCGGTTAGAGCCTTACCAAGTTTTTTATGTCTCAACCTGGAAATCCTTTCCTGTGGCTCTACATTGGAAAACTGGCACTAAGCTTCTAGACAGAGTCCATGCATTGTGTCCTCTGCTATGTATTCCCATTCCCACCTGCCCTGGAAAAATCTCAAGTTGCACCCTGTCCCTGCCTCTAGAGCACCATGTTCATTCAAGCATTAGCTTTTTATTTTAATATACACTTTTATTGATTTTTTACAGAGAGGAAGGTAGAGGAATAGAGAGTTAGAAACATCATGAGAGAGAAACATCGATCAGCTGCCTCCTGCCCACCCCCTACTGGGGATCGAGCCTGCAACCAAGGTACATGCCCTCGACCGGAATCAAACCCAGGACCCTTCAGTTCACGACCCGACGCTCTATCCACTGAGCCAAAACAGTCAGGGCTAAGCATTAGCTTTTGTCAATAGTTTTAAAAGTTTGTTTACTTGTCTATAAATGTGACTATAAGCTCCTGAGGCTAGTAATTTTGTTTTATATTTGTGCTCCCAGCCCACAGAGCATCTCCTTGAATCAAGAACAAATGAATGAACACCTCCCTGAAGCCGCCCTGACCATTACCTAGGCAGTTAATTGGTCCCTTCCTCTGTCCTCCTTTAATACTTTTCTTATATTCCCAGTATGGTACTTATTACTTTACTTGTATATCTTCCCAATATAGTCTGTGAAAGAGATCATTCTTTCCTTTTGTTTTGTTTTTAGACCTAGCACATAACAAGCCCTCAAGAAGCACTTATTAAAAGAATGAAAATCTTGAAAGCATGCTTCTCAAACTTGTAGGTGGCACTATATTTAATATGTTTACTGCCAGACACTTGATTTAAAAAGACCGAGATATTTTTCTTTCTTTCTTCCTTCCTTCCTTCCTTCCTTCCTTCCTTCCTTCCTTCCTTCCTTCCCTCCTTCCTTCCTTTCCTCACCTGAGGATATGTTTATTGATTTTAGAAAGAGAAGAAGGGAGAGAGAGAAAGAGAAACATCAATGTGAGAGAGCAACTTCCATCTGTTGCCTCCAGTACCCACCTGACCGGGGATTGAACCCACAACCTAGATACGTGCCCTGACCGGGAATTGAACCTGCAACCTTTTGATGTATGAAGATAACGCTCCAATCAACTGAGCCACCCGGCCAGGGCAGATCTGGATTTTTTAAAGTGATATGAAAAGGCTAGAAAGATGGACCAAAACTAGCTAGGTTAAATTTAACAGAAAGAGGTATAAAGCTCCAAATTTAGGTACACATTAGGTATTTAATTTGCAAGGTGAGAGAACTGAGCCAACAGTATATGACTGAAAATAAAGAAACCCACTGCTACATAGTAATAAAGTATAGTACTGAAGCAAGAGAGTTGAGCCCCATCATACTATAAGCTCTTCAGATATTTCTTGGGTATTGTGTAGTCGATGGGACATATTACTGGTAACAAAACAGAGAAATTCTAGAAGTGGGTAAACAGGCTAAGTGGCCTGAAAACTATGAAAATGAGGAACAGTTAAAAGAATAGAAGTGCCACTCTGGCTGGGTAGCTCAGTTGGTTAGAGCATTGTCCTGATATGTATGCCAATGTTGCTGGTTCCATCCTTGGTCAGGGCACATACAAGAAGCAAACTAAGAATCTACACTAATAAAAGAGAAAGATGCAAATTGACTATACCTTCACAATACCCACTAGCCAATCAGGAGTGAGTATGCAAATTAACCAACAAAGAAGGAGGGTTAATTTGCATATGCAGGCACTGAGCAGCCAGAGGTGGACACAGGCTCCACACCACCCCAGCCACTCCGGGCCTCTGGGCAGTGTAGGAGGGCGGAAAGGCAGCTCTGGGCCAGAGCTAAGGCGGTGCTGGCAGCCAGGGGAAGGAAGGCCCATTTTTGCATGAATCTTCATGCATCGGGCCTCTAGTGTATAAATAAATGGAACAACAAATCGATGCTTCACTCTCCCCACCCCCCCCCATAAAAATCAATATATATAAAAATCGAGTATATAATCCATGCATGTGCCCTGACAGGGAATCAAACCGTGACCTTAAGGTTCATAGTTTGATACTCAACAACTGAGCCACACCAGCTGGGCAATATATAAAAAAAAATTTTTTTTTAAATAGGAATGTCTAGCTTGGGGAAATAAGTAGACAAGGTGGGAGAGAATAAGGTGTTAGCTAAAGGTATACAGATTCCAGTTCAACCTAGTTTGGATTATTAATGCTTATACTTATTCCTCATTTAACAAAAGAGGAAACTGAATCCCAGTGTTTAATGAAGTGCCCGAAGTCAAGAAACTCAGGTTCTTTAACCTTCTGCTAGAAGGTTAAGCTTTCTAAAATGATTCTTATCCTTATAGCGTGTTTTATTTAAATACCTAATTGTATTAGCAAATGCATTTTCAGTATGTTGTAGATCCCAACTGGCCATGAGCTCATCACTAGAAATGTTTGGAGAGACAACTCTCATCAGAGATAGAAAGTTTTGTATTAGGTTGGATTTTAGACTTGAAAACCTCTTTTGTCATTTCATATACTAAAATTGAAAATTTTATAAAATGTAATTATTTGGATTAAGGTATAACTACTTTATAATTATGCAGTGTAGTTTTGGCTCTTGAGTCAAGAATTGTCTGGGTTCAAATTCCTGCTATGCCACTTATCAGCTGGAGGGCCTTGGGCACATTATTTAACCTCTCTTGGCCTCAGTATCCTCATTTGTAAAGTAGAGATAATACTTCACTCATAAAGTTACGATGAGGAACAAAAGAAGATTATATACAGCAACAGAGCTAACAAGTAGAACTCAAATATTAGCTCTAGCTGTTTGTGTGGAAGTGGAAGAAATTGCTAAAGGAGAGGGTAAGAAGAGATCTAAGGGCAGAACCATGGAGAAGACTAACATTTAATTGGTGTGCTGGTTTGAATAGTATTCCCCCAAAATTCTTGTCCGCTGGGAACCTTAAAATGTGACATTATTTGGAATTAGGGTCTTTGCAGATATAATCAAATTGAGATGACATACTGGGTTAGGGTTAGGGCCCTAATCTAATGACTGGTATTCTTATAAGAAGGAAATTTGGACACAAAGATACACAGAAGGAAAATAATGTGAAAATGCAGGTAAGAGAACATCATATGACGGCACAGAGATACAGGAAAGAAGTCCAGGTGATGACGATGACAGAGACTGGAGTAATGCATCTACAAGCTAAGGAACACCAAAGATGGTTGCCAACCACCAGAAGCTAGAAAGAGGCATGGAAGGATCCTCCCCTAGGGCCTCCAGAGAGAGCATGACATTGCCGACAACTTAATCTAGGACTTCTGGCCTCCAGAACTGTAAGAAAATAACTTTGTTTTAATCCACCCCGTTTTTGGTATTTTGTGGTGGCATCCCTAGAAAACAAATACAGATGGTGAGCAGATAGGATGGGTAATAACAACACCTTGTAGTTTCAAAATCGTTTCACAAATACAATGTCAATTGATCCTCACAAAGACCTGAAGTAACAGGACAGTTTACAGATATGAAAATGGATGATCGTAAATATTAGAGACTTGATAGGTGGCAGAAACAGAATTTGAACCTGACTGGAGGGTCCTGTTCAAATACTGCATCCTTTCTCACTCTTTTTGAAGTTTCCTTTCCCATCACAATTCCATTTTCATCCTCTTACCTCAGGCAACTTGCTTCAGCTAAGGTCACTGATCAGTGAATTCTACTAACATTATATTGTCCACATCTATGCATTGAATTTAACTCTTACTATGTTAAGACCTTGTCCTTGTAGGGAGGTGCAAGCATCCACAGCACATAAGACATACTTGGTGAAAACAAGTCATTCCTCTTCCCAATAACTTAAAGACAAGGCAGCAACCCATCCCAATAACTCGTTTCCATAGCAATTTCAGCAGGAAACAAATAGAGCTGTCAAACGATAAAGTTGTAAACAACCTACGGTGTGCGCATAGTGACCTACATACAAGAGTTAACTTTTCTCGGGTTACACAGCTCCTCAGGAACGCTTGCTTCTCCACAGCTTCAAATGGTTTGTGCTCTTTTAAACTGATTTCTTTTGTAGTAACATGAAAACCTTCAGCGGAATGACTATCAATTAAAAAGTTGTCGATACGTATTATTCTCTAAAGTATCAGTAGTACAGGCTTTGAACTCATCTGGTTTTAGGGTCCAATTCTGGCTTTGCTGTTGGGACACCGGGAATGTAACGGAATCTCTGGGTTTCGGTTTGCACCGGTAAGAAAACATCTATTCTCCGTATTTCTTGAGAAGCATAAGTTATAGGCAAACCACCGGACACAGCAACATTTGCTCAGGACAGCCCGCATCAGTTTTTGAGCTTTTGTCTTCTTCTCTTTCCGCTTTTTTCAGCTTCTAAGCCACCCCGCCACAGACTTGCAAAGGAAGCCTCCAGCCCCAGCGCCCCTGGAGGGCGTGTCCGGCGGGAAGGACCCGGGGTGGCCCCGCCCCACTCGGGGCGGCCGGCGCGCCTGATCGCCTCGGCTCACCTCGTCCCCGTGCCCCCCGCGCCCAGACCAGCGGCGGAAGGCGCATTTCTTCCTCCTCAGTCCCACGGACCGGGCCGCCTGCGAGGTGTGGGTCCGACGCGGATAAGGCACAGCCTGGGACAGCCCGGGCCCGGCGCGCCGCGGCCACGCGAGGCCCCCGCCGTCGCCGCCGCCCCGGCCCCGCCCCCTCAGAGCTGAGGAGCCTGGGCCCGCGGGTCCGCGTCTGCCTGCCCGCCGTCCGCTCTACGGCCATGCCGCTGTACGAGGGCCTGGGGAGCGGCGGGGAGAAGACGGCGGTCGTGATAGACCTGGGAGAAGCCTTTACCAAGTGAGTGGCCGCGGCGCCGGCTGCGGTCGTCTGGGGAGAAGGGCGGGGGTCGACACCCAGGCCCAGCCTGGGTCCGGGTCCGGGTCCTCATTGCCGGCTCACGGCCCCATTCACCCCGCAAATGATGGCCACTATTATTCCACCGTGGGCGATGCGAATACCGAGGATCCGGTGGGCGGCCGGGTTCTGAGTCCCAGGGAGGCCCAAGAGGCTTCGGGAGAACTGCCTTCGCCGCTGCGCCGGGTAGTCGGGTGGTTACCCCAAACCTAGCAGCCCCTTTGGGATTGCCCCTGCAGGGGATGACAGCGGTGAGCTAGACCCCGCTTCCCCTGGACTTCTCAGCTCAGGAAGCTAGCCACCGAATCTCACGCCTGATGACCATCTCCGTCCTTAAGCACGGAGTGGAGCGTCTGTGGGTGCCGGAGATCCAAGTATGTCCAAGACGGGGCCATTGCTCCCCAAGAGTAGGAAGTCAAATTAGAGAGACTGAACACATCAAAGAGGTGAAACCCTATAGATGAGACTCTCGAGATTGCAACCCCCCCAAAAAAAAAACAAACAAACAAACAAAAAAAAACACACCTCTTAGATTAGCAAAATTAACAGGTTTTAAAAGGCAACTTGTAAACACTAGAGTAAGGTTTCTCAACCTTTTGGATGGCATAGATCCCTTTGACGGCCGAATGAAAGCTACATATACACAAACCTTAATGTACTTGCACATAGTTTTAGGGATTGGTGGATATCACAGTGGTCCTTGGACTCCAGGTTGAGAGCCCTTGTACTGGGCTCAAGACAGAGGAGAGTGACAGCCAGAATTGCATCTTGTATATATTTTAAATGGGAACGTTTGGAAATCTTCATGTACATAAAATCTTAATGCCTAACATGTAGTAGGTATTTAATAACTTTATGGAATAAATGGTCAAAAGAGCCTATTTAAGAACTGAACCTCAGGTGCACCAGAATTGAATTAAACAGTCCTTGGATTAAACAGTCCATTCTCTTACTATTTCATGCAATATCTTTCCTTGTTTACATTTTCAAATTTACTTTTAACGGTTTATTTCTAGCATAATATCTTGAGGCTGACACCCAGATATAAATATGTTAAGGAAATGAGAAGCAGAAAGCTGCAATACAGGAAGATGACTGTTGACAAAGACACAGTGATAAGATGAATCTATAAAGTAAAAGAAAAATTGAAGCTGGCTGATGAGTTGCATCCTGGGAAATCTGAGGAGCACTGGTGCAAGTAAACATGGAGGTGTGATTAGTAGAAGATGGAAAGAGCTATTTGGAGATAAATAGGAGGAGAGCAGTACTGCAAACTAGACAGGACAAGAAGAGATAATCCTTAGACTAAACTTAAATGGTGATCATTTTTTAACAACAGTTTAAGCAAAGATGTGTTTCACTAACATGAAACAAATGGAAATACCTAAATACTCAAGAAAGGAGAATTGTTTTTTAAAAGGATGAAGTACTATCCACTATTTAAAATGATAGCAATGAAGACTAAATATAGGAAGAAGCTTATTATAAGAGTTTATGATGTATGAATAGTGTGATTCTAACTATGTAAAATATTCATAGTTTTAAAATAGACCAAAAGAGGCCACATGGCTCAGAGGTTGAATGTTGACCTATGAACCAGGAGGTCACGGTTCCATTCCTGGTCAGGGCACATGCCTGGGTTGGCGGCTCCATCCCCAGTGTGGGGAGTGCAGGAGGCACCCAATCAATGATTCTCTCTCATCATTGATGTTTCTCTCTCTCTCTCTCCCTTCCTCTCTGAAATCAATAAAAATATATGTTTTTTAAAAATAGACCAAAAGAAAACATGTCAGTATAGAATCTAGTAATATTAGAATGATGCAGTAATAAGTAACTCATATGAATGAAATCACATAATACAGTACAGATCCAGGGTTGCTAATTTGAAACAATTTTTCACTTTTAATGTGCAATTATAAATAGATGGGATTAACTTTTTCTTGGGTTTTTTTGTCCCTTTGAATGTATCAGTGATGTTTCCAGATGTGTTTATGTTTTTTAAATAAATACAGAAAAACTTGTTTCTGTGATAAATTATAGAAAGACTTATAAGTTGAGTGTTTCAACATTCTGTTTATTTTCAGATGTGGATTTGCTGGAGAAACCAGTCCAAGATGCATAATTCCTAGTGTGATAAAAAAAGCTGGCATGCCTAAGGTATTTTCTTAAACAAATTAGAAATAAACACTGTAATGTAAAATGTTTTTAAATGTGACTTCAAATAAGATTGAGTAGAACAGTGCTAACTACATACCTTATTACTGTATTCCAAGAAAAATTTTTAAAATCTTTATTTAGTTTATGCATTCCGTAAAGTTCACCTGTTTAAGTGTACAATTCAGTGATTTTTTTTATTAAGTTCTATAATCATCACCACAGTCCAGTTTTAAAACTTCTTAGTCATCCCAATAAGATTTCTAATGCCTATTTAGAATTTATTCCCATTCCCACCGACAGCCAACCACTCAGTCTTTTTGTCTCTAAAGATTTGTCTTTTCTGTACATTTTATATAGATGGAATTATATAATATCAAGAGAAAGTTTTTAACCTTAGTAAAATAATTTTCTGCCCTTTATAATGAACCTTTATTCTTACTCCTTTCAAAATATAAGATGGGTCTTCAGTTCTTTATTTGTAATACCAAGATCCAAAGAACTGTGACAAACATTTTTTAAAAGACAGTTGTTGTTTTTTGCCAAAGCTAATTTAGCAAATTAGGAATTGTAGAACAGTAGAAAGAATAATTTTCCTTGCCATAAATTCACCTTTTAAAATCCAATATAGATATTTCTGCTATAACTTAATATTTATGTTCCTGAAAAACCTCACTTTGATCACAAACAAAAACAGGCTTATGGAAAAAACTGTTGGGGTAGACCATATAAAACTCATGTAACTGTAATCAGAACACTAGCAAAAACCAGTAATTGATCCCTCAGTTGGGCTTGCAACTGAATGTGGCTAGAGGCTGTCTTGGGGATATTAAAAATAAAAAGAAATGATGGATTGAAAATGTTGGTCAGCCCTGACCAGTTTGGCTCAGTGGATAGAGCGTCGGCCTACGGACTCAAGGGTCCCAGGTTCAATTCCGGTCAAGAGCATGTACCTTGGTTGCGGGCACATACCCAGTGGGGAGTGTGCAGGAGGCAGCTGATCGATGTTTATCTTTCATCCATGTTTCTAACTCTCTATCCCTCTCCCTTCCTCTCTGTAAAAAATCAATAAAATATATTTTTTTAAAAAATGTTGGTCAGTGAATGCTGAGACAATGCAGATGAAACTGAGCCAGCCAGTGGGGCTGTTGTTAAGGTGGGACCAAGAGTAAATGCAGCCCAAGAAAGAGTAATGAAAGGGCCCTAGCCAGTTTGGCTCAATGGATAGAGCATCAGCCTGCGGACTGAAGGGTCCTGGGTTCTATTCTGCTCAAGGGCACATGCCCGACTTGCAGCTCAATCCCCAGTAGGGGGCGTGCAGGAAGCAGCCAGTCAATGATTCTCATCGATGTTTCTATCTCCTCTCCCTTCCTCTCTAAAATCAATAAAAATAAAAAATAAGAAAGGTAATGAAAGGGTCCACTCAGAAGAGGTCCCCTAATACATAGACTCATATAAACTTAAAACGTAGATCTGAAAGGGTACCTACCTGTGTGGCCACCGAGTTAATGACTTGCTTTTTCTTTCTTTTCTTTTTTTCTTTTCTTTATTGACTAAGGTATTACATATGTGTTCTTACCCCTCATTACCCCCCCACCCCCACCCCCGCTCATGCCCTCACCCCCCTGGTATCTGTGTCCATTGATTATGCTTATATGCATGCATACAAGTCCTTTGGTTGATCTCTCCCCTTTATCCCCACCCTCCCCTACCTACCCTCTCAGGTTTGATGGTCTGATTGATGCTTCTCTGTCTCTCGATTTGTTTTTGTTCATCAGTTTATGTTGTTCATTATATTCCACAAATGAGTGAGATCATGTTATATTTATCTTTCTCTGACTGACTTATTTTGCTTAGCATAATGCTCTCCAGGTCCATCCATGCTGTTGCAAATGGTAGGAGTTCCTTCCTTGTTATAGCAGCGTAGTATTCCATTGTGTAGATGTACCACAGGTTTTTTTTGTTTTGTTTTTTATTTTATTTTTATTGTTTAAAGTATTACATATTGTAGTACATATATCTCCTTTTTTTTTCCCCATTGACCTTCTCCCAGCCTCCCCTACCCCCTTTCGCATGCCCTCATCCCACCTCCCCCAGTGTCTTGTGTCCATTGGTATAGATGTACCACAGTTTTTTAATCCACTCGTCTGCTGATGGGCACTTAGGCTGTTTCCAAATCTTAGCTATTGTAAATTGTACTATGACTTGCTTTTTCTTGATAAAGGTAATAACTCTGTTATCATATATTCAGTTCCTCTTGCCTAATATGAACTCATACAAATTTCACATTAATACAGACAGTATTCCCTTATTTAACAATTAACTATGAGCATGTTTGCTTTTATAAAAGCACATGTAGCAGAAAAGACTAGCACATCAGTTTGTATTTGGTATTGGGATGCATCATTAAGATCAACAACATATGAAATGTATGGATTCAGAAAATACATTGGTAAGATAATAAGCATGTTTTAATTTGAACTTATTTATTATAAATTAACAAGTTATTTTAATTTTTTATAGCCTATCAAAGTTGTTCAATATAATATCAATACAGAAGAATTATATTCCTACCTAAAGGAATTTATCCACATACTGTATTTCAGGTAGGATACAATGCTATTTGTTTTTCCCCCCAGCTTTTGTTATTAGATTTTCCTAATGCCAGTCATAGTGATATTTAGTTGTATTATATCTGAAGGGAAAAAAAAATTTGACTCCATTGCCATTTTTGCTTGCTTATTTTCAACCTTTTTCCAAATACATTTGAAACTAGAAAACAGTTAAGCATAAGGAAATGTTGAAAACAAATAAAATGTCCATTAATAAAAGGGGTTGGGAAATTAAATTATTGTATGTCCTTATAATGAAACAGACTTCAGAAAAGAGTTCTGTGCCTTTATATACTGATACAAAAAGGTATCTTAGATATATTGGTAATTGAAAACAGCATGTTGCAGAACAACAACTATGGAATGAATATTTCTGTTAAAATATATATGTACACTACATTATATTACATATTAATGAAAATATACAAAATGGTAAAAAATTTATACAAAATGGGTAATAGAAGTGTTAGGGTATTTATATTTTCCAGTTATAAACTTACATCCTATTTGGAGTTTGTGAGCATGTATTTTTTTCTTACTTTTGTAATCTAAAGAAAGAAAATGTCTTTTTAATGGCCCAAGTTATTCAAAGTAGGCTGTTACTTTTGTCTTCTGAGATAAGTTAATAGATGTGAAGTTTCTGACACAGTGCATGAAATGTAGCAAGAGGTCAGGAAAGTTATCTTTCCTGGGTAATAAAACGAAGATGTCTTTTTGTCATAAAGCATTTTGAACTAATGTAGTATAGTTTCTCTATTCTTAACAAATTGCATTATGTACCAAAATAATTACAACCTTATTTATTTAAAAAAAATTTTTAATTAAAAAACCAAAACTCTTACTTTTTAGGCATCTGTTGGTGAATCCCAGAGATCGCCGAGTCGTGGTTATTGAATCAGTACTATGTCCTTCCCACTTCAGAGAGACACTCACTCGCGTTCTCTTCAAGTATTTTGAGGTACCTGTTTTATATGTTGTTTTTGGTAGGTACTTAAAGCTTATACTAAAGGTCTTCACTTATTTCCTTCATTGTCTGTACTACACAGTGCATTTGAGGAACCAGATGACAGAGTATAAAGCAAAGGTTCCTGAAACTTACTTTGTATAGTTATTTCATGCATAATTAGCATTTCATCCACTAATTAGATAAATGAAGATTTCTTATTGATTTATTGATGTTTCTGTTATTTATTTATTTATTTATTTATTTTGTTGTTAATCTTCATCTGATATTTTTTCCATTGGTTTTTAGAGAGATTGGGGCTGGGGGGAGGGCTCGAGAGAAACATCTATGTGAGAGACACACATCAATTGGTTGCCTGTGCACTCACCCTGCCTGAGCTGAGATCGAACCTGCAACCCAGGTATGTACCCTTGACAGGAATCAAACCCAAGACCCTTGGGTGCACGGGCTAAAGCTCTAACCATTGAACCATTTTGGCCAGGGCTATTTATTTATTTTAATATAGCTTTTTCTGTTCGGGACTTTTTAATTTTTTTCCAGAATTTAAAGGTAAATTGTATACTGTGGAGTTTATGATGTGATTCTTCCAGGTCTTTCTCCTTTCTATTGTTCAGTTATGCTGAGTACTCTAAAGTCTTCAATTCTTCTATTTTAGGCTTTCAATTCCTATTGAATGGAATACTCAAGTAATGTTTCCCTTAAACTGCGTAGGCAGTGCCAGGAATGTCTCTTATGTGTTGATATTAGTGATATTTCTTACAACTTTCATTTCATAGGAGTTAAGATAATTTTAAAGACCAAATTATGATTTCACATTATTAAGTTTCACATTCTAAGAAAAGATCATACAGATAATCTTTATTAATAAAATTTTGCAAAATTTCTACCTCAGGAATTTAGGGTTTTTCAGCAAGGGAAACTAGAAGATTGTATAAAATGTGTTCAACATAGAAATTCTATGCATAGTCCTGTGCACTGAAAGGTCACTGGTTCAGTTGCTGGTCAGGGCACATACCCAGGATGCAGGTTCGAGTCTCACTCGGGCCCCATGTGGGAGGCAACCAACCGATGTTTTTCTCTCTCTCTCCCTCTCCCTTCTGTCCTCTCTCTCAAAAATCAATAAAAGAAAGAAAGAAAGAAAGCCCGGTGTGTGTGGCTCAGTTGGTTGGGTGCATCCCAGGCACTGAGAGGTCACTGGTTTGAATCCCCATCAGGGCACATGACTGGGTTTCAGGCTCCATCCTCAGTGGGAGGTGTGCAGGAGTCAGCTGATTGATGTTTCTCTCTCATCAATATTTCTATATCTCCATTCCTTTCTCTGAAATCAGTAAAAACATTTTTTTAAAAGAAATTAATCGTATGTGTATTTTTTTTCATACATTCTACTGAGCTCAAAATATATAAAAGATCATAATGTCTTTATGAGATAGGGCAATTAATATTTCTAAGTTATTAAGTATTAAGACAGAGAAACAGGTTACATTCCTCTTATCCTTAGATTTAGGAGTTTGGTTTCCAGTAGGGAGAACACAGACAAAACAAGAAATCATGTCAGCTCTTATCTGAATAAAATAGATGATTCTCTGTGTTTATTCTTATATCATATATACTGGTAACTAGAATACCTGCTATCTCAATTTAAGTAAGGGGAATATAGCCATTATTTTATTTGTCACTTGGTTATGAGGGACTTTGTTTTGATTGAATATTTATGTAATATTTAGAGTGCCACCAGATCTGGCAAATTTTCACTGAAAAATGTTACCCAGAACTAAGGATTCTTGTAGTTCTTCCATTTAGTTTTAACTGCTATGTTATAATGGTTTTAAAATATAGTTCATATTACAAACTTTGTGGATAAAGACAATCAAGAATTCTTTTTCTGTGTTTTCGTTTTGATGGTAAAAACATCTTTTTATTTTTTAAATTTAGCCTTTTCCTCCAAATTTATGTTTCTAGACCTCTTCTTTTATCTCTCTCAGTTTTCCCTCTAAGAGAGAGAACAAGAATTTTTTTTGGAATAAAACATCTTAGAGAATTTAAAGAATGTTTTTATTTATTACACTGTATTTTGATTATGTGTAAATTCAAATAAATCACCAAAGCAGTTCTTAATTTAGTGCCACAAAATTGTTGACTAGATATCATAATATAAATAAACATAACGTTCCCTTGAGTTTTTTTTTAATATATTTGAAATGTAAAGCAAACACTTTCAACTACTGACACTCATTCTGCTTTTGTTGTTTTCTAGGTTCCGTCTGTCTTGCTTGCTCCAAGCCATCTAATGGCTCTTCTGACGCTCGGGATAAACTCTGCTATGGTCCTGGATTGTGGATATAGGGAAAGCCTGGTGTTACCTGTATCTTTTTTTGTCAGCAAGCTAATTTTGCAAATTTTTACTCTACTTTAAAATAATTGGGCTAATTAAAAATGGTTTTTATTACATCAAACTTTTTTGGGTTACCATGTATAGATATAAGTTATCATATGGAAAAAATTCACAAGATTGTGAGAATTAAATTTACTTTTTGTAGAAATTATTATTATGACTTGGTCCCAGTATATACTCCAGGGATTAGACCTCATAAATATTATGTTCAGTTCTTAGGAGGAACATCAGCTAATTGGACATATTAGAGAAGTTAACATGGATAGTCAAGTTTTAAGAAAAGATCATACAGAGAGTAATTGGAGAAACTTGAAATGCGAAAGTTAAATCAAGAAAAATGACAACTTAATGGTGACATGAAATCTGTCCGCAAATAGCTGTAGGGCTCACTGGAATATTGAATACCTTTTTCTCTCTTATCTCCAAAGACTGTCATGGCAGCAGTATGGCATAGGGTTTATGGGTTTGGGTTTTGGAATCAAATATGTGTAAATCTCAGCTATGCTTCTTACTAGTTGTATGATACTGCTCAAGTAGCTTAATCTCTTTGGGCCTCAGTTTCCTTTTCCATAAGATGGGTATTAATAATTCCAGCTGATAGGGGCATTGTGTGACTTGAGGAAGGTAATGTATATAAAGTATTTAGCAAAGGACCTGGCACATAGTAACTTGCTCAGTAAGTGCCATAGTTTTACGTCATTCACAATGTCGGGAAACACTCTCTAGTAATTCAAGCTGTCCCAGAATGGAACTCCTGACTATAAATTGGTAAATTCCTTTTCATTAGAAGCATTTAAGCAGAGTATATGTATCTCAGAAATATTACAGTGGATATTGTTATATTGAAAAGGAGGTTGAAATACATTTATTTATTAGGAGAAATACTTAGGGAAAGGGAATCAAGAATCATTGACTTTATGTGTTAAATCTCGTAACAGCCCTGTAACTTAAATATTATTCTCATTATGTAAATGAGAAGATTAGAAGTTTGGATACATTGTTAACTCGGGATCATACAAACATATAGCCAAGATGTATACCCATGTTTGTCGCCAAAGCCAATGCTTTTACCAATATACTTTTTTCCTTTTTATAAATATTATACTGACAGAACATCAGCAAAACAGTATATAAAATAAGGTAGCAAACCCACAGTACAATATTGTGCACTATTCTCTCAGCACTGTTTAATAGAAATACAATGTAAGACATAATATAATTTAAAATTTTTCTAAGCTGCATTTATAAAGTACAAATGAAAGAGACTAATCAATATAAAAATAATGAGATATTTTACTAGGGGCTTTTTTTGTATTAAATCTAAATTTGGTAATTTGGTGTGTAGTTTATTCTTACTTTACATCTGAATTTAGACTAGACACATTTCAAGTGCTGAATTAGCCATATGTGACACCCCAGCATTAACTAATGAATTCTGTGTGTGTGTGTGTGTGTTTAACCTTTGTCTTTGGAGAAGAATATGAAAAAAGACTATGATTTCTCTGTAACTTTAAAAAATAAGAAATAAGCCTGCCTGCGTGGCTCAGTGGTTGAGCGTTGATTCCTGGTCAGGGCACATGCCCAGGTTATAGGCTCGATCCCCAGTGTGGGGCGTGCAGGAGGCAGTCTGTCAATGATTCTCTCTCATCATTGATGTTTCTATCTATCCCTCTCCCTTCCTCTCTGAAATCAATAAAAATAAAAAGCAATTAAAAATTAAAATAAGAATTTGCTGATTTAAAACAATACTGAAGAAGGTGAAGAAAATATCAAGAAAACCACATTTTATCTCCTAAAATAGTAATATCCTTAACTACCCTATAGATATATGAAGGAATCCCAGTACTAAATTGCTGGGGAGCACTCCCCCTAGGAGGAAAAGCTCTGCACAGGTAAGTTTCTTGGAATCTAGCACATTTTCTTTACCTGAGTCACAAAATCAGATGCTAATTTTTTTACAGTGTTCAATAGAGGACTTATAACATGGACATTTAATGTTACTCATTTCATTCTCTGTTAGTCTTTAGTATATTTATCTTTTAAAAATAAAACCGCTTTACTTAAAGCATGAAAATACATTATATAGTAAACATCCTATATAATAAAAGGCCAATATGCTAAGTGTCCGGTCATCCAGTTGGCCGTTCAACTTATCAAAGCGTAATATGCTAATGATATGCTAAGGCTGCTCAACCGCTCACTGTACGTGCACTGACCACCAGGGGGCAGATACTCCGACTGGTAGGTTAGCTTGCTGCTGGGGTCCGGCAGATCAGGACTGAGCTAGACAGGCCAGACATGCCCTGGAGCCCTCCCACAGTCCCTCCCCAGCTGGCCAACCTCCCGTGTCCCTCCCCGTCCCGATTGTGCACCGGTGGGGTCCCTCGGCCTGGCCTGCGCCCTCTCACAATCCGGGACCCCTCAGGGATGTTGGAGAGCCAGTTTCGATCCGATCCCACAGGCCAGGCCGTGGGGCTCCACTGGTGCAATATTAAATAAGAAAAGGATATCAGTTGCAGTATTTTAATTCCAGTAATTTTTTTTACCTTCAGGGAGTTGGAAACTCAACTATTGGAGCAATGTACTGTTGACACAAGTGCTGCTAAAGAACAGAGCCTTCCCTCTGTGATGGGTAAAGTCATTTTAAACTATTTAAGAGTAGTTTACATTATTTGCTTTTCATTTTTCAACTCATTTTTTTTTTTAATTTTATTGATTTCAGAGAGGAAAGAAGAGAGAGAGAGAGAAATATCAATGATGAGAGAGAATCTTCCTGCATGCCCCCCACTGGGGACCGAGCCCACAACCCGGGCATGTGCCCTGACCAGGAATCGAACTGTGACCTCCTGGTTCATAGGTCAATGCTCAACCACTGAGCCACGCTGGCTGGGCACAACTCAGGTTTTTTAACTTCATCGCATATTCTCTTTTCCCCTACATCACTAACGACATTGCTCTAATGATAAGGTTTTATTGAGCTTTTCATCACCAAACCCAGTAGTTTAGTTTTAGTCATCTTTCCTAGAACTTTTGACATTGTTGATTATCATGTACTCTTGATATTACCTCTTCCTTTGACTTTCAGGAATGCTGTTGATTCTCAAACATATTCCTGGGCCTGACCCTTCTAAACTTCATTTCATATTTTCAACTGGTCATTAGATGTAAACTAGGCATGTCTCTAGGCACCTCAAACTTAAGACTTAAGTGAACATGTTATCTCCTTCTCTAAATTCATTTCAGTGAATCATTCTTAGATAAGGATAACATATTTATATCTTTCTTTTTAGAAAACTGGGAGTTATCAGGTCCTTTTGTTCTCCTTTAGAAATCTCTTTTAAATTTCATCTCTTTTTAAATCATCCACACCACTGAACATCTGAAAACAAGGACATTGTAAACTAGGCCCTCATTATTGCTTGCTCGGATTATTACAGGAGCCTGTTCTCTGGACTGATTCAGTCTAATTTTCACTGTTGCTAGCAGTAACTTCCACAAAACAACTGTGATTGCATTGCTCTTTTGCTTGAGAACTTTTGTTGGTTCCCACTGGCTAAAATCCAGATGACCCATTTGATATACATGTTTCTTCACAATCTGACTTTATTCTGTCTCTTAGCCTTAACTGCTAAATTCAGCCCTTTGCATCTTATTTCAGCTACAGTAAATTTCATATGGTCTTCTAGGGATCATAGCCCTATAACCCTGTGCCTTCCTTTATTCTATTGCTTTACCTGGAATGCTTTTCTTTGCTTAGTTGGGGTTTTGATTCCTCTGCATGACTCAGCTGGAATGTCATCTTAATTTTGAAGCCTTCCTTGTTTTCCCTAAGCAGAATAAATTGCTCCCCTAACTGTTAAGCCTTCAGCAGTATTGACTATAGCACATGTAACATGTTTTCCTGTTAGCTTACCAGTTTCCCACAGTAGACTTTGAAGATCCCTGTCTTACTTATTTTTCAATCTGTAGGATCTAATATAGTGCCTGGGCACTGAGTAAATGTTGAAAAACCCTGGCCAGGTGGCTCATTTGGTTGGAGTGTCGTCTCATACACCAAAAGGTTGCAGGTTCAATTCCTGATCAGGACCCATACCTATGGTGCAGTTTGATCCCTGGTTGGGGCACATATGGGAGGCAAAAAAAGTTATATACAAAATAATTATGCTTTTTTATTCTCCGAAATATAAGTTAAAAATTCTGAGTTCACATCCTGGCCAGTGTGGCAAATTTGGTTGGAGTTCACCCTATACACTGAAAGGTCGAGGGTTCAATTCCGGTCAGGTGATTGCCCAATCCTGTGCAGGAGGCAGGCAAACTGAGCAACCGAGGTTTGAGGTTTCTCTCTCTCTTTCTCTCCCTCTCTATCCCTCAGGTGAGGATTTAAAAAAAAAAAGAAATTCTGAGTTTAGAAGATTTTGTGTTTTGGTTAGAAAATTTTGTTTCTGAGTCTGATTTGGAAAACAAGATTTTTAGCAACAAAATCACATATCCAAACATCCATCTTCCAAGGATTTCTATATTGTATAGATTTCTTTGACTAGGTACTTTCTCACTCATTTTTTAAAATGTTGCCTTTACCTTGAAGAAAAAAAGTAGCAGTCTGCATGTGATCCTTTTCTAAAATATATATTAGGTTAGCATGTTATTGACAATCATGTATTATAGGAGAGATAAGCAAACTTGAAACTTCACTTTTTGTAAAATAAAAATAGCTCATATTTAAGCCCTGTATTTCTTCTAAGTACCACAAGATAGCCAACAAATCTCCTATGGTAGAAAAGATTTTCTTTTCTTTTTATGGTAGAAAGGTAATTTCTGTCTAATGACATTTATTTTAGTACTAGAGGCCCGGTGCACGAAATTCGTGCACGGTGTGTGTATGTGTGTGTGTGTGTGTCCTTCAGCCCAGCCTGCACCCTTTCCAATCTGGGACCCCTCAAGGGATGTCCAACTGCCCATTTAGGCCGAGCCGTCGGATATCCTTCTCACAATTCAGGACTGCTGGCTCCCAACCGCTTGCCTGCCTGCCTGCCTGATTGCCTCTAACCACTTCTGCCTGCCAGCCTGATCACCCCCTAACCACTCCCCTGCCACCCTGATCAACACCTAACTGCTCCCCTGCTGGCCTGATTGCCCCTAACTGCCCTCCCTTGCCAGCCTGGTCCCCCCAACTGCCCTCCCCTGCTGGCCTGGTCACCCCTAACTGCCCTTCCTTGCAGGCCTGGACCCTCCCAACTGCCCTTCCCTGCTGGCCATCTTGTGGCAGCCATCTTGTATGTTGGAGTGATGGTCAATTTGCATATTATCTCTTTATTATATAGGATATTTTTAAGGTATCTTGTTTTTGTCAAATTTATAGTAGTGACATTCAGTAGTTCTTTGTGCACACCTGGCTTTAACTTCTGTGCTTTTGCTTGGCTTTGAATGATGAAATTTCTTCCCTAAAAGCAAATTTAATTATTCTATTTGTTTGGTTTTTTTGTTTGTTTTTTTAATTATAGTACTGCCTGGCTGGCATGGCTTAATGGTTGGGCGTTGACCTAAGAACCAGGAGGTCAGGGTTCAATTCCTGGTCAGGGCACATGCTGAGTTGCAGGCTCAATCCCCATTAGGGGGCATGCAGGAGGCAGCCGATCAATGATTCTCTCTCATCATTGATGTTTCTATCTCTCCTCCCTTCCTCTCTGAAACCAACAAAAATATATATATTTTTTAATTATAGGACTTAAAATTTTGCTGAAATGGAAATGTGAATGCAATATAAGAGACTGTTTTTGCTTATAAGATTGTATAGTTTTAAATAAAATTTCTGTTTTAGGTTCAATTCCAGAAGGTGTCTTAGAGGACATTAAAGGTAAACTAAGTTCCCATTTTTGTCCCTTTGATTCTTAAGTATTGGTTTGGGTGGCATATGTTTTAAAATATTTACACAGCCCTAACTGGTTTGGCTCAGTGGATAGAGTGTCGGACTGTGGACTAAAGGGTCCCAGGTTTGATTCCAGTCAAGGGCATGTACCTTGGTTGTGGGCACATCCCCAGTAAGGGGGTGTGCAGGAAGCAGCTGATCGATGTTTCTAACTCTATCCCTCTCCTTTCCCCTCTGTAAAAAATTAATAAAATATGTTTTTAAAAAATAAATAAATAAATAAAATAAAATATTTATACAGATACAAAATGTACTAAATTCATTATGTAATACCCAAAAATATTTCATATTTTTCTTCAGATTTATATAAGCTTTTGGCATTATTTATGATGTGTTATTGAAGAAACTTCTCAATTATAGATATAATATACAGGGTTACTAGGAAATTAGTACTTTCCAAAGTATGAACTTACAGTTAAATTGCTAAAGAAAGCCACTGGTTTTATGTCATGTAGGTTTTTTTCTTAAAAAAGAGAAATCAATAAAAATATTTTTTAAAATAAATAAATAAAAATAAAGAAGGGCACCTTTCCCTGACAACTATATGTGATCTTGCAGGCTGGCATTTGCCTTACTTAGATAGTTCATAGGACTTGAATAAAATATAACATATATAAGTAACTTGAGCACCTAGCTTATTGTCTAACATATTAACATATTGTAGATTCTTAAATATATTTTGAATTAGTGAACAAAAATGATTTTGTATATGTAAATATATATTTAACTATGTTTTGTAAATAATTAACCAAATCATTAGATTTCTTGTACTCAAACATTAGTTTTGTTTCTACTAAAAAATGTTTTATTCCTTACCTGTTTCTGAGAATAACTTAATCAGCTTATTATAAAAGGTACTTTGCAGTAGAAATAATCTTTAAAAGAAGAAATTTTAAAGTATAAAAACAAAAATGGTGCTATCGTAGAAGGAAAGTGGTAGTATTGGGTTGTGGCAAGAGGCAGAAAATAATCATGCCAAAAAACTGAAAACTAAGGAGTGTTACTATAACTAGGAGCAAAATTTGGCTTTGTTTTCTAACCAACCAAGATTTGAAAAAAAGAATCAGCTAGATAATTACATAAGATTAGATATAGAGATATGGATCAATCTTGTTCAAAGAAACATTCTATTCAGTTACACATTTTCATGATGCTAAAATTTATTTTTATTATGGTAATCTTTATATAAGGAATAGTTTCCTCAAAGGTGTTGGTTTTTTTTTAATGTGGTTTTATGTTAGATGAACACAACATGTCTTATGACTCCTCGATGAACAGCAAGGTTTTTTATTTGTGAATAAATTGTTATAAGCTAACTAAAGACAGGTATAGTTTATAAAAGTCGAATGAGTGGATAATTAGTATGTCTACTTGAAGAGGATTTTTTTTAACAGAGACATAGATTGACTCAATGACAAACCATAACTAAATCTCCTTTTCTTTCCAGTGCGCACTTGCTTTGTCAGTGATCTGAATCGTGGACTAAAAATCCAAGCAGCAAAATTTAATATCGATGGGAATACTGAGGTAAGTTCATAATAAATGTATATATTTTTCAGAAGCTTATTTGTATTTATTTATATGTTTATATTACTTATATTTCAGCGTCCCTCACCACCACCAAATGTTGACTACCCATTAGATGGAGAGAAGATTTTACATGTCCTTGGATCAATCAGGTTAGACCTTAATTTTTATGAGCAAAATAATGAACTGAAATAAATTGTTGGCCTTTCAAAGTATTTGCTTCAACAACATAGAAGCTTGTCTCTCATTTAAGAGAAGTTCAGATGTAGATAGTCCAGGGATAGTATGACAGCTCCCATCAGGGACCCAAACATTTTTTCTCTATTATTTTTGGGGTGTAGCCTTTTTCCTTGGGGTCTAGTATGGTTGCTGGAGTTATAGCTAATACATCAAGCAAGCAGTTCTAGGAAGGGAAAGAAAAAGGCACCTTCCTCTTTTTTTATGGAGACTTTCTAGAAGTTCCATATACCCCTTCTGCCTCCATTTTATTGTGTGGTACTTAGGTACATCTAGCAGCAAGGAGGGCTGATAGAGTGTTTTTACTTGAGGCATTATATCCACTATAAAAATGGAGTCCTATCTTTTTTAAATTTTCAAATAATTATAGATTCACAGGAAGTTGCTAAGGTAATATAGAGAAGTCCCACATGTTCTTCACCCAATTTCTCTCAATACTTATATCTTACATAACTATAATACAGTATCAAAACCAGTAAATTGGCATTGGTGTAATGTATATGAATAGTTCTGTGTAATTCTTAACACAGGTAGATTTAATCACCACCACCACAGTCAAGATATAGAACTATTCTGTTGCCACAAAGATCTTCCTTGTTCTGCTCAAAATAGGGTTCTTTTAATTTGGTGGGGGGCAGGGGGCAGAAAAAAATGAAAAGTGGATATTTTATTAGGCAACTAGCAATGTTGGCTATGTATTATTTTTAAAAACAAAGAAATGTTTTGGAGGAGGAGGATTTTGTTTGTTTTTATTTTGCTTATTTATTTATTTTTGTAATCCTCACCTGAGGATATTTTTCCATTGATTTTTATAGAGAGTGGGAGAGAGAAACCTCCCTTGGCTGGAATCAAACCCTGGACCCTTTAGTCCACGGGCTGCCGCTCTATCCACTGAGCCAAACCAACTAGGGCAGATTTTGTTGTTTTTAGACCTCTTGTATCACTACTGATCTGCTTGTTGAGTCTTACTTTTATAGAATGCTGTTCCTTTTCTGTTATTAAGTTTAAGGAGGTATAGCTGGACAAAATATATGTAAATCTATACATAATAATAATTGTAGACAATACTTAAGCAGTGCCTTCCTTGTGCCAGGCACTGTTCTATTAACTCATTGAATCATCACCTCAACACCTGTGAGGCAGGTACTATTATTCTCATTTATAAATGCAAACACGTTGGTTGTATTTTAATAATTATCCTATATTAACAAGATATTGGTACTTTAAAATGTGTCAATAAAACTAATGGTATATTCTGTATCATATTATGAGATGCCAACAAAGCACTCTGTTTTTAATCTCATTAGAGATTCGGTTGTGGAAATTCTTTTTGAACAAGATAATGAAGAGAAATCTGTTGCCACTTTAATATTGGATTCCCTAATGCAGGTATTTTTATTTAATAAAATGTTTAAATTTATGACTACAGCCCTTTAGAGAAAAACTTTAAATTTATATTCTTTATTTTAATTTTAGCCATCAGTTACATTATTTTATTTTATTGTTTGTTTGTTTTTTTTTGTTAATCCTCACCTGAGGACATTTTTTCCACTGATTTTTAGGGAGAGTGCAAGAGAGAGGGAAAGACAGTGAGAAACATTGATGTGAGAGAAACACATCGATTGGTTGCCTCCTGCATGAGCCCTGACCAGGGCCTGGGCCAGGAAGGAGCCTGCAACCTAGGTGCGTGCCCTTGACTGGAATCGAACCCGGGACCCTTTGGTCCATAGGCTGACGCTCGATCCACTGAGCCAAACTGGCTAGGGCTGGTTACGTATTTTAGCTCTTATGTTAAATGTAATAATTATTTCGTTTTACTTTGGCACTATGATATAGTACCTACAATATTTCAACCTAGGGATAGTAAGTATTATGGACATATCATTCATTTTTCCATAGCAGTAATACCAGATTTTTATTTTGTAGCTAGTATGGTTTATAGTTTCTTCAAATGCAGATTTGGGTAATGTTGAATTTTAAATTCCAGGGTGTATATGATAATATTTCTTTTTTGTTTAGTGATTGTGGAATCACAGAATTTTATGTGAAATACATCACATTGGAAGATATTGTCTACCTCTAGAGCTCCACTCAAGGACTTTTATGAAAAATATAACATCAGTGAAGGATTTTAACATTTCTAATTCTTAGAGAGCGCTGATATGGAAACAATTTTTTCAAGAATGTTATCTTCCCACTCGACAATTGGCTCTGGATATAATATTGTGAAGATAATACCTTGGGAAAATTTAAGTTTCCACACTTCCTTTACTAAAAAAGAAATGAAAAGTTACTTTTCATGTTCTTTGCTCAACTCAGTCATTCTATCCTGAAAATGAGAAAACTCACATAATTACCACCATACGCCCCATAGAATTTACAATTCTATACTATTAGATTTTAAAATCCTTAAAGATCTCTATGAGTATATGGCAATATTAGGGTGGTTATATTTGCAGCATTAAAACTCCCTTGTGAAAGAAACCTTTCTGTGGCCCTTTTGTAATACAGATAATTACCTATTTCATGTGTAATACTTAAGTTGTATATTTTCTTAAATCTAGTTAAACATTATTTATACAGTTAATGATAAATCCTTTTTTATTCTTTCTTTCTCTTTAATAACAGTGCCCAATAGACACCAGGAAGCAATTAGCAGAGAACTTGGTAATCATAGGTGGCACATCTATGTTGCCAGGATTTCTCCATAGATTGCTTGCAGAAATAAGGTATTTGGTAGAAAAACCAAAGTATAAGAAAACACTTGGCACCAAGACATTCCGTATTCATACTCCACCTGCAAAAGCTAATTGTGTGGCCTGGTTGGGAGGTAAGAATTTAGTTTTTAAAATATAATGATTATATACTAATTGGTTCCTAAGTAGTATAACTAATGGAGATATAGAATAGATGGTTCAATGTCCAAAATTGCCCACTTAATAAACTAATAGAACTATTAAAGAATTTTCTATGAATATTCATTTTTCCTTAAATTGTTAATTTTCAGAATTATACACCTATTTCTCTTGGCATTTGCATTTTGTTTTTTAAATATATTTTTAAATATTTTTAAATGTTTTTTTTATTTCAGAGAGGAAGGGAGAAGGAGAGAGAGAGATAGAAACACCAATGATAAGAGAAAATCATTGATCGGCCACCTCCTGCATGCCCCACACTGGGGACTGAGCCCGCAACCTGGGCATGTGCCCTGACTGAGAATCGAACTGTGACCTCCTGGTTGATAGATCAGCTGATGCTCAGCCACTGAGCCACACCGACCAGGCTGCACTTTGATTTTTTTAAAATAAACTTCTTTGTCCAATTAGAGTCATCCCTCATAATAGTGGGGGCTGTGCCTTTATTCCAGTGATGCTACTACCATTTCTTTTTTTTCTTTTTTTGTAAATCCTCACCTGAGGATATTTTTCCATAGGTTTTTAGGGAGAATGGAAGAGAGAGGGAAAGACAGAAACATCGATGTGAGAGAAACACATCAATTGGTTGCCTCCTGCACAAGCCCTGACCAGGGCCTGGGCAGGAGAGGAGCCTGCAACCAAGGTACATGCCCTTGATCGGAATGGAACACAGGACCCTTTGATCCGCAGTCCGACACTCTATCCACTGAGTCAAACTGGCTAGGGGGCTACTACCATTTCTTAAAACATGTTTTAATTCCTTAGAGCCGTGGTCGGCAGACTGCGGCTCGCGAGCCACATGCGGCCTTTTGGCCCCTTGAGTGTGGCTCTTCCACAAAATACCACGGCCTGGGCGAGTCTATTTTGAAGAAGTGGTGTTAGAAGAAGTTTTAAGTTTAAAAAATTTGGCTCTCAAAAGAAATTTCAATTGTTGTACTGCTGATATTTGGCTCTGTTGACTAATGAGTTTGCTGACCACTGCCTTAGAGAAAGCTAATCTGTGAGCCATATGAAAATTGATTCTTTAGGCATAACACAATGGACACAGACAATAGTGTGGTAAAGGCTGAGAGGTAGTTGTGGAGTGAGGGAGTCAATGGGGGTAGGAAAGGGGACATCTATAATACTTTCAACAATAAGGATGGATTAAAAAATCGATTATTTTATAATTATACTTTCTTTTGTGACTGAGTTTGGTGAATGTTTTAGAAAAAGATAGTTTCGTTGAAATAAAGAAATAGCCTAAGAAAGAGACTACTTGAAAGAGAAAAATAATCATGAATGTGTATTTTTGTATATATTCTGATTTGTGTTTAATGATGCAGTTTCAGCTAATAGGTATCAGGATCTTTCTGAGAGAAAAACAAAATATTGACATTTTATTTTTTTTAAAATATATTTTATTGATTTTTTACAGAGAGGAAGGGAGAGTGATAGAGAGTTAGAAACATCGATGAGAGAGAATCATCGATCAGCTGCCTCCTGCACGCCTCCCGCTGGGGATGTGCCCGTAGCCAACGTATGTGCCCTTGACCGGAATCGAACCTGGGACCCTTCAGTCCGCAGGCTGACGCTCTATCCACTGAGCCAAACCGGCTTCGGCAATATTGACATTTTAAATGTATCTCTAGTAGAGTTTCATCAAAATGTAATTTTGATCTAGGACAAATGGATTTAGTTACTAAATTATATTTTAAAGTCTGCCTTGGGGTGTATTTATAAGGTCTTCAGCATAGATTCTTAGGGTATGACGATGCTTTTTGGGTTTTGCAGTACCGTTTTATTTATTAACATAAAATCTTAGAGTTGTGGCAAAGAAAAACTAAGGGTATTTATTGTATTTATGGAGTTGAAAATACTTTCCACCCCTCTCTGCCTCACTTGCTTTTAAACACAGTAATACTTATTACAATTTTCACTATAATCTGTTATCTATATATATGAAAGCCTAAGCAATCGTTACAACCAAACGACTGGAACACCGGTCGTTATGACATGCACTGACCACCAGGGGGCAGATGCTCAACTCCTGGTGGTCAGTGTGCTTCCACAGCCAACCTCCTGTGGCCCCTTCCCTCCCAGCCGGCCAACCTCCCACAACCCCTCCCCCTAGCCTGCTGGCCCCTGGATAGGCCTCCATCACCGGCCAGGCCAAGGGACCCCACCCGTGCACGAATTCGTGCACCGGGCTTCTAGTAGGCCATAACACAGTAGTTATGGCTTAACCCAGTGGTCGGCAAACTGCGGCTCGCGAGCCACATGCGGCTCTTCCACAAAATACCACATGTGGCCCATGCGCAGAAGTCGGTTTTCGGCTCTCAAAAGAAATTTCAATCGTTGTACTGTTGATATTTGGCTCTGTTGACTAATGAGTTTGCCGACCACTGGCTGAACCTATTATTTGAAATATAGGATATAGAACAACTTAACTGGAATTAATTTGAATTGCATTGTTGAATTTTACCTTTTCTGTTTTGTGATATAATGAAGTGGGTATATGTGTACCTAAAATTTTCTGGTAAAAGTTTTCATCTTAGTTATAAAAATATTTTTATCACCCAGGAGCTATTTTTGGAGCGCTACAAGACATACTGGGTAGCCGTTCTGTCTCAAAGGAATATTACAATCAGACAGGCCGAATTCCTGATTGGTGTTCTCTTAATAACCCACCTTTGGAAATGATGTTTGATGTCGGGAAAACTCAACCACCTCTGATGAAAAGAGCATTTTCCACTGAGAAATAAAAGTTTGAATAAATTCAACTTTGTTTCATTTTATCAGACCAATTGTACAAGCAATTGTACAAGCAAATTGTACAAAGTATGCAAGACGCTGTTAGAGATGACTTTTGTGGAAGTGAAAGCATTTCTGTAATTTTCTCATTATTAATACTTTTGACTTTTGTTTTTCTTGTGTAGTGGTAAAATGGTAGCTGATGCTTATGAAATACGTTGTATTTATATCAATAAAATATAGCAAAGCAGTCTTGTTTTGGAAGTTTGTTACATAGTACATTTTTTGTTTTTTGTGGGTATACACATATATTTTATTGATTTCAGAGAGGAAGGGAGAGGGAGAGAGAGATAGAAACATCAATGATGACAGAGAGAATCATTGATCCCCTATTGGGGATTGAGCCCCCAACCCTGGGCATGTGCCATGACTGGGAATTGAACCAGGATCTCCTGGTTCGTAGCTGGATGCTCAACCACTGAGCAACACCAGCTAGGCACATAGTACACTTAAAAAAAATAATAACAACAGCCCTAGCTGGTTTGGCTCAGTGGATAGAGCATCGGCCTGTGGACTGAAGGGTCCCAGGTTCGATTCCATAGGCTCAATACCCCATAGGGGGCATGCAGGAGGCAGGTGATCAATGATTCTCATTGATGTTTCTATCTCTTTCCCTCTCTGAAATCAATAAAGAAATATATTTTTTTAAAAAAAGAAAGGAACTCACTATTAAAGGTTATAAAAATTTTAAAAATAACATATTTCCTCCACGATTCACATAATCTGTCCTAGGCATTGGAGATTCCAATAATTTCATTATTTTGAGCAATTATTTCATTTAAAGAACAAATAATATTACCATAACCAATTATTTCAGATATTAACATCGGTCTATTTCTTAAAATCCTTGTTTTGGTATTTTCGTGTCCATGTTAAAATAATGTGTTTTTCCAGAAATATACTTGACACTTTGGATTGAGAATGTTTGGGAGCATAGGTAAGCATTTGTTAAAGTATGGAAATATTCGCTTCCTAACTTTATAATTTCTTTTATCAACCATTCCACATTTCTAAAAAAAACTTGATTTTATGCATTTTTAAAATATATTTTTTTATTGATTTCAGAGAAAGGAAGGGAGAGGGAGAGAGAGATTGAAACATCAATGATGAAAGAGAATCATTGATTGGCTGCCTTGAGCCCACAACCTGGGCATGTGCCCTTGACCGGAATCGAACCCAGGGCCCTTCAGTCCACAGGCCGATGCTCTATCCATTCAGCCAAACTGGCTAGGGCTATTTTATTGATTTCTTATAGAGAGGAAGGGAGCGGGATAGAGAGTTAGAAACATCAATGGGAGAGAAACATCTATCAGTTGCCTCCTGCACACCCCCTACGGGGGATGTGCCCGCAACCAAGGTACATGCCCTTGACCGGAATCGAACCTGGGACCCTTCAGTCCGCAGGCCGACGCTCTATCCACTGAGCCAAACCAGCTAGGGCGATTTTATGCATTTTTAAAATATTTTTTTTTATTGACCAGAGAGGAAGGGAGAGGGAGAGAGAGAGAAACATCAATGATAAGAGAGAATAATTGATCAGCTGCCTTCTGCAGGCCCCCTACTGAGGATCAAGCCTGCAACCCGGGCATGTGCCCTAAACCAGGATCGAACCTGAGACCCTTCAGTCTGCAGGCCAGTGCTCTATCCACTGAGTCAAACAAGTTAGGACTGTTTTATGCACTGCTTCATAAACACGTATCATGACATCTTTAATCTTTTCTTTTGTGATTTTCATCTTCTCAGGGCTGTGGTTCTTTGAAATAATGTACTCAGTCATTGGTTTTTTTTATTTTTGTTGGTTTTTCTTCATTTCTTTTTAATGAACTACCTGTTACTGAAATTTTGCTGGTTTCATTCTTCGTGTGTACCTGTAAAGATGGGAAATATGTATATTCCTATGTACTCTCATTTCTGAAGACAGTAGGAATCGATATATTTTCTGGATTCTATATCCCAAGTCTATTAAACCAGTGGGGGGAAAAAACTAAAAGTTCAAAATTGCCATCTATTTTCGTAATATATTCATTTCTAAAACAGATTCCTGTGTCTTCTGTGCCTACCACTCTTCCACAACACCCTTTCTCCCAAAGTAGTGATCTTTCCCATAAGCACATTATTTGTAACTGAGGTACGTAACAGTTTTTACCTTATAATTGTGTCTACACAGCTTTTATCTTCCTTTTGGGAATATAAGCTCTATAATAAAGCCCCTTTATTTCATTTTTTAAAATATTTTTATTGATTTTCGAGAGGAAGGGAGAGGGAAAGAGAGAGAGAAACATCAATGATGTTAGGGAATCATTGACCTGTTGCCTCCTGCACGCCCCACACTGGGGATCAAACTGACAACCCTGGCATGTGCCCTGATGGGGAATCGAACCATGACCTCCTGGTTCATAGATGGATGCTCAACCACAGCCATGCCAGCTGGGCCAAAGCCCCTTTATTTCTTAGTTTTGAAATTTCTCCTTGGGATTCTATTATTAATTGTCAATTATGTAGATTTACTATTAATGTCATTTTTATAGTAAAATTCTGTTTTGTTGAATTTAGATTACTTATGAGAAGTTTTTGTTTTGTTTTAATAATTCTTTATTATTGAAAGTATTACATATGTTCCCCTTTTCCCCCATTGACCCCCTCTAGCCTGCCCCTGCCCCCAGCCCCAGGTCTTCACCACCCTATTGCCTGTGTCCATAGGTTATGCATATATACGTACAAGGTCTTTGGTTGATTACCTCCCACCCACCCACCCTCCCCTGCCTTCCCTTCCAAGATTCCACACTCTGTTCCAAGCTTACTTATGAGAAGTTTTTCATCATGGAATAATATAAAAAATAAGATCTCTAACTGAAATAGAGCTTTATAGCTAGCTGTAAAGTGGCAGACACCTGGTGGCTGAGGTTAACAAATGGAGCCCACTGTTAGGGTTGAATTGTGTGCTCCAGAAAGATCTTGGAAGTCCTAATCCCCAGTACCTATGAATGTGACCTTATTTGGAAATAAAGCCTTTGCAGATATAATCACATTAAGATGAGGTCATTGGGGTGGGCCCTAATCCAATAAGACTGGTGTCCATATAAGAAGAGGAACGTGCCCTGTGTGGCAGAGCTACTCGAGAAAGCATGTAACAACCGAGGTAGAGAATGGAGTTATGCAGCTGCAATCCAAGGAATACCACGTATTGCTGGTGCCATCAAAAAGCTAAGAGAAAGAACCGTAGAACAGATTCTTCAAGAGAGCCTTTGAGAGCATGACTGTCTACACCTTGATTTCAAGCTTCTAGGCTCCAGAACAGTGAGACAATAAATTTTGGTTATTTTAAGCCACCCAGTTTGTGATAGTTTGTGATGGCAGCCCTAGGAAACTTAATAACCCTTCATAACTCACTAGGAAATTATCAAACCTGAGGAATGGGGTTGTGGGAAACCTTGATTTATAGTCCAGTGGGTTAATCAGAAGGGCAAAGACCTGGACTTCGGATTAGCATCTCACAGATCATCCACTTTAGACAAATTGGTCACTGTCCAACTTAAAACACCAAACATCCTCTTACTAAATGAGTGTCTTTTACTTTACTAATTTCAGCTTTATGCCTGTAATGAGTAATAAACCAAACTTGTTCAATTACAGGTGATTTTTTGGTCTGGTCTAAGGCAATATCAGGGTTAAGAGATGCAAGGAGAGGAATTGTGTAGGCGACTGGGAGAGGGATGACTTGTTTCAAAGGGGAACAGAGAAATAGAATGGCAGCCTGCAGGGAAACTAGGTCAAAGTTTTTGTTTTAAAATGGAGAACTAACAGCATGTTTGTATTTTGAAGGGAACAAGAAGAGAGAAATTGGTAGTTAAGTGGGAGGAAAGCTGGTGGACAACACACAAAGGTATAGGAACTAGGGCTTTAGGTAGGGTTGGCTTCAGGTAGGAGCATGGATAGTTCACGTATATTGTCTGGTGAGTGAGATCCTGGAATGTGCCTGGATGTGGTGGTGTCCAGGTGTGTGTGGACTTCTCGGATTACTTCAGAATTCTCGTAAAGAGAGAAGGCAGAAATCTGCCTCCTGTAAGTACCTAAAAGCCCATCTGAATGTTCACATCTCAGTTGTTTTGTGCTTCTGTTTCAAAGAGCCTCACCCTTATCAGGATATTAACTTCCTAATAGCCATCCAACTGGATAGATAGATCCCAAATACAGTCCCAAGAACAATGTTAGAAAACTGCATGTATGTATGTACTGGTCGTACAGATCTGACTACAGAAAGTAACACTTCTCACTGTATATTCTTCAGGGGATATCCTCTACCTACCCCTTACCCCAGTACAGGCCCTATAATGAAAGTAAGAAAAAGTAAAACAAACAGAAAAAGGAAGACACATTTTCTTCGAAATCCTCCAGCCTCCCCAGCTGCTTTTACATGAGATCTTTAAGTCTCGGAAAAGGTGCCAAAATCGGTGCTCATATTTTGTTCTGGTAGAAGCAAAAATTGCCCTCTACCAGTAACTAATAATAAGACTAAAATAGTAACACAGAAAACGACCCTCAGCTTTAAACAGTGGATTTTCAGTTTCCTCTGTGCTTTAAGGAGGAAGTTGGGAAAAGACCGCAGAAAGAGGAACGTGTGCTTTCAAGTGCGCAAGCGCGGTCTGAGACCTGTTTCGCTTGCAAAAATAAACTTTTTTTCCGGAGATCTGGTTAATATAGAAAATAATTAAGTTTCAAGAACCCCTACTTGGTTGTAGTGCTTTGGAGAAACCTTAAAACAAAATTCCCTAAGGAAATACAAAACGATCGCCCAACGTGGGGCTCGAACCCACGACCCTGGGATTAAGAGTCCCATGCTCTACCGACTGAGCTAGCCGGGCGCACGTAAACCGGCGGCGTTTTTCTACTTCTTGATCATTGTTTAGCTACATTACGTTTTCTACCTATCTACTAAAAAATTGTATCATGCTATTAAATATGCACGTCACGATTATTTTCAATAATTCTTTAAAACATTTAATTGAACTGGAACTTAGTAATTTCTTTTGCGTGTGTATATCAAGATCACTGAAAACATATGCAAATCTTTATAATTACAGGTTCATTCATTGAATCTTTTCTCTGACGTGTTTTAAAATACTGCTTAATATGTTATCTTCAGAAAACACGTACCAAGGCTATCAAATGATATACTGGATTCTTACAACGTGGGAGACAACATTAAAAAACAAAGTTCAGTCCACACACACCCGGACCACCACCACATCGAGGCACATTGGAACCATACAGAATTGATTAGCATAGCTCCTATGCAAGGACACGTAAATTCTTTAAGCTTTCCATATTTAAAAACAAAACAAAAAAAAAACAAACAAAAATCCAAAGTTCAACCACTAAAAGGTTACACTGAAAAAAAAAATACCCAGCAGAGTTAGCTTTTTTCCTTTAATATGATCTAGTCAAGGAAAGTTAAATTGAGGAAGGGGCTTCTGGTCCACTTAAAATGAGGCCTCTTTCTGGTAACCGCCTGACAATTGAGAGATGCGACCCTCAGAGACAATTATCCAGCTCAAATAACAGAAGCTGGGAGGAAAGAATTAGTCATTGAATCTTATGGTAAAGAATGTTAATTCTTAGAGGAAAGAAGAAAAACTGATTTTAATCAAATTATGACATTTGAAGACAATGGAATTATTAAGCCACTATTTACATTAAGCGATTATTTCCAGATTAAAGGAACTTAAAGACCTGCAACTGAATGCAATGTGTGGTGTTGGATTTGTGTGTGTGTGTGTGTGTTGTGTGTGTGTGTGTGTGAAGGGCATTACTGAATTGCCAAAATCTAAAAAAGTCTGTATATTAGAAAATAGTATTGTTAATTTTCTGATTTTCATAATTGTATTGTGACTACGTAAAATACTATTGTTTTGGGGAAAATACACACCGAGGCATTTAATAGTTTAAAAAGTGCTAACGGTCCTGCTTTAATAATAAGACTAAAATCTAAACCACTACAAGATCTGGTTCCATGTCCACCTCTATGATTTTACTTCCTGCCGTCTCCCCCACTTAATCACTGACAGGCCAGGCTGCCCGGATCGTTCCTGTAAAATGTCAAGCTTATATTCCTATAACAATCCCAAGTTTCAGTTTAATTATCACCCATTCCGAAAGTCATTCTGTAAGTACCAGGTCTCAAGTTCAAACCTCCATTGTCTCCTCTACCTTCCTACCGCAAGGTCCAACTATTTTGCCCATTTCGTTACATTGTATGTAAATTCCATGAGGGTTGAGGTTAGGTCTACTCCACGTCTTTATCACCAGTGTTTAGCAGAGTACTTGGAATATATTAGATCTTTAATCAGTTTTATCCTTAATTCCACTAAATAGTTCTTTTCACAAAAAAGGGTACTAAATGCTTCTGTAAAATTCCTGAGCTCAAAGGTGAGATACCTTTAGAGTGCAACTTCCACTGTTGTGAGGATAGGCGGGTTGAAGGGGATGCCCTCAGAATAATGGGTCAGAACCGGGACGCCAAGTGTGGAGGGAGACATCTCCTCTATCGCTTTCTTTGGTCTTGGTAAGAACATCTCTGCTTTGCTCTAAGAAAGAATAAGGTATCAAGATAGAGGGATAATTTAAAAGATAAATAATCCCTAGGAAATGGACTAGAGCAGCTTCTCAACCCGATGACTCAAAATGACTCCACATCACTCACGCCAGAAACTGAAGAGGAAGAACCCCCTACCTTGCCCTAACCCCACCTTCATTGTTTCTGCTTCTGCGCCTCGCCCGCCTAGGTTGTCCCCTCCTTTTCCTTTCCCATAATCCTCTGTTCCCGGAACTAAACACCGAGGGACGAACCACAGAGCAGGCTATTGGTCGAGAGATCAGCCAATGAGAGAGCCTGTTACTAGCCTGCGTGCTGCGGTGTAGCGGGAGCGCTTTCGGCCCTGAAGCCCTACACGTTCCGCTGATTTTTAGCAGGATGAGCTCGATCGGCACCGGGGTGAGTTCGTTATCTCTCGGTGTGATAGTCTTAGTCAGAGGATTCGCGTTGAAGGGAGCTCGGGCAGGCCGCTTAGGGTGCGCCAGTTCGGGGTGCACTGGGACTGCTTTCGGCCGAGCGGGCCGCTTCCAGTTGTCCTTCCCACACGCTTATTTCTAGGCCGGAGCCTGCGGTGACGGTGACCTGAAGCTCTGCAGCTCAGGTGTGGCGGGCCTGGCGGCGCCGCCGTGAGATTTGGAGCCGCTTCGGATTGCTGAGTCACTTGCTTGACCCTCTCAGGGAAACCGAAAGTGGAAACTCGTGGGGCCTGAGCCAGTGGGAAGGGTTTGGGCGTCAGCCCCTCTTGAGAACCACCGAGGCAAGGCGGCTTGTGGTTCCAAGATCTGAGACGCCGCTTTCCGTGGACAGTTCCTATGCAGTTGCTAGGGTGCTGCTGACTCACGGGGCCTTCTCCATCTTCCCTCCGAGTGGAGCGATCGCTCCGTATGCTTCTTTGGGAACTCTATCGGGACAGAACTAATAAGGAAAATGGTCTGAAAAGTGAAATCTGAAGGATCCTTTACGTTTTTCCTTTGTCCCAGCTTTTCCTGTACAGAGTACTTAGTACACTACTGCAAACATTGGAATTATTAGCTAAGGGACCTCACCGCTTCTGACCTTTTTCATAGACAAGACTGTTGAGGGTTTTGAAGTTGGACTTGTTCGGCTAACTTCTTGTTACACGTACTGCATATATGCAGTCATTTGCTTACCCCTTTTATGTATTTCTCCATATAGAAAATATAGTTTTGTTTAGAAATACAGATTGGTTGTTTGCATGAAGGCGTTGAATAATGGGGTTTCTGAGTTCATCAAATTCTACAGTTCACAGGATTTTGATACTCAGCATTAAACCCAAGTACTGGTTTTCCGAGTTTGGTAATAGGCAGCTTATGTTTGGAATGGTTTATTCCATTTGGTTATGTGATGCTAAAGTTTGCCTTTTTTTTTGTTTTAGGACTACTAGTTGCTTAGTAATGCATATTGTAGCAAATTGACTTTGCAACTGCATTAATATTACTTTCGATTGGTAGTGTTTCATTCTCCAAACCCTGTGAAAACACTTGATAATATAACCTTTTGTTGTTATAGTGGTAGAGTGAAGAATCTTCGTTTAACACATCAGGAAGCACCACTGTGGAGGGCTCATCTCCTGTTAGCACTTCTAATAAGACCTGTCTACTTGACATTTCTCTCCACTTGATTGTTTAACAGGCATTTCAAACTACATGTCCAAAGTAGAGCTCTGGGTTTTCTTGCCATTTTGCATCTCTTTCAATCTTGAGTCTTCAGTGAATGGCCCAGTTCTAGTTGCTCAAGTGAAAAAAAAAAAAAAAGTATGGTTCACCTTTAGTTTATTTTTTACTTCCTATTTGCATCTCCTACAATCTTCAGCTCAGTGAATGGTCGCGCTCTAGTTGCTCAAATGAAAAAAATCTGATTCATCTTTAATTTTTTATTTTTTTTTTACTTTACTCCTAGAGCCAATCCATTAGTAGGGTTTTGTTGTGGGGGGAGGGAGGAGGTTCTCTACCCTCAAAAGAGATTGCTTTCCGTTTTTTTTCTCTAGTCGAAGTACCACCTTTGGAATATCTGATCTCTGCTTCCACTCTTGTTCCCACTGCAATTCATTTTTCAGATGATTTTTTTAAAAATTAGATTATATCACACACACACACACACACACACACACACACACCCCCCTCCCCCCGTTTATATTCCCATGACTTCCTATTGCATTTAGAATAAAATATAAACTTCTTACTCCAGCCTGGAAGGCAGTATAGTTTTGTTTTTTTTTAAATATATTTTATTTATTTTTTACAGAGAGGAAGGGAGAGGGATAGAGAGCTAGAAACATCAATGAGAGAGAAACCTTGATCAGCTGCCTCCTGCACACTCCCTACTGGGTATGTGCCGGCAACCAAGGTACATGCCCTTGTCCGAATCGAACCTGGGACCCTTGAGTCCGCAGGCCGACGCTCTATCCACTGAGCCAAACCGGTTAAGGCATGGGCAGTATAGTTTATCCCCACATATCTCTGATATAGTTTTCTCTCTACCACTTAGTGCTCAAGACGCAGTGGCCTTATTTCTTTTCCTGGATTGTGCTAGGCTTATTTCTACCTTCTGGTCTTTAGGCCAAATGCGAGGATGGCTCCTCCGTATCCTAAATGTCTAGTTACGACTGTGTGACAGTCTAAATAACTAAATATAACTAACTGTCCCAGCAAGACCTTTCCTGATCAGGTAGTCTGTAATAGTTATTCCTATTCCTTCAATCTGTTTTATTTTCATTATAGTCCTTTTTTTTTAAAAAAAAAATGTTTTTATTGATTTTAGAGAGAGAGAGAGAGAGAGAGAGAGAGAGAGAGAGAGAGATCTGTTGTCTCCCGTATTCACCTGTGCATGTGCCCTGACCAGAGACCTTTTGGTGCATGGGGCAACGTTCAACCAACAGAGCCACACTGGCCAGGGCTCATTATAGTCTTTTTTTCTGGGTATTTCCAACATCAGATTTGTGCCTGGTCTGATTTGAAATGAATGAGTTAAAGAATGAGTATTCTTAATATTCCCTTATAGTGACTAACATGCTTATTACATGTTTTAATGCTAAATGATTTGTCTAAGGCTCTTCAGTTTGTTTAGTGCCACAGTTATGAATTAAAATGTTCTGACTTCAGTGCTATTTCTGCCATACCATAGTAATTACAAAATGGAGTTTTGTGTTTTATTGGAAAAAAGTTGCTTTTATCTGGGACTTCCATCTATTGCTTTCCAATAGCAGAAATCTAAAGTGTATTACTTTTCCCTTAGCTTCTGTTGCTGCTCTGACATGATAAAGCAAAGTCTTTCTTTTTTTTTTTTATATTAAACCAGGAAGCTTTATTTACACAGTAAAAGTAGCAAGAGAATTCCTGAGACTAGAGGGCTGTAGTGCAAGGCAGCGTGGCCCGTGGGGGGTGGGGGGCAGCTGTGGGGGTGGAAGTGGCCAGACCCCACGCCTGGGCACACGGGGGCTCTGCCGGGCAGAGGCCTGGCCTACCCTACCCGCTCAGGCCGCCACCCTTCCTGGAGTTTCGGGAAAACACGCCACAGCCCCAGAAACAGGCTCACTCTGTCACCGAGCCCCCAGGACACCCCCCACACACACCGGCAACACAATTTGCCAGAGAGACTGTGCTAGAAGGTCAGACTCCCAGTCCCCGCTGTGGCCTGCGACTTCTTTCATCTTGTTCTCTTTCAAGAGGCCTGGTTTCCCGTGCTGGCGTCATTGGGAGGGGTTTGAGCAACTGTGTGACTGGCAAGAGGCAGTCCATGGGCCACACCCACGGGCCAGGCAGGGGACTGCTCACGCCCCAGGCACACAGCCCGAGCGGTCATCATTTAGGTGACCGACTCCAGGGCCAGAGGGTACGCCGTTAACCTGAGCAGAGGCAGAGGCGCAGGGCCACCCGGGAGGGGACTGTAATGAACACACATTTCTGATGTGTAAACCGTTTAGAAAAAAAATTGTAAGGTTATTATTGCCAAAGATACATAATTATAGGCTTATTGTTGTTTTTTTCCTCCCAGTATGACCTGTCAGCCTCTACATTCTCTCCTGATGGAAGAGTTTTTCAAGTTGAATATGCTATGAAGGCTGTTGAAAATAGTAGGTAAGAAACGGTGTTTTATTTAAAATTAGCATATTATTAAATATCTCCTTTTCTGTATTTTTAGTGCTTAGCCTTTGTTACATTTACTTTGGTACAAAACATGTGTCCTAAAATAATCTCAACTTATTAGTCATTTTCAGATCTCTTTTTAGGCCAGATCATTTCATTAGTCTTAGTCCTATATTTCAATTTGGACATTTTACCATGTCTCAAATCTACCTATCTACCTAATAAAAGAGTAACATGCTATTGACCATACCTTTGCGGCACCCACCAGCCAATCAGGAGTGAGTATGCAAATCAACCCAACAAAAATGGCAGGTTAATTTGCATATGCAGGTACCTAGCAGCCGGGGGTGGTGCGGAATGCTCTGGGCCTCTGGGCAGCATGGGAATGTGAAAAGGCAGCTCCTGCCAGAGCAAAGTTGGTGCTGGCAGCCAGGGGAAGGAAGGCTCATTCTTGCACGAATCTTTGTGCATTGGGCCTCTAGTGTGGTGTATAAAACCAAATTCATTATCATCTTTGCTAGCCCATTTCCTGGTTTATATCATTGTTTTCTTTGGCAATTAGGTTTTGACTTGTATTTCTTTGTTTTTTAAATATCCTATGCCATTAGTCATGTGTTCCTCTCTGCAGGGATTTTAAAAAATTCTGCTGCCACACTCCAAAAGGTGTATGATCACTAAGATACTTTTCTGTTGGACTCTTTTAGTTTATCTTTTATTGTTTAGAATAATGCACTAAAACGATCCCGTGGCAAATTTTATGAATCTTTTATTGAAAAAATTGTATCAGTTATAGTTACATGTTAATTGTATTTTTGAATCTAAAGAAGCTTTGGGAAGAATTAAAGGACTTTTAAAAATGAATTTTTATTATAGCATTTCACTCAGATCTCAAAGAATTTTTTTTCAGGCCTACTAAACAAATGGTGTTGGTGTTTAAGCTCAGTTTTTAAAATAATAATGAGCCCTAGCCAGTTTGGCTCAGTGGAAAGAGTGTTGGCCTGCAGACTGAAGGGTACCGAGTTCGATTCCTGTCAAGGGTACATGCCTGGGTTGTGGGCTTAATCCCCAGTGTGGGGCGTGCAGGAGGCAGCCAATCAATGATTCTCTCTCATCATTGATGTTTCTCTCTGTCTCTCCCTCTCTCTTCTTCTCTGAAATCAATAAAAAAAATATAAAAAATAATAATGAAAGCTTTTGGAGTAGAGGTGGAGTAGGGAAATGTTTGTAGAGCTTTAGAAAAGTCCACATGCAAATACTGAGTTACTCAAATTTGTACTAATATCTTTAATACTGATTATGGAGACTATTATTTGTCTTTGCATGTGCTAGCACCTAGCATGTCCTCAGTAGTTATTCCTGACTACTAGAAAGAAAGTATGTGGATTTCTAATGGTTTATGAAATATTTAAAAAAATTTTAGCAAAAATACATTTTAAGTCCTATTATAGGATTTGAAAGTTTATTTTGTGTTTAAGTGTTGTATTAGATACATTGGTATATTTATAGGTTGTTGGTATCTGATCCTGTAATAGAAGTAAAGCTGTTAAGAATTTAGGCTAAAATGTATTTGTCATTGTATACAAAGCCTGATACTAGGTGTACTGGTTAATAATATCAGATTTTGTAATCAAAGAAAACATGGTAATTTCAAGAGAAACATCAAAAGTGCGTTATTCAAAGTAATGTTCATCGCTAGCTACACATTTCCCCCATCTTTCAGGTAATTTGTGGATACCGTCCCAATAGAACTTTTCTTGTTTTGAGGCAAACCATTCAGAAACCCAGTTTTCCACTTCTTTGTATGTTTTCAAGTGCTGCTCAGAAAGTGTGTGTGCCATCGATCAGAACAAGTGTTAATCTGAAGGAGCAATGTCTGGTGAATACAGCGGGTGGGTTAATACTTCCCAGGCAAGATCTTTTAACGTGTCTTTAACTGGTTTTGAAGTGTGTGATGGTTCGTCATCATGAAGCAAAATTACTTTGCCATGTCTTCTGGCACATTCTGGTCGTTTCATGATCAAAGGATGGTTCAAATTGATTATTTGTTGTTGGTAGCGATCAGTATTAACGGTTTCACCTAGTTTTAGAAGCTCATAATACACCACACCTTCCTGATCCCACCAAACGCAGAGCATTGTCTTCTTTCGAAGTGATTTGGCCTTGCAGTGGATGTTGATGGTGGACCTGGATCAACCCATGATTTTGTACATTTAGGATTCTCAAAATAAATCCACTTGTCATCGCCAGTCACAATTCAATGCAAAAAAGACTTTCGTGTGTTGAGGCAACATTTTACTGATAACTTTTCGGTTTTCTATTTGTCTTTCATTCAGTTGATGTGGCACCCATTTTTCCTTCCTTTAAAATCTTTCCCATTGCTTGTACACGATTGGAAATTGTTTGCTGAGCAACGTTTAATCTTTCTGCAAGTTGTTTTTGAGTTTAACATGCATCTTCATCCAATAATGCTCGTAATTGTTGGTCTTCAAACTTTTTCAGTTGACCTGAACGTCTTTGTCTTTCACATCGAAATCATCACTTTTAAAGTGTTTAAACCAGTGTTCACAAGTATCTTTTATTTTTTAAGTATATTTTATTAATTTTTTTTTTTTTACAGAGAGGAAGGGAAAAGGGTAGAGAGTTAGGAACATCGATCAGCTGCTTCCTGCACACCCCCTACTCGGGATGTGTGCGCAACCTAGGTACATGCCCTTGACTGGAATCGAACCTGGGACCCTTCAGTCCACATGCCGACGCTCTATCCAGTGAGCCAAACTAGTTAGGGCCACAAGTATCTTGAGATGAAGCATGTTCACCATAAGCTTCCCGAAGTATTCAGCAGCACTTTTCTTTAAAATAAAGTAACGAATTAAAACTTCCCGCAAATGCTCTATTTTTGGCACGAAATTCGACATTTTTAAGTGTAAAAATATCTATGATGTTAACACCTTCAGCAAATTTGACATGGAGTTTTGAAGCTTGTTGTCAATACAACAAAATAGCATACATATCTAATTGCATATATATCAACATATGTGTAACTCCATTTATTGAAAAATATCCGCATTATTAACTGGTACACCTAGTAGGGTTCAGAAGAGAGTCAAATTAAAAAAAAAGTTGGCACATTTTCTTCCTGTTGATAAAGGAAGATTGGCTCTTAGACTAGGGAGCTGGAGAAAGACTTGAGGAAGTTACAATTTTTTTTCCTCTTTTGCATTCTTGCACTTTCATTAGTGTGAAAAATGGTAAGAGAAGTATCAAGTAAGAAAAACTGGAAATACATTTGAAACCATCTGTAACCCAGAAAATTGAGGCTAGGCTATGGGGCTATATTTAATAATTGGTTTTCTATTAAGTATTTCTAAATATGATTTAAAACAGTTACATTTAAATAAAATTAGAATTTTTAAAAATTGAAATATTATAAATGATGTCTTTATCTGCATAAAGAAAAAATACGCAAAGTTCTTCTTTTAAAGGGATCTATATAACCTGATATGATAGAATGTTGGATGAGGATCACAAAATGTGAATTTTCTACCCTGGCTGGAAGATAGCTCAGTTGGTTAGAGCATCCTCCCCATAGGCCAAGGTTGGGTGTTTGATCCATGGTCAGGGCACATACAAGAAGCAACCAATTAATGCATAAATAAGTGGAACAAGAAACTGATGCTTCTCTCTCACTTCCCCCTCTCTCTCTCTCTCTCTCAAAATCATTAAATTAAAAAAATATCTTTAAAAAACAAGATGTGAATTTTCTTCCTAGCTGCTAGGAAGAAATAGTGATATCAGGTAGGGTTACTACAGTCTTATGAATGTTAGGTGTAGACATTTACCCTAACTACTCACATAACTAATAATAAGAATGAAATTTATGTAAAAATCATTTGGAAAATCTTTTAAGTGCTGTGTGGGAACAAAAGTGAAAATTAGAAAAATTAGATTGTATATTAATTTTTTCTTAATCTGGCCTATAAACTAATCGTTAGAAAACATTTAACCATTTATTTAAATAAATTGATGTAAGATTATATTATGCATTGAATGATGATCAGTTTTTTTAAAGAAAGAAATTTAATCTTGAAAATTTAAAAGTCAAATATTTTTGAGTACCTGCTAAGTATAGGAACTACCAAATTAATTAATGACATAAGTTAATACGTAAAAGTACTGTATTATGATATATATACCATGATCTTAATTTTATACCCTTAGAATGTGATATGCAAAAGGTTAAACTGTAATCTTCCTCTTGAGCCTCATTGAGGAATCATAATATGAAAGAAAAATTGTGAAATATAACATAAGGATTAGATTGCTTAGAACAAAAATGTACACAGAATTTTGGTGTCCAGACCCCGTTATAATTAGGACCTCAAAGCATTTTTTATGTAGGCTATAGGTTCTATCCATATTTACTGTGACCCTAAAGAGCTTTTATTTATGCAGGTTATTGGTCCTATTAATATTTACCATGTTAGATTTTAAAACAATTAAAAATATTAAATCACTCAAAAGAACAATAATAAACACATTTGCATGTTACCATAAAATATTTAAATGAATGTTATTTAAAAACTGGAGGCCCGCTGCACAAAGATTTGTGCAATAGGCCTTCCTTCCTCTGGCTACTGTCTACAGTTTTCCACCGGCACCCGGGACCCAGGCCTTCACTCTGGCCGCCGCCTTCAGTCTTCGCTCCGGCTGGAGCGCCGCTCCTGTAGCTCCCTCTGCCCCCCACCCTCCCCCTCATAGCAGGCATCCCGCCCCACCACTCCACACCTGCATGCCTGCTGCCCAGAGGCCTGGAGTGGGAATGGAACTGTGACCTCCTGGTTCATAGGTCTATGCTCAACCACTGAGCCACTGTGGTTGGGCAAGATCTATCTTGTTTTAAACAGTTGTATAGAACATATATTTTATTCTTTTATATACTTACTAGTGGCCCGGTGCATGAAATTCGTGCACGGGATGGGGGAGGGGTGGTTCCCTCAGCCCAGCCTGCATCCTCTTCAATTGGGGACCCCTTGGGGGATGTCTGACCACAATCTGGGACCGCTGGCTCTTAACCACTCACCTGCCTGCCTGCCTGATCGTCCCTAACTGCCCTCCCTTGCCAGACTGATCTCGCCCCCAACTGCCCTCCCCTGCCAGCCTGGTTGCCCCCAACAGCCCTCCCCTGCCTGCCTGATCTCGCCCTCAACGGCCCTCCCCTGCCAGCCTGATCGCCCCTAACAGCCTCTGTCTCTGCCCCCACCACCATGGCTTTGTCTGGAAGGAAGTCGGATGTCCGGAAGATGGCCGGTTGACCTGGCTAATTAGCCTATTACCCTTTTAGTAGAATAGATAGATTATATACATAGGATTGCTTAAATGGGGGGCAAAAGCCTTTTTCATCAGGAGGAGATGCTCTTGGCAGACAGAAATACATAATCCCTATATCTGGACTGATAGCCAGCCATATGCACTATACTGTTAAACTGGTCATTAAAAAATTGAACCGCTCTCTTACACCTTACACCAAACAGCTGTTGCCTTTAAAACCCCTCCTCAGCCCCCACCTTAGGTTCTGTCTTTGCAGTTCACCCAGATTAGGTTCTGATTGGTCGGTTTCTATGCCAGTCAGCATCAAAAGCTCTTCCTCCTAGGCAGCCATTGGCTCCTCACACTTCACCCAGACTTGGTTCTGGTTAGTCGGTTTCTATGCCAGTCAGTGGGCCTGATCAGAGAAGCGGGGCTGATCAGCAGCCCCAGCAGAGGCCAAAGAGAAAGAGAGGCATGGCTGCTGTCCAGGCCCGGAGCAAAAGAGAGAGGCAAGTGCTGATCAACAGCTGCCATGGAGGCTACGGATCAGACCCTGCTTCTCTCTCCCCAGGCCTCTCTCTGGGCCTGATCCACAGCCCCCTTGGCAGTCAGTGCTGGGTCACCATGGCAACCCAGCACTGACTTCCGCTTGGTCAAGCCTTTGGTCATATTGGATGTTACAGACCCTGGGTTTTTTTATATTAGGATTATAAGCAGTACATGGTTAGTGCAGAAAAAGCAAAGAAAAAGAATTATAATCTATCCACCCAAGTTAGTCACTGTTAACTTTTTAGCTTGTGTATAGCCTGTTTCTTCAATGCATATAATGTACCACTCTTAATAGACATGAATTTAGTCAACATTTGTTATAATATGGCTATCATATGCCAGACATTACCATGTTGTACATATTTTGTTGGCATCTTTTTTCACTTATGTTTTAATATCCTTTTATGTCATAATATAGATTTTTTGGTCACATGATATTCATTTATATGGCTATAATTTACTACACTTTAGGTAGCATACCCTTTTTAGTTTTCATATGTGTTTTAAAGTACTTGACATGTTTTTAAAAACTAAATGTTACCTATTTTTGTGTTTATGAACTTCATTAAAAAATTTTGATTTTCTTGTGCTTGTTTCAGTACAGCTATTGGAATCAGATGTAAAGATGGTGTTGTCTTTGGTGTGGAAAAATTAGTCCTTTCTAAACTTTATGAAGAAGGGTCCAACAAACGACTTTTTAATGTTGATCGGCATGTTGGAATGGTAAGTTCACATTTTAAAATGTTTCCTTCTGCCTTGTCCAGTTTCTTGTAAAGTAACTGATTGGAATATATTAAGATGTGATTAAAAGTACCCATTTATTACTTTAGCATTGAGGTAGAAACAGATTAGAGAGCAGCCACAGAAATCAACAGAGAGTTACTGGTTTGTGAACAGTTCTCATAACTTGATTGGAAATAGATATGAAAAACCAAGTTGCCTTAAGAAAAAGGGGAGGGGAGAGGGGTGAGAAATATGTGTAGAAAAGAGAAGTTGGGCTCTGGCCTGTTTTGGTCAGTGGTTAGAGAGTCAACCTGTGGACTGCAGGGTAACGGGTTCAGTTCTGGTCAAGGACACGTAACTCAGTTGCAGGTTTGATCCCCAGCTTCAGTTTGAGAGGCAGCCAGTCAATGTTTCTCTCTCACATTGATGTTTCTTTCTCCCTCTTTCTCTCTCTCCCTCTCTCCCTCTCCCCCCCGCTTCCCTCACTTCCATTCTGTCTCTAAAGATAAATTGAAAAAATATCTTAGGATGAGGATTTAAAAAAGAAAGAAAGAAAGAGATGTTGGCAGCATAGATCACCGATGAAGGCATATCCTTGTGGAGATCACTGTCATACTGAATATATTATTAGATAGCATATACCTTTATAGGAAGGTAGAGCACCAGGAAAGGATGTTTAATGAAAGGAAAAGTGAACACATCTTTTTTAATAGTTTCATAGGCATCACTGTTTTTAAGTTTTTTCATGCAGCTAGTATCTAATGACTGGTTTGCACAGTTGCAAGGCAAATCATAAATACATTACTGGTTTATACTGGTGTCATCCTATATGAATGTCGGACTTTCTTCAGTAACAACCTAAAAAAAGGAAAGAAAGATTCTAACCCTGTTTACTGAAAAGGCTAGGAAGAAAAGAGAAAACCTGTGTTCTGGGCACTATACTAGAGGCTCTTTACATAAGTTATTGTCTTTAATCCTGACAACCCAGGGAAAGTAATACTAATCCCATTTTTTCTCTTTTTTTGTTAATCCTCACTAGAGGGTAATTTCCCATTGATTTTTCTTTAATTTTTAAAAAAATGTATTTTTATTGATTTCAGGGAGGAAGGGAGAGGGAGAGAGAGATGGAAACATTAATGATGAGAGAGAATCATGGATTGGCTGCCTCCTGTAAGTCCCCCCACTGGGGATCGAGCCCACAACCCGGGCATGTGCCCTTGATTGGAATTGAACCTTTCAGTTCGCAGGCCGACTCTTTATCCACTGAGCCAAACCAGCTAGGACTAATTTATTTTTTTTAGAGAGAATGGAAGAGGGGGGGGGGGGGGGACAGAAAGAAACATTGATGTGAGAAAGACACCTCGATTGGTTGCCTCCTGCACATGCCCCAACGGGGGCCAGAGGGTCAGGGATTGAGCTTGCAATTCAAGTGCGTGCCCTTGACCGGAATTGAACTTGAGACCCATCAGTTGGTGGGCTGATAACCGACTGAGCCAAAATGGCTAGGGCTCTAATCCCATTTTTACAGGTGAGAAAATAGATCTCTATAACTGGTCAAGATAGAAGCTGGGATTCAGACTTTTGGGTTTGCATGGCCTACATGTTACACACCAGGACCCATTTTGCAGGGTGAGATCCTATAGAACACACTCACTCTGCTATTAGCTTTGGTATTTCCAAATGAGATGTGTTACACACAAACACAAAAAAGGACTGGTAAATATAACCAGTTAAACATAAAGCTACAGGTAAAAATTTTTTTTACCTTTCAGATCATTGTTTTTTCTGAATATTTTTCTCCCCTGAACAAATTTATTATTGCCAATGAAACTAATACGTTTTGATGAAACTTGCCATGTTATAATCTTGCTGATAGGAGGGGAACTAGTAAATTAGGCACTCGTTCACTTAGTAAAAAATACTTTAGGTCAGGGTATTTTTTAAAAAATAATATATGCTTATAGGCACTTTGGTGATGAAAAATGGTTATCCTAGAATTTTCAAATTTTTCCATTTGTTATTTAAAGCCAGGAAACTGATGGCATTTCTTATAGCCAGAAATTGGCAAAACATTAGACATTGAAGGGGATTAGGAACAATGAAGGATTAATGTTTTGTTTCCACAATCGTCATCTTCAAGTGATTTGAATTTACAATAAGCTTTCTCCAAAGCAATGGATGACTTAAATAATAAAATTTACTGGCTGGGTAACCTTTGGAAAGTCACTCTAAAAACACTATTTTCCTCACCTGCAAAACTGAGGTGATAATAGTACCTACCTACCTTATACATTTGTTGGCAAGGTTGAAAATAGTTATATAAAAGGTTAATTAGCATGTAATGAGTGCTCAATATGTGTTAGGAATTTTCATCATTATTACTATTAGTAGGTAGCAGTGGATAAAAGGCTATTAAAAATTATAAATTCTGCAAATTTTCTAAACAAGCATTTTCCAGACTTTTTTGGTTCCTAGTACCTATGTCCCAGTATTTTTTTTTTTTCATGTCTTCTCATGAAATACCCAGTGGTTCTATTTATTATGTATTTAGGTCCAAACAACTTACATGCTTATGTCCTAAAAACTTAAGTAGCTATAAAAAAATGACACATAGAATGAAAGGATTATGTATATTTTAATTTTTAAACAATCACAATTAATGTGAACTGTATAACTTCTAAAGTTTGGAATCAGATTACTTGCTGCCCTCCTCATTTCCTGTTACACGTTGATTTTTGCACAGAACTTATTTTTTACAGAGAGGAAGGGAGAGGCATAGAGAGCTAGAAACATCGATGTGAGAGAAACATCGACCAGCTGCCTCCTGCACAACCCCCACCGGGGATGTGCCCGCAACCAAGGTACATGCCCTTGACCGGAATCGAACCCGGAACCTTTCAGTCCGCAGGCCGACGCTCTATCCACTGAGCCAAACCGGTTTCGGCTACACATTGATTTTTGCACAGTACTTATTTTTTATTAGAGCAACCCAGCTTCTCAGTGATTTGATGTATTGAAAGGAGTGTAGAATGATTTGATGTTGAAACTGTGAACTGCTTTGACAAATGTTTCCCCTAAACTTCACAGCTCTTGAGAGTTCATTGCAGTGCTGTACGCTATCTCAGTACTTGGTTTGGTAACTGCAGTTGTAAACCACTAATCTTGGAAGATATGAGGCTTGTCAAGTTTTGGTTTGGCATAGCAACTTATTAGTCAATAGGCTGAAAGGAGATTTGAGGTTGTGCTGTTTAGATAAAAACTTCTAATAACTTTTTGAACATAAAACTGCTTTAAATAAAGAAAAGGTCATTCCTTACCAAGACCAAAAGTTTTATTATTTTTGTTGTTGTTTTAATCTTTATAATGAAGTGGAGGATTTATTATAGAAATAATCATTCAGAATGTGATCATTGGAAAAAGCAATAAAGTCACACGTAGTAAATTTCTAAATTGTAATCCCATATCAAGCATCAAAAGGCCAGAATGTCTTTTGAAGACCTTTAAACAAAAAAACCTTATTTTTAGTGGTGATGCTTATTAAATATTTTAAAAGCCTACAATAATTATGTACTTCCCCTGACTTATGATCGTTATATCTATTAAATTGGTACTTACTTCTTTCAGGCAGTAGCAGGTTTGTTGGCAGATGCTCGTTCTTTAGCAGACATTGCAAGAGAAGAAGCTTCCAACTTTAGATCTAACTTTGGCTATAACATTCCACTAAAAGTAAGTTGATAACATGTTGGGGAGGCTTTTGAACAGTAATAGAGGTTCATTGATAAGCTCTTGTTTTCCTCCCTTCTCCCAGCATCTTGCAGACAGAGTGGCCATGTATGTACACGCATATACACTCTACAGTGCTGTTAGACCTTTTGGCTGCAGGTATGAAATTTTCTGATTTATATACTCAGATCTGTACTATAGGTATCTGTTTTTCCCAGTATTTTAGCCTTTTATACCTTAAAAATATGAGCTATACTAAGAGGTATTAGGGCAGTGATTGAATACATTATGCATAAAAATAAAACCTTTGAATAGTGAAAAACACTATACAGAGTTGAACTGATGATGAAACATAGAACTCATAGTAATAATTTTGACTATAACAAAATCTCTAGAGGAAGGTGGTTTGGTCTAAAGGTATAAACTTCCAGTTATAAGATAAATAAGCACTAGGGATGTAATGTACAGCCTTATGACTATAGTTAACACTACTGTATGATACTTAGAAAAGTTGAGAGTAAATCCTAAGAGTTCTCATTACAAGGAGAAAATTTTTTTCTCTTTACTGTACTTATATGAGATGATGGGTGTTAACTAAACCTATTGTGGTAATCATTTCACCGTTTCTGTAAATCAAATCATCATGCTGTACATCTAAAACTTTGATACAGAGGTGTATGTTAATTATTTTTCAATAAAACAAAAAAGCATTCTCTGATGTTAGATCCTGACATTCCCAGGAAACTGCAAACTGATATTCTGTGTTACCATTATTAGTAGCCAACTATACTGACACCTTAGTTTTCTCATTAATTTCCATCTGTATACTTGGGAGTTTAGTAGTCAGTAATGAGTGCATACAAAAATACATTTTAAGTTGCTGTTAGTTTCAGTTTCTTGTTGTTAAGGTGGAATGCTGGTATTTTTATTTTTGGGGCAAGCTGGGATTTAGTTTCATCAAGACCTAGAGTATATATTCAAATGTGGCTTAGATATAAATATTCAAATACAACTTCTCAGAGATCTGTCATGGCTCTAGATTTCCCTTAAAAAGATGTTTATAACTTTTAAAAAAATATTGTTGAAATTTTTACATATGTCCCCCTCCCCCCCATTGACCCCTTTCAGCTCCCCCTAGTTTATAACTTTTAAAAAAATAAACAAGTCAGCCCTAGCCGGTTAGATTTAGTGGATAGAGCGTCATCCTGCCAACTGAAGGGTCCCAAGTTCTATTCCGGCCAAGGACACATGCCCAGGTTGTGAGCTTGATCCCCAGTAGGGGATGTGCAGGAGGCAGCCAATCAATGATTCTCTCTCATCATTGATGTTTCTCTCTCTCTCTCTCTCTCTCTCTCTCTCTTTCTCTCTCTCTGAAATCAGTAAAAATATATTTAAAAAATAAAGTCAGCCCAGCCAGTGTGGAGGAATGGGGAGGCAGAAAGATAAGTGTGTCATCATTGATATAATTTTAGAAGTGATATGATAAAGGTATGTATAGTGGGGCACCAGTTAGGAAATGTTCTCTTTCTGGAGTGTTGGCAAGGAAAGGAGGATGTGAGATGTAGTGGGATTGATAAGGGTATCTTAAGCAAAGGGACTAGTATGAAACTACACGGGCATTTCAGATAATGTGGAGGTACTCAAGCATCCTTATTATGTAGACTGTATTTATATGATATTAAAGATATAGGAAGGGGTCAGATTATACAGAAGTTTGCTCCATACTAAAAAAAACATTGAAGGGCTTTAAAATAATGACAGTCAGTTATATACTCTGCAAGATAAATCTCATAGCCATGTGGAAAATGGAAGGGTATGATGCTAGTGGTGGGAATTGGACTGGTGGCTGTTAAGATATTCTGTACATTAAATGATATATAAGATGAGGCTGGTTTCTTTTCTACTTCTTAAGGGAAAGGAAAGAAATTACAATTTCAGAAAATCAGTAATTGATATGATTGTTTCATAGCCCAATTTTAATTTATTGAACATATAAAAATGCACTGAGCTAATCTGGCTAATTGGAGCAATATGAGGGCTAGCCCCCCAAAATGAAGGAACAAGAGCTTGAGGTAGATTCAGTGTATTCACATCAGGAATTTTGTCACCTTGGCTTTTTTCATATTTATGTTTTCACCTATTGGTTCCTCTTATTGGTATTCCATCTATCGTTACTCCTTTGTCTAAACTGTTGTCCTCCCAGGAAAATTTCATCAGAAAGTTTTTTGTTTTTTTTTAAATATATATTTTTTTGGTTTCAGAGAGGAAGGGAGAGGGAGAGAGAGAGAGGTAGAAACATCAATGATGAGAACCATTGATCGACTGCCTCCTGCACGCCCCGCACTGGGGATTGAGCCTGCAACCCAGGCATGTGCCCCTGACTGGAATCGAACCTGGGACCCTTCAGTCCGCAGGCCGACTCTTTATCCACTGAGCCAAACCAGCCAGGGCAGAAAGTTTAATACTAATCAAACAAAGCCCATGAATTTTGAACAGTTTCAAAAATATACTAGTTTTTATTAAAACTACCTTATTAAAGTGTATAATGAGTTATATGTATATAAGTAGTTTATCTTAGAAAGTACAACTAAATTTTTATTGCTGTGTTTTTAAAATACTTTTCTGGTATTAAGAACTGTGGTTTAAACAATTAATTTCTTTTTATGAAGTTTCATGTTAGGGTCTTACAGTGTGAATGATGGTGCACAACTCTACATGATTGACCCATCGGGTGTTTCATACGTGAGTAATTTTGAATCATATGGAATTCTATTTTTAGTTTAATTGTATATTGTTAACATTGAAATCATATATTTAGATTACATAAAGTTTTTTTAAAATTCATTCAAGGAATGTAACATTTTGTTTAGCATTAATAATAATAACCTATGGATATGAGGCAGAGGAAAGATTTGTAGTTTTCAGTATGCTGCTTATAAAAACTGCGATGCGAACATAAAATTTTGAATATGTGGTATTTTCTTTATTACTATAAGAAGTAGCAGTGTTTTAAGACTGCATATATTTTCCCTTTTAAAAAAAGGACTTTAAATGGGATTTCTTTGACCTTTCACCATCTTCTGAGATTTTTTTAAACTTAAAAAATATTTTATATTTTGTCATTACATGCAAGTATAAATGGACATTCTTTAATTTAAAAAATAAACTATAATAGGAATAATAAAGAATTATGGTTTAGAGTATAGAACTCATAGGAAATTCAGAAGTAACTTTTTTCATTGTTATAATGCTAAAAAAAAATTTCATTCCTACTCTCAAAAATGTCTCTAGTTCATGAAATATACATATTTGTTTTTATTTGGATATACCTGTATTAAAAATAACCCATATTCAAACTTTTAGAAGTAAGTTTGGTGTTTTAAATATTTTGAGCCCCTTGGTGTTCCTTAGAATGTGTTTGACTGTATTTCTGCAGACTTCCTTTTGAAAGTCTTAACATTCTTTCATTAACCTTTAAATATAAACAGTAGTTATCAATGATTTATAATAGTATATTAATTGAATATATACATATGCATATATTTTGGTGTGTGCTTTTTAAATAGGGTTATTGGGGCTGTGCTATTGGCAAGGCCAAACAAGCTGCGAAGACAGAAATAGAAAAGCTTCAGGTAGGTAATACATAATGCTTGAATTTTTGCTATAACATTATTCTCATGTAATGAAGTTTTATCACCACAAACTAAACCTTTTCTACCAAGTACTAGTATATAGTATGGTTTGCTGTTTTGAGCAGAACTTATTGAAGCTGCTAAGTAGCTGAATAGGAAAGCTGGTAACATATTACTTGTGGAATTGTGTCATGGATCCCTTTATGATTTTGGTATCTGCTTATTGTAAACCCTTAATCCAGAAAAATACAAAGTATCATGTCATTTCACAAAACCCTTCAAGGCCATTCATGGAACCCTATGAGCCTTCTTAGGTTGAGAACCTGGGTGTTTTATTCTGTCATTTCTTTCTTCTCTGGAGCACTTTTATCTGTGGATGTCTTACCTTAAGAGTGTGACTGCTCCAGTGCTTTTCTTTCCTTTGTTCCTACCTAAATTAAGGCATGAAACTCTGTCCTGTTCGAACTACCCACTTTTTCTACCCCCAAGAAGCAGAAATTCATCTTTAGTGTAAAAAAGTTTTCTTAAAAGTTTGTTGGTTTTCCTTTTAGCCAATTTGATCAACTTAATATTGAAACAATATTACCAGCTCTTTATTGCTTATCAGAAAGGTCCCGAAAAGGCAGGCATATATATGACTTAACAGTATTTTGGTAAATTACAGTGAGAAAAAATTTCATATACATTTAATATTAATGCAGAACTTGGCTTTACTCATTCAACGTATTTAAGGCCAGGCTCTAGAACATCTTTTTAGTGCTTAAAATTTAATGCCACGTTCTAGACATATAAAACCTAATTCATGTTTGATGTTTTTTGTTTTGTTGTTGTTAATCCTCACCTGAGGATATTTTCCATTGATTTTTAGGGAGAGTGGGAGAGAGAGGGAAAGACAGAGAAACATTGATGTGAGAGAAACACATCGATTGGGTTGCCTCTTGCAGGAGCCCTGACTAGGGAGGAGCCTGCAACCAAGGTATGTGCCCTTGACCAGAATCGAATCTGGGATCCTTTGGTCCTCAGGCCGATGCTCTATCCACTGAGCCAAACTGGCTAGGATCATGTCTGGTGTTTTAATAAAATTGACAAAAGGACCTTAGGCATCACTTAGCCCAAGCACAATCCTGGGTTAAATACACTGGCTAGAATCATGGAATTACATTGGTTATGAATAGTTTCTAGACCTTATGACTCTTAGACCAATGTTCTTTTCCATCACACACTTCCTGATGTAGCACTAAGATCCTGTCTTCTACTCATTTCCCTTTTGCTTTCATCTTTCCTTATTATTGTGTAGAAATTTGAAGAGAGTATTTAGAATAGTCAAGTATCTTTTTGTCTTTCTGAGGTTAAATCCTAGCAAGGAATTGAGAAAGATCTCTTCACCTCAGGAACATGTATACCTAAATGACAAAAAGATGCTCTAAATCAGGTCAACAAACTATGGTTCCTACTTTTCACAGTTTTATGGGAACACAGCCACATTCAGTCTATGGCTACTTTCATACTACAACAATAGAGTTTGATAGTTGGAATCGAGACCAAAGTCCATAAAGTCAAAAATACTTACTGTTGGGTCCTTTACAGAAGTTGGCCAACCACCACTCTCCATCATTGCTTTGCCCTCTTTTTCTTCTGTTGTTGTTTACCAAAATTATTATTTTATGAGATAAAAACTTCACGAATATATGTAAAAATATGTCATTTAAAATGTGGCTTTTGCCCTAGCCAGTTTGGCTCAGTGGATAGAACATTGGCCTGCGGACTGAATGGTCCCAGGCTCCATCCCAGTGGGGGGCGTACAGGAGACAGCCAATCAATATTCTCTCTCATCATTGATGTTTATATCTATCTCTTCCTCTCCCTTCCTATCTGAAATCAGTAACATATTTAAAAAATAAAATGTGGCTTTTCACATGTGTTCAAGTTTGCCTTTATATAATAATTTAGCAAATACAGAATTTAACCCATAAGGAAAAATTATAAAGATCCTTTATTTTATTTCACCCCTAATTTTACATAAAAAATAAAAACATCAGAAAAGATATGAATAGTACAATATCTGCATCTAGATTGCAGTTAATATTTTCCAATTTGTATGCTATTTTTCTAAATGGTTTGAAACAAAAATTGCCAACATTATGACATTGCATCCCTAACTGCTTCAGCATGCATCTCTTTAGAATACCATTATTACCCTTATCTAATGTTCAGTACATAGAGTTGCCTCATTAATCTCAACAATGTCATTTGTAACTTTTTCAAGCCATAATTAAGGTTCACACACTGAATTTGTTTTCTATCTCTTATAATTTAAATCCTCCCCCTGCACCCAATACTAATTTTTTGAAGAACCCATGCCATTGCTTTTATAGTTGTACTAGAGGCCTGATGCACAAAATTCGTGCAAGGGGCTTGGCCCTCGCACAAAGCTTCACCTGGAAGGTCGTTCAGCTGTCCACACTAATTAGCATATTACACTTTTATTATAGATTATGATTTTTGTTGTTCCTGCTTCCTCAGATGGCTGTGCAGGCACAGAGCATGTTTAAAACCTAAATAAGCCCTGACCGGTTTGGCTCAGTGGATAGAGCGTCAGCCTGCGGACTGAGGGGTCCCAGGTTTGATTCCAGTCAAGGCCATGTACCTTGGTTGCGGGCACATCCCCAGTGGGGGTGTGTGCAGGAGGCAGCTGATCGATGTTTCTCTCTCATCGATGTTTCTGTCTAATCCTCTCCCTTCCTCTCTGTAAAAAAATGAATAAATATATTTTAAAAAAACCAAACCTAAATAAATGCCAAAAGTAAAATACTAATGAATCTAGTTTAGAGATAAAGTAATTGAATTACCTCAAGTCTGCACTGCTTTATGAACACTTTTTATCTTTTACCATTTCTATCCTCCCGAACATATCCAGAATACGAACGTTTGCTCAAACGTGTTTTTGATCTTATCTTGTGCATTCCATTTTTCTTCTGCAAAATCAAACCTAATCCAGCTATGTTCTAGGAACCCACTCAACTCTTCGTTCTTCAGTTTTCCCCAACATTTTGCATTTTCGTCATGTAAGGGACAATTTTTCTTAATCATTTATGTGGATCTTATGTACAGTCTTTTAAACATCAGGGTCTGCCTGTGAATAATAGACTCAGAAAGGGGTGTGGATTTTTTTTAAAATAACCACTGTCTTTTAAAATGTATCTTTATTGATTTCAGAGAGGAACGGAGAGAGAGAGAAATATCAGTGATGACAGAATCATTGATCAGCTGCCTTCTGCCCGCCCCCTACTAGGGATCGAGCCCACAACCCGGGCATGTGCCCTTGACCGGAATCAAACTTGAGACCCTTCAGTCCACAGGTTGACGCTATAGCCATGGAGCCAAACCAGTTAGGGCAAAGGGGTTTGGATTTTTATAAATTTTAATACTTATAACAAAATTAGTGGTCCCCAGATTAGGGTCATTAAGAATATCAGTTTTGGCATAATAATTTAAAAACATTAAAATGAATCAAGAAATTTAGGCTCTCGTCTTTTAGGGATATTATTTTTCTTAGTTTTATATCTGAGAATATATCACAAAAGCATGGGTTATGAAAAGAATCTTAAAATAGTTACACAAGTGGAAAGTGTTCTTTTAACTCATAACTTACTGAATATATATTTTATTTTTTGTAGATGAAAGAAATGACTTGCCGTGATGTTGTTAAAGAAGTTGCAAAAATGTAAGTTGAAATTTCCTTACCATTAACAAAAATCTTTCACTTTATCACAACCATTAATTCAAAAAGGCTGTTTTGTTTGAAGATAACTGCATAATTTTTGGGTGAATTTAATATTTGAAGGAGAATTAAGGAAGACAATATTCATATTTTACGTGATAATTAATGGAATGGAGAAAAACTAGCTTTTGACAAAATAAACTCCTGTTCAGGTGACATAATTCAAGGGTAGGAGGATATAGTGGACCTCTGGGGATTTCATTTCATAGTTCCCAACTTCCCAAATGTCAAAATTCCCAATAATAGTAATCTTAATTTACAAACTTTATTTTCAGTTTACAGCTAATTATTTCTATATGTGATTCATTAATTTGGCTCATTTCTTTTTAAAAAAAATTATTTTATTGATTTTTTACAGAGAGGAAGGGGGGAGAGAGAGTTAGAAACATCGATCAGCTGCCTCCTGCACACCTCCTACTGGGGATGTGCCCGCAACCAAGGTACATGCCCTTGACTGGAATTGAACCTGGGACCTTTCAGTCCGCAGGCCAATGCTCTATCCACTGAGCCAAACCAGCTAGGGCAAAGTTGGCTCATTTCTTTCAGTAAGATAATGTCAGTTATAAAAGTTCTTTTAAGAAGATGAGGAGAGCAATATTTCAAACATTTAAAAACAATTGAAGAAAGCTTGAAATGATTCATTTATAGGTACAGAGTAGGTTGCTAAGTAATAGTTAATAGTAAGTAATAACAAAGCCAGTAAACCTGAGTGACAGTGCTTCATAATTCATAATTCTCCTAGATCAAGGGTGTGGAACCTCTGGTCCTCGGACTGTATTAGACCTGCAAAATCATTTGGTCTGGCCCTGCCAAGGCAGCTGCAGGCGGGACTCAAAATTCAATAAATCTAGCTTTTTTCATAGCAACATAAATTTATATTAAATGAGTTGTATTAAGTAAATGATGGTATAAATATCCAAATGGCCCTTGGCAGAAAAAAGGTTCCCCATCCCTGATCAGGGAATGCAAGCATCTGAATATTTCAAAAAGTCCAATAAAATGTTAGTTTGAAGTCAACTTTTCATATTTTAAAGTCATAAACAATACTCCAGAGAATTCACAGCATCTCTATAACTATTCCACATGAACATTGTCTAGTCAGTCAGCTCTTTGTATAAATGTCTTAGGTTTTACATTTAATAATACATGCAAGGGGAAAAGTCCTAGAGAGCTCTTTTATTATTTTTTGTTGTTAATCCTCACCGTAAGATATTTTCCCATTGATTTTGAGAGTGGAGGGGAGAGGGAGAGACAGAGAGAAACATCGATTGGTTGCCTCCTGCTCACCCTGACCAGGGCCAGGGGACCTGACACCAAGATACTTGACCGGAATTGAACCCAGGACCCTTCAGTCTGCAGGCCAACACTGTATCCACCGAGCCAAACCGGCTAGGGCTAGAGAACGCTTTATTAATATAAGTGTACTAAATAGTACCCTTAATCTCTCTTAAACTGAGTTTTTGTAAATAAAATATTAAAATGGCAAAAGTATTTGAAAGTACTAATTCTCCATCACTCATTCGCCCCCTCCTTTTTTTATCATACCCTTCCCTTTCCACTTGTGAAGAAGCAGAACCCACCTTTAAAAAATTCTCATTATAATTACATTCTAACAGGTTTTTCAAAAATAAATTTTTATTGATTTCAGGGAGAGAGATAAACATCAATGATGAGAATCATTGATCGGCTGCCTCCTGCATGCCCCACACTGGGGATCGAACTGTGACTTACTGGTTCACAGGTTGCTGCTCAACCACTGAGCCATGCATTGTAAGTTTAACATGATAAACTCAATTTCCTCCATTGAGAAGTGCTTCTGGAAATCAGCCCTTTTATGTTTAGGTGTAACAGCAGACACTAATTAGTTCCATGCAGAAAAGCCATCCCTTTTGCAGCACTACTTATCTTTTATTGGTTTCAGAAAAATTAACATGATTCCTTATATTATAGCAAGGGATTAGTAAAGTGTGTAAGGTTGTACAAAGTATAAAATACAAAAGCTTTGCTCTGATGCTTAATTTTTTGATACTTTTACTTTAATGTTATGTGACAGTACCTCCTTGTTTGCTATAATTTGGCATGTACAGTAGGTCCTTGGGTTACGTGGGAGATCCGTTCCTATGTGATTTTCGCCTTAAGTCAGAACCCACCTACATAAGCACCTATTGTCACTCACATGGAGCACACACACAGCAGTAATGAAGTGGAAGTCAAAAAAATTTAAAAGATAACAATTCCTGACCTTTACTTGTGGTAAATACAGTAAATAATAAAAAATATAAAACACATATGTACATATGTCAAAATGACAGAACTTTTTTTTTTAAATATATTTTATTGATTTTTTACAGAGAGGAAGGGAGAGGGATAGAGAGCTAGAAACATCGATGAGAGAGAAATATCGACCAGCTGCCTCCTGCACACCTCCTACTGGGGATGTGCCCGCAACCAGTGTACATGCCCTTGACTGGAATCGAACCTGGGACCTTTCAGTCCGCAGACCGACGCTCTATCCACTGAGCCAAACCGGTTTCGGCAGAACTTTTTTTTTATAAATCAATAGGAGATGGCGATGTAACTACGAGTCTGACCGTAACCCGAGGACTGCCTGTATTGTAGTTTGAAGGCCAGGGGGGGGAAAATGGACAAGGGTTTACAATGATTCCAGCCAAGAAGTTGCAGAGAGAAGAGACCATTAATAATTGCAAACTTAGAAATTAGTTTATTTTAAAGATAATCAGTTAATGAAGAAAACAAATTACCTTGAAAAGGCACAGGTAATGGTTTTTCCCATTTGTATTCCTTATGAGATCTTTTTAGTTATGTCTCTAACTAAAACACTGTATCAAGATAAACAACATGGATTTTGAAGGTATACTGAATCACTTGTAGTGTTTATCAATCCTGTGTAATTAGTTGTATTTTCTAGTGTTCATAAATAGAAATTATGTATAATGGGTATATGTATCATTTTATACTTATACAAGCAATGGGTATTCTAATTTGTGCTGACGGTACATTAACTACAATGTTTTAATTGTTAAAATTTTCTATTTTCTGTTCTAGAATTTACATAGTACATGATGAAGTTAAGGATAAAGCTTTTGAACTGGAGCTCAGCTGGGTTGGTGAAAGTAAGTTATTTTTATGCATTCTTTCAAGTTGTCTGTACCAAACCTAATTTACCACTGGGTGACTTTTTAAAAAATAATTTGTTAATGACATATATATGTATACAAATGACAAATGAATTGACAAATTATTACAATATGGATACAGTCTTATAACCACTGCTCTGGTCAACAAATAGACTAGCCTTCCTCCTCCCACCCCCCTCCTTGGATAGCTCAGTTGGTTAGAACATTGCCCTGATACACCAAAGTTGTTGCGGGTTCAATACCTTGTCAGGGCACATACAAGAAGGAACCAATGAATATATAAGCCAGTGGAACAAAAATCGATGTTTCTCTCTCTAAAATAAATTAAAATTGTAAAATTTAAAAAGTATGAAAAAACTAGACTAGCCCCCAGATCACCCCTTAGGCCTTCTTGAAGTCAGTCTTCTACCTTCTCCCCAAAAGTAACCACTATCCTAAATTTTAACACCATAGTCTTGTCGAAGTTTTTATATAAATGGAATGATACAATATATATTCTTTTGCCCCGATTTCTTCAACATTATATTTGTGTAGGTCATTTGGGTTGCTGTGTATTTTAAGTAGTATTTGTTCATTTGCCTTGCCTGTATAGTGTTCTGTTGTTTAAATATACCACAATTTATCCAACTTCTGTTGCTGGACAGTCTGGGTTCTTTCCAATTTTGTTCTGTTTCTGTTCTATAATGAATATTGCAGCTGTGAATATCATGTACAATTGTTTACATAAGAGTAGAACTACTGGGTCATGAAATGTGCATATGTTCTATTGCAATAGGTATTGCCAAAATGCGTTCAGAACAAGGGAAGTCTGAACAACTTTACCAAGTAGTCTTTTTGAAGGGAAAGTTCTGCTTAATAATTGACTAAAGTTGTGAATTATTTAGTTTAACTTTTGAAACATCCATTTCATGTTTTTAAAAAATATCACTGAGAAACAAGTTTTTCTCTGTAGCTTGGTAACCATGAAGCTTCAAGGCCAGTTTAAAAAAATTAATCATGCTGTCCATGAATGAATACATGCTGTCCATGAATGAATACTCAAGATTTATCACAGTATAATTCATTCTGTTTCCATAAAAGCTAAATTTGGACAGATTTAATTTCCCGTGGAGAAAACACATAAAAATGAGTTCAAAGCATCTGGTTTTATTCAAAGTACAACTTTACAACATTAACCTTAAATGGACCATACCTGTGGATTGGGTAGATTGCATAGTCTTGCAAATCACAATATAGTCCTCGTTTTTAATTCATTTGAATATATGGCTTAATTTCTAGTAACTAAAGGAAGACATGAAATTGTTCCAAAAGATATAAGGGAAGAGGCAGAGAAATATGCTAAGGTAAGTCACTGCATGAAAACTCCATGGAAATAAGCATAGAATTGATTCATATTAAATAACGAAAGTTGAGTTGAACTAAGGATAGAAATGTTCTACGTTATCCTCAAGGGGGATAAAGTTACCCTGGTTCTACGCTACCTCTCCCCTCTCCCATTTTATTCTTTGAAAATTGCAGTGGTTTTCAGGCCATTAAATACTTTCATACTGTGTGTATTCTATTCTATCAAAAATAAGTCAATTGATGTTAGACTAAGGTATATATAATTATCCTCTTTTTTTTTTTTTTTTAAGTTGGGTGCCTTATTCTAAACCAGTGTTAATTTTTCAATTAAGTGTTTTAGTAAGTGGCTAATTAGATTCAGGTTGTTGTGACTGTAATATTAGAAATTTATTTTAAACACTTTTTCTCTTAACAGGAATCTTTGAAGGAAGAAGATGAATCAGATGATGATAATATGTAACATTTACTTCAGCATTTATCTTAAATTTCTAATACAGTCCCAATGTAACTATTTAGCTCCTTGAATTATTAAATACCACTGACCATTTTTCATTAAATTTTTGTCTTGTAATCATTGATGTTTGGTTTAATACCCGCTTGACAAAATTGGTGAGGGTATTTGAGCACATATTTACTTAGTATTAAATTATAGATTTATGCCTATTTAAAAATTTCTTAGTTAAAATACTGCAAATAAAGGCTTTGGAATCAGATTTAAAAAGTACCTACCATTGCTTCTAGGCTGTTTGGCTAAGATCAAGTATAAAAAGTACCTATCAAGGTAGTAGGCAATTAATTGATGCCATTGCCCAGTTTTGTATTTAGTGAAATGGCTGTTGGTCATCAGCCACTTTTAACCTCTAGGTGTACACACACAAGAAAGATGTTTCAGGAGAGTCAAGAATGTATTGGAGTGGATTTAAGTACCCACAAGTTGCTATTCTGTCACATAAAAAATTTCTCAATCTGTAAAGTTAATATAAAAATACTCATATTTTATGCCAAAAAATAAATGAGAATATTTGTGGAATGCTCTGTAAGCAGAATCGTTACTGAGGAATAGTCAGAATTGTGCCCTATAAGAACAATTGTCATAACCTGAACAGTAGCATTCACAGCAGGAAGAAACAATGTGAACTCACTCAGGCCAAGTATCCAGGTGTATGCACCTTTTATTGGGCTCATGCCAGTATCACTACATTCAACTGTCATGCTTTCCTAGGTAGGAATCTAGTCACTGAGTTTAGCAGCAGGGTACTGCTGCTGGACTTTGAACATCTGTGTAGTTCAAATAGCAAATCATTATACATGAATAGCTAACTACTATACAAACAAGCCAAAACCAATGTCACTGCCATGGCTTCTTTTATATAAAATTATTTGTTAATTTTACAACTCATACATTTAATTCAGAATGACACCACTGTTGGCCTTGGCCAAACATAGTGAGAGAGACATAATAAGCTGACTATCCCTAAGCCAATCTATGGCCATTCTTTATTTTTCCAAACTTCCAAAGTAAGTATAGTACATGGATCTCCTATTACTATACTGTGAGTACATGTTCTTATTCATATCAGTATAGCTAAAAACCCTTTTTAAAAGAGTAATTCTAAAGAAACCTATATTTGAGTAGCTAAGCCACCTGAAAAACAGTATGGATGCCGTAACAAACAAATCTAAAAATACTTAAGCAGGTACACCCAGCTCTTCAGCTATGTATGGAAGGAAAACAATTGAGTTTCATACATATATTTATATAGGCTCAATTGTAGGGTCACTATGTAACTGCACCGTTGAGATAGATTAGCCTCTGAGGAAAGAGACTTGTACATTTTACTTTGTACAAGATTACAAATTTATCTTCAGAAAAGACTGAGTACCTTGATTACTGTAAACCTTGATGCTGGCACCTGAAAAAAGAAAAATGAAAAGTGTTTTAAAGAATCAAGTTTTGGTTTAGAGATTACAATTAATAAAATGTAATTAAACTATAAAAGCACTTATCTGATAATCCGTTTGCTTTTATGTTTTATCATTCATAAAGGGACCTAAAAAATAAATGAGAGCAATCACATTTGTAGGTCATCAATACACTTAACTGATTGAAACAAAATACTCTTCAAATTAAGACTTGAAGAGCAAATTAAGATGACAAATTAACATTTCCTTTCTCATTTTGTAAAAATATCTACTTATCTATATTTACTTCACCATGCACAGGCTATTTCTTAAGTGGTCTTTCCTAAGGAATCAGACCACCAGCCAAAAGCCTTCTGAAATGATTTCCCCCTCTCAAAGCTCTTTACATGTTTCCCACTAAATAGTTTTCAAATTACTTAAAAAGTAAAGAAAAAGGAACTCCAAAACATGAAGTAAAAGTACTCAGTCCTAACCAAGTAAAAGCTTTTGTTCTACCACTGCCGTGTTTATGCATCTATTACGGTTGGTGTTCACTATCCCTCCCATAGATGGGAGTTGTTCAAGAAAAGAAAACATGTTTTTCCTCTTAACTGGTGAGCACACAGTAGGCATTCAAATGCTAATGGTACACATTTTTTAAAGTTTGAAATAATTCATACTAGTGAACTACAACATGAAGTATACCAATTTTGGGTATATATTGAAAGGAACTCAAAACTGATTCAAAAGAATATATGCACTCCCATGTTCATTGCAGCATTATTTACAAGAGTCAAGATATGGGAGCAACCCAAATGCCCATCGATGAGGAGATAAAAAAGCTGTGGTACATATATACAATGAAATATTCCTCTCTCATCATTGATGTTTCTATCTCTCCCTCTGTGAAATCAATAAAAATATACTTTTAAAAAGTGTGCCCTGAAAAACATGTGCATAGCGTGACAGTCAACTAAGCCACACTGGCCAAGGAAGAATAAATTCTTTTGTAAAAACAAGATAATGGGATTTTTCTAGTTAAAAGAAGTTAGGGCTTCCTTTCTGCCACCATTGTAATCACAACAATTTCATAATAAAAGCAACATCATAATTAAAGCCAGATTAATGTAAGTTTCAAACTGGCTTTGTCTTTTAATGTGTCACCTTGGGCCAGTTACTTCTTCCGTCATCTATAAAATGAGGATTATATACCATTAAAATGGCATGAACTGGAACACTTAGGTATAAGTTTAAATTTGTGAAAGGTACGTTGAAAATTATAAAATGGTGAGAGAAAATGAACTAATCAGAAACTGATCAGAAGACTCAGTATTGTCAAGTCTCCCTAAACTGATTTATGGATTCAATGTAAACCCAAATTCATAAGAGGCTCTTTTTGGGGGGTGGGGTTAGGGAGTGGTTAAGAAATCATCAAGCTATTACTAAAATTTATATGGGAAAAAGGATTAGAACAGCCAAAACACTTTCGAAAAATAAAAAGACTGCCACCTGATCAAATAAAGTTAATGTAACAGAATGGAGTCTTAAAATAGACTTACAAATATGGTCAATTGATTGACAATGGTGAGGAAAAAAAGACAAATCAATGGAAGGTTAGAGTTTTTTCACAGATGACACTGGAACAATTGGACAGACATCCATAATGCAAAAACAAACCAACACCAAAAGCCAAACTATACGTTGGTACTATATACAGAAATGAATTCAAAGGATAAGCCAAAATGTACCCCAAACTCTAAAGCTTCTAGAAGAACACAGATGATTTGGTTTAAAAAGAGTTCTCACTGTATCAAAACCGAAAAACTGAATTTCACCCAAATTAAAAGCTTCTACTCTCCTAAAAACACTGAAAATGAAAAGACAAAAAAAGTTCTAGGGGAAAACATCTGCAAATCACTTAACTTTACAAAGAACAAGTGTTTAAAATGTACAAAGAATTCTCAAAATTCAATTTCAACAATAAGAACCTGATTTTTAAATGGGTAAAAGATTCAGACAATTCACATTACAAATAAAACTGATGTTCCTTCTTTGACCATCCAAATATGTATCCTTCCAGTCCATAAATAACTTTAAAAAAGTAAACACTGGTGTAATGTGGTTAATATACAGAAGAGCAAGGGTCCTTACACATCTTGAGTTTGTGTTTGAAGTGTAAGATTTGGACTTTTAAATGTGGAATTTAAGGAAAATTTCATTTAAAGAGCTGAACTGTACAGTTCATATAAGAAATAATTTTAAAACTTCCAGGAAAAGTCAATATCAAGACCAGTGTGCAGTATGGGAGAATTAATCTTAAGATAGCACCAAGGAAATACTGAAAATTTAAAGAAAGGGAAACGGTATATGAGAATTAGAGGTATACTAGGTGTACCAGTTAATAATGCGGATTTTTTTTCAATAGATGGAGTTACACATATGTTGATATTCATGCGATTTGATATGTATGCTATTTTGTTGTATTGACAGCAAGCTCCAAAACTTCGTATGTCAAATATGCTGAAGGTGTTAATATCATAGATATTTTTACACTTAAAAATGTCCAATTTCGTGCCAAAAAAAAGCATTTGTGGGAAGTTTTAATTCATTATTTTGAAGAAAATGTTACCGTATACTTCGGGAAGCTTATGGTGAACATGCTCCCTCTCAAGAAACTTGTGAACGCTGGTTTAAACGCTTTAAAAGTGATGATTTCTATGTGAAAAGCAAAGAACGTCCAGGTCAACCGAAAAAGTTTGAAGATCAACAATTACGAGCATTATTGGATGAAGATTGTGTCAAACTCAAAAACAACTTGCAGAAAGATTAAACGTTGCTCGGCAAACAATTTCCGATTGTTTATAAGCAATGGGAAAGATTTTAAGGGAAGGAAAATGGGTGCCACATCAATTGAACGAAAGACAAATGGAAAACCGAAAAGTCATCAGTAAAAGGTTGCTTCAAGGGCACGAAAGAAAGCCTTTTTTGCCATCTAATTGTGGCTGGCGATGAAAAATGGATTTATTTTGAGGATCCCAAATGCCTGATCCAGGTCCACCATCAACATCGACTGCAAGGCCAAATCACTTCGAAAGAAGACAATGCTCTGCGTTTGGTGGGATCAGGAAGGTGTGGTCTATTATGAGCTTCTAAAACTAGATGAAACCGTTAATACTGATCACTACTGACAACAAATAATCAATTTGAACCATGCTTTGATCATGAAATGACCAGAATATGCCAGAAGACATGGCAAAGTAATTTTGCTTCATGATGACGCACCATCACACACTTCAAAACCAGTTAAAGACACGTTAAAAGATCTTGCCTGGGAAGTATTAACCCACCCACTGTATTCACCAGAACTAGCTCCTTCAGGTTACCACTTGTGCTGATCGATGGCACACACACTTTCTGAGCAGCACTTGAAAACATACGAAGAAGTGGAAAATTGGGTTTCTGAATGGTTTGCCTCAAAACAAGAAAAGTTCTATTGGGACGGTATCCACAAATTACCTGAAAGATGGGGAAATGTGTAGCTAGAGATGGACATTACTTTGAATAATGCACTTTTGATGTTTCTCTTGAAATTACCGTGTTTTCTTTGATTGCAAAATCCGCCATTATTAACCGGTACACCTAGTAAAGACAACCTGCTATCTTTAGGAAACTGACTGGTTTGAGAGTAAGCAGGAACCAAGTGATAGCAGTAAAGAATCAATGCAAACATTTGGATGCCTACAATGTGTATCACACTGCCAGAAAGTATTTTAAAAGGTAAATAAAAAACAATTACTTCCCCAATGGGAAAAACAGGCACATTTAACAATCACTAGGCAAGGTACAATAGAAATATGTATTATTATATATACATATACTGTATATGCATACTCAACTACAAATGTGTGCTTTGGGAAGGGGGAAAGATAAATTGACAAGACAGGGAATTTGGACAGTTTCCTGAAGATCTGGTAGGATGAGCTCTCTAATCAGGACATTCAGAAAAACGAAGGATGTCCATGATTAGTATGAAAAAAGTTCTGAGAGAGCAATAATTGAAACCAAGTAAAAAGACTAAATCTTTATAAACAGAATTTAGATGACAGTGGGACTACATCCATTTGGTTCAAAGACCACCTGCGAAAGAATCCTCCATAGATTGAATTCACTAGGTTTGAAGTGAATATGTATTTTGAACAAGTAGCCCAAGGTAATGCTTAGGAATACACTAAAATTTGAGATTCACTGATTTGGACCCAGGTTATTAAAAGGAGAACATGGCAATAGAAACAATTATTTAAAGGGTTTCAACAGATGAACTTTCTGTTATAAATCAAAATGGAGGATGAAACTGTAGGTCATGATTAGTATTTAGGAAATCTGAATTTTTAAAGAAATACATGTCTCAGAAATGGGAGCACATTCTGAGACGATGAAAAGGAAAAGTAAGTATCTGTTAGAAACTTTATAGTAGATGGTTTCAAATATCTTATAAATCAGCATCAGTTCTCTGAAAATTTCCAAAATGCCAGCAAACCGATATGGAAGAAATTATATAAGTAGTCAGGGATTAAAAAGCTCCTTATTTTAGTGACAGTTCAAAAAAGAGAAAAATAGCTGACTTAAGGCTGGCTAGGCTAATTTGGTCAAAGAAAATTTTATAAAAATGCTTGGTTCTATGACTGCAAAATCACCTCAACACAATATTCCCTTACCAGCAATAGGAGGGGATTAAAGTTTACATTGAAAGTTAGGTTCTACTGACACATTCTCTTACCTAATTAGAAGTTGAATTCATAGAACAAAAACATGACAATTCATCATTTATAACTAAATGTTCTGTTTATTCACTATTTTAATGGCAAGAGTCCTTTTTTTTTAATCGTTTTAAATATATTTTATTGATTTCTTACAGACAGGAAGGGAGAGGGATAGAGAGCTAGAAACATCGATGAGAGAGAAACATCGATCAGCTGCCTCTTGCACAACTCCAACTGGGGATGTGCCCGCAACCACGGTACATGCCCTTGACCAGAATCAAACCCGGGATCTTTCAGTCCGCAGGCCGATGCCTTACCCACTGAGCCAAACCGGTTAGGGCATGGCAAGAGTCTTTAAATCATTTACTGCAACCTTTCCCCAAAAGACGTTCTATATTTACAACGTAGTCCATTTCTATTCAAATCATCACTTGACCTTTCATCTGTCCCTACTGAAAACAGAGTAAATGTGGCCGAATGCAGTTTTACATATTTGTAGAGAAAAGTCTACTAGAAATGAACATATTCTTCCTTCACAGGCTATGTAATGATTCATTCACAAACTGAAACACATTTGATATGGAAAGCCTAAAGGCAAGCTACAGCGTTAGCAAGTCATACGCTAATTATTTCTAACAAGAGTTTCTCTTCCTGGCAACCCTCTCTTTCATAAAACAAAGCCAAATGAAGCTTTCTGACAAATGTCTTCAAATGTAGACAGGATGTGCCATTCCCACCCCCAATCTCGATATTTGGACAGCTTCCAAACTGAATTTCAGGAGAGATGCTTTAAACATGCAACTCAGGCTCCTCTGTTCTTTCCCCTAAATGGAAATCTGACAAAACAGGAAGTACTTGGCAGCATAGAGAAGCAAGTTTTGTGGCTTACATATTTACTGGTAGCAGACTAATTCTTTGTGACAGTGTAATAAAATGCAGAACTTCACATTTGAGAGGAAAACAGCAAAAATTTGCCTTGGTTACCAACGTTCCCTTACATTTTAAAGGCCTTAAAGACATTATCACATGATATATAGAGGAGTAAGAAACAGGAAGATGGCTTTTCTTTTTGTTATGTTCCTTCCTATAAAAACCCCCTTCCCTGTCCTAAGCCATCAAAATTATACAAACACTGGAAGCAGTTTTATGACTACATATATAAAAACTAAGAAATACAAAGATTAAAAAAAAACACACCACTTCTGGTTTGGTTTGTGGCAAGTACTTAGGGAAAATTTTTTTGTTTGTGCTTGCCATAGGATTTGAAGTAAACCTAACTAAAAAATAAATATGAATATAAATTTCTAAGTGGCACATTAGGATTAGCAGATTCAGTAACACACTACCAAACATACCATAAACCAACCAAAGGGGAAAAAAAATAATCCTTCCCCTATGACATCCTCCAGCTAGCCTCCTCCACTTATACAAACTTCACTACAGTGAAATTAATCAGTGAACCTGCTATTATTTCAAATATCTGTTTTACTAGCCAATGAAAGCATTTACAACACTTGTTAAATAAAACACTGACGTAGGTAGGACATACACTCAGGCAGAGTAACATATCCCAGGTCACAACCAATGAAAGCAGGCTTATGATCATAGCACAGAACATGTTTTCAAATACAGTGTTTTCTTTATTAAGATATTTATGCAATCCGACATCGCACTGAACTATTGTAAAAGTTCTGAGAATTTTTAAGCTGAGCATGTAATTACTATGTTAGCTCTACGCATGCCTACTATGAGCCAGGTATTTTAACTTACCTCCCTATTTCCCACCATTCCCATTATTTCTAGAGGCCAAGACCCTATCAATAGTATAGTAACCAAGGATAAATGTTTTCATAACATCTCTCACCCAGTTCCTATTCTCAGAGTATCCTTACTTTCCTGACTAGAGACATTATGGCACCATGATAAGAAAATGTACTTGTAGACTGAGAGTATGAGTTCAATAACTAATTGAGCCAGTTATTGGCAGCAAATGTACTTTGAGTTCTAGCCAAACTTCACAAATCTAGACCACTGGTGATAAAGATTAGTGGGTGAGTAGATCTATGAAAAATCAGTTACTATCAGAAAAACAATCCCTTTGGTAGTTAGACATACTATTTTAAAAAAAGGGACACACACACACATACTAATGAAAATTCTTGACCTGTGGATAGTAGCCATTATGCTCTACTCCTTACATGTTCTTGAATCTGACCCAATTCCCAAAGCCTCAAGTGATCTCATTTTTAGTAACTGACCAGGCAAGATGTTCCTGGTGTACAAACACTGACAAAGCACATTTTCACTTGCACACATTTGTCCATTAAACATCACCTTTTAGCTTGCTATACCTTTTATAAACTTTCACTCCATATATACAGGGCATATGAAGTGCCAAGGCCTGTGATAGGTTTTAACCCTACAAAGATGAATAAGGTATAGTTATCTGCCTGTAAGAATGTCATCACTTAGTGAAGAACATGAAAGTGGATAAAAAAATGAACAAAACTGAAATGCAACATAGAAAGTGGCAGGAATCTTATAAGAAGAAATATAAAATTCATATGGACAGATTACCACAGTTGCAAAGGTATCATGGAAAGCTTCACTTAAAAAGTAGCGTTTGACCAAGTGTTAATAGGGCAACATTCCAGATAGTGGGAAAAGTATGAGTAAAAACAAAGAGCTGGACCCATCCAGATTGGCTCAACTGAGTGTAGCCCTGTGCACCTAAAGGTTGAGGTCTGATTCCCTGTCAGGGCAAATACCTGGGTTGTGGGTTCAATCCCTGGTTGGGGCACATATGGAGAGCAACTGATCGATGTTTTTCTCTTCCCTTCTTCCTCTCTCTCAGCATGTCCTTGATTGAGGATTAAAAAAAAAAAAAGAAAAAGAGCTGGGAAAACACAAAGCGTGTGGAGGGGAGACATGATAGCCTTCATGTGACAAGAGCAAATACCTAAAGAGAAGTAAAAGTATGAAGAGAGGTTGTGATGACTTTTGGAAAGCTACTGAATGGGAGGCAGAGTCTAGATGCTTTATTTCTGCATATAAATATAATAAAGTATTCTTTTGAAACGTTCTTTGAATGACAGACACTATTTAACATCTTTATACACACTAACCACAATAACACTTAATATCTGAGTGCTTCCTAAATACTTGGCATCATTCTAAACACTTTACATGTCTTAGTTCATTTAATACTAATCCCAACCCTATCAGGTCAGTTCTATTATTATCCCCATTTTACAGATGGGACAGAGAGGTTAAGAAATCTGCTCTAAACTACCCCTCCCAATAAAAGCCTTACCACACATACACATTCTAAAGCTGGAAGTATCTTCTTTGCTATCCCTGAATGATTTTTAAAGCTATCATTTTAATGGAGAAGATTTATAACCTGTAAGTAAATCGAATGATGTAACCTTTGAAAATAAGAGGTACCAGAGAAAAGGGGTTAATGTAAGAGAAGCAATTAAAACATACACATACCAGTCATTACAAACTAATGCTGAAATTAATGCACAAATGTTGTATGTTTCTGAATGTATTACTTTTTCCTCAACTTATAAACAGGTTATATCTTTGTAACTCAAAGCTAGCACTATGATGGGGAAACTTTTTTATACCTAATTATTTAAATGAGGTAAGAGTCTTGATATATGTGACAAAGTAGCCCAAAGTTCATAAGACCATATACTAACTCCAAAAATTTGGTTTTATAAAAACAGATTAAAAAGCCAAATCAAAAAGAAAAAAAAGGGGGGGAGGCAAATTTTTTTTGCTAAAACAAAACTGTAATCTTTTCCTTGCTAAATAGCAGAAAACATTTTTTAAAGCCCTAGGAAAAAATGGGGGAAAGGATCATGAGAGATTAATTGGTTAAATTAGGCTTTTTTTAATAATAAAATATATGTTTTATTGATTTCAGAGAGGAAGGGATATGGAGAGAAACACCAATGATGAGAGAGAACCATTGATTAGCTGCCTCCTGCATGCCCCCCACTTGGAATTGAGCCTACGATGTGCCCTGACCAGGAATCAAACCGTGACCTCCTGGTTCATAGGTCAACACTCAACCACTCAGGCCACGCCAACTGGCTAGGCTCTTCCTTTTGAAGAACACTCAGTCTACTCCATATTTTCATGTCTAATTGCCAAAGTCCTTCCTTAAATTGAACACTTAAATTTCATCTATTAAAAGTGCTTCCCCCAAAATAAGACAACTAACATCTTTACTTAGATGTCATATATTCAAAGAATATTGGCTAAACATTCATGTTTCACAGAATTACATCTGTTTCTTTTCTATATTTTGTTAAAATAAAAATAAAACACACCAAACTTAGTCCACAGAGGAAGAGGAAAGATACATCAACCCATGTATCTGAACAGCTTTTTAAAAAAGCATCCACGTATTTTACAAGATGCTCATTTAACACTATTGTTTTTTTAATCATGAAAAACTAACCTCCTTTTAATTTAGTTTGAGAATCACCTGGTTTCCCTGCACTTATTTTACTATTAATCTACTTTAACTTTTGAAGTTGTACTTTCAAACTCAGAAATAAGAAAGCTCTGATAAAAGAACCAAAGTCTCAAGACTAAAACTGAAAGTCAAAGTACAGAAAGCAGTATCAAGGTCCATCATATACCTTGACCCAATTAGGGACCTCATAGGCACTTTGAGAAAAGGAAGAATAGATGCTTACTGAATAATCCAAGCTCTAACTTGCATGTTTAAAAATAATTTCATCTTTCTTACCAACCAGTGGTCTCTGCTGACTTTCCAAATTAGTTAATGGTACAATCTACTCCCTGCTCTTTAAAATCCTGAGTGTTTTTTCTTTCTTCTTTACTTTTATAATCAATTAGAGATCAAATGCTGTCAACTCTTTTTCTTGCTCACCTGTTCCTTCCTATTTCTCCAGGTCTTAGTCTAGTTTCATTTTAGGCTGACACAACTGCAACATTATCTTCCTTCCTCCAATTCTTGTGTCATTTCTTTAGTTACATTGGACACACTGTATCCAAATAATTTTCCAATAATACATTTTGTGTACATCATACCCCTCTGTGTCTGTTAAAAAAACCTACAACAAAAATAACTAAAATTAAAAGAGAAGTCTACATGGAAAAATATCTGCAGCAAATTACTATTAAATAGTATTTAATACACTCAAAAGATATAAAAAAAACATCAAGGCTGTACTACATAAGGGACAGAAGTCTTGAATAGACTAATAATCAGTAAGTAAAAATCCAACCTCACTAGTTAACAAAACATTATAAAGAAAAAGAGAATTTAACAGATTTTTCACCTATTAAATTAGCAAAAATGATTAGAATTATAGACTACCCAAAGCTGACAATTACACTCACAGGGATGGTGAGTAAATTATAACTCTTTTGGAAAACAACATTGCAATGTTTCAAGAGTCATAAAAATATTCATACAATGACCTTTTAAATCAATCCTGAAAGTCAAAAGACAGAAAATATTGTATGCACATAGATGATAATTATAGCACAATCTTGAAGAACTAGAAACCTAAATATAGACAGGCAACAGAAAAATGAAGTTAAAAGTAAAATAATTTGATGGAATGTTTTCAGATATTAAAATTATTAGAGAGACTGCATAGTCATGTTGAATGTTAAAGGAAAAACTAAAATAAAAAAAAATTCTAAGACTAAAGAAAGAATATGTGTACAGACCAGGAAGAAAAAACTTTTAAAATTTAATGTTGGGGTAGGATTAAATATGATTCATTTTAGTTCCATTTTGATTTGTAAAATTTGAAAATAAAACAAAAATTAATCATCACTTTCTGCTCACAAACCAGCTTTCAATGCTCTCTACAGGTTCCAAAACCCTGTAGAGGACAAGCACCTGATATAATTCTGATGGCCTCAAACAATTTTCCCAATGTAATCTTTAGCCAGCCATCTTCTCCAAAGTGGTTTACTCACTGTCCCAAATATAGCTTTCCTGACATAATTGTATTCTCAGTCACAACCTTCCACCCACTTAGAATGTCTTCTTCCTTTTTTCTACTTTAATATATTAAATCTCACTAATTTTGAGAAGTCTTCAACGATCACTAAGTGAATTTCTTTCTGTTCAGTATTATCAATTTGTCCTCTTATAAGCAATTAGATTGACTGAACTGCCATGTTTTAAATCTTTAAAAAGTTTATCTAAATTGACTGAATCTTCTGAAATAACTACTTTTTACTTAGCTTTCACATGTTTAATTTTCTTTCGTTTACTGACAGTAAGCTCCTCACCATGTAGAAATGCCACTAGGTAACCTAGATCAGCTTGAATCCAAATCCTAAAATATGCTGTCATTCTAGTTTGAATTATAAATGAAAGAAAACCAGTATCAATGACTCCATGTGTCCATAAAATCACCAGTGACATCTAATAGGGCAAAAAATCAGATAGAGATTGCAAAGGTTACTTTGGTTTCAAATGAGCAAATTTTGTAACTATAAAAAAAACACCACACTCATTAGGAATCATCAAGCAGATACATTCAACACAGTAATGTTCTACTTCTCTAGATAGACATTTACAGAAACAACTGTACAGTGGAACAAATCCTACCACTTTTCAAACGAGATATATGTAACAGTAACACGACTAATCTTGATTACTAAAGAATAGTTAAGTGAAATTGCTTACCAGAAACATAATTTTCAACAGGTAGCAAATCTAGGTATTTAAAAACTGGAATACCTTCCTTCATTTTTCCACAAAATGAAGCTAGAAGACAAAGCCCACATACTCAGAACACAGAATGTTTTAAAATTTCCATTAAAAACACACACACACACACAGTATTTCTTCACTTCTAAACACTTTTAAGGATGAGATCTCAAGTACTGTTAAAAAAAATCATGAAAATATTCAGTGTTCTGTGATTAAGAATCCAGAAATGAAATCTATGTGAATGGGTAAACAAATCCATATGGATCAGGCGTCCTCAAACTACGGCCCGCGGGCCACACGCGGGTGTTTTTGCCGTTTTGTTTTTTTACTTCAAAAATAAGATATGTGCAGTGCGCATAGGAATTTGTTCATAGTTTTTTTTAAACTATAGTCTGGCCCTCCAACGGTCTGAGGGACAGTGAACTGGCCCCTGTTTAAAAAGTTTGAGGACCCCTGATATGGATGTTCTAAATTTGTGATTTCAGTCTAAAATACATTGGGAAGATAATTATATAGCCTCACTGAAACCCCTGGCCAAAAAAAAGAACATTTTGCTTTCACAAAAGCTTTTCATCAATAGAAGCATTATTAAAAAGTTGACAATTGTGATTTTATAGGAAACATTATTCTATTAATTGGGGCCTGTTGAAATAGGTTACAAAAAACAATTCTATTACAATTTTCTTTCATTCATACCTAAGAGATAGTCAAAGTGACTATTTAGTTACAGTTGCCTTCCATTAAGAGATCATAAAATCTTTTTAAAAAAACTGAGAAAACAAAATCCTGAATAACTGTTCTTAAGAGTTCTCTAAATCCACATATTAGCAATTACAAATAAATTCAGTATTAAATAAAAAATTTGGAGCATCAAAAAATTTCTGAAGGTTAAGACAGCATCAGTGGAACATCATGAAAGAATTACTGTTAAAGAAAACCTAAATTAGCTTATTTTACATATTTTGTATATAAAAGTACATAGATTCATAAGAAATAATAACAGAGCATCTATTATGTTTCTGACAGGCAAACACAAGAGTGATTAAAACCTCTGTTGCTTCCCTCTGGAAATACTGTCTCAAACCCAGGAGAGCCAAACAACTGCTAAGTAAATGTTATGAGAGGCATGAAAAGGGTCCTTCCTTGTAAGGGTACAAAATCACCAAGAGCATAGAATAATGTTTCCTATAAAATCACAATTGTCAACTTTTTAATAATGCTTCTATTGATGAAAAGCTTTTGTGAAAGCAAAATGTTCTATTTTTTTGGCCAGGGGTTTCAATGAGGCTATATAATTATCTTCCCAATGTATTTTAGAGTGAAATCACCAAGAGCATAGCATGCACATAAGGATGGATAACTTTAGGAAATATAGCATTCTGCTTTCACAATAGGAAAGGTTACAGGAAACTCTAAAATAGTTCAACTCAACTAACTATATCATAAAAATAATTTGTTGAACTCAACTAAATATACCAAAACAACAACTTGTTTGTTTTTAGCAACCTCTAAATGTCACTTCTGTGTAGCAAAATGTTTCACTGCACATTTAATTTTTAGAGTAAAAAATAAATTAGCTTTAAAAAATTATTCCTAAGGTCCAACAAAAATTCTCAATTTTACTACATATGTGACTTAAGACTGTAATAATTCTACTTGAATAAACAGAGACCCAGGAGAGAAAATTAAAAAAATAAAGCTAAAGAAAAAAACAAAATATAATAAAAAGCAAACGGACGACAAAACAATGTAAGTGCAGTAAGAGCAAATGCTTTTTGATAGACAGCTGTTCAAGGATTAAAGGCATTAAATATACAATCCCTTTGGTCTTATATTTCCACTTCCGGGAATTTATTCTAAAGAAATAATCAGGGATGTGAAGGAAAATCTTGATGCCTAGAAATTTTAGTCACAGATGTTAGTTCTTAGGCAAAATCTTGTAAAATATATACAAGGCTATTCAGACACATTGCTGAAATAGGAAACAAGAGATCAGGTTATACGAATTATTGTGCACCTACCTTGCAGAATACTATGCAGCCATAAAAATGCTTTAAGGACACAATATTTTCTGTTTCCAATGCTTTCTATAAAGAAAAATATATCGGTGACAAAATGAGTACGACTGAAATGATTTTTATTTTGTAAAACAAAACCAATGAAAAAGTGAAATTCCTTGTATAGTAAAAGCTGTAATTACCTTTTGGTGGAGGGAATACAAAGATTGTGGTGCTCTTCTTTTGGCTTTTTAGTAATTTCCAAATGCCCTCTGATGTGTTATTTGGGGAGTAACAGCTGAAAGCTGTGTAGTGAAATTAGAGGTGATTACCCCCTGGAAAGTTCCCTAAGGAAGAAAGAAAATCACTTCACTTGTAAACTCTTATTGAAGTATCTTTTTTATATGTAAAATTTTTAAACTGGGAGAAAAAAAATCATAAAATAGTTCATATTAGTCCATGATAAAAATACTAAGTACTTAAAAATCCAGAAATGAGAATCACATGAATGGGTAGACAAATTCATAAGCATGTCCTAACTTTGAGGTTTCACTCTAAAATACCACACCAGAAAAAAATAAAAAATATCACACCTGATAGCTAATTGTACAGACTCACTTGAATCCTTGACCAAACAAAACAGCTTTCAACTACCATTCTTCCATTTTGCTATTTATGGCTCTCCTTTTTTGGTCCATAGAAAATTTTTCCAGGCAGCCTCCCCAATTTTAAACATTTTTACAGACCTTAGAACTCCTCTCGGTAACATTTCAGGGTATTTGTCACGGAGAGGTCCTGCTATCTTCAGACCAACTGCCAACAATACCCAATAAATTATTAAAACTTAACCATAGTATTCAAAACAGGGGCAGTCTTATCATGGTAATTTAAGAAGCTATCCAGATCAGTGCCACTGGGTCACTCAATAGAAATACCAACCTATCTTTCACTTTCTTAGTAATTATTTTTGAGAAAAACCACTGTTCTGGATGAAAAAAATTGATTCGGCTTTCTTGGAACTGTTCTCGGAGTAAATTTAGTCAACGTGGATTATCGGACGATATTTTCCATTTCCCTAATTATCTCATTCCTTATGACAGCTTGCCATTGACATCCCACCATTTCAAATGTGTTTTTGCTTCATTTGACAAAACACAAGATTTTGCTAAGCGACCAAGACCAAAGGCTGCCCGGCACAAGGTCCTCCCCGGAGGTCCTTTGATCGAAGGTGTTTTCTGACCCTGCAAAACCGCTGCTGCCGCTTCCTCTCCAAGAGCAGCCTAAGCCTCGTGCCACGCGGAACAGCTGCCAGCCTCAGGGCAGAGCGGCAGCGTGGGTGCGAGCACGTGCATTCTCGGCATTCCGACCCGAGAGCCTAATCGCGTGACGGGCACGCGGAAACACCTGTCCCCACGCACCGTGTCGCGTCTAAGAACCTATCCTTCCCCGTCTTCATGAGGGAGGCGCCCAGAGCCAGTAGCACTTGGCAGAGAGTATGACAAATCCCCGGAACACACTCCCAAAGGGAGGTGCGGCCCGGGGAGGAGCAGAACCCAGAAAGCCCGTCAAGCTCTCCGGAGGAGTCCAAGGACCAGCCCAGAGAAAGACTTCCCCTCCGCCCCTTTTCTCGAGCGGCGGGAGAGGAAGCCTCGCCCCCTTTCATCCCGCCTTCTACTTCCCACTCCGCGGCGGGGAGAACTTAGCCATGGCGGCCCTGGCCCCTTCACTTCCGGTGCCGGCGCCGCTAGAGCTGCGCCATCCCCCCCAGTCAATCGGACAACCGCGGCTTCCAACTGACCTTTTAAGCAGACTCGCGACTCCTCCGACCTTCACTTAGGTGCTGTCCTGGGGAGAACCGCGGACGGGTACCGCACTGAAAAGGATCTACGGTAGAAAGACATCGCTGTCCTCTCGCCAGAAACATGAAATGCGATAGACCTGCGGCCACCGCTGCCCAGACAAAATGGCGCCGAGAAGTCGGTTTGGCGCATGCGCCTTGGACAGGCCCTGCCCCGCCCCCGCGCAAGTCTTGGCCGCAGCCCCCGGGTTCGGTTTCCATGGGACACTCCGCTGCCAATCCTCGTGCGGAACTGCTCTTCCTGACCCCCTCCATTTACCAATCAGTGTTCAGTGAAGCACATCCGGAGTCTTCTCAGCCAATCCTTTGGCAGCCCTGGCTTACTCAATACCTGGCCCTCCAGTAACGTTAGGCCTCGGAGGCGGCCAATCAGAAGTGGAAGATGTCCTACCTGCTGTTTTTCGCACCAATCCGTGAAGTTTCAGAGCTACATCCAATGAGGACGGCAAGGAGTGAGCGCCAATCCGAAACTCTTCGGCGTCATGAGCAGCCAATGAGAGTTCGTGTAGAAGCCAGTCTGCTCAACAGCTTGTTATTTGGTGGATTGTGGCAGTAAATTGGGAGAGTGGGGAACCGGGCGCAGGAACTGCCGCCGCGGCCGAGAGTGGTGCTGCCCAGCCGGGGGCCCCCGGCGGTCAGTGGGGCGGAGGACTCTGGCACTGACAGCGCGCACTTCTCCCGCAGTTGGTAGGTGGGGAGGAGGGAAGTGGGGGATACCGAGCAGCATAGCAGCTGCTGCCGCTGCCCGGGGTCCCGGTGCAGTTAGAAGCTTTGGAGGGTGGGGAGCGGGGTGCTAGGCTAGCGGTGCGGCGAGCGCTGGGGAAGGGGCACGTCGCGGAGCGGCGACAGCAAGTGCGGGAACCGCCGCCGCCTCCTCGGCCGCTTCCCCGGGAAAATGGCTGTGGGGCTGGCCGCGCCGCTAAGTTTGCTTCGGCGCCGTGAAGAGCGGGCTGCTTTAGGGAGCCGGCCCCCAACTCCGCGGTGCGTCCTTCCCCGCAGAGTCCGCGGCAGGACCCGAGGGGCTGGGGGCAGGTACCGCTCTGGGCTGTACAAAAAGTTAAGGCGGGCGCGGGGAGGCGGCGGCGGCTGCCGCTGTGTGGCTCCCCTCCCCTCCCACACACTGTCCGGGCCACCTCCCTCCTCCTCTCCGCCCCCTCAGCCCCCTCCTCCTCCGCGGGTATCCCCGCACCCTCGCGCCTCCCGCTGAAGGCCTCGGCTCCCTGCCCCTCCGGGGGAAGAAGCGCTTCTTTTTTGACTGACATGGTGCAGAGCGGAGGAAGGAGAGCAATGGCGCCGTGACACTCCGCTGCCGCCACCGCGGGCCCGGGGCGGGCCGAGGGGGCCGAGCGGCGGAGGCGGGGCGCGGGCCGAAGTCGGGTATCCGGCGGGCGGCCGAGCGAAGGCTGGGGCGGCCGCGCCTATCGGGGACTAGGGTGAGCCCACACGGCGCCCCGTCCTTTTCCTGAGCGATCGGCCCTCGGGATCCGAGTTGAGCTTTTCGGGTCCAAGTAGCGAGCGAGGCGGGGGCGCGGTGGGCCGCTGGCGAAGTCCCGGGCGGAACGGGCGCCGGCGGGGTTTTCGCCGCCCGCTCTGCTCCTGCGTCCCAGTTACCCTCCGAGGGGACGATCTTATCCCGTGGCCGGCGAGGTTCCTGCCCCTCCCCGCCGGCGTTTGTTTACTTTCTTTTCCTGGGTCGGTCCCCCCGCGTAGACTGATTTCTGGCTTGTCTTTCTCCTCCCCGTGGTTCTAGCGACGGAGGACAGAGCCGGTTGAGCTGGAACCCCATAGGTCACCAGTAAAAATGAAGGTAAGTGGAGTCAGCACTGCTCTGAGCCTCGTGCCCGGGACACTGCCCGTCGGGAGGCTAAGTGCTGTGGAATGTCATTATTTTTTTTTTTTTTCTTTTGGCTACTCAGAATTGATTTCTCAGCCAGGCACCGCTTTCTGAAAAGGAGGACGTGTTGAATGGGTGAGAAATGATCATTGTGTCTAGATGCAGTCAGCTCGGCCCATCGCTGAAGCAGCACTTGGGCAAGGCTGCTGCAGCCTTTCCATTGTTGTCCATTGGGCTAGTATTTTTAAACACTTCCTGTGTTGGCAGCAACCTTTGCAGAAGTAAAGCTTTTGTCCTGCTTTGGTTCTTCAGGGGATTTTTGGGGAAATTTTTATTCTTCCTCAGTGCCAGTGTGATTTTTCTAAGGAAAAAAAAAAATAGGTGGATTGTGTAAGGGAGGTATCATTTTTGTTGGAGGTAAAGTGAAATTCTGTGGCTGAAATACTTGCAAGTTGAACCAAAACTAATAGTTTTAGTTCAGTCGTTATAATAAATAATTTTAAGCATGTAGCTAACCAGAAAATACGTATATATTCTTCTGAAGACAAATAATATTGCAAACATCGTATGTGATGTTTAAAGGAGAAGAAGGGGGGATAGCAGTCTAGTGCTGTAGCATTGAATGTTTCAGGTCAGATATTTACTTGCTAAAAGTATTCCTTTTCAGTTTGCATTATTTGAAAATACACTAACTTTAAGAGGTTCTTGATTTCTTAGTCACTTACTATTTCAGTGTATTAAGCCCTGAAATACAGCATTTTTCCAAATTTTCTCTTACCTTATCTTCATAAAGTGACCTTTAACGTTACTTTTTTTTTTTTAAGGTTACATATAACTTTTAGTATTACTTGGGAAAACTTACTGGAAAATTAAAATCATTTCCTACTTACAAATGTGTCTCTTAAGTGTGTGTACACTGTAACTTTTGCTCTTGGCAATGTTGAATCAAACTTGTATGCTTACCTTTTGAAAAAAAATAGGTAAAGTGATAGATTGAAGTAGCAATCACTGTTACTATCAAGATTAAAATGAATCGTAGAATGAAATTTCTCACATCTTTCAATGTATCTTAGGCCATTGGCTAAAAGTAGGTATTTCTTAATAAAGCTTTTATATGTATATACCCAAAAGACTACTGTGATAAACTGGTATGGCTACAAGTCTTGTGCCATCAGTTCATATCTCTGCATTCATCAGACTTAAACCTCTAAAATGCAGCTTTTAGCCAATGATTTTTTTTCAAATAATGCTCTCATCAAAAGGATTGGCTTCATTTCTTATCTGTACAATTATACCGTACTTGAAAAGATGTTGCCTTTATGTAGCTATATTAATAAGCATATAGTTATGTATTGTTGGTATTGATTTTAATAGCATTATCTTTTCATTTGAAAACAGAATTTTCCCTAGACCATAATTGAGTAACTTAAAGTATTATGAGACACTTAATATGCATATATTTTTTGTTTTTTTTTCTTTTTTTTAATTTCTTAAATAAATTTCAGAATTGTTGAAACATTTTGTACCTGGAGAAAAAAATTGTATATTCTTAATGATACTTTCCAGTTTTAATTTAAATGTTTTATGTTATCAGGATATAGTTTATAAAATAAAGGATTGTATTTTTTTTTAAAGGGGTATTTTTCAATTATCACTGATACTAATAAATAGTGTTACCGTTTTTATTACTTTAAACACAGAACCTTTTAATGAGACTTGAGATTCAAGTAGGGGAAAATAGTAGTGAAATTCACATTTTATGTTCCTTCCATCAGGCGGCTGATGAGCCTGCCTACCTGACAGTGGGAACCGATGTAAGTGCCAAGTACCGAGGTGCCTTCTGTGAGGCAAAAATTAAGACTGTGAAAAGACTGGTAAAAGTTAAGGTAATTTTTTTTTCTTTTTATGTAACAGCATTACTAATTCTAGATTGAAAAGTGTTGGGGAGGTGGGGCATACTTCAAATCAACATTTCATTTATTGAATCATTACTTTGTACAAACACTGTTATACATAAAACTATAGGAAAAGCACATTAAGGTTTGAGCAATAACTCAAAATGAGAAATTATTTCAAAGTGCTTCCATGAAAATACCATGTTCATGATACTTCCTATCATTTGGATCTTTCCTGTTTGTGGCATCATGCTTACTAAGGCTGTAATTTCTTTTCTTTTCTTTTTTTTTCATGATGTTCACATTGAGACAATTTCAAGTGATTACGAATAATAATAAGTGGGAATTGTGTTTTCAAGATAGCATTAAAAATGATTTAGGAAATTTATTTTTAAGATGCTTTTATAACCAGAAAAAAACTTAACACATTATTTGTGTACAATATTTGGAAATATAGAATGTACTAAGGATTAATGCCCATAGCTTACCTCTTAGAAACACTACTATTAACATTTTTTTGTTTCCTTATAGTAATTTTCCTATATAAATGTTTTTAATAATCTTAGTTATAGTTCATTAATTCAGCAAACATTTATTAAGTGCCTATAATATGCATTGACATTTGCTAACTGCTGGGCCTATAGTGATGATGGAGGACTAGAGCCTTCAAGGAGCTCACAGTTAATGAGAGAGACAATAAACATAAATACAAGACAATGTAATAAGTATTATAACAGAAGTAACCACAGGATGCTAAGAAAGCAGAGACTAAAGACATTGTTGTTAGAGTATTACCATAAATGTATTGTTTTAAAACTAACATATGAATTATTGTGCAAAAATACTTTTCAGGTACTCCTGAAACAGGACAATACTACACAGTTGGTGCAAGATGACCAAGTAAAAGGTCCTTTAAGAGTACGTATGTTCTACATTTTCAAATCTGAAATGATGAATAATTAATTCATACAATAACTTACTGAATTTTACATTTGTAGATACAATTTAAAATTTTTAGAATGTTAGAGAACAAAAATACAAATGTGATGTTATACAGTTAGTATAAATTATGATAATGCAATGGTTATGTCCTTAATTTAAGAATGTTAAACATCTTATGGGAGCGTAACTTTTAACATATATAAACATGAGTTTTTCAGCCCCCCCTTTCAATTCTTGGATTTAATGCTTCATTTTGTTTTTTAGGTTGTTATATATATTTAGTTTGCTAAGTAATACGCTAATATAAATCTGAATCTTCTGTTATTCTTTCTAACATACCAAGTAAACTATTGATTTCATAATTGAATTTAATGAATACCTATATTATGTTTTTCATTCATTTCTGGCCATTTGTTTATATAATCTTTATTCTGTCAGAATGCTATTTTAGTTAATATCTGATATACAAAGGCCTGAAAAGAAGGTCAGCTGGTCCATCTCTCTCTCTCTCTCTCTCTTTAGGTGAAATTTTTATCTAAAAGGTCCCTTAAATACAAATGCTAAATCCAATATTTCTATGAAAGAAATTGAAGCTATTTTTGCTGTGTTGTATGTTTTTTCGGTTCTTACATTCCACAGTTTTCTTGAAGACGTGTTATAGTAAGAAAGTTCTGAAGTAAGACAAGTGACTGGGTTCTCATCCTGTATCCTGCAAATTATTTTCTCTTTCTGAGCCACAATTCTCAATGTGAAAAATAGGGGCAATAATAGCTTTCTTACGTATGCCAAAAGAGGGCTCAAATTGCATGATAAATGTATGAGCACTATTAATGATAAAGATCTAAGCCAATATAAGGTAGAATTATTCTAAGTAGTATTTTTTTACCCAGGTGGTAGTGATTTGGTTTGTTTACATTTGGAAATGAATTTTTCATTTTGTGTTTTAGGTTGGAGCTATTGTTGAAACAAGGACATCCGATGGATCCTTTCAGGAAGCTATTATCAGCAAGTTGACAGATGCTAGTTGGTATACTGTGGGTAAGTAGTTAAGTAATAATTTAATACATAGGATTTGATTTGTAGGTTGCATATACCTCTATTTTGTAAATATACTGAATCATTATGTTGGCAGAGAAATATGTATTCTTTCCTGTCACTTATCTCTTACAGTAGTAACTTGGCTTTTGTGGCTGTTTCACCCAAGATTATATGGTAATTTTTGTTTCATAAGAAAAGTCAGTACAACTTAGTATTGTAAATAATCAGACTTTTTAACTTTCTGTAATTACAGTTAGGATTGCTTAGTTGCAGTATTTTATTGTGTTGCTACCTCTTTTATATAAGGGTAGTATAGATGTGACCATGGGATTCACAGAGTAAAAAATTCTGACCAGAGTAGATTCAAGCCGAGGTAATCATAGTTTAATTTTTAAAATATGATACAATGAGGGTAAGGAAGATATATGTGTGCTAGCTTTGGCAGCACATATACTAAAATTAGAATGATACAGAGAAGATTAGCATGGCCCCTGTGCAAGGATGACACACAAAAAAAGAAAGAAAAAGATATGTGTTACTAATATGAATGCACTTTAACATTCCATACATAACCTTATACTGGTTTTAAAAACTTTACTGTAGTGAATAGCAAGTGTCATAATATAAGTAAATTAAAACCTAAATGTAGTGCTTATATAGTTGCTGTCATTATGTTGATGAGAATGTCAGTAATTAAAATTCCTAAATTTTCTCTCAGTACTTCCAAACTATGCCATCATGTGGATAACATCGAATCCTTGGTTTTACTCTGAACATCTATCTCATTCTTTGTTTTTTATGTTAAATCTTGGTACAAATAGTATAATGACAGTGATGTGGTTTCCTTGTAGAAGTAAGTGAAATGGCCCTTAGATTTACTTAATGTGTTGCTTCGGGTAAAAAATATTTATCTGCAGTTGTTCAAAGCTGTGAAGAACATGCTTTGGTTAACAATTGTACTTCCTGTACCCCTCCTACCCTTGTGGCTTCTATTAGTACTAGTAGCAATTTACTGAACATGACTAGTACTATACTGCTATTTCCTAACCATTTTTATTCTTGAATTTCCTAGAAGTTGGTATTGGTTCACAGTGGTCTATTATTCTGAACTACATATTTTTAGGAAGCTTAGTTGTGGCTATTGGTAGATGTTAGAGGTTTAAAAACTAAGCTAATGTTTACTCTTAGAGATTAAGTAAATACAGTTTTGCTATATTAAATAAGGCAGTGACAAAAATTATAGGAGTTGATGTGTGCAGAATCATGGTAAATTATATGATGCATGTTCAAATACTGATACTTCATTCTATTTGGTGTCCAATATCAAGCTTGCATTCATAGTACTTGTTTGGTTTTATTGATATAATGCTCACGCTTCTGCAGAAGCAATACTTTCCAGGTTTTCACATTCTTGATTTCTAGACCCTAGAATAATCCTTCAATTGTGAATAGCAACCTCTGTCCTTTACATGAAAGGCATTTTAGCATTTCTAAAAACTAGTTGCTACTGAGCATTCTCTATAGTGATTTTCCCATTGGTAATTACAGAATTCTTGTTCTCAAAAGAGTTTAGAATTATAATTACATATAATTCATGTATCGCAATCACTAGTGTACATAAGAATCACTTGGTGCTTGTTTAAAAATTGAGATTTGAGGACCCCAAGTCTCTCTAATTTAGTAGATCAGGAGGTGGCAACCCAAGAATCTTTCTTTTTATATGCACAATGGCTGAATCTAATGTAGCTAGTACACACTTAGGAAAACAAACCACACTTAGAGAAACAGAGACTTATTCAGGAGAAAAATTAAAAATATTTAAGATCTTTGCATCTGTGTAATGAGAGAATTATCTAAAATACTTAAGGCTTGAAGAGGCACTATTCACTTAATTGTACTCAATATAGCACTCTACTATAAACAATGTTTAGGTATTGAAGGATGTAAATTACATAAAGGATGATTTGAATATAATGAGCTTAATGCATTGTATGCCTTAAGCGTCTGTAGACACAATCGGCGGACCTTCCCCACACGCCGCGCGTCTATTAAAAAAAAAAATGTTTTCCCTATGTGGCATCCTTGACCAACTTTGAAATAATTTTTCGTGAGAATTTTCAGCTGAAAATATTCAAGAACACCCGAATTGTAACATGTTTATTTTTATAATATTCATTGCAAATTGATTTTTTAAATTAAATTCAAAATGTGGTGTGTGGGGATGGTTTTGTTTTGGACATGTGGTAGTCAACTGGTTAAGAGGCAAAATGAAATGATTTCTTACAGGTCATGAACTTTCTATATTTTTCTTTGATTAAGTGTCTACTACCTATTTAATTTTTCTTTTCTGAAAATTTACTTGATTTCTAGTTCATAGGAAGTGCTGTATAGGTAGAAACAGTTATACAAAGTATAAATGTACTTCATGACTATTTAAGAGGTCTTGAATTTATGTCAGAGTATTAAAAAACGAAACAAGGCCTAACCGGTTTGGCTCAGTGGATAGAGAGTCGGCCTGCGGACTGAAAGGTCCCAGGTTCGATTCCAGTCAAGGGCATGCACCTTGGTTGCGGGCACATCTCCAGTGGGAGGTGTGCAGGAGGCAGCTGATCGATGTTTCTCTCTCATCGATGTTTCTAACTCTCTATCCCTCTCCCTTCCTCTCTATAAAAATTAAATAAAATATATTTAAAAACAAAACAAAAAAAAAATGAAATAAAGGAGGATACCCTACTGCTGGTTTGGATCAGACAGGAGCAATGAGTCAGTGATAGTAACATAGATATTAACTTTTCCTATTATAGCTTAACTAGAGGCCCAGTGCATGATTGAATCATGCACGTGTAGGGTCCCCTACCCGCTTTCGCTTTTCGCAGTGGAGCTGGGCACCCAGCTCCCCCGCTTTTGATGGTCCGCGGCTGCTGAGGGGGGCTACCCTGCTGTTGAGAGGCTCAGGGGGCAGGACTCCGGCCCCCTGTGCCTCTCAACGGCCAGATCCGCGGCCGCTGAGGGGGCCTGCCGCGGACACCCAGCTGCGCCTCTCAACGGCCGTTGAGAGGCGCAGGGGGCGGGACTGGGCGCATGTTACCCTATTATTAGATAGGATAACCAATTTTGAAAGAGGTTTTAGATCTACTATAACACAATTTTTCAAAATCTAATAATACCGTATTTTCCAGCGTATAAGACGACTTTTTAACCCAGGAAAATCTTCTCAAAAGTCCGGGGTCGTCCTATACACCTGGTGTCATCTTATAGGGCGGGTATATCCCAAACTCTATATTTTAACTGGAAAAGTTGGGGTTCGTCTTATACACCCAGTCGTCTTTTACGCCGGAAAATACGGTACTTTGCCTTCTAATGGTGAACAGTAAATAGCTGGAGCTATTTACTGTTTTTTTTTGTTGGTTTGTTTTTTGAACCTTGGAAATACTACCTCTCATAAAACAGTGCTTCCTAGCATAGTTTATTCATTTGACAGTTCTTTTCCTTGCACTAAAGATAAGGAATCTGTAATGTGTGGAATTGTGTTGTTAAATGTCATTTAAGGGTATCAAAATTTGGAATAGAATTCATATCTACATTTTTGAACATTGCCATTAACTCCTGGTGAATACAACACTCAATAAGACATTCTAAAGCTACTCCTCTTTTGCATTTTTGGGGTATGAAAATAAACACATTGATTTGAAAAATAAGGAAAAAAATTGCTGTTAAATTTAGTAACTTACATATAAAATGTACATATACATTATGTATCAGATTTAACACTAAAATCTATTTGATCATTTATGTTTTTGAGACAAATTATTTTTTAAGATTCTTAATTTTTTTCATGCCTTATAGTTGTTATTCTGCACATATATCATACCAGATCTCATGGATTTCTAGTTTAGATTAAACTGGTGAATGGACTGACATTTCTTTTGGAATGCGCTGAAGGCTTATAAGGCTTTTAATATAGTTAGAGCCTCTTCTGACAAATGTTATAACCAAAATCAACCACAAAATGTTTTCAAAACTAGGTGGTTATTCCATTGACTAGAAAATTGTTAAAAAATGTACTGAACAACAAGAAATCTATTCAGTCCTGTGATAGGCTTTAACCCATTGTTTAAATGGCCTTTCATGAGACTTAGAATTCCTATATTTTAATCTAATTAGACATTTGAATGTTAATTTCTCCAGTTTACAGATTCCTGAAGTTTTTTACCTTAGCTGTTGAAGGACTCAACAGATGATTTTATGAGTAGTAATAGAACTATTGATTGTTCCTAGGGTATGCATCTATTTTTAACTTTAAAGTTTTTACTTCATTATGTGAAATATTTTGTTAATCATAACTGCAATACGCAGACATAATAATACTTATTTTTCCAAAGTCAGAATTCGTTCATTTTTTACCTCTGCTTCATACCTATTTATTATGCATTTTGATCCCTCTTGACTAAATTGTAGCTCATTGATTAACTTTCTGATTCTCAATTTCTTTATCTATGAAAGAAAGGTAATAATTCCTGTCTTGTAGAGGCTGCTGTGATGGTCAGGACATGGTAGAAACTTAAGTGATAGCCAATTACATAATGGGTAAATAAAGTTAGTTTACTATTACTATCTTACTATCCTCCAGCATCTAGCAGTGTTATGATAGACTACTATGTATTAAGTAGTTAGATTAGATCCTGGTTGGCTTTTGTTTCTTTGAATTCTAACAGTTTAGGATTAGGCTTTGTATATTTATTTGCATTGGTATTATTTTTCCTAGAATGAGTAAAGTTAATTGAGAGATTCTCAGCTTTATCATTTTTCTCAAATTAGGTTTTAGTATTTACATATAATATAATATAATAACAGATACTACTTTTGTTATATCCTATTGCACACAATGAATAATCTATTTAAATGCAAGTATAAGAAATTTCATAGAATTACTAAATTCTAATAGCCTTACGTGGTTTTTTTTTCTCTTGGCATGCTGTAGTATACATCTTAAACTGGAAGAAGCTGAGTTTACTAAGTACACCAGTTACTTATTTCACTTATCAAAATGCCAAAGTCACTTTTCAACGCCTACAAATTTTGTGTTCTTTTAAATGATCCTTAGAAGTTATAGAGAAAACTTCTTATAGGTAGAACTTTCATGATTTTGATAATCAGGATATCATGATTAATAGGTCTACCTTGCTGTTGGGTTTTCTAATTGCCTTTCAGAAAATCTTGAGAAATCACATGGCTTAACAGACTTGTTAAAGTACTCAAATACACAGTTTTGCACAGTTTTGTGAATTAAAAAAAAAGTCTTAATACTGTTTCTCTTTGTTCACTTGAAGTGGGAAGGGTTCCTATGTAAAGCTGTGAAATTGTTTGCTCCACAATCTGCTGTTGAGAAGTTTCTTTGGTTCTTACATTACTTCTACTGATGGTAAATAAAATGTGATGAGTGAAATGAATTTTTTCTTTCAAAAATCTGATTTATTTCAAAATGGTTATTTTGAAAAACAAGAATTAATAATGTTAAACTTGAAATTTCTCATAAAAACATTTTGACTTGGGCTGCCATTGATTTTAATGGTAAAAAACTGGTGAATGGTTTTGTGGCCTAAATTTAATATTAATTGATCTTACAGTCTCATTTTCCTTCCTCACACCTCCACTTAAATGTGTGTGTAAATGAGTATGTATGTGTGTGTCCAGTGTTACCATCTTTGTAATGTAGGCATTAAGGAAAATTGGAACTTTTAACATTTTATTCTTTAGTATCTTATGGATTTTAATATTAATGAGAAGCATTATTTTAAATTTGGTATGTTAATTTTATGATTTTGAATTTTATAAAGAACAGTGGTTTATTATTAGACTTGACCCCATATAAATCATAATTTTGATACAAATACTTGTTTAGAGCACTGTTAATCAAGAATAGATTAATGATGTAATTGTTGAAAGATGCTGTTTTATCCTGTCATTGTGTCTGCCTGCAAGTGGTCATTAATTTCTGCATCATTGACAGCTACTTTGTGGGATCATTATGGTTCTTTGAATATGTACTTCAGGAGCTGTTAATTGTCTCTGCATTGTCTCCTGCATGTAAGAGAATCTAAGCTAAATGTCTTCAGTCTAAGGAAAAGATCTGAATGTGGTAGATGAATATTGAAGAAGTAGAGTGCTCTTACATAATTGAATTTCTGGCATGAAAAATTAAGTTTATGATTTGAAGGCAAAGTACTAATAAAACAACCTTAAAAAAAAAAAAAAAAAAGGCAGGGATGGCCTGGCCAGGTAGCTTAGTTGGATAGAGCATCATCCTGATATGCCAAAGTTGCGGGTTCCATCTGAGGTCAGGATACATATAAGAATTAACAAATGAAATCTTAAATAAGTGGAACAACAAATCGATGTTTCTCTCTCTCTCCCTCTCTCCTCCCTCCTCTATCTTTAAAATCAATTTAAAAATTTTAAATGCAGGATTGTAATTATATAGATAACAAAGTAAAATATCTTAAGACAGGCGTCCTCAAACTACGGCCCGAGGGCCACATGCGGGTGTTTTTGCCGTTTTGTTTTTTTACTTCAAAATAAGATATGTGCAGTGTGCATAGGAATTTGTTCATAGTTTTTTTAAACTATAGTCTGGCCCTCCAACGGTCTGAGGGACAGTGAACTGGCCCCCTGTTTAAAAAATTTGAGAATACCTGATAAGATATTATTAAATTAAGGTAGTGCAAAATTTTCTTTTATTAACACTAACCTATTTTGTTAGAATGGAAAAACATCAAGCAGCTTTTTGGCTCCTTCTCGAATCTGTCTGGTTCAGCCTCCTCGCCTCCACTGCAGTCTCCGCCATGTCCACAAGGGTGACCCAGAAGACCTACATGGTGTCCACCTCTGGCTCCAGAGTCTTTAGCAGCTGCTCATACTCCAGTGGGCCTGGCACCCACATCATTTCCTTGGCGTTTTCCTGGGTGGGCAGCAGCTACCGGGGTGGCCTGGGGTTATGACGGGGCTGGGAGTATGGGGAGCATCATAGTTGTCTCAGTGAACCAGAGCCTGCTGACTCCCTTGAAGCTGGAGGTGGACCTTAACATCTAGGCTGTGTGCAACCAGGAGAAGGAGCAGATCAAGATCCTCAACAAGTTTGCTTCCTTCATCAGTAAGGTGTGGAGCCTGGAGCAGTAGAGTAAGATTCTGGAGACCAAATGGAACCTCCTTCAGCAGCAGTATACAACTCACAGTTACATGGACATTGTTTTCGAGAGCTACATCAACAACCTTCAGCAGCAGCTGGTTCGGGAGGCCGAGTTTGGCAACATGCAGGGACTGGTGGAGGACTTGAAGAATAAGTACGAGGATGAGATCCACAAGCGCACAGAGATAGAGAATGAATTTTTCCTTACCAAGGAGGTAAGCTTACATGGATGAAGCTTACATGAACAAGGGAGAGCTGGAGGCCCGCATGGATGGGTTGACCCTGACTGATGAGATCAACTTCTACAAGCAACTGTATGAAGAGGAGATTCATGAACTGCAGTCCTAGATCTCTGACACATCTGTGGTGCTGTCTATGGACAACAGTTGCTCTCTGGACCTTGATGGAATCATTGTTGAGGTCAACGCCCAGTATGAGGACATTGCCAACCGAAGCTGGGCTGAGGTTGAGTTTATGTACCAGATCAAGTATAAGGAAGTGTTGGCTGGGAAGCATGGGGGTGACCTGCGCTGCACGAAGACCTAGATTTCTGAGCTGAACCAGAACATCAGCGACTCCAGGCTGAGATTGAGGGCCTCAAAGGCCAGAGGGCTTCCCTGGAGGCCGCCATCGCTGATGCCGAGCAGCGTGGGGAGCTGGCCATCAAGGATGCTCAATCCAAGGTGGCTGAGCTGGAGGCCGCTCTTGAGAAACACCAAGCAGGATGTGGCTTGGAAGCTGCACAAGTACCAGGAGCTCATGAATGTCAAGCTGGCCCTGAATGTGGAGATCACCATCTACCTCAAGCTGCTGGAGGGTGAGGAGAACCAGTTGGAATCCGGAATGCAGAACATGAGCACCCACACCAAGACCACCAGTGGCTACTCAGGTGGGCTGTTGAACCCATCTTACGGAAACCTCAACTATGGTCTGGGTTTCCAGGCCAACTTGGGCTTTGGCGGGACCTCTGCCTTCTTCAGCTGCACCAGCTCCTCCAAGGTTGTGAAGAAGATTGAGACCCAAGATGGGAAGCTGGTGTCTGAATCATCTTATGTCCTCCCCAAGTGAATGACTACCAGGGTCCCTCCTGTCCTAGCCTTGGGAAAGGAGCTGTGCAGGGGAGCAACAGGCACAGGAAGCCCTGTCTGAGGCTCAGCCCCAGGCCTAGCTCACCCTTGGGGTGGGGGAGTTTACTGCCTGGGGGACCACCTCTTTCCCATGCTCTCAACTAAAAGCCAAATCAAGTTTTTCCCCAAAAAATAAAGCCTTAGCTGATTCTGCAAACCCTAAAAAAACACATACAATGGAAAAACATCTAAAATTAGGAAAAACGGGATTAAATCTTAAAATAACATTTTTTGTATATGTTTCCCTGTTCATAAGTTATTTTCATAAGTGTACAAACATTTGCTGATATATCTATACATTTTAAGTATCTGAAGTAAGGACTCCATTTTATATTTTATTTCTTCATAATAGCTGGACAATCAGGTGTCTTCTGAGAACATTTTCTTTTTATAAGCTTTGTAAGTTTTAGATGTTAAAATCAGTACATTTCTGCAAAATTAAACCTATAAAATTATCAAGATAATATAGCTACTTATATGGTAAACGTTAGTTGTTAATTGTTAAATTTTTTCCCCCATTTCCTTAAAGTGTTTTCAAGAAGTGTGATTTTTAAAAATTATAAAGTAAAAACTTTTAAGTTCCATGTAATTTTGACTAATTTTTCAGAATTTAAAAAAAAAATTCAGCTTTTTGATGTTTTCCTCGTTTCAACCTTTATGTCTAAAACTTCTTACATCCTCTTCTACCAAAATAAAAAAGTTGAATCTTATGACTTTAGAATCTACTATGGTAGGTTATCATACAAATAACTAGAAGTAAATAATCCAACATCATTATCAGAAGTCAGTTTCTTGAAGTTAGATGTACTCCATTGATAACTTGAAAAACAACACCATAACACTTCATTTTTGTAAACCAGGTTTTTGTTCATTCTTCTAGGAGTAAAAGTAATTTCATATTTGTGTTTTGACTATGCTGCTAATGGTTTAAGAAGGTGACTGAAGAAACTTAAGCAGTTGGGGCAGCCATTTAACTTGTTTGGTACCTATAAAATGAAAAATGTGCTATGTACATTTTAAAGGGTTTTGAAAAATAACAAATTATGGTTCATGCAAATATTAAACCCTAGATAAATAGCAATGACAGCATTCTGTGCAGTTATGTTTTTATTTGTGAGCATAAATTTTCTCTCTTTTGCTCATTATAGTGTTTGATGATGGTGATGAGAGGACATTGAGACGCACCTCACTTTGCTTAAAAGGAGAGAGACATTTTGCTGAGAGTGAGGTAAGGTGACACGGACTTTTGCGGTTGAACAAAGGATACTCATATAGAGAAAAATGTGATTTAATTTGTTTGTTTCTTATCCAGACACTTGATCAGCTTCCATTAACAAATCCAGAGCATTTTGGAACTCCAGTAATTGCAAAGAAGACGAACAGAGGAAGGAGGTCCTCTCTTCCTATGTGAGTGTTAACATATACAGTAACATTATAGTAATTATTATAACATTAAACAAATGACTTTTCTAGGATGGGTAAATTTGTTTGGGTAACCTTTTCATAGCATCTTGTATTATGTTAGATATTTATCCTGTGCCGACTTTGTTCTTAATTTTTCCCATTACTTTGTCAGTAATTATCACACTCCTTTTTCAAAGAGGTTATTTTTGTTTTGAATTACATTGCCAAATTCCATAATTGATACAATAATTTTATTTTTAGTGAGTATATATAATTTTTTAACCTTTTTATTTCAAAAACATTTCAGAATTATTGAATTTATCTTTATTGTTGATGACCTTTTTTCTTCCTGCGCCCACCCAGACATACCGCACTATTGCCTGTGTCTATGGGCTATGCCTATATGTATACTAGTGGCCCGGCGCACGAATTTCGTGCTCAGGAGGGGGTGTTCCTCAGCTCAGCCAGTACCCTCTCCAATCTGGAACCTCTCTGGGGGTTGTCCAGAGGGATCGGGCCTAAACCGACAGTCAGACAACCCTCTCGCAATCCAGGACCACTGGCTCCTAACTGCTCACCTGCCTGCCTTGCCTGCCTGATCGCCCCTAACCACTCTGCCTGCCAGCCTGCTTGCTCCCAACTGTCCCCCACCTCCTTGCTGGGCTGCTTGCCCCCAACTGGCACCCCCTGCTGGCCTGCTCACCCCCAACTGCCCTCCCCTCTTGGCCTGATTGCCTCTAACTGCCTCTGCCTTGGCCCCACCACCATGGCTTTGTTTGGAAGGACATCAGGAAGGTCTCTCAGTCTAATTAGCATATTACCCTTTTATTAGTATAGATAAGCTCTTTGGTTAATCTCTTCCAGCTTCCCCCACCCCTCTCAAACTTAAAATTTTAAAGAATATTACAATAAACTTTAATATATTCATAATCTAGTTTCACTAATTGTTAACATTTTTGGCACATCTGCATTGTCATTTTCTCTTTTTATAGGTACATATCACAATGTTTTAATTAAATAATAACTTTAATTGGTTGAACTATTTAAGAGGAAGTTGCAAGTGTCATGACCTTTTACCTCTTAAATACTTTACCTAGGACAGAAGAAGGACATTTTCTTACATAACCAAAGTATGATTATCAGAATCGGAAATTTAACAGTATAGAATGCTATCTTTGCCAGTTGCTCAAAATAGCCTTTATAGCATTCCCTAATTCCAGGATGCAATCTAAGATCATGCATTGCATTTAGTTTATATTGTTCTCAAGTCTCTTTTAATCTGGAAAAGTTCCTCAGCCCCCCCCCTCCCTTTTTTTTTGTCTTTTCATGACATTTGACATTTTTGAAAAGTACAGGCTAGTCTACTAGTTCTGTAAACTGTTCTTTGCTATGGGTTTGTATTATTGTTTAGTTATCTAGATAGGTCATCTAAATAACCCCTCAGATGTGTTTTCATAATCTGTCAGAAAATTAGAGTTCTATTATCTGGCATACATAAAAAATAGAAGGGAATCTTTTTTAAAAATGTGTTTGGCATAGTAAGTTCTTCATGGTGACATATAATTAGGCTTTTCTGTCCCAGTGGGTGGCTGGCAGGAGAGCTTAAGTTCGTGTCCTCTTTAATCTGATGAAGTGGACTCCGAGTTACGATGGACATTTCAGGACGACTACTGTGGGGCTAGGAAGTGTCTAGCTCTTCAATTCAAATAAGAATAAAAAGGGGTAATACAGATTAGAAATTGAGTTGTATGTATTAAATTCACACCTCTCTGACTATATTCAAAGTGGTTTATCTTAAGATTATGATAAAATTATTTCGGCTTTTAGTAATGAAGATGAAAAGGAGGAAGAAACTAGTGAAGATGAAGATGAAGATAAGCGACGTCTCAATGATGAATTATTAGGAAAAGTTGTAAGTGTGTTATCTACTTCTGAGAAGACCGAATGGTATCCTGCTTTGGTAAGTAAGGTTTCTTTCCAAAGTTAATCAACCATTTAACATACTTGTTTCACATGGGTTTTAAAAAAGCATTTAAAATATTTTTAAAGTGTTACACAAATTTAATTTGGACTTCATTGCAAAATTCAGCAATCATGCTCAGATCCCACATACTTCACTGTCTCTTTTTGTTATTTCCTCTCTTTAATTTTAATTCTCTGTAACCAATCATTTATTGCAGGGGTGGGGAACCTTTTTTCTGCCAGTGGCCATTTGGATATTTATCACATCATTTGTGGGCCATGCAAAATTATCAACTTATAAATTAGCCTGCTATATTTGGTCAAACATGTAATTAACTCATTCCTAATGCCTTGGCAGGGCCAAACCAAATGATTTCAAAGACCTTTTGTGAGCCAAACATTCCCCACCCCTGATTTATTGGAATCTTTCAATTCTTCCTTTAAAACATGTTAGTGGTGTTTCTTTTTACCCTATTCCCATTACCACTTTATACCTGACCCTATGGTAAGCTACCTCCTAAGTTCCCTTAACTTGATTATTGAATTTTTTAAAATTAATTTTCAAGAAGTAACTTTTTTAGAGATTTAATTATGATAGTCTCATTCTTTAAACACACAAAACTTTCTTTTTTAAAAAAAAAATATTTTATTGATTTCAGAGAGGAAGGGAGAGGGAGAGAGAGATTGTAACATCAGTGATGAGAGAGAATCATTGATTGGTTGCCTTCTGCATGCCCCCCACCAGGGATCGAGCCCGCAACCCGGGCATGTGCCCTTGACTGGAATCGAACCTGGGACCCTTCAATCCACAGGCCGACGCTCTATCCTCTGAGCCAAACCAGCTAGGGCAAAACACACAAAACTTTCACTGACTGTGCCTGATGGATCAATTCTGCTTTCTTAAATAAATATTTAAGGCCATCCCTACCTCTTGATTTGTTCCCATTCCCAGTGTAAGCTCTCTACTTTACTCAGGTTCTTTCTCAATTTCTCCCTCCATAAGTCACTTCAATCCTCCTAGCCTGCTTAAATCATTAGTATTTACTGAGGATCTGCAGTGAGTTCAGGTTTGTTCTAAGTTCCTTAGAAGAATGAGAAGTATGAGATTTGCAACACATTGCCCTCAAGCAGCTTACTAAACACATAGTAATGAAAAATTATATAGTAATTTAAAAAACTTTTGGGGAAGACACAGGTCAGGGAGTTACTGGAGAAAGGAAAGGTACACTTAGACTTTGGAAATGCAAGTCTTAGTAGATAGGTTAGTAGAGAAAACTAATCTTTGCTTATTCAGGGAAGAAGTGAAAAGAATGGATGGGCAGGAGATTTATTTCATGAGAGGAATCAATAATATTTGGAAATACCTCTCTCCTCTTGCTCCTCTTACTATTTCTCTCTTAAATAAGTCTTAAGGTCCAACTCAAGTCCTATCTTTTCTGTAATCTCCCCTAAACACTAACATAAATACACCCTTTTTCTCTGAGTTTTGATATCACTTGTATCTAATAATTTTGACACAAAAATGTGTCCCAAATTAAATTAGAATCCTTTTAAGAGCTGAGGCCATTTTTTTAAGGTTATTTGTGCATATAAATGCATTACTTAATCCCATATAATGGATTTACCTTATAGAGGAAAAGTCTGAAAATCCTTTGAATCATTCATTTTGCAGGCAGATAAGTAAACAGGGTTCGATTCGGAATATTCAGGTCATAATTTGCCAAGAGACTTAAAAAATAACTATTCAATAGATTTATCCTTTTTCTGGTGATGGACAAAATAAAAGATGAGGAAGACACCAATCTACATTTGGTGATTTTATAGTCTAATGCAGAAAATGATTTAAGTAACTATACTAATAGTATATGTTTAATATTATGACTTCTTGTCTTGAGAGGTTATATTTATTTAAAGGAAAATCAGAAAGCCATCATAAAGCAGGTACTTTTGAGCTGGGCCTTGAAGGATTTAGAGTTAGTAAGCAGAGCTTCGTTAGAGGACTTAGAGGATACAAGATAAGTAAAAGCAGAAAAGCAAGAGGTTTGTTCATGGAATTGTTTGATCTGGGAATTCACTTTGGCTAAATATTAGAAGTGAGTACGGGAATAATAGGAAATAGATCGAGAACATACCCTGACTGGGTAGCTCAGTTTGCTGTAATGTCATCCTGTACACCAAAAGGTTGTGGGTTCAATTCCCAGTCAGAGCACATACCTAGGTTTTGGGTTTGATCCCCAATCAAGGCACATATGGGAGGCAACCCATTGATGTTTCTCCCTCTCTCCCCCCCTTCTTCTTTCTCTAAAAATCAATGAAAGCATATCCTTGGGTGAAGATGAAATTAAAATTAAAAAGATTGGGAAGATAATTTGGATATAGAGCAGAAGAGTCTTTAAAAGTTCATCTAAGGAATTTGGACATAATTCACGGTATTTTGCAGAAGAGTGACAGTATTTGAGCTGTGTTTGTAGGAATATTAATGAGGCAGTGGTATGTTGGATGGATTATTGTTAGAAAGACTGAAGGTGGCAGGAACCAATTTGGAGGCCATTAGAGTGATTCACAAATGAGGTAATTAAGCTTTGGGCTGTGCCTACTCATCCTTTAAGACTTACTTGAATCCTTTGCTGCTACACCTGTTTCTTCTCCAGGGTGGGTTGAATCTTCTTCCTAGATGCTTTCGTGTTACCCTGAGCCTAGTGGTATCACTGTACTTACCCTCCATTGTGTTCTTTTGTGTATCTTGACCCTTCATTACACAGTTAGCTCCTTGAAGGTAGACATAAATATATTACTATTTTTAAATATTCACCTCTTTTATCTTTTTAAATATGTTTTTATTGATCTTTTTACAGAGAGAGGGAACAGAGAAACATCAATTGGTTTTCTCCCATAGTGGGGATCAAACCAGCAACTTTTTGGTGCATGGATGCTGCTCAGCCAACTGAGCCACACCGGACAGGGCACAAATATATTATTAATATAATAATTACCAGCACCTAACAAACATTTACTTTCACCTGATATTAAGACAGCTTATTTGACTGCCAAGAATTTTCAATTATCTGGATATATGCTGTTTAATATAATAGCCATGTGGCTATTGAAGTTTAAATGTAACAATTAAAATTAAATAGAATTAAAAATTTAATCTCTAAGTTGCACCAGTCACATTTCAAGTGATCAGCCCCATGTGGTTCATTGCTACTTTATTGGTCAGATATGGAAGATTTTTTTAAAATTTATTTTCTTTCTTTATTGATTAAGGTATTACATATGTGTCCTTATTACCCACTTTGTCCCCCCAATTCCCCCCCCACACACACACACACACAAAGATATAGAAGATTTTCATCATTGAACAAGTTTTGTGGATAGTGCTAGATTGTAGGAGAGGGGCTAGTTAGGGGTGATAATGAGCAGGTACATGTCAGTAATTTATTGGTAGAGTTTAATATTTAAAAAAATATGAAATTCTATAAAGTACACAGACTAGTTATTTACATTTGTTATTTTTTAAGAAATTAAAAAGTTCTTTACTCAGATTTTCTCAGATTTGAATTAAATACTAAAAGTTGTATATGCCCTGGTAAGAAAGGGAATTTAGATAGGTGCTTATTTCAAAATAGATCCTGATTCAAGTATATTTTTAAAAATTAACTTGCCAAGTTTTCATCATATATCATATGTAATTTATTAATAATTCAATGAGTTATTTAGCTTAGAGTAAGTCCTAATATTTTTAAATATTTTGGTGGTCACATTGTAATTTATATTTCATTAATTAATCATTTTATAATTAACTAAAGGCCTGGTTATATTGAAAGTAAATTAATTAGAAGGTGGCCAGTGGGAGCAGGACTGGGCAAGACGGTCCAGACACACCCTAGAGCTAACCTCCTGCAGTCCCTCCCTGGCTGGCAGCACCTGGGGCGGCACAGGGCTCGAAGGGTGTCTGAGGAGTGAGCCGAGTCCCTCTGGCAGGTGGGGTCCCTTTGCCTGGCCCTCGGGGATTGGGCCAAAACCGGCAGTCTGGCATCCCTCGAGGGGTCCAGGAGTGCTAGAGGGCACTCTGCAAAGTTGCTGTCGTTTGGCAACTCCTGTGTTTAGTGTCTGCCCCCTGGTGGTCAGTGCGTGTCATAGCTACTGGTCTGTCTTTTAGGCTTTTATATATATATAGATGACTAGATAAAATAAAATATCTAGAAAACTAATATGTTAAAGAAAAATTATAAGGTTATCTTCTTTTATAAGTAATTAATAATGGAAGGTATTGATAATGAAGCTCTTTCTTATAAAACACTAGAGGCCCGATGCCAGCATTGGTTTCCTTCTAGCACCCAGGACCAGGGCTTCCCTTCGGCTGCCAGCAGGCACCCGGGACCCGAGATTCCCTCCGGCCACCGGCAGGCATCCAGGACCCGGGCTTCCCTCGCAGCCCCAGCTTCATCTGGAAGGTCGTCCAGAAGGACGTCCAGTCTAATTAGCATATTATGCTTTTATTATTATAGATTATCCACTTGAGAATATATTCTGTTTTTGAGCAAGGATAATAGGAATCAATGTATTCTTATTTTTTATTTTAGGTAATATCTCCCAGTTGTAATGATGACATCACAGTGAGAAAAGACCAGTGTTTAGTTCGATCATTTATCGATTCTAAATTGTGAGTAATTAATCACTTCATACATTGGGAGAAAAAAAATGGAATCACAGTGATAGAAAAGTTTTTAAAAGTTTAATCACTTCATGAACTGAATTTTTACTTATGTTTTGCCTTTGTAATGTAGGTTATTTTTTACTTAAAAACTATAAAACCTGAACAACAATATGTGAGAATAATAGTAAATAGTTTTTTTAAATAAAGCATGATGTTGATTTTCTCTTTAGTTGTAAAAATTCTGTAATTTCTATGTACTATTACATGTTATGAACTATGAAATAGTCTTTAAATAAATAAAATTTATTTACCAGAATAATTATCTTGACTTTTTTTCTGATTAAAAGTCAGATTTTTAGAAACTTTTCTTAACTTCAGCTCTGCTTTGTTTCCATAAAAAGATTTAAGATTTAAAAAATATGAGTTATAATCCTCTGAAAAATTTAGTGCCATAATATATCTCACAATGATAAACATATTTTAATACTACCTTCTATTACATTTCTTTTTACTAAACCAAATAGTAAGTTTAAGAAATAATGAAGATCAAAATAGACATTTTTGTCTTCATAAGGAAAACATCATGCTGATAGAAAGTACCTCATGCTGTGTGTAGGAGAGTTGCATAGCTTGAAATATTACAAATGTGAGGCTCTCAATATACTTTGACTATGTGACTCATCAGAATTAAGACACAAGCTTTGCATATATTACCTCTTACTCTTTATTAAGGATTAGGATATATATGATGTTTTTAAAACATTTTATGTGCAAAGTAATTATGATTTTAAGGTTTATATTTTTTCTATATATTAACAAGGACTATTTAAATGATGATTTTTATTTAATAATGATTCCCTCCCTTTTCTTCTTTTCTATAATTAGTTATTCTATAGCAAGAAAGGATATCAAGGAAGTGGACATTCTCAATCTGCCTGAATCTGAGCTCTCTGCTAAACCAGGTAAGATAAGGATGAATCAGTGCATTATTTCATGATGTGGCTGTAAATGGCGAAACTGACTAAAGCAAGACAGACTATTCTCTGGTGCCATTTTAACTGTTTAGAGTTGATATCCACTCTGATTTGATGGCTATTTTTTGAATGTCTAGAAAGAACATTTGATTTATAATTTTTAGATAAGGATTACTTTTCATGTTTTACCATTAAGATTTCTAACAGTACTTTCTAGAGTAATAAACATTAATATGACATTGTAACTTATAAAAGGTGTTTGAGTATATTGTATTATTTTGTGTGTGTGTGTTTATTGTTTTCAGAGAGGGGGAGAGAGAGATAGAAACATCAGTGATGAGAGAATCATTGATCGGCTGCACACCCCCTATTGGGGATCGAGCCCACAACCCAGGCATGTGCCCTTGACTGGAATCGAACCCGGGACCCTTCAGTCCACAGGCCGATTCTCTATCCACTGAGCCAAACCAGCTAGGGCTGTATTGTGTTGTTTTATAAGTGACAGTTGAATTTGAACCCAGATCTTTTGATTGAATGTTACGCCTTTCAGTCATGTTATGCTGATTCCATAACAATTGCTAAAGTGTGTTTTAAATCTTAGGGCTACAGAAAGCAAGCATCTTCTTAAAAACTAGAGTTGTTCCTGATAATTGGAAAATGGATATAAGTGAAATCCTTGAGTCATCTAGCAGTGATGATGAAGATGGCCCCCCTGAGGAAAATGAGGAAGAGAAGGAAAAGGAAGCCAAAAAGGAAGAAGAAGAGGTGGTAGGTGAAATTTTGTATTTGTAACATATAAAAACATTTTAATATAGAGGCCTGGTGCATGAGATTTGTTCACTGTGGGGGAGGGAAGGAGGTCCTTCAGCCCAGCCTGTGCCCTCTCGCAGCCTGGGGCTCTTGCAGTCTGGGACCCTTTACTCCTTACCACCCGCCTGCAGTGGAGGCAGGAAAGGCTCCTGCCACCATTGCTATGCTCGCCAGCCATGAACCAGGCTTCTGGCTGAGCGGTACTCCCCCTGTGGGAGCGCACTGACCACCAGGGGACAGCTCCTGCGTTGAGGGTCTGCCTCCTGGTGGTCAGTGTGCATAGATTTGCATATTGGGCTTTTATTATATAGGATACTCTAAAGCAGTGGTTCTCAACCTTCCTAATGCCACGTGACCCACAGGTTAAGAACCGTTAGCAGAGTCGCCTAAGACCATCAGAAAACACAGATATTTACATTACAATTCATAACAGTGGCAAAATTACAGTTATGAAGTAGCAACGAAAATAATTTTATGGCTGGGGGTCACCACAACATGAGGAACTGTAATAAAGGGTCGCAGCATTAGGAAGGTTGAGAACCACTGCACTAAAGTAAAAGTTATACGTTTGTATTTTTTCCCTCTGTTTAGAGTAGGGTTGGGGAACCTTTTCTCTGCCAAGGGCCATTTGGTAGTTTATAATATCATTTGCAGGCCATACAAGATTATCAACTTAAAAATTAGCCTGCTTATTTGGTCAAACATTTAATTAACTCACCCCTAATGCCTTGGCAGGGCCAGACCAAGTGATTTCAATGGCCTTATACGGCCTGCGGGCCCGACCTTCACCACCCCTGGTTTAGAATCTCTATTACTTGTTTCTGTCTTCCTCTGGTTCATCTTGATTTAGGAGAGAGGGTTTGTTTGTTTTTTGGCTTCTAGCTTAGTGGGCAAATCAGGATTAATTTTTATCCAGTAAGAGGTTACAAAGAAGAACTCTTCAGGTAAATCAAGGGCAAATTTTATTTTTATTTTACTACCTTTCCCAAACAACCAAGAAGTAAAGAAATGTGTGTAGGAGTTACATGTGTTACCTCATTTAAGTGTTTGCTATGTGGAGTAACTGGTGTTATCCTACTTTAAAGCAGAGAAAAGTAATGGTCATAAAGTTAAATAACTTTTCAAGGTGACCCAGGTTAAATGTGGAGAACAAGGATTTGAACCTAGGTCTGGTCTGTCTTAACTTCGAAAACATGACCTCTTTCAGAAATTTAACAGTATCTCAAGGATAATGGGTATAAAAAAATTCTATGCAAACTGAAAGAAAATTTCATTTGGCAGTTTGATCAGTCATAGGAAAGATTTAAATTACATTTTTGAAGTGCTGATGGTTTTTTTTTTTGTAATATTATATGTCATTTAGAGTATTGTAGGAAATCATTCAATGGAATTCCACATAATTATTTACATGACTATTGTTGTCTATTTATTCAGTAGTGTTTTGTCAAATGGGATAAATTGTCCAGTGTATTTTGGTTGTTATGAGGTAAAGGAGTTTGGGGATAGACAAAGAGAATGAGTTTACTGAAAAGGAAGACCTCCTTCTTTGAGCATGAAAAATATTTGTTTGAAAAATGTGGAATGCTTATTTCTGTTTTACATTTACAAATATGAATTTATGAAATAAGATTAGTATACTTGTATGTGATGAAGGGCATACAACATTTCTCCTTTTACTTCCCCTGCAGTATTTGGTTTTGTGCACTCTGAAATCAGAATGGCGGTTCATACTTAGAGGCTGCCTACAGAGTTGCCATAGTAACATGCTGTTGGTTTTAAGTGAGCATGCTCGGAAAGACAGGAAGGTTTAGCAGAGGCTTGGCAGGTTGCCAATGGAGGTTTGCCAGATGCTTTGAAATGGGCTGTCTTTCTTTTCCTTTCATGTAATGTCTGATTTTTATGTGGAAGAGAATGTAAGTAGTGCTGTATAACCCTGCGGATGCTATGCCCTAAGAGGGAAAGCAAATATTTGCAAGTCAGACTGAAAAATGTTCAGACACTGTACTGATTAAGTAGAAGGGGAATCTAACCATATTGCATTTGAAAGAAAATGCAGCATATAGGTAAGATTTTTTTTTATATTTAGTTACCATTTTTATTGCCAAAAATGAGGTTAAATAGGAATTTTAGGTATTGGTGATGTGGCTGATATGGTAGGACTCGTAACCGAGCGTAATTGTTTTTTGTAAAAGAGACAGTAGGAGTCTATTTTTAGAATATCAGAGGACGAAGGCTATTTTTCTGAAACATAAAATAGATTTTGAAATGAAAATGAAGAGATAGTTTGGCAGAATTGAGAATTTAAAGTCTAAATATTAAATGTGATTTTTGTATTTTATCTGTATTTATAGATTATATGTTTTCAGGATAAATAGGCCACATTTTCAGGGTGTGAACTGTTGCAGTCAGGTTTTGATATTTTTTTTTAATTATAACATTGGGTTAGTATCTTGTATTGCCAATTATTGAAAAAAGATTAGTCTGTTTTTGCTAGTACTTTTAATTGGTGTTCCTTTCAGAATGCATTTTCTCTATTCCCCACCCCCCAAAATACCCTGAAATTTTAAACAAAGAGGGAAAAAAGAGCTCTGTAGTAAGATTGGAGAGGATAGCTTAAAAATAGTAAATAGTGCTCTTATTACAGCTATTAATTTCATAAAAATCATAATGTTTTATTTAAACCATGAGTAAATATTAGTAAAAAAGAATGAAGAGCAGAGGCAAGCTCTGTTACCTATTGTTTGCAGGTAATAAGTAAAGAAATTAAAAAGGTAAGGACTTTTATAAGGCTAGCATCTTCTTATAATGTATCATTTAAGTTATGAACCTGCTAAAATTAAGTGAACCAAGATGCTTTTCATGTACTAAAAAATAAAAGCAAAATGTAGGCACTGATTTATATGGTTATCATTTTAAATTATTTTTCAAATGGTCATTTTCATAATATACTTTATTGAATTCATTGATAGAAACTAATTCCTCTTTTTCTCTGGCTATATAGGCAGGTTTTCTTGAGTGAGATTTTGATTGCTTTAGAAAAAAACAGCTGCATTTTTGCTCTTGGATTTATGATTTAGTTGCTGAATCATTCTAACTTGTCTGGAACAGTAATTTAAAAAAATTGGTATATTGATAAACTGAAAAGCAGGTGAATCTATATATAGCAAAGGGGAAAAAATGGGTATGCTATAAAATGAATTAAAATCTGATAAGCCAGGGCCTACCTGGCTTAGTCATTACAGGCCTTTACTACATAAGTGAGGCTAAGCTGTTGTATTACATTACAGATCATATTTTTCTCGAAATGCAATTATGGTATGCTTTTTATGAAGATTTAATATTGCTTTTCAATGATCAAAAAGATCTTTTATGACATTCTGTAAACCACTACAATAATACTTTAGCCTCTCATTTGGTGTTTGTAAATTTTATGCAGTAGAATCATACAAGTGTTAGATACTTCTGCAGTGTTCATGGGCAGTGGGCATTGTTTTTATATTTCATGCTTTGAGTGTCCTAATATAGCCTTGATAAGGAGATTTGAGATTCTACGACTTTACCATGGAGAAGTATCTTTTTACTTTAAATTATTTGAATTCCTAAGCATTGGTAGTTTAGGATTCCAGTACGAGAAATATATTTTATACTATTCCTGGATGGAAAAGGACTTGAGAGTTTGACAGGAAGTAGATGATATCTCTCTTGATGACTTTAAATTTTAACTCACTGGTAAGTGGAGAATATTTTTGAGGCTATTACTTAAATGTCTTCTGTTAAGAAAATTTTATATTAAAAAATATATTACTGAATTTCCTTTTGAGCTTTGAAATTGCTTGAACGTCCATGTAAACATAAAGTAATGATGTCAGTTATTCATTTACTCCTGACATATTCACTTCGGGTGAATATAGGGGAGTTTTCTAAAGATAAAGTAAATAGGTGATTGCTTAGAAGACTAAATATAAGGGGGGAATTTGGCCAGTCTTAGCTTCTTTGTCCTTTTGGTTTGTTATAGGTAGGCTTATGTGTTGAGCCCCTTCAAAAAATCTTTTCTGGTTTCATATTTAGCAAAGAAAATTAGAATTTAGTGAATTTTTATAAGAAATGTTCATTTTTGTTTACAAGTATTGGTACCCATTTCTCTGACCTGTGCATTATCTAGGGATCACTGTTACATTTAATGCCTAGAATTATATTCCACTATTATAAAATCATAAGTGCTTGAATTTTTTATTCATGGAAATCAGAAAGTATTTTAATGTTCTCAGTTTATTCTTGGAGACTTAGTGATTTTTAAAGTAAGATTGTTTATTTAATCCTCACAACAGGATTTTTTATGACCGAGAAAACTTAGAGATGACAGAGGTTTTCACAGAGTTTTAAGAATATTTTCTCTCTTCCTCTAGATTTAATGTCTATGAAAGCAGTGGTTGTTAAGTTTTTGTTTTGTTCCCTTTTCCCACCAATATAAACATCCACTATCTAGGAACACAGAGCTTGGCACAGAGTAAACCTTCATTTAATAGTTTGTGAATAAATGAATGAGGTGTGGGCTACGCAATTATCCTAACATATTTCTGTTTGAAACAAAGTGGAAGATTTGTTGTAAGGTTCTAGAAAGTTCACTTGGAAGGAAACATGGGATAGGTATCTCATAATAGGTTTCCTTTTGTTTTTTATCCTCACCTGAGGATATGTTTATTGATTTTTAGAGAGGGGCGGGAGAAAAAAGAGAGAGAAACAAACATTGATGTGAGAGAAAAACATCCATCAGCTTCCTTCCATACACACCCCAACTGGGAATTGAACCTCTAACCTTTTGGTGTATGGGATGATGCTCCAACCAACTGAGCCACCTGGCCAGGGCCATAATTTATTTCTTTTATCAGACAGTGCACTCTGTAAGCAATCTCATTTCCTTATCTAATATTGTGAGTTTATAAATTCTTTTTGGCTTAAGCTAGTTTGGAATAGTTTTCTGTCACTTGCAATAAGAGTTCTTGAATAATGCTCCTCTTTCGTATCTTGCTCCCACTTATTTCAGTATCTTTTGACTAGTCTTTTCCCTCCTATACCCCTTCAACTCCAATCCATTATCCATAGACATCTTCCTAAAACATAAATGGTTCATGCTGGGAACCCTTTAATGGCTTTCAGCAGCTAAAGGATGAAGTTTAGATCTTTTACCTTAACTTTTTATAAGTCTGGCCCTTCATGCATGCCCACCTTTTTATTCTCTCCTCCACCATTTTCCAGCAATAGGGAACTTCTTACAGCTTCCCTCACTACCTCTTATGTGTTGTATAGAAGCTGCTTGTTGTCAGGTATATTACATTGAGTATCACCTTTGTGCTTCCCATTTGCTTTATTCGTATTAAATATAATAGGAAAGTAAAATGAAAGTTTAAAAAACTCAGAAAACAATGAACTATGATTTAAAGGATCCAATGGAACTAAGAGAGCACTGGCTAAATTACAGTGGTTGAGTATGACTTATAAATGTTATATGCATTAACCTTAGTAAGATGTTCTGGTATTTATTTCAGTTTTTTAAAAAATCAGTGAGGTTATTACTTCATGTTTCAAATTTAAAATGTATTCAAAAAAGCATAAGCAGCTACTGGTATTACTGTTGCTTTTATGTTACTCTTCCAGTCCACAGAGCTGTACTTCTTGCAGGGCTCCCCAGAGTGGAGCTTTTAGGGTGTTATCTTAATACCCTCATTTCCCTAACAGAGAGATCTGCCCATGTTAAAGGAGTCCAAGCTCAGCCTCCTTTTGTTTTTAAAGTAGTGGGGCATTACAGAGAGAACAAGGGATTATAAGAACTGAGGAGTTGAGAGAATGTGTGATGGAGTTCCAGGGGTGGGGTGAGAAGGGGAGCTAATAGAGAGGAGCAGAGGAGGTGCTGTAGACAGCAGCATGAAGGGTAAGCAAAGCTACTGTTGTCCAAAATAACGTTAATTCACAGAAACAGTATTTTGGTATTGAAAAATAAGCATGGTATACTAGAATTTAAAAAAAAAAAGGAGGAGGGTGTTATATAATCATTTAATAACTTATTAAGGATACCTGTAGGGGTTCATGAGAGGTGAGATATACCCATCAATAAAAGATGTGTAGCCAAAACCGGTTTGGCTCAGTGGATAGAGCGTCGGCCTGCGGACTGAAAGGTCCCAGGTTCGATTCCAGTCAAGGGCATGTACCTTGGTTGTGGGCACATCCCCAGTAGGGGGTGTGCAGGAGGCAGCTGATCGATGTTTATCTCTCATCGATGTTTCTAACTCTCTATCAAAAATCAATAAAATATATAAATAAAAAAAATAAAAGATGTGTACTTCACATACAATACACAACACAGGGAAACTACAGAGATCAAGTTCAGTTATATCCTTTCCTAATCTGTTATGTGCTAAGAAACTACTCTGACCCCCTTCAGTAGAACTGTGTATAAGTTATATTGGTCTGAGGGGTTTTGTGTATCATCTTTTACTAAAGTATTTTGACAATTTGGACACTTTCTGTTCACCTTCCTAATTTGTGTTCTGAAGAGTAGAGTTGCTAGCTAAGTAAATTAATATCTCAGCAAAAACAAGGTATTACCTTATTAAAAAATAAATAACAAAATGTGTTCACCTCCCATTTCAAGAAAATGCTGTAAGTTCGTACTTCACTAGAATTTGTGCCTTTTGTGAGTGAATAATCATTCATTTTTGTCATTAACGTATTTGGGAAAAGAATGAAGTAAATGCTAGCAAGTGATTTATGAAACCACCACCTGTGACTTAACATCCTTGGCCATTCTTGTTTTTCTCTCTATTCTCTGACTCCTGTTACATTTATATTATCATTAATGTTAGCCCTGAAACTCAGTGAATGTGGAACAATTGAAGAAAATCTCCTCCTCAGTTCATTTTCACTGATGTCATTTTCATTCATATAACAATAAAGTGTCTAACCTAAATGTCAGACTCTGGTGATAAATTGTGAGTAAAATAGGCAATAGGCATATTTGTAGCATCATAGAACTTACTGATCATTTCTAGTGTGTTGGAACTTTGAGGACTACAACTATGAGTAACTTAACTTAGGCTTAAATTTAAAAAATATCAGTATTAATTCCTCTCTCTTTCCTTCAGGGGAGGGGTCACCTTTCCATCACCAGGTGGCAAGACTAATTCAGCATTGATCCTCCTCCTTATGGACTGCTGTATTAGCTTGCCTTTCCCTTCCAGTCATCAAACTCATTCTTGGCAGAGAACTTTTAAAAACACAAATCTGACCTAATTCCTCTTTAGCTCTCTCAGACCTCACAGCTACCCAGAGTATTCAGTTCTGATTCTCTAGCATATATCATCACCAAGTCTTTTCCTAATCACGGTCTCTGCCTTTGTCAGCCTTGGGTTTATGCTGTTTGCTTCTAGCTCCTGGGCTGTCTGCTCATCACATTTGGAGGCTTTTCCTAATGTTACCACCATCAGTCCATCCCCAGCAGAATCATTCATCCCCTCCTGTATTTTTTATTTTTTTTTATTAAGGTATTATATGTGTATTTCTTTATATATTTTACAACACGTATCACATTGTATTGAATTGATTTTACATTTTGACACTCCTTGCCAGACTCGAGCAAAGTAGAAGATAGACTGTTTTCTTATCTAATCACAGTACTTTTGCATATTCCCTGACTCATGGTAACCATCAACAGATGTTTGAACTGAATTTGAAGATACAGAAAACCTTCATAATCTAGAAAATTCATAATCTAGTATTATAGATAAATAGATAGCACAACTATCTAATATTCAGTAGTATATACTGATGCCAACTAAAATTGTAAATTTCTTGGAATGATGATCATGGCCATGTCTCTTCTATATCCTTAACCCCCTCCCCTGCCATTTTACTGGGAGCATAATTACTCTTCACATGTTTGACTAAATGAAGAGAAGAAGGCCCATCAGTAGTCTGGTGGACTCTCTACCTCCCATCATTACAACCCTTTCCCACTCTAAAACCCCTATCAAGGAGGAGAGAGATGCTATAGCAAATACGAGCCCCCAAGCAAAAGCCATGAAGGCAGATTCTTCTAGTTCAAGATGCTTCCTAGCATATGTAGTCTACTTCAAAGTGACTAACAACACAGCTAATTTCAAAAACAGATTGGGAAAAATTGCTTATTATAAGAGAATAAGCAATTTTAATTTTTGCAAAAGCAATTAGGTAACTTTAAAACTTGTTTTATAGCCTCAACTTTGTGTGTGTGGAAAGTAAATTTCATTTCAAGCAGGCATTTGTTTATAAGTAAAATTATTCATTTACATCTTGTTTTTACACCTGATAATTGCACCTAAACTTAAAAGTTTATGGCCATGGTTTCTTATGGAACTTAATACACTTTTGGACATTGACATCCACTGACTTTTAAATCATGTGTATTTAATTCACTAATTTTTATCTATAAATTTATATTCTTGCCCAGCTGGTGTGGCTCAGTGATTGAGTGTCAACCTATGTACTAGGAAGTCACTGTTCAATTCCAGGTCAGGGCACATGCCTGGATTGCAGGCTTCATCCCAAGCAGGGGGCATGCAGGAGGCAGCAGATCGATATTTATTTTTCTCTCTCATCAATGTTTCTCTCTCTCTTCCTCATCCCTTCTCTTTCTCTCAAATCAATAAAAACATCTTCTTTACGGGCAGTCCTCAGGTTACGTCATTTCATGGTTAGTCGCCATCTCCCATTTATTTATTTAAAAAAAAAAAAAGATCCGTCATTTCGACGCATGTACATATGTGCTTTATGTTTTTTATTATTTACTTACCACAAGTAAAGGTCAGGAATTGTTATCTTTTAAGTTTTTTAAACAGTTTCACTTCATTACTGCTGTGTATATGCTCCATGTGAGTGATGTAGGTGGGTTCTGACTTACGGCGAAAATTGCGTTACATCACGCTGTAGGAACGGATCTTCGACGTAACCCAAGGACCTACTGTGTGTGTGTGTGTGTGTGTGTGTGTGTGTGTGTGTGTGTGTATGCCTAAGCGACCGTTAGGACTGAATGATTGGAACAAGCAGTCGCTATGACATGCACTGACCACCAGGGGGTAGACGCTCAACGCAGGAGTTGCCCCTGGTGGTCAGTGTGCTCCAACGGGGGCAGGGGGGGAGTTGCCACTCAGCCAGAAGCCAGGCTCACAGCTGGCAAGCATGGCAGGAGCCTCTTCCAACTCTGAGGCATTGGCAGCAAGCACCAGGTCAGGATGAATGTGAGAGGCATGGCACCTGCCCCCGCTAGGGCTCCTCCCTGGCCACCTGCCACTTGGCACAGTGCTATATCCCTCTGGGGATATCCGACTGCCCGTTTAGGCCCAATCCCTGCAGGCCAGGCAGGCAGGCAGAGTGGTTAGGGCCTAAATCGGCAGTCGAACATCCCAAGGGGTCCAGATTGCAAGAGGGTGCAGGCCAGGCTGAGGGACAACCCCTCTGCCACCCCTGTACAAATCCGTGCACTGGGCCTCTAGTTTTAAAATATAAAGATTCTTTGTTTTGTTAATCCTTACCCAAGGATATTTTTCCATTGATTGTTAGAGAGAGTGGACGGGAGTGGGAGAGACACAGAGAGAGAAACATCGATGTGAGGGAGACACATCGATTGCCTCCTGCTCACGCCCTGATCAGGGCCAGGGATCAAGCCTGCAGTCGAGGTATTTGCCCTTGATCAGATCGAACCTGAAACCCTTCAGTCCATAGGCCAATGCTCTATCCACTGATCCAAACCACCTAGGGCTAAAAAAAAATTCTATAATAATAAAAGTGTAATATGCTAATTAGACTGGACAGCTGAATGACCTTCTGGATGAAGCCGTGGCAGCGGGGCCGAGGTAAAGGCGGTTAGGGGCAATCAGGCAGGTAGGCAGAGTGGTTAGGGGTGATCAGGCAGGCAGGTAAGCGGTTAGGAGCCAGCAGTCCCAGATTGCGAGAGGGATGTCTGACTGCCGGTTTAGGCCCGATCCCGCAGGCCTAAACTGGCAGTCAGACATCCCCGGAGGGGTCCCGGATTGTGAGAGAGTGCAGGATGGGCTGAGGGCCCCCCCCCCCCATGCATGAATTTCGTGCACTGGGCCTCTAGTATTCTCAGTAACTAAGAATTTATCAAGCCAAAACCGGTTTGGCTCAGTGGATAGAGCGTCGGCCTACGGACTCAAGGGTCCCAGGTTCGATTCCGGTCAAGGGCATGTACCTTGGTTGCGGGCACATCCCCAACAGGGGGTGTGCAGGAGGCAGCTGATCAATGTTTCTCTCTCATCGATGTTTCTAACTCCCTATCCCTCTCTCTTCTTCTCTGTAAAATAAATAAAATATATTTTTTAAAAAAAAGAAGAATTTATCAAATGGTTGATACAACCTTAATAAATACCTAATCTGCAGTTGATGGCTTTGTTTTGTTTACTTGTTTTGGAAGAAACTTTGATTTCAAATCAACGCCTTTTTAAAAAATGGTTTTTACATATACTGGACTAGGTGCCCAGTGCACGAATTCGTGCACCTTGAAAGGAACTGTGGGTTGAGAGGCTGTGGTGGGCATGGGCAGGTCTCGGCCCATCTTCCACACACCCGCCTAGCCCCTCCCACCACGGCCCTTCCCCCCCAGCCCCATGTCTGCTGACAGCCCCACTCCTGCTGCCTCCGCTCCCACGTGCTGATGGTGCCAGCCATGCTTGCACCCGCTGATGGCACAGAGCGATTGGGGCCGGCGCCAGCAGCCGGTGCAAGTGATGGCTGCTGCCCTATCGCCCCTCAGGAGCAGGGGGAGTTGGAGAAGCCCTGAGGGGCCATCGGGGCCTGCGCCAATGCTGGCAGTGGATACAAGCGCCGGGCAAGACCGCGGCACATGGGCGCAAAGAATTTTTAGTAACCACCAGAGGCTCGCCCTAATGACAGCAGCTGGCGCCCTACCTTGGTCTGGCTCCCCTGCTCACCATCCCGCCACAGCCGACATCCTCCATGTTCCACACTCTGCTACTTGCTGCCAATGCCTGCCATGTTCTGCGCATACCCCCTGGTGATCAGTGTACGTCATAGCGACCAGTTCGGTTGTTCTGCCTTTTGGTTTGTTTGCATATTAGGGTTTTATATATATAGATAAGATGGTCTTATTTGAATTCTGTATGATCATAAATACTGGAAATGAGTTGTTAGCCTGAGGAGAGAATATTTTGATTACAAAGCCCAAGCAAAGCATAGAGCCAGTCTGGCATAAGGTGTTTTTGTTTTTCCACCCATACTGAAAGTCCTTAAAATTAATATCTGAAATGATTCTTGGTTACTAGATTTCTTTTTTCCTTGAGTTAACTCATTGGCAGGTCCCTCCCCCCCTCCCCCCCAGTTACAGTTAACATTCAATATTATTTTGTATTAGTTTCAGGTGTACAGCATAGTGTTAGACAAAGCGTTTTCCCTGATAGGCAGTTGTATTAATAACCTTGCAAAAGCAAGATGTTTTAATTCACATGGGGAAAAAGACTTTTTTGTGTGTATATATATTTATTTTGTTAAATTTACTTTTCACCCTGGCCAGTGTTGCTCAATGGATAGAGTGTCAGCCCAAGTACCAAAGGGTTGCAGTTTCACTTCCTGGTCAGTTCGATTCCTGGCCCCATCTGGGCAAGTGTAGGAGTCAACCAATCAATGTGTCTCTCTCACGTCAATGTTTCTTCCCCTCCCTCCCACTCTCTCTAAAAAAAAATAAATAAATAAATGGAAAAAATATCTTCAGGTGAGGATTAACAAAACAAAACAGAAATTTATTTTTCAATTACAGTTGACATACAATATTATACTAAGAACTGCCATTGTTGATTTGAGCATTTATTAATGACTCCTATTAACTTTGTAAATTGCTATTTTGAGGCTTAGTAGAATTTTGACTTAAGTTTCTTTATATTTGATAAAACTGAAAGAACTCCAATTTATAAATCATTCTGAATGAATTTTAAATAAGAATGTTCCCAAATACTAGTTTACAAGTAGCCTATCTGAAAAGGGAATATTTTGTTGAAACCCATAACCAGTTGTTTTACTAGAGCCAAAAACCTAAGCTGCATAAGAAGAAATCATTAATTTATATAATTAGTAAAAAATCACACTTAAATAGGTATTTGTAGAAATAGTTGCTTTATCATGAATGTTTCCATTCGTTCCTCTACCCCATCACCCAATAAATGAGCAATTATTTATCTAGTTTTTTTTCATAAGAAAATTTTCATTGTCTTATTTTCAGGGGTCGCAAAGTCAATACAGATGCTAGGCAAATCAGAAAAGCAGGCTAGTGTGATAAGAGGGGATGATAGAGTTTGGGGCAAAACAGAATTTATATGACTCATTAAAAGGCTTAAAATTTTTTTTTTATCCTCACCCAAGGATATGTTTTTATTGATTTGAGAGAGAGGGAGAAACCATATGAGAGAGAAACATCAATCTGTTGCCTTCTGTAAGCGTCCTGACGGATGATGGAACCGAGACCTTTTGTTGCACAGAACGATGATCCAATCAACTGAGCCACCTGGCCAGAGCAAGGCATTTAAAGTTTTTACAAATGTAGTGCTTCCAAACAAAAAATCTTTGCCATGTGACTGCAACCTTTGGGTTATATTCATTCAACAATAACAAAATTTTGATGTTTTTGTGTGGGTTGTTTTTATAATAAACACATTTGTAATTAGTGTGCTCATCTATCAATGTATTTGTACAGGCCACATGGTATTTTAATAGATTAAAAAAACAACAACAAACGAGTGAGTTGAAAACACTCTCAGCCTATTTCATTCTTGAGCCTTTTTCTCATAGCTAATCTTAGTCCTTATGGTGATAGTCAGGGTAGGGTTAGAGTGATAAATGGCATGATGGGTAGAGATTGATATTTTTTAAATTAATTCTTTTATTTTTGAGGGTAAATAATGATATTTTGACAGTTGCATCAAATCAGCTTTATCAAAATATGACTTAAAAATCTGGCATTGTAGGATTTTGAGGAAATTCATATTTCCAGCTTCATTAAAATTTTATCCCCTTATATTGAGTTCACAAAACAGCAACAAAAAGAAGTCATGTATCTCATCCTACTCATTGTTCTACATATTTGTATATTTTACCTTTACAGCCTGAGGAAGAACTTGATCCTGAAGAGAGGGACAACTTCCTCCAACAGCTTTATAAGTTTATGGAAGACAGAGGTACTTTCATGCTCATTAATTAAAAGTAGTCATTCCTTTTACACTTTTAAATTCTAGGTTTATGCATTGTTTTTGTTAGAATCATGGGTATATGGATTTGGATTTAAAGTAATACCTGACAGTAATTAAGTACTTGGAATAAAAACAATGTTCAAATCTATTTTGAGCAGAAATATATAGGAAAATAGTTTTGGTACAAGTAATTTTAGTTTCCTTGGGACTTGTAAAACCAAAACATATAATATTTCGGTAATAAAAAGTGAACAGACATAATGTTAATCTACATACCGATTAATTAACTAATACTGCCTTTGTGGCAAGTAAACTAGCCTGATCCTTGCTCTCAACAAATTAAACATAATAGGAGATCAGTTCCTATCTGAGAGAATAGGATTTCTATTTAGAAGTTAGAAAAAATAAAAGCTTTAGAGTTAGAAGAAATAGAATCCTCAGAAATCATAATTCTTGACGTTATGTTAGATCTGAGAAACCCTTAGATAAATTGTCCTGCACACACTGTGGCCTTCAGAAATCATCCTTAGGATTACTGCGAACAGTCTTAACATTTGTGTTAAAACAGAGAAAATGGAACCATGGCCTAAAATGTACCCTTTACATTGTGTGTATTCTTGCCCAAGCTTTTTGAACCAACAACACTATTGGCTATACCTTGTAGTCCTAAGGTTTAATTTAGTTTTACTCAATTCAGTGGTAATTAGAGAGGTGATTTTATTATTTGTGGAAGTAAATCTAAGGACTACCACAAGAATATACTGAATATTTTGTGTTGTCTTACTTAACTTAAAAAATTAAGGTGTTTAAACATATCCATTGATTAATGAAATTTGGGAAATTAGAAATTGATAGCTTTTTTTACCTTAGTTTTTTCCATTTGATTAAACATTATTTCTACCCTCTATAAAAAAAATAGGTACTCCAATCAACAAACCACCTGTTTTGGGCTATAAAGATCTCAATCTCTTCAAACTCTTTAGACTGGTTTATCATCAGGGTGGATGTGACAATGTAAGTAAGGAAATGATGAAAAGTTAAATTATCTAATGTTTCACTGTTATATATACTTTAGGTGATAAAACACATTTTCTTAACATAGAATATTACTCTAAAGATGATCTCCCTTTGCAAATGTTAACAAATAAAAACTTAATTTTCCAGATTGATAGTGGTGCTGTATGGAAGCAAATTTATATGGACCTTGGAATTCCTATTTTGAATTCAGCTGCTTCCTACAATGTAAAAACTGCGTATAGAAAGTAAGTAGTATCGTTTACTCATCAAAGAATACATACTTACAGGGAATATTTTCCATTTATTTGGTTAACAAATAAAAACATTAAAGTTGGAGAAAGTGTATAAAAAGTTTAGGTTAATAGATACTTGTGATTGAAAGTTATTTCAGTGCACCAAGTCTGCTGTGCTCCATTTTTTGTGTTGTCCTAATTTCCTTTCCAAAATCAGGGATGTAGGCAGCATTTATCATCTAAAATGATGGTACATGTTATGGAGCTGAATCTTTTGTGTGAATAACTTTCAGATCAAAACCACAGTGGCTATGTTCAGTTATCACAAGCTTATATTTTTTAGGAATTTTATTTTATGATCAATGTTTCTGTTAATAATTCTTCTTAAAACACCAATAATTTAGTAACATAGAAAAAGTACTTTAAAAAAAGAAAGGCTTGAGTTTTACTTTTTAAAAATGTGTGTTTAACAATATTGTATTCAAGTTAAATGTAAAGACTAAGATTTATCAAAGGGAAATACTGTTTGTTTAGGTATCTCTATGGTTTTGAAGAGTACTGCCGTTCGGCAAATATTCAGTTCAGAACTATTCACCACCATGAACCAAAAGTAAAAGAGGAAAAAAAAGACTTAGAAGAATCAATGGAAGAGGCTCTAAAACTAGACCAAGAAATGCCTTTAGTAGAAGTAAAGAGTGAACCCGAGGAAAATATTGATTCAAACAGTGAAAGTGAAAGAGAAGAAATAGAATTAAAATCTCCACGTGTAAGTACTTAAACTATTTGGTTTATTTTAAAAATTACATAACATTTTTTATTATGGACATTTTCAGATACATACAAAAATACTCTAATGAACCTAACTTATTTTCCAGTATTTAGTTATGTGTTAGCCAGGCTAATCTAGCTACCTTTCTCTAAATATATCATATATTATTTCTTCTACCTGAGAAATCATTTCTTCTGTTGTTTTCTGTTTTTAAGTCATTCTCACCTGAGGTCAAATATTCATTGCACATTCCCTCTAACATTGCTCTTTTTATATGTAAATTTATTCTGTTTAGTATATCTTGTTTCTTTTACCCCTCTCTGCACTAGAATCACACTTCAGGAGAGCAGGGACTAGTGTCTACTCTATTCATTGACAGTTCCCAGACATCTAGAATAGTGCCTGACATAAAGTGAGGACTTATTTAATAGTTGTTGCATGAATGAATCTCCTCTTTATAGTACTTGTGCTCCCAACCAGGTGGGATCTTTTCTCTGTGTTACTCCATAGCACACTGTATAGTGCTTGTGGCCATTTTCTTACGATCTGCCTTGTCTTCTAGTCATGTGCACACTGGTTTTATCTTCTGACTTTACTCTTCCTCTCCATAACTATGTAAGTCCCCTATAAGAATTATCACCCACTGTTTTGGTCATTGTTGAATGATGTCTACATAATAGTATTCATTAAAATTTAGGAGAAAGAAAATTTATCACACTATCGAAGTTCAGTTACTGAAACACATCTTATTTTTCAGTGAAATCATATTTGATGAAAGAGGAGGTTGAAGTCACCTTCTCTTTTATTTAACCAGAAACTACTTTCTAAAACTGTCTATTCTGACTGTCATCTAGTAAATGGAATTTTCTAGTGAGTTTTAGGAAACATCCAAATTGGTTTGTCTCTTTTCATTTTTTTAATTTTTGAAAATTGTGGCAAAAATTTGTGTTAAAAAATTGTGGTAAGTACACAACATAAAATTTATCATAACCAATATTAAGTGTATAGTTCAGTGGCATTAACTACATTCACGTTGTTGTACAACCATCACCTTCATATTATGTAATCTGTACTGTATTGTATTGTAGATGTACCATAAATTTACTTCCTAGAGATTTTTCTCCAATTTTTACTATTATAAGAAGAGCTGCAATAAATGTGCTTGTAAAAATGTACTTCTAATGTAGCTGAATATAGAGAGCAGATTTGTAAAACTGGGATTTCAGGGACAAACGTATTCAGACCTAAATTTTAATAGATAATAACTTTCATTATACATACAAATATTTAAAGGGCATCTGCTATGTGCCAGGCACTGTCTAAATCTGAGAATACGAAACTGATCATGACAAAGTTCCTGCCCTCATGGAATGTAAATTTTAGTTCTTTGTGAAAAGAAAAATAAACTTCTTCTTTCTACCTTTGAAGTTTAATACATAGTCAGGAACTAGGAAAAACATTTGTTATACTGAGATATTAATTGTAAAGTATTTCAGTGGTCCCTAAATTGTTGGTACCTTTTTATCCTCACTTTATTCCAAGTAGAGGGAATCCTGCCAGTGTGCAAAGGTTGACTTGAAGAAGAATTTAGGAAATAATTAAATAGCTCACCAGTTTCATGTTCAGTTGAGTATGCAACAAGAGGCGGAGTAAAAGCTGCTGGGGGCAGAACAATACAGTGCAGGCCCAGTGAGCTCTTCAGATATTCATTCAAAGAAATCAGCTCACTTCTGGCCATTGATGCAAGTCAGTCCTTTTAAAATGTAGCCATAGATAACTATAGTGATAATATTAATTTCATTTAAAAAAAACAACACAGCCCTGCCTGGTTTGGCTCAGTGGATAGAGCGTCGGCATGCGGACTGAAGGGTCCCAGGTTCGATTCCGGTCAAGGGCATGTACCTTGGTTGCGGGCACATCCCCAGTGGGGGGTGTGCAGGAGGCAGCTGATCAATGTTTCTCTCTCATCGATGTTTCTAACTCTATCCCTCTCCCTTCCTCTCTGTAAAAAATCAATAAAATGTATTTTTAAAAAAAACTAAAAAAAAACAACACAGTAGAATTAGAGACCGCAGAGCTTTTTAAAAGTCCATATAAAAGTTAGGGGGTTGGGCCGAAACCGGTTTAGCTCAGTGGATAGAGCGTCGGCCTGCAGACTCAAGGGTCCCAGGTTCGATTCCGGTCAAGGGCATGTACCTTGGTTGCAGGCACATCCCCAGTAAGGGGTGTGCAGGAGGCGGCTGATCGATGTTTCTAACTCACTATCCCTCTCTCTTCCTCTCTGTAAAAAATCAATAAATATATTTAAAAAAAAAAGTTAGGGGGTTGGTTTATTATTACTATCACTATTATTATCAGCTTATTTCATTGACATTTAAATACTGCTTTAAAAACTTTTATTATAGTCAAGAAATACTAAAAGTGAGATAAATAATGTAGTGAACAAAGAACATTTTTCTTTTTTAAGTAATCTGTGGCTAAGGATCATTGTAGTCCTGGACATAAGTAATTTACATGAGGTATTATTTTATTTTCAAGAGGAAGAGAAGTATATAGGAGTTTCGTTGTCACTGTCATTTCTCAAGCTAGAGAGAAGATTAGTCATTGCTATTAATGTTTAAAAACCAACAAACACATTTTCTGTTGTCTAACCTCTGCCCCCCTTGTAGTGATAGCTATTTTAAAGCTTCTGTACTCTCTATTTAGGGACGAAGGAGAATTGCTCGGGATGCAAATTCTATTAAAAATGAAATTGAAGAAGAGAAAACAGAAGACAAATTAAAAGATAATGATACAGAAAGTAAGGATGTGAATGATGACTATGAAACTGCAGAGAAAAAAGAAAATGATCTACTACTGGGGAGAAAAAATACACCAAAGCAAAAGGAGAAGAAAATTAAAAAGCAGGAAGACTCTGACAGAGACTCAGATGAAGAGGAAGAGAAAAACCAAGAGAGGTACAATATCTTATATTTGTTCTCCAGAAGCACCTGTCTGGGGCACATCAGTGCTCTGTTCCTGCTTAGATATTCAGGTTTGAGGGAATGTTTTCTTATTGGGACTTCCATTCCTCTTGTCTAATGAAGGTGAAACACATTGTGAAGATGATGTGTATCGCCTTTCGGAATTGGAGAATATACTGGTCGCACCATTTTAATAGCACTTGTGCCCTAAACAGTGGCCTCAAAGAAGGCTGCGCCACCCAGTCAAAAGAAAGGTCCTGCAGTTGACAGCAGGGAAGGGAGCTGGAGAAAAATGGAGGAAGTGGACAAGAGGAAACAGCGACAGCAAAAATTCCATTTTAAAAAAGGTACAACGTGGGAAAGCTAACAAACACATGGGTGCACAATACTAGCAGATGTTTCTGTGTGTTAGCTTTATCTAAGACATTTTTCTTTTTCAAGTTATTGTATTAGATTAAGTGGCATGCACCCCTTATTCTTGTTTGGAAAATACATTCTTGCCCCACATCACACCAATAAATTTCAGCTTTTTAATGTCCATCCTGTTTGCTGTTGAGTGAAAACTGTATTTTTTCCCCCCGTGTATTATATACATATATGGACCGAATTGACTTAAAAATAACCAATTAGGCAGTTCAGCTAGATCAAAGTAATATCCGACGGTGTTTAGTTGGCCATTTCTGTGTTGTCAAATAGATTTACTAATTTTTATATGCTACTAAAAATGAATTTTAATTTAGCAACAACAGCATAACACACTTGTAATATAAGCTCGCCTCCATAGTTATTTTTCATTTATTACATTATATGATGCTAAGTTTTCTAGAAATTTGAATTGTTGAGCAAAATTTGGGAAAAGTAGCCTGCTGTGTTCAACTAGTGGCTGACATCCATCTGAACAAAATATTTAGAAAAATAGGAATGACTGCTGAGTGAAGAGGTAATTTTATGATTCAGTACAAATAAGTATGGGAGCTATCACAAATGTGAGTGAATTAGATTAGTGAATAAGGAAAGTTCTGTAGTGAAATATAATTAGGATTAGGAAAAGTGGAAGGAAGTAATTGGAGTCGAGTATAATTGTGTATAATGGGATTTCAAATATTTGGACAAAAAATTTAAGCAAAGGTGAACAACTTAAAAAGTAGGGTTTAATTATAGTTTGAAGTTTTGTTAATAATAAGCAATATAATATAATATATAATATATAATTATTTAACATAATTAATATAATATATATATATATAAAAGCTTGAGTGACCGGCTGATAGCTATGATGCTCAATGACCACCAGGAGCAGATGCTCAACATAGGAGCTGCCAAGTGACAGCAACTTTGCAGAGTGCCCTCTTGCACTCCAGGACCCCTCAGGGGATGTCAGACTGCCGGTTGATCCCCACAGGCCAGGCTGAGGGACCCCACCTGCCAGAGGGACCCCACTCACTCCACAGACACCCTTCGAGCCCCAGTGCCATCCAAGGTGTGGCCGACCAGGGAGGGACCATGGGAAATTGGCTCCAGGGCATGTCCAGCCACCCAGTCCCGCCCTGCCCAGTCCTGCCCCAGGGACCACTTTCTAATTAATTTCCTATCAATGCACAAATCCGTGCGCCAGGCCTCTAGTATAATACATAAAACACACAATACATATCTAAAATATAAATGGGACAAATATTTTAAAGAAAATTTTAGACATATATGAAGAACAGTATTTCTTTTTATAAAATAAAATTTGAATATGCAAATAAACAATCTGTACTCTCATTCTGTAGCAGGAATCATGGAAATGGGAGACGTATCTGTAGAAATTTGTTTTAAGTGGTGTCTCTCATAGTGTTTCAAATTATCCTTTCAGACTGTAATTGGAAGGTGCCCTTGGAGGAAAAACATTCCCAAGGCAAATGGGTTGTCAAAGCTATTTCATGTTGACTGCCCAGTAGTCCTCAAAATAATGCTCTATGCTTATTATAGAGCACAATGCCTTCTCTTAAGCACTTAATAATACTCTTGTGACATTAGAATGGCCTTTGATGCAGATCTCTTCTGAATCCTTGCAGTATTAACACAGGATGATTATTTGTAAAAATATTATTGGACCTCCCAATGTGAATCTCCTTTTACCTGATTATCAAAACAAAGAAAAACTAATGGGAGATGAATAAAAACAAATAGAGAATATACTGGTTGCACCATTTTAATAGCACTTGTGCCCTAAACACAAAGATACACAAAGCTTTGTTCTGGTGCTATCCCACAGTTTCAACTAGTGACCTGATATTCAAGCATCTATTGTTTCTTTGTTAGGATAGGGAAACCTTTAAAATATAAACTAGTTTAAAAGATATGGTTACTAAGGTAGATAGCTCTTTTTCATTATTTTATCCACCAAAAAGTAGTCTTGCTAAGAACAATTCTAAATTGAGTAGAAAGCAATAGTAATGTAGATTTAAAACAGTTTAGTTGCAGGAAGTTACAAACTACTTTTAGGTAATTTTTGCATATAAAGTGACATTTGAGTGTAAATTCCAAAGGCTTTCAGAGCATATTTATTCTTATTTTGTTTTAACAAAAGTGATTTATTTGACTCCACATCATCATTTAATTATATTATTGATTGGCCTTTAAAAAGTCTGGATTTACTTTTGGTACAGTGCACCTTTACATAATAAATAAATTCCTTAGTAAGTAGTCCATTAAAAATCTTCTCCTTCTCCTCCTTCTTCTCCTCCTCCACTGACATGCTATTAAGGTAATATTTAGGTTGTGACTATTGCATATGTTGGATTTTTTTTTTAGCATATATTAGTTCTCCATTAAGCTATTAGTAGCATTATCAATGTTATAACTTACTGCAGGGAAGAAACTGAAAGCAAATGTGACTCTGAAGGAGAGGAAGATGAGGAAGATATGGAACCCTGCCTAACAGGAACCAAAGTAAAAGTAAAATATGGACGGGGGAAAACGCAGAAAATCTATGAAGCCAGTATTAAAAGCACTGAAATTGATGATGGAGAAGTTTTATATTTGGTACATTACTATGGTTGGAATGTGAGGTAAGCAAGAAATGTATTTTCTTTCTATTGAAATTTCTTTTCAGTGATTCAAAAAGTTCAAATTAATGTTGTGAAGAGCCATTGCAAATGGCATATGTGTATTTACAAAGCACACCTTGTACCCTAATTTTCCAAGATTTCCAACATTCCCACTGTTTTACTAGCTGTGCCAATACTCCCAGCCAAAGGTTGCCTAGATCATACCTATAGTTGAACAAGTTGCATGTATTACTCATTTGCAGTGAGGAAGAATGTACAGCATGGAGAGCTGTGAGGTGATTCAGTAAGAGGGTGTTAGACGAAAGCCCCGAGTACCACCTTTGGGGGCAGCCATAGCCCAGGATTCTCTGAGAACATCCTGCAGATATGGGCGAAGAACCAGGCCCATAGCTCCCAACAGTACAAATGGGTTTGTTTGTTTGTTTATTACATTTATTGGAAATCAAAACTATATCATGCATTGTAGTAATTCTAAATTGATTACTTTAGAAAAGTGTTAGGAAGGACTTAGATTTGAACTTCTATTAGGTGATTTGGGGGAGGGTTTAAGGAAATGGGGCTTTCCTCTAGATTAGAAGTTGTCAAGACATAGGGTTAATTCTGTGATTGGTCATCTTAATAAATTTTATCCATAAGGAGGGAAGACTAAACCATTGTTAATGCTGTAGGTTGGTAAAGAGGCTGTAGTCAGTCAGGAAAAAAGGATGTTTGGTCATTTTTGTGGCTTGGACAATGTTCACGTTTTTCTGTGTTTACATACCCGTAGGGGGGTGGTTTTGTTTTTGTCTTGATTCATCACAGTCATGTTGCAAGACTTGTCTGATGTTGATGTTCTGTGAAATTGTTCATGTTCAACAGGAGAACAATACAACCTAGCTGTGATGCCAGATCACCTCTGTAGCAACACCAAGGCCCACCTGATTGTACCAGGCTAGTTTTCTTTCTCCTTTAGAAAGGCTTGTGTGTTTAATATCTCTGCTTGGTCTGTATTTGTTTGGAACCAGAGTGCTCCAAGGTTTCCCTGCATACTCACAATGTACTCTGTTATACCTCAATTCCCTCATCTCTGAATTGGGGAAGATAAAATACCTACTTTGTAGAGATGTTGTGAGAAATCTTGGTTAATACCTGTATTAAAATACAAAATGCTTACAATAATGCTTGGCACTTAGCAAGTGCACAAGTAAATGTTAACTTTTTTTTTTTTTTTTTTAGTGAGTTAGGTTTCTTTCATCTCACATCATTTTAAATAAGTTTGGGTTTATCAATATAAAATATTAAAGTATGGGTGTATTGCATATAAACCTTTTTTTTTTTTTTCTCAAACCAGCTGTGTCTTTCACATTTTTACTAACATTAGAAACAAACCTAGTCTACCTCACTGTAGTATGTACTTGTTGAGTTCATGGGGAAAGCCTACATTTACCAACTTTGAGTCACTATCTTTGCAGTGATGGCATATTGAAGTCTTCTTTTTTCCTCAGATTCTATTCAGTTAAGTAATCCACTCTTGTTTATTGTCTTTGTGTGTCTGTTCTTCTGTTCTGCTTTCTAGAATTTCCCCTTGCTATCATCTCTCTCAATTGTTTAATGTTTTACTGTATGACCATTCTCACAGAAATTTTATTATATGCTGACATTCTTCCTAACTAGTTAAGTCCCTAAATACTTACTTAACTGATTACTCACAAGGTTCATGGTTTTTCACTGCCCCTTCATACTCCTAAAAGCTGGTATAATTCTAGTGTGCTCATTGACATAGAGCCACTGTAGTTCTTAGAGAATCTGGTTGGGTTTCTAAAATAGGGTGGCATGTGAAACTATGAGGGAAATACTAGTCTTAGTTGAGAAACTCTTGGACCACCTTTGGTTGGCATTATTACTGCTGGAAGTGCCTACGTGGCATACGATGGTGACCAGGACCTGCTGTCTTCCAGGTCAGGCCTGTGCTTGCTGGTTGTCTCATATGTCCTCTGGAATTTTAGAGTTGGGCAGAGTTACTTACTTTTTCTTTGTTAGCCCATAACCAGACACATACCCTCTTAGTGTATTTACCAGACTATACTTGGTTTTAGTATTTATCTGTCTTTCAAACCAGACTGCGAGTTGCATGAGAGCAAGGGCCTTCCTGTTTTTCTCTATTATTCTCTACACTAGAAGCCCATTGCATGAAAATTCATGCCCTGGAGTAAGGGGGTAGGGATCCTCAGCCCGGCCTGCCCCCTCTCACAGTCTGGGAGCCCTCAGGGGCGGGAGGCAACACGGTGATCAGGGGAAGGTGACACCCCCATCATACCTCTGCTGCTGCCACTGTCAGCAGCATAAGCCTCGGCCCTGGTTACCTGAGCCCTGAGCGGCTGGGCAGCCACCATCCGAGGCTTGACTGCACCTTGGGCCGGCCCTGGGCAGCTGGGGGCTGAGGGAACTGGGCGCCGCTATCTTGTGGCTGTAGGCACCGCCATATTTGAGGGTGTGGCAGTCAATTAGCATATTTCGTCCTTATTGGCTATGGGCACCACCATCTTTGTGAGGGTGTGATAGTCAATTAGTATATTCCCTCTTTATTAGATAGGATATCTCCTCATACATACTACCTGGCATACTAAGTAGGTCCTCAGTAAATGTCCAAATAAATGAATACTTCTAAGTAAGGTGACAATGTATAGATACTTAGCCTGGTAAAATGAAGATATTTGGTTGATTCAGGAGAGATCATTTTCAAACCATAATATAGGTAATCATGAAACTAGAACTTGTGGATATTAGAATCATGTCCTTGCTTTGTATGGTAACTGGGTTGCAAAATGAGGGTATGGTTTCTGTTAACATGACGCAGTTCAAAGCAAGGATTGCCTGTAGTTTTTTGTCAGTGTTCAGATTTTGGATTGTGATAAGAGTTCTATAAATATATATATATTTACATAATGTAAGAACTGTTATTTAATTCTAGAAAGTTTAATTTTTATTTTGCCCCTGATTAGTAACATGGGCCAACTATATTGAAATGAAAAAGTGTTGCCAATATTTTGGAAAAGGTACAGAAGAAATGAGGAGTTTTCAACTTGAACTAAAGAGAATAAACTTATATAAAGGAAATATCTCTAAAAATTTTCAGTCTTGGAGGTGATATAGTTCAGAATAAAATTTTATTAGACATACTAGAGGCTGAAGAGAGTTCTGTGAGGAAAAGAGAATTGAAAAGGACTTCATAAATGAATCTGGAACTGATCATATTACAAGTTTGAATTTACCTGACTTATCTTTAAATTATTTGGTCAATAAAATGAATTCCAGTGCATTAAGTTCAGGTCTGTGGGAGCTGTGGAAAACAAAGCAGTTCAAACAATCTTGAATCTATTTAGAGTTTGCTTACCCAGCTCTCTTGCCTTGCCCTATTAGTGGCAGGTATACAAAGCACTTAGTACTGTAGCTGGCATATGTTACCAACAAACCAGCCCCTATGCCCTTCACATTTCTGCCAACACTAGAAACAAACTCTTCAGTTTATCCCACTGTTGCTTTTATTTGATGAATATATTTCAAATAAGTTATTATGAATTTTTAAAATATATTCTTTATTTTAAGGTATGATGAATGGGTGAAGGCTGACAGGATAATCTGGCCTTTGGACAAAGGTGGACCAAAGAAAAAACAGAAGAAAAAAGCTAAAGTAAGTTCATAGTTTATATCCTTTATGATAGGCACAGGAATTACTCATATTATGTGTTTATAAATTTGTTTTCCCACTGTAATAATCATATTGATTCTTTTAAGGTAATTGATTTTCTCTCTTACAACCCAGAAGCTAAAAATGTAAACACATTAACATATTGTTTCAGGAAAGGAGAAAAACCAGAGACTCCTAGGACATAGGCATTAAACTCAAATGCCTATATCTGCTATCTTGAAAAGGGATAAAGTAGGACTGGTAGTGACCAATAGCAGGACATGTTCCTCATCTAGAGAGGGTGGAACTAACCCCTTTGCAATGCGATCCAGTCAGGGTTGCCAGATTTTAGGATTTTCAACAACAGTACTTTTTAAAATGTAAAATCTGATTTATTTTTTTTTTTTTAAATCTTTACTCCAGGATATATTTTATTGATTTTTTAGAGAGAGAGAGGAAGAGGGAGAAAGAAACATGGATGTGAGAGAGAAACATTGATCAGTTGCCTCCTGAACACACCCTGACTGGGGATCGAACCCGCAGCCTAGGTATGTACCCTGACCAGGAATCAAACTTACAATATTTTTGGTATACAGGACAACACTCCAACCAACTGAGCCACCCGCACAGGTTGAAATCAATTTTTAAATTTTGGAAGCTAATACTAAGTTTTAAAACATATACTTGTTGGTCAGCTGTATCCTCATCCACACCCTGAATTTTCAACCTTTGCTGTAGAGATTCATCTAATGTTTGCCTGTTTTATGGTAGATGTCTTTTTTTTTTTTTTCTCAGCGAATAGCAAGAAAGAAGGAAGGGAGGTTGCTGAGTAGTTGTATAGCTTTCTAATGCACCAACTCTGACCTTCACAATATAATTGCAGTGTTAGATATTATTGACCATCATATTCATATAATTATAAAATATGTTAGAACAGTTTGTCCTTAATTATTTGATAAGCACAGATTAGGAAATTAACATATAAAATATCTGAACTTTTTGAGTTTTATTTTCCTTGCAGAAGTAGAATGTTCATTTTTCATAAGGAATGGGCTCTTCTCATACTTTTTGTTGTTGTTATCCAGAATAAAGAAGACAGTGAAAAAGATGAAAAGAGGGATGAGGAGAGACACAAGTCAAAACGGGGACGACCTCCTTTAAAATCTACCCTTTCATCAAACATGCCATATGGTTTGTCTAAGACTCCAAACAGTGAAGGAAAATCAGGTACAAGAATTGCGCGCAGCAATATGGCAGACAGCTCACCTTTGTCAAATGGAATGGAAGGTGCTCAGTTTTGAGGAGTACTGATTTTTAAGAAAAATAATATAAATTCAAAAATGTCGGTTGTATGAGAGTCGTAGAAGGTCATCTAAGTTTCTAATCTCATATGCAATTTAAACTAAAATTTGATTTGAAGACAATATTTATTTTATTATATCATGGTTACTTAAAACCTAGTGATAGTTTAATTTAGGCATACCTTTTCTTGTCAATATCTTAGAAATACTCTTTTAATAGAGGATATGTTGACAAGATGTACATCCTGCTGTGTGCTGCACTGTCCTTCAAAGCTTGCACCATGTTTCCTGTAATTCAGTGCTGTCCCCTAGGATCTTTCAGCAAAGCTGAGACTATGTTGTTCAAAGAGCACACCTAAAGTGGTATAGACATGTTTTGTGATGAGTGTAGGTGAACATATTTTATTCTGCTTTTACCTTTTTCCCCACTTTTCTATCTTTATGTTTTTCTATATAACTTAAGAAACATTAAATAGTTGCCTTATATATAAAAATGTCCCTGCCTTCAAGGAAAAAGCTATTTTGAACCTGCAGTTTTGCTGTTAGCCTGTAGGATGCTTGTGTGCCAATTAGGAAAGGGCATTCTTCCTCCTCTGTACTGCCATCTGCTGGAAGGTTGCCATATTACACAAATGCAACGTCCACAGAGTGAAAGATCTCAGGTGGCATGCCCTGTGCAGTGTGTAACCTATAAAACTGTATAGTAGTCTTGCTAAACTACTTAAAAAAGGGGTGTTTTTTTTTTTAATTAATTCTCACCCAGGATATTTTCTCTGTTGGTTTTAGAGAGTGGAAAGGAGGAAGGGAGAGGTAGAGAGAGAGAGAGAAACATCAATGTGAGAGACACATTGATTGGTTGCCTCTTGCACATGCCCCTGACTGGGGTTGGGGATTGAATCTGCAACCCAGGTATGTGCGCATGACTAGGAATCCAACCTGCAACCCTTCATAATGTGGCCGATGCACTAACCAAGAAGCCACACCGTGAGTCTATAATGTATAATATATTTTAACATGAGAACAAATGAATTCTAAATTCTGTATATGGTAAAACCACAAAATAAAACTAGATATCTTTTTATTTACAACATACATTTAAATTTGCCTTTTTGATCTTTACAATATAAACACCATGTGGACAGAATTTTTATATTTTACAGCTCCTATACCAGTGGTCGGCAAACTCATTAGTCAACAGAGCGGCAAACTGCGGCTTGCGAGCCGCATGTGGCTCGTGAGCCGCGGTTTGTCAACCACTGTCCTACAAAGTCTTAAAACTACTTTAAAAATTATCTGACTTAGAATGATTTCTTTGTCTCTTAATCAAAATAGTACTTAAGTTTTGAGAATTCACATTGCTCATTTTGTATATCTTTCTTTCCAGAATTATTTTTAGTAGAATGTCTGATTCCTAAGGCCATAAAATGGCCATCACATTTATTAATCACTACCTACACTAGATCTCAGATCAAACCACTTTATCACTTCATATCTCAGTGTTAGTTCTTTGAATTTTCTAAGGAGTATCATAGCCTAAGCATGATACTAGTACAAATTGCAAAATAGCTCTTTTACAGAATTAAGATAGTAATGTTTTCTATGTAATGTATTTTTACATGGAGTTTAACTTGAAACCCTCCTCCACACACATTTTTGGCACAAGTGTATGATTTATTTTATATCAGAAATTTCTGTAGGAAGGTATTCAGAGGTACATGATTAAGGTGTGTGGTTTTTTTTTCCCCCTTTGGCAGAATTTTTATTACAAAACTAGAAGCCCGGTGCACGAAATTCGTGCACGGGGGGGGGGGGGGGGTGTCCCTCAGCCCAGCCTTCATGCTCTCCAATCTGGGACATCCCTCTCACAATCCAGGACTGCTGGTTCCCAACTGCTCGCCTGCCTGCATCCTGATTGCCCCTAACCGCTTCTGCCTGCCAGCCTGATCATCCCCTAACCACTCCCCTGCCAGCCTAATTGCCCCTAACTGCCCTCCCCTGCAGGCCTGGTCGCCCCTAACTGCCCTCCCCTACTGGCCTGGTCACCCCTAACTGCCCTCCCCTGCAGGCCTGGTCACCCCTAACTGTCCTCTCCTGCAGGCCTGGTCTCCCCCAACTGCTCTCCCCTGAAAGCCTGGGTCCCCCCTAACTGCCCTTCCCTGCAGGCCCGGTCACTCCCAACTTCCCTCCTCTGCCTGGCCTGGTCACCCCTAACTGCCCTCCTCTGCTGACCTAATCTCCCACAACTGCCCTCCCTTGCAGGCCTGGTCCCTCCCAACTGCCCTCCCCTGCTGGCCATCTTGTGGCGGCCATCTTGTGTCCACATGGGGGCAGGATCCTTGACTACATGGGGGCAGCCATCTTGTGTGTTGAAGTGATGATCAATTTGCATATTACTCTTTTATTAGATAGGATTACATTAGTAATTAAAATAGAAACTTTTCTAATATTTCCTCTTGCAGACTCTTGTTCATCTGATAGTGAAACAGAAGACCTTTTAGAAAAGAATTTGATGAATGAAGAACTTTCTCCTGATATTAAAGAAGAACTAGAAAAAAATGAAAATTTAAATGATGATAAACTAGATGAAGAAAATCCAAAGATTGCTGCACATGTATTAAAGGAAAACGATAGGACTCAAATGCAGCCTTTTGAGACTTTGAAATTAGATATTGGAGAGAATGAACAAATAGTACAGATTTTTGGAAATAAAGTGGAACAAACAGAAGAAGTTAAGAAAGAGGCAGAAAAGTCCCCTAAAGGAAAAGGAAGACGAAGCAAGACAAAAGATCTTTCTTTAGAAATTATAAAGATTTCATCATTTAGTCAAGATGAAGCAGGAAATGAACCTCATATAGAAACTCACAGTCTAGAATTTCCTTCACTAGACAGTAAAAACTTTTCTTCTGCTACTGAAGATGAAATTGACCAATGTGCAAAAGAAAAAAAGTTGAAACGGAAAATACTGGGACATTCATCACCAGAGAAAAAAACAAGAATTGAGAACGGAATAGAAATGACAAATAGCATATCTCAAGAAAGGACCAGTGATAGTGTTGCATCTGAGGGAATGAAAAACTTAAATTTTGAACAACACTTTGAAATAGAAAATGAAGGAATGCCGTCATTGATAGCAGAGTCAAACCAAGGCATTCAGGAATTGACTAGTGAGAAATTTGATGGTCCAGCTGAAGAAACTGTAAATACTCCACTGAAAGAAGAAGAGGATACAATGCCTCTGATTGGGCCCGAAACCTTGGTTTGCCATGAAGTCGATTTGGATGATCTGGATGAAAAGGACAAGACCAGTATTGAGGATGTAGTAGTTGAAAGCTCTGAGTCTAACTCTCTGGTTTCTATTCCATCCGCCCTACCTCCTGTAGTACAGCATAACTTTTCAGTAGCTTCACCACTTACTCTCAGTCAAGATGAGTCTCGAAGTATAAAAAGTGAGAGTGACATAACCATAGAAGTGGATAGTATTGCTGAAGAATCCCAAGAAGCCCTCTGTGAGAGGGAATCGGCAAATGGATTTGAAGACGGCATCGCCTCTGGTACCTGTAGTATAATTGTTCAAGAAAGAGAGAGCAGAGAGAAGGGTAAGGACTTTACAGGGAGAAAATCAGCCTTTATATTAAAACCAAGTATTAGTAAATTAAGAGTTTAGGAACTCTGGATCTGTAAAATATGTTCGTTCCTCCCTCCCTCCCTTCCTTTCCTTTCTTCTGTCCTTCCTTACTCTCTCCATTCCCTTTCCCCCCACCCTTTTTATAAATGTATGAAATTTTATACATGTTGTTATTTTTAACTAATATATAAAATTAAATATATTATTATTTTTAACTAATATATAAAATAAATATATATTAGTTAACTAATATATATATACATATGTGTGTGTGTGTATATATATGTATGTGTGTGTGTGTGTGTGTGTGTATATATATATAAATAAATTCATTTGTACAAGTGAATAAATATACTTGCTATTGACTTTTCAAGATGTCTCTCCCTTTTTTTCAGGTCAGAAAAGACCAAGTGAGGGAAATAGCGGATTACTAGCAAAAAAGCAAAAACGTACCCCAAAGCGAACGAGTGCTGTAGCCAAAAATGAAAAGAATGGAACAGGTTGGTGTTTTTCAATGCTGGCTTGTACAGTATTAATATTTTCAGCAGTTCGTTGGCTTGATCATTTGTGTCAATTTAAAAATAAATTTGGTTTATTGTATTCTAAAATAGCAATTTTCCCATTAATTTTTAATCTGAGGTGCTTGTCAATTTTATTTAGAACTAAAATTGCTGTGATAATTTATTATGCCTACTTGTATTTTTTATGTAAAGCAGTTTAATATTAGAGGAACATATTTGGGAAACTTGAATAAAAGAAAAACATTTGCTGTAGTGGTACAAGCAGATTAAGTTTACATTTCTGAATGGGATGTTTTTTTTATATCTAGAAAAGCTAATTGCTAAATGGTTTGGCAATTTTAAAACAGGAAATAAAAAAAACAAAATTAGTTCATATGAATAGATAACATGAAAAACAGACTTCTGTACAATAAGGAATAAAATTAAGTCATAGAATATAGTAGAAATAAACATGGTTGATTTTGACAAATTAAAGTTTTACCTTCAAAACCTGCCTTCATACAAGTCTGAAAGGGATACTCTAGGTCCGTGGTCGGCAAACTGCGGCTCGCAAGCCACATGCGGCTCTTTGGCCCCTTGAGTGTGGCTCTTCCACAAAATACCACAGCCTGGGCAAGTCTATTTTGAAGAAGTGGCGTTAGAAGAAGTTTAAGTTTAAAAAATTTGGCTCTCAAAAGAAATTTCAATCGTTGTACTGTTGATATGTGGCTCTGTTTACTAATGAGTTTGCCGACCACTGCTCTAGGTTATACTAGATACATGTGCCAAAGAAAGAGCATATAATTTATATAAGGCATTTCAGGTGCTCAGTAGCCTTTATGTGGCTGGACAATACAGGACTAGAGTATAGAGAAAGAGAGATAGGAAATGAGACTAGAAAGGTAGCAGGAATTACAAAGGGAAAATTAGCAACTTTATAGTGGATAAGACTGGTGGGCACCACCTTAGTTAGATGATCAAAGTGAGCACCACCAACAATGGGACAAATTGAAACTATGTACCATCTGACACAATGCAGTAAGAAGAACATAGCAGCACATCTGTGATTTTCTCTCAAAGATGCATAACCTGAATGTAATCATGAGAAACGATCAACAAATTCAAACTGCAGGATATTCTATAAAATAACTTCTAAAATTGTCAAGGTCATGAAAATCAAAGAAGAATTGTTGCAGATTGAAGGAGACTTATGAGATGTGACAGCTAAATGCAATATGTGATTCTCACCTGGACCCTATTGCTATAAAAGGACATGACTGGGTCAAGTAGAGAAACTTGTATGGACCGGAGGATTAGACGATAGCAATATATTTGTGTTAATTTCCTGATTTTGATGGTTGAATTATGGTTCCATAGGAGTGTGGTGGTTTTCAAAACATCCACAAATTTGTTGATACTCTTCTCTTCAAGAGACAAAGCTAATTCTCTCCCCTAGAGTGTGGGCTGAATTTAGTGACTCACTTCTAACAAAGTGGAAGTGATAGACTACAGCTCTGGAGAATAAGTCATAAAAAGCACCACAAATTCCTCCTTGTTCTCCCTTGGATCACTTTCTCTGGGAGAAGTTAGCTGTCACACTGTGAGGATACTCAAATAGTCCACCTATGAAGAGGCCCAGGTTGTAAGGAACTGAACATATCCTGCCAACAGCAAGCAAGAAACTGAGGCCTTCTGACAACAGCCACTACATGAATCACCTGGAAAGCATATCCTCGAGCTCCAGTCAAGTCTTCAAGCACCACAGTCTCAGCTAAAAGCTTGACTGCAACCTTATCAGATCTCCTGGTCCAGACCACACAGCCAAGCTGCTCCCAGAGTCTGACCCTCAAGATACCTCGTGAGATACTAAACATTTGTTTAACCTAAGATTTAATCTAAGATTTGGTGTAATTTTTCCATGCATATACATAGGGAAATGTTCTTGTTTTTAAAGAAATAAGCACTAAAATACTCAAGTATGGTAGGGCAATTAATTTTTAAATGGGTCAGAAAAACATTTTTTTGGCAGCTGTCCTTATAACTTTTTTGTAAGGTTGAAAATGGTATCAAAATAAAAAGTTAAAAAGATTGAAAAGGAGGAAAGGAGATGGGTGAGTTTTACTTTTTGGAAAGAATCTTTGGCTTAACTAAGGCAGTGAAGGAAGGAAACAGAATCACTAGAACTCAGTTATTCGTTATGAGGAATTAGTTAACACATTGAACACAGGAATATCACCAGGTTGTTGGAAGAGTAATTTAGGGATTGTTGAGTTAGAGGTACCCAGTATTAGGAAAATTGGGGCCTTGAGCTTAGAAGAAAGTCTGTTTTTAGAAGATAGTTGTCAAAGGAGTGCAAGCCAGTGAGATTGCTATGGGAGAATAAAATGAGAAAAAGTACAGCATAGGAAATGTAGTCATTAATATTGTGGTACCTGTGTGGTGCCAGGTGGGTACTGTAAATATCAGGGGGACACTTTGTAATGTATATGATTGTCTAACCATTATGCTGTACACTTGAAACTGATACAAAGTAATATTGAATGTAAACTGTGATTGAAAAAAAAGAAGAAAAAGGACCAAGAGTATAATTATGTAGGATATCTCTTTATATGGGACAGCCAGGAAGAGTGGAGTAGAAACTAATCAAAGATAAATGAAAATCAGTAAACTAGTGGGTTTGAATAAGAAAGGCGTTCCAAATGCTGTAGAATATTCAATAAGCTTAAAATATATAGTCATTGAATCTGGCCATCATAAGTGTTTGGGACTCTAATAATAGCACAGTGATGTGATCAGAAGGTGTGTAAATCAAGGTAACAGAGAATTTCTTTGAAGAAATTTGACCTTAAAGAGAAGGAAAGAAGTGCTGACGAAAGGGAAAGGTTTTTCTCTCCCCTCCCTCTCTAAGGGTAGGAAACATCTAAGCATGTTAGTAGACAGAAAAATTGAAGTTAAATGAAGATTGTGAATTGACATTGGGAATTTCAGAGGAGCTGGAAGTAGATGGTTTTAACCCTTTGCACTCGCTTGCTTTTTTCTCGATTCCTTTATTCTAATGCTAACCGTGTCGTCACACTTGACATCCGAGTGCAACTTAAGAGTACAGCTAAAGAGATTAGTTTGCCCAGAAACGGTTTCCTTGTTTTGAGGCCAACAAATGGGCAGCAAGGACAGATACAGGTAGGGGAGGGGCTGGGAAATTGCCTTTTCAGTTGAAAGCAAGGTTTGCTTTTGAGAGAGAATAGGGTAGAAGTAGGGTATAGAGCTTAGAAACATAAAATTGAGAGGCAATTCTAATTTGTTATTAAGTGAAAACCAAAAGCATCTCTAATACAGATTAGGTGAGGAGGGATGTAGAGTTTTAAATAAATATCTGCTCACATTTTATTATACATATGTTAAAGATAAAGACTGTGTGTACATCAGGATCTTTCTTGCCCTACAGGTTTGGCTAGAGCGTCAGCCTGTGGACTGAAGGGTCCCAGGTTCGATTCCAGTCAAGGGCACATGCTTGGGTTGCAGGCTCGATCCCCAGTAGGGGGCGTGTAGGAGGCAGCCGATCAATGATTCTCTCTCATCATTGATGTTTTTTTCTCTCTCTCCCTCTCCCTCCCTAAAATAAGTTTTTAAAAATATATGTTTTTTAAAAAAGATCTTTCTTTGTGCTTTTTTATATATATAGTTTCAGTAGGTCCTTTTTATTGATTTTAGAAAGGGAGAGAGAGAAATATCAATGATGAGAGAGAATCATTGATTGGCTGCCTCCTGCATGACCCCTACTGGGGGGTTGAGCCTGCAATCCAGGCAGGTGCCCTTGACTAGAATCAAACCCGGGACCCTTCAATCCGCAGGCCAACGCTCTATCCACTGAGCCAAACTAGATCTCTAGTTCATTCTTGTTCAACAACTTTAGCAAAGTATTCAATAGTATATTATTTTTAACCATTTTCCTATAGGTAGGCATTTAGATTTTCCTTTTTCTTTCTGTTAAAAACTTTGCACATTGTGCACTTATTTCTGTAGGATACCAAAAAGTGTAATTGCTGGTTCTGTTGTATATTGATATTGGAGATTTATATATTTTCTAATCTGAGTCAATTTTTTGTTGTTATTATAGGACAAAGTAGTGATAGTGAAGATCTTCCTGTCCTAGACAATTCAAGTAAATGTACCCCAGTAAAGCATCTTGGTGTATCTAAGCCACAGAAGCTTGCACGATCTCCTGCAAGAATATCCCCTCACATCAAAGATGGAGAAAAAGATAAACACAGAGAAAAACATCTGAATTCATCCCCTAGGACATATAAGTGGAGCTTTCAACTCAGTAAGAAGCTTATAAAAAACTTGAATGTATATTGTAAAGTGGTATATACCTTGAAATGTCAAAATGAGGGATAAATGATGAGCAAATTCATTTATTTCGGTTTCCAAATACTGTCTTATCAGTAATCATCATTTGTTATCTTAAATACAAATCCATGTCATTTCATAATACTAACTTGTTAAATCTTCACTGGAGGAAAATCTCCAGTTAGGAAATAAGACATGTCTGATTTATATGAATTGATGAAATAATCACCCTTTCTAGTTTGGAAATAACTAGTAAATGATAAAGCCATCAACATAAAGAAGCTATTTGGGTAAATAACTACAATTATAGATCAGCTGTGTGTTGATGTTTTCTTACCTTTTTTTATCATTTAAAATACTAAGTAATGTTTAGTATAGAAATATTGGGCTACATAAAGAAATCTTATTCCTGAAATTAATTAATGTCATCCCTGTTTATAGAGACTTACTAGCATAATATAAGTTTTAATAAACTAAAGCTTTTGATGATTTATAAGTTGGACTTCTGATAGAATTGCCATATTTTTCCTGAAAAAATTATTTTTAAATTCTAATTAACTTTTTTCCCTCTTAGATGAATTAGATAATATGAACAGTACAGAGAGAATCTCTTTTCTCCAAGAAAAACTACAGGAAATCAGAAAATATTACATGTCTTTAAAGTCTGAAGTTGCAACCATCGACAGGAGGAGAAAAAGATTAAAAAAGAAAGACAGAGAAGGTAATTTAATTATAATTTTTCTTTCCTCTACTTTTTAATATATAGCCTATCATCTTAGAAGATACAGGTTTGTCACTCCTTGAATATAGTATACATTTATTAATTGTTGTTTTTAGATTCTTAGTATTTTCTCCTTTGTTGCTGTTGAAATGAGTCAACAACTGAATTAATCAGAATGAGACTCTTGAAAGAGACCATGAACTGTTTTACAAAATGTGTGATTTTACTAAATGTGATGGGTTCTCAAGAGTTGACTTGCTTGGAATTCACTTTTTGCTCAACATTTTACTGGCTGCCTGTTAATAGGTACTGTATTTGTTATTATGAGGTTCACCAGATTGTTGGGATCATAAGTCATTTCCTAAGCAACTACCATCTATATAAATATATATATATAAATATATATATATATATATATATGTGCCTAAGCGACCATCGCAACCAAACGGATAACCGAACAGGCTGCGTGGGGCGACCAGGGCGACCAAGCCGGCAGGGGGGTCAGCGAGGGGCGACTAAACAACCAAGCAGCAGGCTGTGTGCGGCAACCAGGCCGGCAGGGGGGTCAGTGAGGGGCGACCAAACGACTGAGCAGCAGGCTACGTGAGGCAACCAGGCTGGCAGGGGGGTCAGTGAGGGGTGACCAGGTCAGCAGAGGGGGACAGTGAGGGGTGACCAGGTCGGCAGAGAGGGGCAGTGAGGGGTGACCAGGTCGGCAGAGGGGGGCAGTTAGGGGTAACCAGGCCGGCAGGGGGGGGCAGTTAAGGGTAACCAGGCCGGCGGGGGCGGGGGGGGGGGCAGTTGGAGGTTACTAGGCTGGTGGGGGGGCAGTTAGGGGTGATCAGGCAGGCAGGTGAGCAGTTAGGAGCCAGTGGTCCGGGATTGTGAGAGGTATGTCCAAATGCTGGTTTAGGCCCAAACCCCAGGATCGGGCCTAAACCGGCAGTTGGACATCCCCCAAAGAGTTCTGGATTGGAGAGGGTGCAGGCTGGGCTGAGGGGACCCCCTCCCCCAACCCCTGTGCATGAATTTTGTGCACTGGGCCTCTAGTATAAGATAATTCAGGTGAACAACATTAACCCTTTGCACTCGCTTGCTTTTCTCTCGATTCCTTTATTCTAATGCTAACTGTGTCGAGTCACACTCGACATCCGAGTGCAAAAGGTTAATGCATACATACCATGTGCCAGGCTTTCTTCTAGGTAGTGGAAGTACGGAGATGAATGAGATCCAGACTTTGATCTAAAAGATATTAATGTCTAGTGCAGTGATAGCAAACCTATGACACACGTGTCAGCACTGACACGCGTAGCCATTTCTGATGACACGCGGCCACTGAGGCGGCCGCACGCCGAGGATGAAACATTTGCGAAATAATGTTTTCTCCTCAAAGTGACACACTACCCGAGTTATGCTCAGTTTTTTGGCGAAGTTTGACATACCAAGCTCAAAAGGTTGCCCATCACTGGTCTAGTGGGATAGTGTATGATGAGGGACCCAAGAGTGATAACAAGTACATGAGTTGGTAGAAGGAGAAATTACTTTAGAGTAGTCATGGGGAGAGAATAGTGTCTGACCTAGACCTTAAAAATATGTAGGATTGCCCTGGCCCAGTGGCTTAGTTGGTTGGAGCGTTATTTCATATACCAAAAAGGTTGAAGGGTACATACCTACGTTGCCAGCTTGGTCCTGGTTGGGATGCATATACTGAAGGCAACTGGTCAATGTTTCTTTTATCTCACTCTCTTTCACCTTCCTCCCTACCTCCTTCCCTTTTCCTCTTCCCATTTCTCTCTCTTTCTCTCCCTGTCTCTCCCTTTCTCCCTCTCTGAAATTAATTTTTAAAAGCCAACAAAACATATCCTCAGGTGAGGATTTTTTTTTTAAAGTATAGGATTGCACTAGCCAGTTTGGCTCAGTGGATAGAGCGTTGGCCTGTGAACTGAAGGGTTCCAGGTTCGATTCCAGTCAAGGGCACACACCCGGGTTGCGGGCTTGATCCCCAGTTGAGGGCGTGCAGGAGGCAGCTGATCGGTGATTCTCTCTCATCATTGATGTTTCTATCTCTCCCTTTCCTTTCCTCCGTGAAATCAATAAAGAAATATATATTTTTAAAATTTTTAATAAAAAGTATAGGATTAATTTCTAATTAAATATTGACATGTTCATATCTACTCTATCCCAAATCCCAACTAAAATAACAGCAAAGAAAATCAAAAGCCTTATACCCACAAGGACAAGAGAATGGCACAGCAGAGTGTGACTGATAAGAAATGTCTACAGCCTATCTTTTGGAAGCTGAGGAGCAGATAAACTACTTAACTGTCCTAGCAGATAAGGGAATGCTAAAACCTAAGCTTGTTTATTCTTGCAGTAGGACAAAACAAGACAGTTCATACCACAGCACCCCAGAAAAGCTATAAAGGCAGGGATATGGGGTGAGGCTGAAAAATGGAGTTTGGTTGAAAATGGAAGGAAAAATTAGATCCTTTTGTCTGACCCTGTGCAGCACACTACCTTTTCCCACAGCACTGTCAGAAAATAAGGTGGGTGAAGCGGCTCAATAAGCTTGTATACTCAGGGATATCAGTCATTGGTGAAGGTGAGAGCGAAGTGCCAAACCAAAAATACGATCATGAGTAAAAGTTTGCAGAACTGAATGGTGAGACTCCTATCCTTTTTCCAACCCGAGATCTTAGCCTATTGGCTCCCTGAGAGCCATCAACCAAGTGTATGCTCATTTCTGGGACAAGATGGAAGGAAACCTCTGGAGAAACTGGACGACTCAAGAGAAATGGTCTAACATAGATACCAACATTTGGAGGTTCCTGAATCAAAAAGCAAGATCCTTGCCAATAATTACACGTGCAGTGCCCACCACTGAAAAGTCCTACCTACTTATGCATGCACAGCTTCTGGTTAGCTTTTTAATGTCCCTCTCTCAAATATGGAAGCCATAATATCAGATAGGAAAGCCTCTACATACATGAAGACAGAAGCCAAAGTAGAAAAGGAGGGGAAAAGGGAACTTGGAAAAAAATAGACAATGTACCACATAAAGACACCAAACTATAAATAATATACAGAGATATAGGAAAGATATGGCAGTCTCAAAAGAAGAATACAATTTTAATAAAATTCAGAGAACAAGATGAATCTGTTAAAATTAAAAATAAGAGAGCAGAGCCCAGCTAGCATGGCTCAGTGGTTGAGTGTCGACCTATGAACCTGGAGGTCCTGGTTTGAGTCCTGGTAAGGCACATGCCCAGGTTGCAAGCTTGCTCCCCAGTGTGGGGTGTGCAGGAGGCAGCCAATCAATGATTCTCTCTCATCATTGATGTTTCTATCTATCTCCCTCTCCTTTTCTCTCTGAAATGAATAAAAATATTTTTTAAAATATGATAGCAGGAATTTGTAAAAAGATGTAATAGAATGGATAGATAGCAAAGCTAAAAACTCCCAGTAGAAGGTCAAAAAGACAATAGGAGAGAATCAGAAGTATTCTGAATCATAGGATTTCTAGAAAAAGTACTGAATAAACATAGGATGAAGTCGTCATCAAAGCAGTATTATAAGAAAGATTTCCAGAACTGAAGGATATGAGATAGATGATTGACAGGACTCACTGTGACCTCTGTGAAGAATAGGAGAGAAAAATTACACCAAAGCACGTTATGAAATTTCAGAACCTTATGGATAAAGAGAAGATTCCAAAAGTTTACCATATAAAGGCACATACAAAAAAAAAAATGGGTCTCAGAATGGCATGAGGTTTCTCATGTCACATTTCTTAATGGTAGCACTGGAAACTAGAAGCCAAGCTAAGAAGACAGCGTGAGATCCAGCAAACATGGAATTCCACATAGAGAAACAGTAAGGAAAATCTCAGGATGATGAAGGAAAGCACTAGGCTGACCATTGCATAGCAGCCCTAGAAAGCAACTACTCCAGGAGCACGATGGGACAGGAGAGGCGGGTTCTCGGAGGGCTGTTTCTTTAAAAAATAAATAAAAGGTAAATTACCTGCACTGAGAGGATTTCGTTGCCTATGGCAGAGAGTTAAAGGATGAATTACTGACAGAATGACTTGTGTCATATGTGGTCATGAATCGTTCTATTCCCGGTGCAACTGCAACAGTTTTTAATTCCTGGAAATATGATGGAGCAAATGGAAAGGGATATGGTTGAGATAAAAGGGAAATGATTTCCATGTTTGTCTTTAAGTACTGTAAATAGCAAGAAGTCTTAACAAAATTTTTAAACACAAAAAGGAAAGGGCAAGTTAAATTGAAATTTCTTCAGAGAACCCTCAACACTTTTGAGTTTCCTAAAGGTGATAAAAGTTTCAGACAATTGCAAAGATTCTCCTTCCCTGTTCTGTTCTCTTAGTTTTTTGTAGTTGAAGTGAGACTTCTATCATACATGTTAAAATTTGTAGTAATGAGTTAATGTTATATTGGTAGTACACACACTCTGAGAGACATACTTAAACAACAATTGAAACATTGAAAAACTAGCACACGAATGCATGCGCCAGAAGGTCGCTGCCGCCCTCCTGTAGCTCCCCCTGCCTCCCCCTCATAACTTGCTGCCCTGCCCCCTCCTGCAGATCCGTGATCAGGTCATTACGCTGTTGGTCATTAAGCCTCAGGGTGTAACAGATAATTAGCATATTCCTCTCTTATTATATAGGATGTTCAATAAAGTAGGAACAATTGACCCAACTGGCATGGCTCAATGGTTGAGCATGAACCTATGAACCAGGAGGTTTACGATTTGATTCCCTGTCGGGGCGCATGCCCAGGTTTCGGGTTCGATCCCTAGTAGAGGGCGTACAGGAGGCAGGGTGAATTCCTCCTAGGGACCTTTAAGTGGAAGTTTAAGAGTTTCAGGCCCTCGATGGGCAGCTCAGTTGGTTAGAGCATCATCCAGATTTGCCAAGGTTTCGGGTTCTATTTCAGGTCAGGGCACATATAAGAAGCAACCAATGAGTGCATAAAAAAAGTGGAAAAACAAATCAATGTTTCTTTTTCTCTTTCCCCCTCTCTCTCTCTCTCTCTCTCTAAAAATCAATAAATAAAGAAACGAGGGCCTGGGATTCTTAGGCTTTAAAATAAAAGAGATCCCTAACCAGTTTGGCTCAGTGGATAGAGCGTTGGCCTGGGGACTGAAGGGTCCCAGGTTCGATTCCAGTCAAGGGATGTTCCTTGGTTGCAGGCACATCCCCAATAGGGGGTGTGCAGGAGGCAGCTGATAGATGTTTCTCTCTCATCGATGTTTCTAACTCTATCCCTCTCCCTTCCTCTCAATAAGAGAGTTTATGTCTTTTTAATATTTAAAAATTTATGTTGCTTTTTTTTTTTTTAATCTGAATTACTTTACTGACCAGAGACTGATTCTACTCATATGAGCCAAAAAGTTTACTCATTTGAGCTGACAGTTTATTCCTACATGCAGCATCTAAGAAGACTACAACTGAAGAGAATAATGTTAATTCCTAACTTGCCAGTGACTGGGCATCTTTGCATGATAGTTTTTGAGTCTAATATAGTTGTTTTAATTCCACAGTGTCTCACGCAGGAGCCTCCATGTCATCTGCTTCATCAGACACTGGAATGAGTCCCTCATCATCATCTCCCCCACAAAATGTACTTGCTGTAGAATGCAGGTGATACTCGTTTTCTCTGCCTTCCCAGCAGTTTGCTGCCATGGACATAAATCCCAAAACTCTGAAATACAACCACAGAAAGCACTCAACTGGCTTGACATTGCTAAGTATATCCTGTCGACCCTTCCAGGCTGGATGGTATCTATTCCCTTCTTATCTTTTTTCTGTTGCAAAAAATAAGCTGATTAATAACTGAAATTTAGGAAGCCTGATGTATTTGTCATAATTTTTCTTCCTTTTTTTTTCCATTTTTTGTGAAGATAGAAAAAGGGCACTTAGCAAATATGAATTTGTATAATAAAGCTTTCAGGTGTTATAGAAATCATAGACAGGCAAGTGCACATGATAAACATCAAAACATTATCCAGCTGAATAGTTACTGCTGCACTTTCACTAAGGTGGACTGAACACTTGGTGAGTAGGGGGTTTATGTTGTGTGTTTTTGTTTTTTATTGTCGTTGTTGTTGTTCTTTTTTATTTTTGTGGAAGCACTTGCTATGTAGAACTGCCAAAGTATATGTTCAGCAGTGTGCCCAGGTTTAAAGTGTAAATGGGACAAAATAAATTGTGAAAGGAAGTGTAGTTGACTGAAAACTACAGTTGTAATAAGTCTTCCACTTTTTATAGTATTTTTGAGCACACAATTATGCAAATATTTTAATGTTTATTAATGTTTACAGTGGAATTGTGAATAAGTTTTCAGTGGACTATCTTATCCCTTGACAAAAATATTTTGTCTTTTTTCTATGTAATTTCAGAGTTTTTATTTTGTTACAAAAAGACAAAAATGAAATATATAACAACAATGAAGTTATTTAACAAGATTTCTAAAGCTGAAATTTTTGTGTAAAATAAGGTATTATCTTGCAACTTGTTAAATATATTTATTCAGACATTGGATGTTGTATTTTTATGTATTTTTTAAAATATTAATAAAATTGAAAAAAAGAAAATTCTAGGTTAATTCACTCTTTGGATGACAATAGCTCTCAGCTGTCCCTCTTACAGGATGCTGCACCAGCAGCTCTGCTTGTATTGAAGGGAATCTGTCTCAGTCCTTCAAACAGTATGATCTATGAATGGGCATCTGGATCATTAAATACATCCTCTTTTAGACACTTTGGCAGTCCTAGTATTTAAACTGTTTTGAGGATCAAATTTTTGGTTGCCCTTAAGATACTTTGTCACAGTTTTTATGTTTGCTATACTGCCGAATGAATTTATATCTCCCAAAGTTGAGATGCAACAACCAAGTAAAGCAATTATGTATGCTATGTCTGTGAATTGTTCCACAGACTGATACATTTTGTAAATAATTCTTCCAAAATCGTGTATTTAAAGCAGTTTTGCCATATACATTATGTAAAAACGTGATTTTTTAAAATCAGTTTTTAAATTCATGTTTGTACATTGAAAGGGTTTGTTTTTTTTAACTTCCTTTCTGTGTTTAATATGCTGTAGAGTAATAACCTAGATGCTCTAGACTGTATATCAGGATCTGATTTACACCAACCAAGTCAGAGCCAAACACTAGTGATGGCATAGCATTACTAAAATCATTGTTTCTTAATTTCATTTTACCGCATTGTGAACTTGTGATTCAGATTCCTTCCATTTTCACAGAGAATTAAAAACAAAAAAGTACTCTTGTAAAATGCACTTCTCTGTCTTTTCTTTGCAAAGCAGAAGTATTTCAATGTAAAATAAAAATAGAGCTCAGTGGGCAATATTAATAAAGGCCATGTTTTAAACATAGGCTTTATATATTTAATTTTCATTGAAGTGATTGTTGTTTTCCTAAGTGCCAGTAACTTACAGTTGGAAAGTCAGACTTCAGAAAACGAAGCATATTCAATATATTCTTCAGTTTTCACAATAAAAATTTTCTAATACTTAATTATAAAATTGAAAAATGTGTGTCATTCAAATCCAGTTGGAAGTAGGAGGCAACCTTAGATTCAGACATTAGAAATTTTAACGATTTCCTTGAATACCAATTCAGTAAATCTGAGATAACTAGTTATCAGCTTGGATATTGTCCCTTCTAATTGATATAAATCTGATAATGAAGTATTGTGACCTTGTTACAGAGAGCAAAGTTATATATTCACTAGAGGCCCGGTGCACGAAATTCGTGCACAGGAGCAGGGGTCCCTTAGCCCGGCCTGTACCCTCCAATCCGGGATCCCTCTTGCAATCCGGGACTACTGGCTCCTAACCGCTCGCCTGCCTCCCTGCCTGATCGCCCCTAACCTCCTCTGCCTGCCAGCCTGATTGCCCCTGACTGCCCTCCCCTGCAGGCATCATCGCCCCTGACTGCTCTCTCCTGCCGGACTCATTGCCCCTAATTGCTCTCCCCTGCCGGCCTGATAGCTCCTAACCACCTCTGCCTTGGCCCCCGCCACGGTGGCTTTGTCCAGAAGAACGTCCGGAAGATGTCCGGTCTAATTAGCATATCACCCTTTTATTAATATAGATTGGGTATATGGACATGGTTAAAATTCTTTTATTTGGGCCTAGAAAGTCTTATGAAACTAAGTGAATATTGACTAGGTATTAAAATTAAAGATAAGATAGTAAGTGAATATTGGTTAGGTAATAAATTCAAATATTGGGCATATTTTGAGTTTAGCTTAAACTTTGAGTAAACAGTCTTGCTTGTGACTAAAAAAGTAAAATTATAGGTACTCTCAGGAGCATGCCCACATCATTCCCTGTCCCTGTCCCTGTCCCTTTCCCTTCCCCACCAGGGCACTTTACCATTACCTTCCTCACTCCCAAGCTCTGAGGGCCCTTCCTTTACCTCTATAACTTGTTCTTAAGCTCATTTCTTACACAAATTGCTTCTTCCTCTGTGACATTATAAATATATGTTCTCTTATTTTTTAAAAAAAGTAAAAGTATAAAGACACTCTAATATCTAAAATGGAAGGTGTGCCCAGCTGGTGTGGCTCAGTGGTTGAACATTGACCCATGAACCAGGAGGTCAATTCCTGGTCAGGGCACATGCCCAAGTTGTGGGCTTAATCTCTAGTAGGGCCTGTACAGGAGGTAGCTGGCTGATGTTTCTCTTTCATCGATGTTTCTATCTCTTTTCCGCTCTAAAAATCAATAAAAACTTTTTAAAATATAAATAAATAAAATGGAAGGTGCTATCTATTAAAATCAAGTACTTTGAGGATTATGGAGATTTCTATTTTAGTATTCCTTTGTGTACTTTTATGGTTGGTTGTTTTGTAGAATTTCTACTTTTCCGATCCTTCACTAAGGAATATGTTTGTACATATGTTAGCACATACATACTATGTCTTCTATGAAATTTCTTTAAATCATTGAAATCTACATGAATTAAGCTATTTGCTTATATACCTTTCTTATAAGTCCTGTAATTTACCATAGCTAGAAACATTGTGAAAGTACACAAAGTATATTACCAGAATTCATAATCAACAATTTATTATCTTCAATGTGCCAGGTATTGTGCTAAGGCCCAGGAATCACAATAGTGAACAAGACAGAAAAAAGTCCCTGTATTTTCGTGGAATGTATAATCCAGTGAAGTAGATGTTAAACCCTTAATCTATGTAATTCTTACTGCAGGTGTGATAAGCATATGAAGTTTCGGCATGCCATGAGGTAGTGATACAGAGCCCAAGTTTGAAGGCAAAGATGGTCTGGGAAGGCTTTGCAGAGAAAGCAAAAGCCCAGTCACAATTATGAATTGGCTAGGCAAATGGGAGGAGACAATAGAGAGTAAAGTGGTCCAAGCACAGGAAGGAGACAAAATTGGTAGAATAAGTCAGGACAAGAATAGACCTGAGTCCAGGAGCCAGAACTATACAGGCATTGCCCAAACTTGCCCTTGCCCACCTCTGTGTTTTGCTCCTTATGTTCCCCCCATAATTCTGATACTTAGTTGTCCAGAGCTATCTCAGCAGCTACTTTTTCCATGAAGTTTTGCTGACTTCTCATTATCACCAGAATATCTCCTTCTATTGGGCTCTGATAACATTTTCAATTTGTATTATTTTCCTTGACAACTTATCTTGTATTATGCTTGCTTATGCACGTGTCTTATTATCCTACTAGAGGCCCGGTGCATGAAATTTGTGTACGGGGCGGGTCTCCCAGCCTGGCCTGCACCCTCTCGTACGCCCCGCTCCTGGCCACTTGGTGCCTGCATATGCAAATTAATCTGCCATCTTTGTTGGGTTAATTTGCATACTCCTGATTGGCTGGTGGGTGTCACGAAGTTATGGTCAATTAGCATGTTACTCTTTTATTAGTGTAGACTAGATGTTTAGTTTCTTATGTCCTCCTTAGTTACAGTTGTATCTCACACAGTGCCTGGTCCAGCATCTAACACATAGTAAAAATGTCAAAAACCTGTTTACCACCCTAGCCAGTTTTGCTAAGTGGTTAGAGTGTCAGCCTGAACACTGAAGAACTCAGTTTTGAGTCTGGTCAAGGGCACATACCTCAGTTGCAGGCTCGATCCCTGGCCCCCTGGCCCATACAGGAGGCAATCAATTGATGTGTCTCACATTGATGTTTCTGTCTCTCCCCTCTCTTCCACTCTCTAAAAATCAATGGGAAAAAATATCCTCTCGTGAGGATTTTAAAAAATACACACACCAAAAAACACACACTGTTTACTTAAAGTGAGAAAAGTTACTTTTGAATTGTTAGTTTCTTTTTTTTTTTTTTTACTAATGATCTTTATTTAATAGTTCTTTTCACCAAGATTTGAATATACACTTCACCAAAGAAGACGTAATGATGGCAAATAAGCACTTATAGTGTTCATCAAGAGAATGAGAAAACAAGCCATAAACCAGAAAAAAATATTTGTAGAAGATCTAATAATTATTTTTTAGTCTGTTTGGGCTGCTCTAACAAAAATACTATAAACTGGGGGGCTTATAAACAAACATTTTTCATCGTTCTGCAGGGTGGGAGGTCAGATCAAGGTGCCAGCATGGTCAGGTCAGGGCCTTCTGAGGGAGAAGGGGCTAGGGAGCTCTGCGGGGCTCTCTTCAAAGGGCACTAATCTCAATCATGAGGGCTCCACCCTCATGATGTAATCATCTCTAAGAAGCCCCACCTCCTAATACCATCATTAGGGATTAAGATTTCAACATAGGAATTGGGGGTGTGAGGGGACAAACATTCAGACCATAGCATACTATTACCCAAAATATACAAAAAAAAAAAAATCAAAATGCAACAATAAGGAATAATACAATTTAAAAATGGGCCAAAGACAGACACTTCACCACCAAGAAGATAGATGGCAAGTAAGTATGTGAAAAGATGGTCTACATCATATGTCATCAGGAAATTGCAGATTAAAGCATACCACTACATACCTATTAGAATGCAAAGATTCAAAACACTAACAATACCAAGTGCTGGTGAGAATGTGGAAGAACGGCAACTCATTTACTGCTAGTGGAATGCAAAAATGGCACAACCTATTCGAAAGACAGTTTGGCTGTATTTTTTTTACAAAACTAAACATACTCTTAGCATATGATCCAGCAATCATGATCCTTTGTGTGTGTGTGTGTGTGTGTGTGTGTGTGTAAATGAGTTGAAGACGTGTCTACACAAAAACCTACACACAGATGTTTACAGCAGCTTAATTCATAGTTACTAAAACTTCGAAGCAACCAAGATGTCCCTTCAGTAAGTGGATGAAAAAACTGGTACATCCAGACAACAGGATATTACCACTAAGAGAAACTATCAAGTCAAGAGAAGACATGGAAGGACTTAAATGCATATTACTAAGTGAAAGAAGCCAATCTGAAAAGACTACATACAACATTCTGGCAAAGGCAAAATAATGGAGACAGTACAAAGGTCAGGGGTTGGGAGAGGGAGAGATTGTATAGATGTAGCAGAGTAAAACTGCTCTGCATGATGTTATTCTGATGGATATATGTAATTATATGTCAAAATCTACATATATAAAAGGCTAATATGCAAAGTGTGTCCTCGGGAGTTTGATCACTCACTGTGACATGCACTGGCCATCAGGGGATGGCATGAACAAAGGAAGGTCCCAGCCAGCAGCCATAAGGAAGGCTCCGGCCGGCAGCCGGAAGGCCCTGGCTGGCAGCCTGAAGGCCCCGATTGGCCTTGATGGCTGGCCAGGCCTAGGGACCCAACCTGTGCACAAATTTTGTGCACTGGGCCTCTAGTCATTATATATTGCATAACATCAAGTGAACCCTAATGGTCCTAGACGGTTTGGCTCAGTGGATAGAGTGTTGGCCTGCAGACCAAAGGGTCCCAGGTTCAATTCTGGTCAAGGGCATGTATCTTGATTGCAGGCTCCTCCTGACTTGGGCCCTGGTCCTGGTCGGGACTCCTTCAGGAGGCAACCAATTGATGTGGTTCTCTTATATCGATGTTTCTGTCTTTCCCTCTCTCTTCTACTCTCCCTAAAAATCGATGGAAAAATACCCTTGGGTGAAGATTTTTTTTAAAAAGTGAACCCTAATGTATATTATAGACTTTGGGTGATAATGATGTGTCAGTGCAGGCTCATTGATTACAAGAAATGTGCCACTCTGGGATCCTGGTAGTAAGGGAGGGTGTGTGTGTGGGATCAGTATATGAGGGCCCTCCATACTTTCTACTGCACCTAAAACTTCTCTAAAGAATAAGCTCTTCCCTCTTGCAGCCATCGTAGGAGCGCCAGCGGTCAAAATGAAGTTCAATCCCTTTGTGACTTCTGACCAGAGCAAGAACTGTAAAAGGCATTTCAATGTACCTTCCCACATTCGAAGGAAGATTATGTTGTTTCCTCTTTCCAAAGAGCTGAGACAAAAGTACAATGTTCGATCCATGCCCATCCAAAAGGATGATGAAATTCAGGTTGTTTGAGGACATTACAAAGGGCAGCAAATTGGCAAAGTAGTCCAGGTTTACAGGAAGAAATATGTCATCTACATTGAACGAGTGCAATGGGAGAAAGCTAATGGTACAACTGCTCATGTGGGCATTCACCCCAGCAAGGTGGTTATCACTAGACTAAAGCTGGACAAACACCGCAAAAAGATCCTTGAACGTAAAGCCAAATCTCGCCAAGTAGGAAAGGAAAAGGAAAAATATAAGGAAGAAACAATTGAGAAGATGCAGGAATAAAGTAATATTATATACAACTTTCAAAAAAAACAAAAGACTTTTTAAAAGGTGTTCAATATTAGCCATTAGGAAAATACAAGATAAAACCACAGTGAGAATCCTCTGTATGCCTACTGAAATGCTAAAATTGAGAAGGTTGACCATACCAAGTGTTGGCAACCATATGGAGGAACTGGAACTCTCATATATTGTTGGTGGGAATGCAAAATGGTTTAATCATTTTGGAAAGATGTTTGACAGTTTGTTTAAAAACTAAGCACTCCTAAAACTCTAGATCACTTTCTTGGATTTTTATTACCCAAGTTAAAAAAATAAATAAAAATAAATAAAAAATAAACACTCCTACCATATGATGCAGCCATTTCACCTTTAGGAGTTATTTAAGAGAACGGAAAATATTTTGTCCTTATAAGGACTTGAATACAAATGTTTATAACAGCTTTATTTGTAATAGCAATAAATGAAACAATCAATGTCCCTCAACAGATGAATGGTTAAATACATTGTCTTATATCCATAAAATGAAATGCTACTTACCAATAAAAATGTACTACTGATAAAACAATACAGATGACTCTCCAGATAATTATGCTGAGTGAAAGAAGCCAGACAATAAAAGAATACATATTGTGTGATTCCATTTATACAATAATCTAGAAAGTACAAATAATCTATAGTGACAGAAAGCAGGGGATGGTGGAGGAGGTGAGGAAGAGTAGAAGAAGGGACTAAAAAGGGGCCTAAAAAACTTCTGGGGGTGACGGGTATGAATACTATCTTAATTGTGGGGATGGTTTTAGAGATGTATACATATGTCAAAATGTATCAAGTTGTACACTTTAAAATGTACAATTTATTGTATATTAGTTATATTCCAATAAAGCTGTTTAAAAGAAAGAGCTATTATCCAGCTTAGAACTATGTTTTGGGGACAATTGTTAATGCTTTCTCAATTTGAAAAATGACCAAAGCTTTTTTAGGAATTCTGATCACCAAATTAGCCAGAGTGGTGTCTATGTTTGAGAAGAAAAATACACACTTACCATAGAAACTGGCCTTCAAATTTTTCAGTTACTTTCCCACATTGTCTCTGTGGCAATTTCAGTTTGAGTGATCTGTTTATTTTTCATCACTGTCCTAATTCCCTGGACACCCACCTTGCTCCAGTTTCCCTGGCCCGATCCCTCTCCATGTGCCATAGAGAGTCTATGAGTTCGGTGGGAATAACGGATGGGAAGGGGCAGAAAGGCAATAGAGTGGTTTTGTTAGAAGATCAGACCAGTCAGCCTAGAAAAATATCCTTTGGAACCAGGCTACATCCCTCACTAAGATTCTGAACCCAAAACTCCAAGATCACCAGTAACACTGGATTCTGATGCTGTCCTCCATTTTTGTGTTTACAATCAGGTTTTGACAATAGCTCGAGTTGCCAACTATAAGACTGAGCCATCGTAGGAAGAAAAAACATACAGCAGTCAAGAGAACAATCACATGCAACAAACATCTGCTAACTCAAACTGTGAGGGCCTGGGCTGCTGCTCAGCCCCTACTGTGGTCACAGCCGTGATGAGCACCTTGCGATGCACACTCTAGCAATATTATTACATCGTAAGGAGCAGTTGAATAACCTAACAAAAAAGAAATTATTTCATTCTTTAGGTCCTTACCTAGCTTATGCCTTTCTCTTTGGCTTACTTTAAATTCAAAACTGGTATTTGGGGTAAGGTCTTACCTTCTTTCGGCTGTGTCTGCTGAATAAGGCAAATATTAGGAAGAAAAGCATATCGGCTAGCAAGGATCATGGGTCTCTCAGAGTTGGGTTTGCTACAGGAGCTTTGGCTGTCAGGGTCAGCTCAGCAAATTAACGGTGTTTTTTTGTTCTTTGTTTTTTTTGTTTTGTTTTTTGTTTTTTCTAGGCTAAACGTTATTTCTACAAAATTCCTCTTTCTTCCTGTTATTGAGCTAAGGTGGCTGGGTACTTTGGGCTGCTGGGTCCTTTCCGGTGACGTGGGAGCCCAGGCTGGGGAGTACGGCTGTTCCAGAGCTCCCTGGGCAGTTCTGCAGGAGATGACCAAAGTTTTGCATCAACTTAAACTTGCAGGTGAGGGAACCCAGTCCTAAGGACGATCCAGTTCCCCAGCTAACCAGATTGCTGACACTGTGATTTGCCACAGGGACAGGGGTGGGGTGTGTTGGGTCAATGGGGTTCAGAATTTGGAGTGCAACGGACCTAAGTGTGAACAGAGCTCTGTGGCTGGGTGGCGGTGAGATCTCCCGCACAGGTCCTCTGGGACCCTTGGTCTCCTCCTCCCTCCTCCGCCCGGCAGCAGCGGTGCGAGGCTTCGACGCCTGCGGCCCTGCGCACTGGAAGCCCGGAGGCCGGTATGGGCGCCGCGCTGACGCCCCCTGCCGGCCAGCCGGGCTCCCCGCGCTCGCTGGCCCGCGCCCAACGCTCCGCTCGTGGGACGCCCGCGGCCGGATGCCCTGCATCCGCACCCTCCTGGGCCTCCTGGCGGCCCTGGCGTCCTGTGGCGCCGTCGCCTTCCTGGGCTACTGTGTTTACTTCGACTGGAAGCGGCGCGGCGACCCCGCCTTCAAGCGCCGCCTGCGGGACAGTGAGTGCGGCGGCGGCGGCGGCGGCGGCGGCGTGGCCCGGGCGGTCGGGCGGCCCCGCGGGGACGAGGCGGGGCCCTGGTGCCGCCGCTGTGGAGGGGCCCGCGGGGCCACGCCGGCGTCGGGGTGGCTCCCGCTCAGCACGTGCCGCGTTGTCTTTGCAGAGAGAAGAGCCCAGCCTCCCAAGGCTGATGGACCCGGCGCCCAGGTGAAGTGCTTCAGCGCCGCCGAGGTGGCCTTATCGGGAGTCACCTCCCCGCAGTGCCCGTCCTGGCTCGGATTGGGGTCGTGGCTGGTGCCTGAGCTGGCACCTCCGAGCCCACGTTGCGTTCAGGCTTAGTTTTTATTGTCGCTTACAAAAGACAAAGAAGGAAGAACCATTTGGGGTTATGAAAAGGCAGCTATACAATACACGTTGTAGGAACAGGTGCTTAAAACAATTTTTTTGAAGTATGTGTTTTTTTTTATAAGTGTCTCTTTTTATTTTATTTTATTGATTTATCACAGAGAGGAAGAGAGAGGGATAGAGAGTTAGAAACATCGATGAGAGAGAAACATCAATCAGCTGCCTCCTGCACACCTCCTACTGGGGATGTGCCCGCAACCAAAGTACATGCCCTTGACCGGGAATCGAACCTGGGACCCTTCAGTCCACAGGCCAACGCTCTATCCACTGAGCCAAACCAGTTTCAGCTTGAAGTATGTTTTTATTGATTTCAGAGAGGAAGGGAGAGGGAGAGAGGAATAGAAACATCAGTGATGAGAGAATCATTGATCGGCTGCCTCCTGCACGACCCCTATTGGGGATGGAGCTCACAACCCAGGCATGTATCCTGAGCAGGAATCAAACCATGAATGACATTCTGGTTCATCTGAGCCAGGCCAGCCGGGTGCTCACTCTGCCTTTAAAGACCAGCCCTGGGCATGGTTCCAATGATGTGGCATCCTGTGACCCTGGTCACCTTCGTAAACCAGGCTGCAGCAAACCACAGCAACCTTCTAACACCAACTGCGCTGCCAACTCCCCGCCACGCTGTTTCCCAGTCAACAAGCAATGTTAATACCCCAGGCAAGGCAACAGTTTTGCAACATACAAAGTAATCTTTGTTATAGTTATAGTAGGATGTCTGATATGTGTACTTAGTAAGCCGAGTAAAATATGAATGAGTTATTACAAGCATCTCAGCCTAATTTGGATATGCCATGTATTTTTTCTCTTTTTTAAAATTTTATTTTATTGTTGACAGTATTACAGATGTCTCCTATTTCCTCCCCCATTACCCCCCACCACCCAGCCCCTCATGTATTTTTTTTTTATGGCCTGAAATCATAATTGCATTTTAAGAAATTGGTTTAAACATTGTAAAGAATAACTGCTTTTGTCATACTTTGGATTTAGAAACTAGGTTTAAGAAGTGCATTTAAAAATAAAAACTAAATAATTTTGATTAGTAAGCATATCCCTCACATTCATTACTCACTATTAAATATTTTGTGCATCGCAGCTGTGGGATCCAGCAAGGAATGAAAAGTTGCAAGAACTTTTTCTGCAAGAAGTACGAATGGGAGAGCTTTGGCTGTCTAGAGGTAAGAACGTGAACATTCTTTTGTAAGCAGTTCTTTATGATAATTTGTTCATTTATTGATCCGTATATGTATGTTAAGTAACGTAACTAACTATATGTGTTAGCCAACGTGCTTCAGTTTAAAGAGAAACTGTCCCAGCATTGTCACTCCATCCCACTTGCCAGCTCCAATGTGTTATAGTTAGTGCTCCAGGTTATGTTGCAGTTGGAAGTGCCGATGGAGAAGCAAAGCCAAATGCTAGAACAGCTCATCTATCATCAGGTAAAAATTTAAGTAAATGAATTTTCCAAATGGTTACTTGTATGAATCAAAACTTTAAAAAATTTTAACTGCTTTATAAACATTTTCATGCCTTCTTATTCTTTTTAAAAAATAATTCATTGATTTTTTTACAGAGAGGAAGGGAGAGGGATAGAGAGTTAGAAACATCGATGAGAGAGAAACATTGATCAGCTGCCTCCTGCACACCCCCTACTGGGGATGTGCCCGAAACCAAGGTACATGCCCTTGACCGGAATCGAACCTGGGACCCTTCAGCCTGAAGGCCGACTCTCCGTCCATAGAACCAAACGGGCCAGGGCCTGCCTTCTTATTCTTAATAGGATACTTATTTTTTAGGGTAAAGTCATTATGAATATTCATTCTTTTCTTTTTTTTTTTTTTGCAATCAAAGTTAGTTTTTTTTTTTAATTTCTTTATTGATTAAGGTATCACATATTTGTCCTCGTCCCCCCATTTCCATCCCACCCCCCTCCCCACATATGCCCCCACCCCCCTGTTGTCCTTAACCACTGGTTGGGATCATATGTCTGCACACAAGTCCTTTGGTTGATCTCTCCCTTTATCCCCACCCATCCCTACCCTCCCCCCGAGGCCCGACAGTCTGATCCATGCCTCCTTGTTTCTGGGTCTGTTCTTGTTCATCAGTCTATGTTGTTCATTATTTCCCCTAGATGAGTGAGATCATGTGCTCTTAGAAATACACTTATAAGAACCGAAAATGAGACAAGCAATAATGGTTATGGTGACAGGCAAATGAATCGGTCTGTAGTGAGTTTCTTTCTGGGCCAATAGTTCTTTTGAGACCCAATTTCAATGTCCAACAGTTCCTTATGTGTACATGTCAGCACTGACATTTCAGTTCTGGATGGTGGACAACTGGTGGTAATGCAGGTCCGACTCTGTCTGGTTTGGTCCTGGGCAATCTGCAGTGATGATCAGTTGCCCATTTTTTGATTGGGTTGTTTATCTTCTTTTTGTTAAGCTGCATGAGTTCCCTGTAAATGTTGGAGATTAAACCCTTATCGTTGATATCATTGGCAAATATATTATGAATATTCATTCTTGTCCCATCTTATGTAGTGATACCTGTAGGAAATACTTTGCACTTAATGGCCATGACCTATCTTTTGAAATATAATTTATCCCCACCCAATTCCAGATAGATTTGAGAGAAAATACAATATTGCCAGATAAAATGATGGTAGATAATTTTAGTATCGTATAAAATATTGTATATATAATGACCATGTTTTTACTCTGGTGTTGAACCCTGGAAAGAAAAATATTTTTTTCTTGAGCCTTATCTAAGGGAAAAATGATGATGCTCAATAAACAAGCATTACACCCATTTATGTGTCTTTTTTTTCAAGTGTTACTAATTCCCCTCCATATCACAGTACCTGTACCTGTTTTTGCTTCTTTTGATTGTCTTTTTTGAAAAGATTTTGTTTTTCAACCTGCATTTATGAGGATAGCATCCTCCAGGATTTATAAAGACAAAGAGGAAGTCAAGATCCTGGACAACTCAGAGCAATACCAAAGATTTTGACTTTAATCGGTGGCTTAAGAACTTGCTAAAGGTTTTGAGAAATTAAAAAAATATTGCAGCCACTCAAAATCACTGCACATTAATCATAGTTTGAAATTTCAGTATTTTATTCAGTACTAATCTTTTTGGTAGGTTTATAAATGGACTAAAAATAACTGTTAAGTATGAATGACAAAACAAATAATTGGAACTGACTTAATGATATAAGCAGGAGTGATTTTACATAAGGTAATGAAGTAGAAGTTTTAAGGACCTTCATTTGCATGGGCCTCTTTGAAAGTGCTGTATTCAAAATTTTATATTTTCTTTTTTAATCCTCACTTGAGGATATTTTTCCATTGATTTTTAGAGAGAGTGGAAGAGGGAAGGACAGAGAGAAACATTGATGTGAGAGAAACACAACAACTTGTTGCCTCCTGCACATGCTCTGACCAGGGCCCCGGCTAGGGAGGAGTCAGCAACCGAGGTACTTGCCCTTGACTGGAATCGAACCCGGGACCCTTCGGTCCGAAGGATGATGTTCTGTCCACTGAGCCAAACCGGCCAGGGCAAAATTTGTTATTTTCTTAAACAGGGTCCCCCAAATTATATAAACTAGGGGCTTCATAAAATCTAGATTACTCCCTAGATATGGATACTCCCTTGATAAAGGGGCAATTAAAATAGAGCTTTTCCGCTTTAATTTTTCATTTGGGATAGTATAAAATAAATATGGAGAGGAAAATTCTGAATATTAAGCCAAAAGAAAAAATAACAATTATTTTTTACATTTTATTTTTATTCACCATGTTTAAGAGCTATCATGTATTAGTTTAGACTGAGATGAATGTTACAGATATTTAGATGATTAAAACAGTAATTGCAAACTTGTGTATTTAAATTTTTCCCTCTCAAAGGGAATAGCATTAATTCTGTGAACCCCTAACTTGGTTAATTAGCTCTTTAAGGGTTATGTACTTTTACTGTATTTAACTTTTAAAGCAGTTCTCAATCTTGTTTGCTTACTCTCTGGGGGTGGTACCCAAGCATCAGTATTTGTTAAACCTCCTGGTTATTACAATATAAATCCAGCATTGAAAACCAGTATTCTAATGCGATAACCTTTCACCCAGTTTTCTGTAATCTTTTTCAATTTTTTCCACTCCCCTGTGTACCAACCCCAATTTTCATAACTTTGTTGTCAGGTAGTCTAGTTCTATAGCCATCTCAATTTTGGTTATGTCTGTTTGGGACCATAGAACCAATGATTTGATTGAATTTAGTGGTTGACTTAACTAATCATATTGTTTTTGTGTCACATTAGCTCCATCAACTTGAGATCAGGCACTATAGTATCTTTTTCTTTAAAAAGCTCAATACATTAAAAACATTTAGACTTAAAGTATTTTCATAAAGCTGTAATTGTATTACTTTAAAATAAACCTTACAGAGAAATACTTCATTTAAGAAATAGCTTCTTTTATTTATTGATTTTAGAGAGAGAAAAACACACATTAATTTGTTGTTCCACTTATTTATGCATTCATTGGTTGATTCTTGTATGTACCCTGACCCCCGCGGGATTGAACCACAACCTTGGTGTATTGGGACGATGCTCTGGCCAACTGAGCCAGGAACAAGAAATAGCTTCTTTAAATGCCTAGGAGAAGTTATGAAAAACCCAACAATGAGGATTTCTTAAGTTGAAAATGTAAAATTAGGTGTCTATAGACACAAAATCTTAAGTCCTAAAAACCTACATATTGACAAGGCTTACTTTGTCATATCTTTCTCATATATCTATATTAATAAGAGGGTAATATGCTAATTAGACTGGGTCGACTAGCCATTTTCCGGATGTCCGACTTCCTTCTGGACAAAGCCATGGTGGTGGGGTCAGAGGCAAAGGCAGTTAGGGGTGATCAGGCCAGCAGGGGAGGGCAGTTAGGGGCAAGATCAGGCCCGCAGGTAGGGCAGTTAGGGGCAAGATCAGGCCCGCAGGTAGGGCAGTTAGGGGCGATCAGGCAGGCAGGCAGAGGTAGTTAGGGGCAATCAGGCAGGTAGGCAGGTGAGTGGTTAGGAGCCAGCGGTCCAGGATTGTGAGGGGGTTGTAAGGGGGTTGTCTAATCCGGCAGTTGGACATCCCCCAAGGGGTCCCATATTGGAGAGGGTGCAGGCTGGGCTGAGGGCCCCCCTCCCATGCACGAATTTTGTGCACTGGACCTCTAGTATATATATATTTTTTGGTGTATGTGTATATTTGCCTAAAATATTTCTATTGATTTTTTAGAGAGAGAGAGGGAGAAACACTGATGTAAGAGCAGATCATCGATTGGCTGCCTCCTGCATGCCCACTACCAGGGATTGAGCCTGCAACCTGGGCAAGTGCCCTGACTGGGAATCGAACCAGCAACCTTCCCATGCACAGGATGATGCCGAACCAAGCCAAACCAGCCAGGACATATTTTAAACTTAATATAAATCTTTGGGAAGCATTTTTTCCATGTCCATCATGCACTTTTCATACAACCATGTAGTTCAACCAAGAAATAGAAAATTCATTTCCATTAATAAGAATCTAATATAATTAACAGACTATATTTTATTTCCTAACTAGTTATATTAAATATATCAAAATTTCAACTTGTATTATTATATAACACCAGAAGAGAGGCAGCATACTGTAGTCTCAAGGTTCAGAAAATTAGGTTCTGTTACTAATTCTGGCATTAGCTTTGAAACCTTAAATCATTTCACTGATCATTGCCTCAGTTCCCCAAAACAAGGAAGTGAGACTGATTGCATGTTTTAACTTAGAGAAAGTCTATGATTAATTTCTACTCTTCACAAATTTTCATTCTTACTTTATAGCCAATCATCCTAAAACTCAACTCAAAACTTTACTTAGAAATGAAGGTTCTTAAATCTCTTAATTTCTTCCCCTGAATATGTAATTCATGTTACACTAAATCTTGTTTTAACTGACATTTTTAAATTATCATTTCGCCAGAAAAAGATGTTTTATCTACAGTTTCATCAGCCACACACGTGAAGTTAACAGCAGAACACAACCTTTAACAAACACCTCAATACCTACCTCTTACAGATACTTGACCTCAGTGAATCTGGCAGCTCAACATTTCCTCCCACATTTATACCCTTTATGAGGTTTGTTTGCATAGCCTTTATCTTTTTAAAAATGTTATTGATTTTAGAGAGAAAGGGGGAGAGAAACATCAATGAAAAACATTGATTGGCTGCTGCCAGCATACCCCCTACTGGGGATCAATCCTGCAAACGGGGCATGTGCCCTGACTGGGAATCATCTGGTGACCTTGTGGTGCATGGGATGACACACAACCAACTGAGCCACACTGGCCAGGGCAGCCTTTATCTTGATATGCTTTTAAAGTTTTTTTTTTTAATTTTTAGTATATTTTTAAAAAATTATTATTTAAGGTATTACAAATAGTAGTACATATGTCTCCCCCCCCCCCCAATAACCTACCCCCCCGGCACTTGCCCTCGTACCCCGCCCCCAGTGTCTTGCATCTGTTGGTTGTGCTTATATGCAGGCATACAAGTCCTTCAGTTGAGCTCTTGCCCTCCCCGAACCCTTCCTTACCTTCCTGCTGTAGTTTGACAGTCTGTTTGATGCTTCTTTGCCTCTGTCTATTTTTGTTCAACAGTTTGTAATGTTCTTTCTTATCCATAAATTAGTGAGATCATGTGGTATTTGTCTTTCACTGACTGGCTTATTTCACTTAGCATAATGCTCTCCAGATCCATCCATGCTGTTGCAAATGGTAAGAATTCCTTCTTTTTTACACCAGCATAGTATTCCATTGTGTAGATGGACGACAGTTTTCTAATGCATTCATCTGCTGATGGGCATTTAGCCTGTTTCCAAATCTTAGATATTGTAAATTGTGCTGCTATGAACATAGGGGTGCATATATCCTTTCTGATTGGTGTTTGTTTTCTTGGGATATATTCCTAGAAGTGGTATTACTGGGTCAAAAGGCAGTTCCATTTTTAATTTTTTTAGGAAACACCATACTGTTTTCCACAGTGGCTGCACCAGTCTGCATTCCCACCAGCAGTGAAGAAGGGTTCATTTTTCTCCACATCCTCTCCAGCACTTGTCATTTGTTGATGTGTTGATGATAGCCATTCTGACAGGTGTGAGATGGTACCTCATTGTTGTTTTGATTTGTATCTCTTGGATGATTAGTGACTTTGAGCATGTTTTCATATGTCTCTTGGCTTTCTGAATGTCCTCTTTCAAAAAGTGTCTATTTAGGTCCTTTGCCCATTTTTTGATTGGATTGTTTATCTTCCTTTTGTTAAGTTGTATGAGTTCCTTGTAAATGTTGGAGATTAAGCCCTTATCAGAGATAACATTGGCAAATATGTTCTCCCATGCAGTGGGCTTTCTTGTTGTTTTGTTGATGGTTTCTTTTGCTGTGCAGAAGCTTTTTATTTTCATGTAGTCCCATTTGTTTATTTTCTCCTTAGATTCCATTGCCCTAGGAGCTGTATCGGTAAAGATATTGCTACGACAAATGTCTGCTATTTTGCTGCCTATGGCTTCTTCTAAGATTTTTATGGTTTCCCATCTTACGTTTAAGTCCTTTATCCATTTTGAGTTTATTTCTGTGTATGGTGTAAGTTGGTGGTCTAGTTTCATTTTTTTTGCATGTATCTGTCTAGTTTTCCCAACACCATTTATTGAAGAGACTGTCTTGTCTCCATTGTATGCTCTTGCCTCCTTTGTCAAATATTAATTGAGCATAATGGCTTGGTTCGATCTCTGGGTTCTCTGTTCTGTTCCATTGGTCTATATGTCTCTTCTTGTGCCAGTACCAGGCAGTTTTGAGAACAGTGGCTTTGTAGTATAGCTTGATATCTGGTATTGTGATCCCTCCAACATTGTTCTTCTTTCTCAAGATTGCTGCAACTATTCAGGGTCTTTTTTTAATTCCAGATGAATTTTTGGAGAATTTGTTCTAGGTCTTTGAAGTATGCCATTGGTGTTTTAATGGGGATTGCATTGAATTTATAATTGCTTTGGGTAGTATGGACATTTTAATGACGTTGATTCTACCAATCCACAAACATGGTATATTCTTCCATTTGTTCATGTCTTCCTCTCTCTCTTTTTTTAGTGTCCTGAAATTTTCTGAGTACAGGTCCCTTGTCTCCTCGGTTAAGTTTATTCCTAGGTATCTTAATGTTTTGTTGCAATGGTAAATGGGATTGCTTTTTAAATTTCTTTTTCTTTGAGTTCATTATTGGTATATAGAAAAGCCATAGACTTATGGGTGTTAATTTTGGATCCTGCTACATTGCCGAATTCATTTATTAAGTCTGGTAGTTTTTTGATGGAGTCTTTGGGGTTTTCTATGTACAATATCATGTCATCTGCGAATAAGGGATTGAGTATTCTTGGATTCAGTCCTTTGCTTTGCATCACTTTGTATACCTCCTTCCATTCCCTTCTAGCTTAATGTGTTTCTGTTGAGAAATCATTTGATAATCTGATGGGGGAATCCTTTGTAGGTAACTCTCTGTCTCTCTTGCAGTCTTTAAGATTCTCTCTTTGTCGTTAACATTTTCCATTGTAATTATGACATGTGTTGGTGTGGGTCTTTTGGGATTCATCTTGCTTGGGACTCTATACTTGTGTAACTTTTTTCTTCCCCATATCCGGGAAGTTTTCTGTCATTATTTCTTCAAATAGATTTTCTAATCCTTGCTGCTCTTCTTATCCTCCTGGCAGCCCTATTATATATATGCTACTTCATATAGCTCCCTTAGGCTCTCCTCCTGCTTTTTAATTTTTTTCCGCCCATTGCTGTTCAGATTGAGCTTGTTTCTCTACCTTATCTTCTAAGACACTAATTTTGTCCTCTGCTTCTTCTAGTCTACTGTTGAAACCTTCCATGGTGTTTTTGATTATAACTATATGACTTTTGATTTCTTCCTTAGTTTTGCATAGGTTGTTGATTTTCTCATCCATCCGGTGCATGCACTGTATGACCATTACTCTAAATTATTTTTCTGTCATGTTGCATGCTTCCGTTTCATTTATTTCCTTTCTTGACGACTCCTCATTTTCTTTCCTCTGGGGATTGTGTAGTTGTCTCCCCATTCTGACTATCACCAGAAGGTTCAAACATCAAGTTGTGTGGGCCTGGGCCGTGTGCAGTGGGAACTTTGAACCACCCGAGTGTCACTGAAGAGCTGCGACACCAAGACGTGTGGCTGCCACGGGTTGGTGGGAGTCACGCTAGCCCAAGGTCAGAGTCACTGGTGCTCAGTGTGGCCTCATGCATGCACCTAGAATCAGGGACCCCGCCTGTGCCGCGCTGAAACAAGAGACCCCATTGGCATTTGTCAAAAATCAGAGTCCCCTAATGCATGCCAGGCGTCAGTTCCCCTGTGCCCGCACCAAGAATCGAGTATCAGAGTCTCTGTTGCTTGGTGTGGCCTTGCGCTGAGAATCAGGGTCCCTGTGTGTGCATGCGCCAAGAATTCGAGTCACTGGCTCTTAGTGTGAATGCACTGGGAATCAGGGATCCCAGGCGCACGCGATGAGAAACAAAGTCAAATCACTGGTACTCAGTGCTGCCTCTTGCACAGAGAATCAGGGTCCCCAGTCTGCTTGGGGGACGGGGTTGCACAGTAGCACTGTGTCGGCAGGAGGTCCATTCCTGCGCTGCGGAAAACAAGAGTTCCATGTGCACTGCCCAGAACCGAAGTCAGGTGGCAGTGCCACCCTGCATGGGCGTGGGGTTTGGTCACCCTATTGTGTTGCGGGAACAGATTCCCAGTGTCCACGCACGCACCCAGCCTCAAATTCCTGTAACGGAGCTGTGGCCCTGTGCAAGGGGCAGGTCTAGCAGTTCCTATGGCATTGCAGCGAGCCTGTGGGGAGGGGGATGGGCTCTGTGACTCACAGAAATCTGTGGCTGGGATATCTGGATTCTTGGTGTCTGTGGGTCTGCAGCTGTGGTCACAGGTCTCTGTCCCCAGTGGCTGCAGGGTCCCGGTTTGCGTCTTGAGACCAGACTGGGTGGTGCTGAGGCCAGGATCCTAGTCTCAAGCAGGTCTGTTTTTCAAGATGGCATTGTCTCTGTGCCCACGCTGGCCACCCCCCGAGTGTCCGTGGTGGCAGCGGGGCTGCACCATCTGAGACTGCCCGGTTTGGCAGCCCCTTGGAAGACCTGCAGGATCTAACTGTCCCTAGCTCATACACACACACACCATGCACATCTCTATCGCTCCCTCACTCTCTCTCTCCCTACCTTCCTGCCAGTCGCCATCTTCAGAATCCTCCGCTTTTAAAGTTTTAATACTTGGTGCTTTCTCAGTAATTTGTATAATTTATATTTTGAAGAACATTAAAATTTTGCTCTGAACTTATCCATTTGTTTCAGGAGAGCACAGAATGGGGGTTGAACATCTCAGCAATGCCCTTTCAATGTGTGGGCAACCACGGGAACTTCTGAAGGTTTTTAAACACACACTCCCTCCCAAGGTATTTGAGATGCTGTTACACAAAATTCCCCTTATTTGCCAGGTAAGCACTTACTTAATTATCTTTGTGAAATGGGCAGAATAAACAAATTGGGCTTGAATACATAGAAATAGCAAAGTAGATGTGTGAATGGCCCAAAGTTTTAAATGAGTAAAATCTGAATTTTTTTTGCCTTTCTTGCCTTAAGGTGAAACAAGCCAATTCTTTCATGTTCCTTTGACTATAATGTATTGTATATTTTTGAGAATAATATGTTTCAGCATTTCAATTTTAAAGGTAGCATTGTTAACATTTTGTCTTTGTACTTTGAAAGATACCACAATTATTGACCTACTGTAATGTCCATGGAGGCCTTTAAGTTAAATGGTAGTTGTTATTTAAAGGACCTAGTGGCTTAAAAATTAGATGTAACATAGAAAACAGTAAATTATCAAAGCAGAACACTTCTACTTTCCATTAGTATGACAAAACATAGATATCACATTGGTAAGTTTAAACACATAGGCTAATCAGTGTTTTCTAAAGTATAACTTGAGATTGATATCAAATGAAATCCTTTCAGAAGCTAATTATTAATGGATATTAGTCCACTTACATTTACCAAACTGCTTGATATGCTTATGGATCAACTAGAATTTCCTAAAAATGCTTGGATTTTAGGACTCATTTAGCCATAAGACACTACTTTTTAAACTTTGGTTCACTTTTTATTACACTGATCACATCATGGCTGAGAATACACTATGTATTGTTGGTCTGACTCAGAATCATTCAGGTTAGACTCTCAGCTTTCAAACAAAACACACATTCCACTAGAGCCTAACAGTCAATTCACATATTCCCAGGCTAGTCTCAGATGGGTTGTTTCCTGAAAATATATGGAAATGTAGCTAGAATAAGGCTAGACTAAGAATGTGTAATGCCCTCCCTGACACAGAAGAGGCAAGGAAAGGATCGTGCATTGAAATGATTAGTAACTATTTTATGTATTTACCAGCAATTTGAGGCAGACATGAATGAACAGGAATACTTGGAAGATGATCCTGATTGAAAAACATTTCAACGTATCCACAGTCCAGTCAGAATACTATATTATGATATAGCATAAACAACTGCGCAGTGATATTTCCATTTATTTAACTTTTAGAAATAAAAAATTTTTCTATCTCATTCATGATTGAACACATATTTTGTATTAAAATTAATAGTCACAATTGAAGAAACAATGGTTTATTTTTCTAATCAAGTGACTAAGCTCCTGAATCATAAGGCCTCAACAAATGTTGCATCTTACATTTTGATTGGACAATAAGACCTTCTATTTTGATTATCCCTGGTAAATAGCAATTTTGTTTCTCCACTGGTTTCCATTTGCCAAACAGTCATGACAGATGGTTAACATGGTGGCTACTGCTTTCAGGGGATTCTATCAGATGGAGCCTCACTTCCAGTGCAAAGCTATTGGCAACTTTTCAGGCAAAGTCCAGCCATCAGGACGTCTCTATCGTGGCTGGCCAAGGAGTCCTGCTTTGGCTGCCAGGGCTTCATTCTGCTGAATATGATATTCCTGAAATCTCATGGATATTCTTTGCGTCATTTTTAAATATTTCTGTAAGCAATGTTCTGAACAGGTGGTCTAGAAATAAAATAAAAAGAAAGAAGATGGAAGAGGCAACACAGAAATATTAATTTGAAAAAAAAAACAAAACATGTATTCTAAAAGACCAACCAGTAGGTACTTTTCTTTGAATATATCTGAGAATTAAATGGTATTAAGTAGCAGATGACCATAGCTTTCAACTGTTAACCCTTTGCACTCGCTTGCTTTTTTCTCGATTCCTTTATTCTACTCAGGATTTAATTTTTTAAATACCCCAGATTTTACAAAGCGCGGCAGTAGAATAAAAAACTGGAGTTTCTTTTCATACAAACTTATTTATTTGGATTTTTTTATATTTCAAATTATTGATACATTCAAAGAGTATAAAAAGAGCTGCTACCGATGCTAACCGTGTCGAGTCACACTCGACATCCGAGTGCAAGAGGTTAATACAAGAGGTATTACATTTTGATACCTATGGGTCTCTAGGCACTAAAAACAATAGTAAGTCCCAACTATCTGGACTAGATTTTCTGCAGGTGTGTTTTAATATTAACTGAAAGCCCACATTCCCATCCCCTTATTCTGATTATTAAAATGTAGGCCCAGTACAACTTTGTTCCTTTTTAATGAGAAATTCCATTCTTAATATTAAGTTAATTCTTAACCTTTTACTTTTTTCCAGTAAGAATATTACACTTAGCATCTATCAAACTTTGTCATTTATTTAACAAGTACTTATTCATTGCTGGTTAAAAGTTAAGATCTTGGCATGAATGTTTTCAGTATTCTTCCACTGGAAGAAGTTATTTCACTTTCAGCCAATATATAAATGTTTTGATGAGCAGATTAAAAGTTGTAACTTCTAATAGGATTGGGTTTTGAGAGTCTACCTATGCAATATGAGTGACCAAATTCAAGCTCTAGTTTTTCCAAAGTTACCCTGAATTCTCAGGGTCAGATAGAAAAGCCATGTCAAGTTTCTCTAGCTAGGTCATCTTAATTGAAAGCTAATTACTAAGACTTTGTAATGGAACAATAACTCAGCAAGCCCCAGGCATCTTCTCTAGAAAAGTCTGCCTTGACTCAATGTGACTATCATTAAATTTGTCATCACTAAACTCAACGTTACAGGTCCTTGGCTGCTTTAGTTCCTCCAAGCAATGGAGCATAAAAGGGGGGCAAAATTCCTGTAACAACTAGGAACAAGCAAAATGCTTAGGGGGACTGCATTTAAGTTGCTGATCACAAGCTTAGAGAATTTTTAGTGGGTACACTTTTCATACCTCTTCAGGTTTTACTTCTCTTGTTGTGAAGTCTTTAACACAGTCCAAAAAGCAGGTTTCTGTAAGTTTATTGTAGGTTCCAAGAAATTCTTTAAACTATAAACAAATAAGGTGTTTTTAAAAAACAAATAAGGTGTTAATATTTGGTGTTTTAGAAAACTTGATTTATTGTTGCAAGTATTACAGAAGTCCCTTCCTCCCCATCACTGACCTTCTCTCCACCCTGCTCCTGCCCCCTCCCCAGGTCTTCCCAGCATTAATGTCTGTCCATGGGCTATGCATATCTATACTAATAAAACGGTAATATGCTAATTAGACTGGGTTGACCGGACATCTTCTGGACATCTGACTTCCTTCCAGACAAAGCCATGGTGGTGGTGGTGGGGGGACAAGGCAGAGGCGATTAGGGGCGATCAGGCTGGCAGGGGAGCCAGCAGTTAGGGGTGAGATCTGGCTGGCAAGGGGGAGCAAGCAGTTGGGGGCAAGATCAGGCTGGTGGGGGAGCAAGCAGTTAGGGGTGAGATCAGGCCGGTGAGGGGGAGCAAGCAGTTAGGGGTGAGATCAGGCTGGTGGGGGAGCAAGCAGTTAGGGGTGAGATCAGGCCGGTGGGGGGAGCAAGCAGTTAGGGGTGAGATCAGGCTGGTGGGGGAGTAAGCAGTTAGAGGTGAGATCAGGCTGGTGGGGGAGCAAGCAGTTAGGGGGTGATCAGGCCAGTGAGTGGGGGGCAAGCAGTTAGGGGTGAGATCAGGCTGGTGGGGGAGCAAGCAGTTAGAGGTGAGATCAGGCTGGTGGGGGAGCAAGCAGTTAGGGGTGATCAGGCCAGTGAGGGGGAGCAAGCAGTTAGGGGTGAGATCAGGCTGGTGGGGGAGCAAGCAGTTAGGGGTGAGATCAGGCTGGTGGGGGAGCAAGCAGTTAGGGGTGAGATCAGGCCGGTGGGGGGAGCAAGCAGTTAGGGGTGAGATCAGGCCGGTGGGGGGAGCAAGCAGTTAGAGGTGAGATCAGGCCGGTGGGGGGAGCAAGCAGTTAGGGGGTGATCAGGCCGATGAGGGGTAGCAAGCAGTTAGAGGTGAGATCAGGCTGGCAGGGGAGCAAGCAGTTAGGGGTGAGATCAGGCTGGCAAGGGGGAGCAAGCAGTTAGGGGTGAGATCAGGCCGGCTTGGGGGAGCAAGCAGTTAGGGGGTGATCAGGCCAGCAGGGGAGGGCAGTTGGGGGCGATCAGGCTGGCAGGGGAGTGGTTAGGCAGTGATCAGGCAGGCAGGCAGGAGAGCAGTTAGAAGCCAGCGGTCCCGGATTGTGAGAAGGATGTCAAGGGGTCCCAGATTGGAGAGGGTACAGGCTGGGCTGAGTGACACCCACCTGCCCCCACCATGCGTGAATTTCGTGCACCAGGCCTCTAGTAGGTATATAAGTTCACTGGTTAATATTTGGCTTTTAAAACAAAAATGGTCTGAAACTTAACTGAAGTTTGTACTTTAGGTGAAATGTCCTGTAATATTTGAAATCAAACTTTTGCTAACATAAATGGGTATACTATGATCTATGTAATATGAGCTACAAAATATAGTCAGATTTTCTCACTGAATACTCTTTTCCTGGATTACCAGAAAAATAAATATTAATTTAATATCCAATTTTGGAAATGAAATATAAACCATTATTTTGTGAGATCACTGACATGGTTGCATTCAACAGTACCTTAAAATTTTTGCCAAATGCCTTTTCCTTAATTATAATACCTTACCTGTTTTATCTGGTCAGATTCTGGAATTTGTGCAGCCATATTCTTTCGGTACCTTTATTAGTCACCTGATTTAAAAATAAAAAACGTTTGTCAAACTATAAACAAATATTTTATTTAAAAAATGTTTTTTATTGATTTTAGAGAGAGAGGAAGGGAGAGGGAGAAAGAAACATTGGTGTGAGAAACATCACTTGATCATCTGCTTCCTGTATACTCCCTACTGGGAACTGAGCCCAAAACCTGGGCATAAGCCCTGATTGGGAATTGAACCAGCGAATTTTTGGTACATGGGACGATGCTCAATCAACTGAGCTACATGGGCTATAAATAAATGTTTTAGGCTACTTGAAGAGTTAGGTAATCAAAACAAGAATAGTTTCTGAAATAGAACTAAAACAAGTCTACCTGAAATAACACATTATTCACATTTTATCAATTTCTCACCATGTATGTAATTACATGCCACTCCCCAATTTCCCACATCATTAATGACAATAGAACCATAAAGCTTAGATTTTAAAAAAATATATATTTTATTGATTTTTTATAGAGAGGAAGGGAGAGGGATAGAGAGTTAGAAACATTGATGAAAGAGAAACATCGATCAGCTGCCTCCTGCACACCCCCTACTGGGGATGTGCTCGCAACCAAGGTACATGCCCTTGACCGGAATTGAACCTGGGACCTTTCAGTCCGAAGGCTGACGCTCTATCCACTGAGCCAAACTGGTTAGGGCAAAGCTTAGATTTTTTAATGCTATTACCTATGGGACCTAAAGACCCTGTCTATCTAAATCTTTAGTGGGTTACTTTTTTTTGTTTTTTTGTTAATACTCACCTGAGGATATTTTTTCAATTGATTTTGAGAGAGAGTAGAAGGGAGGGTGGAGTGGGAGGGGGGAGAGAAAGAGAGAGAGAGAGAGAGATCAGTGTGAGAGAGAGACACATTGATTGGTCTCCTCCCCCACAGGCTGGGGATAGAAATCTGCAACCCAGGTACAAGTGTGCCCTTGAGTGGGAATTGAACCAGAGACCCTTCTGTCCAAGGGCCTACACTCTAACCACTGAGTGGCTAAATCTCTAGTTTTAAGATGATTTGTCCTGCTACTTTGCAAAAAAGCTACTTATTAAAGTCCCATTCCTAGTAGGATTTTTTTTAAGGAATCTGAAATTTATTTTTTATTTTTTAGTTAATCCTCACCTGAGGATATTTTTCCATTGATTTTTAGGGAGAGTGGAAGAGAGAGGGAAAGACAGAAACATCGATGTGAGAGAAACATTGATTGGTTGCTTCCTGCACCAGTCCTGACCAGGGTTCGGGCTGGGGAGGAGCCTGGAACCAAGGCTCGGAATTGAACCTTGATTGGAATTGAACCCGGGAACCTTTGGTCCACAGGCCGACGCTCTATCCACTGAGCCAAACCAGCTAGGGCCCCAGAAGGATTCTAAGGGAAACCAAGAGATCTCTGTTGTCTTCTGTAAGTACTTAAGTTAACTATTCCATTGGTTGCTAATGTAACTTTGACCTGTGCTACTAATGATCCTTTTACCTTCTCTATGCAAATGGAGAGTACTATTAATTAACAAAACACCATCCTAACTTATAAATCAATAACCCAAATGAAAGATATTCAGAGTTCCAATATAATTTAAAAGGAAATTATAGGAATTGTGAAGTCTGAAATTCAAAAAGGGCAATCACTGTAACAGAAACTTCTAAACATATGACACTTATGATCTAACTTGGGGACAACATAGAAGTGAAGATAAGGAAGTCAAAAGCCTTTCTGAATTCCTGGGATTTTCACAGATCCTAAATGCAGGGCCCTGGCTTAGTTAATCCAGGTATAAGAATGTATCACATTATTTATTCTATCTGGCTAGTTCTAAAATGGAAGAACATCTCGTATAAAAGATTTGTATAAAATAAGACTGTTTAAAACAGAAATTAAACAGCATGTAAAGAATAAGCAAATACATGCCGAAACCGGTTTGGCTCAGTGGATAGAGCGTCGGTCTGCGGACTGGGGGGTCCCAGGTTCGATTCCGGTCAAGGGCATGTACCTTGGTTGCGGGCACATCCCCGGTGGGGGGTGTGCAGGAGGCAGCTGGTCGATGTTTCTCTCTCATCGATGTTTCTAGCTCTCTGTCCCTCTCCTTTCCTCTCTGTAAAAAGTCAATAAAATATATTTAAAAAAAAAAAAAGAATAAGCAAATACAATCTTGTACACTGTAGACTAAATGAAATTTAAAAAAAATGTATTTTATTGATTTTTTACAGAGAGGAAAGGAGAGGGATAGAGAGTTAGGAACATCGATGAGAGAGAAACATCGATCAGCTGCCTCCTGCACACCTCCTACTGGGGATGTGCCCGCAACCAAGGTACATGCCCTTGACCGGAATTCGAACCTGGGACCCTTCAGTCCCCAGGCCGACGCTCTATCCACTGAGCCAAACCGGTTAGGGCCTAAATGAATTTTTATGTATTATATTTAGCTTTGAATTTCCTAATAACCAATGCAAAAAAGGTAAACTGGATGTGTAAGTCATTCTTATTGACTCATTATTTGAAGTGGCTCTGTAAAGCATGATGTTTTCATGAAACTAGGAAATTCAAAGTGCTATTATCATGAAAAAAAATTAACATTCTCATTTGATTAATGAATATAATTGATGGTAATTCCATTCTAGTATTTCCAACCGTGTATACACCTTCTACTCTTTTGCATTTATTCTTCTTTCCTCTTTTTTTTTTTTTTAATATCCTATAAGTTAGTGAAGATACAATCCATACTTATAGAACATTTCACCCAATACCACAGAAGACACATTTTTAACAAGTGCCCACTGAAGCAATATCCTTGGTCATAAAACTAGCCTCAACAAATTTAAAATAATTTAAATCATTCTAAGTGTGATCTCTGACCACAGATGAATCAAGTTAGAAATGATTAACAGAAAGAGAACAGGCAAATTTCCAAACATCTGGAAAATAAACAATAAATTTCTAAATAATGCATGGGTCAAAGAGGAAGTTTCAAGGGGGGGAAAATCAGTGAACTGAATGAACTGAAAATACAACATATCAAAATTTGTGTTAACAGAGCTATATCAGTGCCAAGAGAACAATTTATAGCATTAAATTCATATATTAGAAAAGAAGAAACCTCTCAAATCAAAAATCTAAACTCTTACCTAAAGCACCTAGAAAAGGAGCAAAATAAACCCAAAGCATGTAGACGGAAATAATAGAGCAGAAATAATAAAAATGAATACATAAGCCTTGGCTGATGTGGCTCAGTTGGTTGAGTGTCGTTCCACGCACTGAGAGGTTGCCTGTTCGATACCCAGTCAGGGCATATGCCCGGTTGCAGGCTCAATGTACAGTAGGGGGCATGCAGGAGGCAGCTGATCCATGTTTCTAGCTCATCAATGTTTCTCTCTCTCTCTAAAATCAATAAAAATATACTTAAAAAAAATGAAAACTTAAAAGCAGAAAACAATAATCAATAAAACAAAGAGTTGGTTCTTTAAAAAGACTATCATTACCAGAAATGAAACTGTGTATCACCATAGACCATGCAGATGTCAAAAGTTTAACGAATTTACTATTATCCTGATATCAAAACCAGATAAAGGCAGTACATAAAACTAGAGAAATATCCCTCATAAAATAGACCTATAGGTCCTTAACAAAGTAATAGCAGATTGGTATTACTCTGCTGACTATCCTCTACTTGCCCTTTAGGATACCTAACTCATGGTGACAAATGATGGTTATTTGATAAGACATAGATAAGAAGTGCCCCAATGGTGTTGGTATGAATCTTCTTTATTTATAATTATTTTCTTGGCATTATCTTTTTTTAATATATTTTTATTGATTTCAGAGAGGAAGGGAGAGGGAGAGATAGAAACATTAATGATGAGAGAGAATCAGTGACTGGCTGCCTACTGGGGTTTGAACCCGAAACCCAGGCATGCGTCCGTGACAGGAATCGAACCCGGGATCCTTCAGTCCACAGGCTAACGCTCTATCCACTGGGCCAAACCATCTAGGGCTTCTTGGCATTATCTTTTAATGTAAAGTTCTTAATATTATACTGTATATCTCCTTAAAATGAAATAAAGTTTTATATTATAAAAGTAAAGTAATATAATCTATTTCTTGAGAATTTGGAAAATAAAAGAGAAATACTTTACTCAAAAACCACTAAATTAACATTATGGTTTCCTTTTCTCTAGAATCATTCAATTATAAACTTTTCAAATATTGTCCCAGACCTACAATTGAACTCAAGAGCTAACAGTCAGAAATTTTCTCAAGTCTGCCTAAATCTCTAAAGCTCTTCTCTATAGTAATAAAGGCATACCTTTTTATTGTGCTTTGCTTTATTGCGTATTTTTTTTACAAATTGAAGACAAGACCCTCCACCAGCAAAAAGAATATGACTCCCTTATTGCAGTGGTTTAGAACTGAACCCGCAATCTCTGAAGTGTATCTGTATCAAGATCATGGTATACGTAATTGTAGGCAACTGTTCCTAGGAAATACTGAAGGTGATTGATTTGCAAATTTACCTGCTATCTGGTGTCTCTAAAGTCTTTCAGCCTTCTCTTTTGCAGTTATTTAATCATAAATTATGCTGATTGACAAACTCCAATAAGCCAAGCAAATCACTGACAGTGAAAACAGGCAGCAGCAATGTGGCTGCCCTTTTATTTGGTCCTAGTTTCCAGATATTACAGCAAATGTTTGTTATTATAGAGGCAAACATCCACTGAGGAGTTACCTTTCAATTATACCCCTGAGACCTGGAGATGGAGGGAAGGGATAAGAGTTCCAGAATCTCTGACTTAGGTCTTGGGAATGATACAGCAATGCTATTTTTTTTGCCAAACACAAATATATCATAAAACCAGGTAACTTAAGAGTAAAGGGAGATCTTAGCAGTCATCAAGCTCAAACCTTTTCTGATGCATGAATTTCCTTTCTGTTCTGGAAAAGCAGTTGTCCAACTTTTGCTTGAATGTCTCCAGTGAGGCCTTATTTCTTATCTGAAAAAAATGATGGGATTACAATGACTAGGGAGACCTCTTCAAGCTCTAATAGTTTATTTGAGAAATCTAAACTTCTGTTGGCTAAGTCATTTTAAAAAAAGCCTCTTCCTTAGATTTATTGTAATCATTTTGCAACATATACAGATATGGAATCATTATATTGTACATCTGAAACTAACAATGTTACATAGAAAGAAAAAAGCCTCTTCCTTTTCAGTATGTGAAATTTAGTTTCCGAATTCTGAGGTTACAAGTCTTTAGCATATGTTATTATATATATTTTAAAAATAACATAACATTCTGCCCTGGCCAGGTGGCTCAGTTGGTTGGAGAATGGTCCCATGCATCAAAAGGTTACATACCATCACCTCTGTGGTATTCTCCCAAAAATGGATGATTTGACTCTGATCATGAGGGAATAATTGGGAAAAGCCACCATAAGGGACAATTTTTAAAACCAGAGGTCTTAAAAAAAAAAAAAGTCATGCCTGTCCTGTGTGGCTCAATGTTTTCAGCATTGAATCAGGTCAAGGTTCAATTCCTGGTCAGGGCACATGCCTGGGTTGTGGACTTGATCCCCAGTAGGGGGCGTGCAGGAGGCAGTTGATCAATGATTCTCATCACTGATGATTCTCTCTCTCTGAAATCAATCAATAAAAAAGGTCATAAAGAAAAGTGGTAGAGGGCTGTTCTAGATTAGGACACTAAAGGGTCATGACAACTAAACAGTGTGTGAACTTCGAATCCTGAATTAAAAAGAAACATTTTTGAGTTAAAAAAGACATTCTGGGGATATGTTATCATTTTAGGTGTAATAATCTTATCCTGGCTATGTAACAGATTGTTCTTAAGGTGATTCATGCTGAAGAAATTAGAGTTAAAGGTCATGATGTCTGCAACTTACTTGCAAATGGTTCAGCAAAAGAGTACGGTATCTATGTATATAGAGAGTGGAAAAGAGACAGCAAATAAGTAAAAATGTTAACAATATTATAACAATCAAAAAAGAACAACAATCTTGTGAGCCCTACTTTTTGTTCCAGGGCTATCAGTGTCTTTTATTTGATAGGTCAGATGTTTAAATTGATCTGAACTAACTTGTTTGGTTGGTAGGCTTTAACAGGACTCTACCACATGTCCCTTTACTTGATTATCGGCAGCAGGTTTAGTAAGTTAATGTCTGATTAAATGGCAACTCATTAATCAGAGCAAAAAATTCTGGCTATACCACACCACTCCCACAAAAATTCTTTTGAATGATGACTGTCTATTGCTTTCGGGTTTAAAGGTTGGCCTTCAAGACTTAAAGCATAATCCGCTGAGCGCTGGACTAGATGGGGGGAGGGGTGCCAAGACTACTTGGGTTTCAACCCAATTCAACTTGTAATGACTGCTTATGGTCACACTTTAGAGACTGGAGGGGAAAGGTTACTTTATTTCACATCTAAGTTACATTTAGAAAATAAGGGAGTTAAATCATCTCCAAAGCTCTGACATTGTCACTTTATCTTTTAATTTTCCCGAAAACAAATTGTGAACGAGCAGGTACTACCTGTGAGCCCAGTAATGAAGAGGGAAATGTAACTGGAATAAGCCATAATTTGCAAAGAATAATTAAAAGGTTCTTCAAAGCCAAGACCCTTAGGTCCCTTTTAATTCTAGGATTTCTCCTATGAAAGCTGAGCTGTAAAAATAATAATAATAAAAAGTGTTATTTAGCTTTTACATCAGATTACATTGTTTGGCTTTGATTAATCTTTTTTCCTAAAGCCTCTAGTAATGCGTAAAGGGAAACGTCTAAGTAGTGCGTCCTTGAATATTAGCAGATCAGATAAAGGTGTTGGGCCTGGTTTTGTGTCCAGGGAGGATTGCTCAGTTAAAGGGGGGTCTGCTGCCTGTTAGCTCAAGGTCAAGGCGTGGATGCCATGCCTTACCGCCTCTCTCTGTCTCAGAACAAGACCCCGACTGCTCAAGCCCAGTTTGGTGTGCCTCGGAGCCTCAAATTACGACCCTCGCCCAAGTGACACGGACGTCAGGCAGGTCTCAAACCCGCCCTGGGAAAGCAGGACCCGCTGCCGGGCTCCGCAGCCCCCCGCAGCCCACGAAGATACGGCGGCCTCATTCAGAGACCCACCGCCTTTCCGGAGCGTAGCCTGCCGCCCCCCGCCCGGGAACCCGGGATTCTGAGGGCAGAGAAGGAGATCATACTTAAGCACAGGCTCTCGCTTCCGACAACAGTGCGAGGCTGGGGGGACTGCGCTGCCAGTCGAGTCCGGGGGCGGAGGGTCGGGGTCACGGCGGGTGCCGCCGCCGCCGCTGGATGCAGAACACGTGGGAGCGGTGATGTCAAATAGCCCTTAGACCCTTGGACGCCGATTCGTTAGGACGAGGGGAACTTGAAAGAAAAAAACCGATATGACCCTACAACTTTGAAATCCTCTGAGAATTAATTTTTGTGATTGTCTCCTTTAGACAATGCTTCCTATTCCTGATTTCCTCGCCACTAACTAACCCGAATCTGCCGAAACTGTTTGAAAGACTTAATTTACTTTGCGTCCCTAACGGTCTCCAGGAGCTACGCTGTAAACATTCCCTAATGAGTGCGAGTGGTACTACCAGTTAGTTCGGGAGCGCTGCAGGTGTTCAATGAGTCTCTCGGGTTTTATCCAACATTTTAAATCCTTTGGGGCAATGTACTGCCTTAAAACAATTCACAGCTGTTTTAAGCCTTTTACGTTGGGCGTTTGTTTCCACCCGGAAAGGGACGGAGGAGCACCCGGGAGCATTTAGCCTTTTGGTTGGCTGTTTTGGACACTATTCTAGGCGCGCATGCGTGTTGTACCTCAGGGAGGGCCGGGCTTACAAGGAAGTGGGTGTTGACCCGCGGGCAACTGAAGGTGTTGTCTGGTTAGACCTGCGGCTGTGAGGCTGCCCGGCGTTCTGGAGACTCGGAGGCGTGAGGTTAGGTGTCCGGCGTTTGCAACTGGAGGGATGTGTAAGACTCATTGGCTGAATAATGCTATTAAGCTTCTTACGTGGGGAATTAAAAAAAAAAAAAAGCATTTGGGTTTTACCTGCTTGCCTCCCTCCGCCCAGCAAATCTTAACTCCGCCTCTACTTCTGTTTGATTTTGTCTTGCCGACTCTCGGGCTGGAGAATGCACTGTTGTTATGGTTATTATTATGCTCCTGCAGTCGTTATCTTGTCATCTCCAGTTTAAGATTCCTGGCACGGTGCATTTGTAGACTGAGTGGGATTAATGGGTAAAAATGTTCTAGTCTTTAGGCTGCATTAAGTACCAAAATTAAAATTTCTAGCTTTGTGTTATAGTCTGTTTAGACGTTGTTTAATTTAAAAGTTGATGACTGCATATTTCAGAATCACTTGAAATTCACGTTTTCTTTATCATACCCCCCCCGCGCTTCTTACCCCATCTCCTCCTCCCCAGTCTTCAAAGCGGTGAAAATTTTGTTCTGAAGTTTTATGGACCCAGAAGAAAGTTCTGCTATAGAATTTCGAGACTAGTTTTGTTGCCAGTAACATGAAAGGCCCCGAGTTTAGCCCGGAAAAGAAAAGAAGGATTAAAATACCAGCGAAGAGGCTTCGTGAGGTAGTTTCTCCACACCAGGGAGATAATTTGGCTTCGCTGAAAGACGAGTTGTCCCGTGTTCCTCCAGCGTTGTCTGCAAACAAACATCTTCCTTTTAGAACGGGGACTAGCTTGAATGGAACGTTACGTGGTATGTGATGCCACATAGTTTTTCAACTTTTGATTTTTGTAAATTTTAAGTCTTTTTTTATTGCATGTTTTTTTTGCGTGTGTGTTTCAAAATTTAGGGGATTTTTAATGTTTAAATCCACAAACGTGAGACATGTTTAGCTTGTACAGGTGTCAAAACCTGACTGTTCCGTGGGAAAATGGCGAGGCATAGCCTGCATCCAATAGTATTGAGTAGATAGAATGAATGAAACTGGAACATTTCCTATTGTGTTTTTTCTTTGTGTGGCTTTTGTATACTCTTCCAGTCCCATCTGTAATGGACATACTTAATTTGTATGCTGAGCTTATTTTTCACTGCTAGGGCTTTTTACCAAATACTCTACCTTCTGTTTGGATTATGATAGTCAGTTTGGCATAGTAGAAAAACACAACTTCTGCCATTTGATGGCTTTCATATTTTAATTCACTTAACCTGTATGGACCTCAGTGAAAATGAAGATAACATATGCTTTATCCAATTCATGGGTAATTGTAAGGATTAAGTTAATGGATATATGTGCAAAAACAAAAAAAAATGCTTTTATAATGTTGCTTTTTGGTTGGTACAGCATTTCATATGCCTGCTGTTAAATCGGGCTTTTATATTATATACATATTTTATTCATGGCAAGTGATTCTGCCCTAGTTTGTCCAAATCTAACAGAGTAATGATATACTTTAAACCATTTTATACTTATCTCACTTGCTTGTCAATATTGACCCATATTT